>NC_090927.1:829230743-830430743 GCF_040938575.1 Ambystoma mexicanum | reverse complement strand
ACGACCTGGCGAGAGCCAAGGAAAGGGGTGAGAGACGCATCCTGAAGGTGCCAGAACTCCGGAGCAGGTCGAGCTTCCGGCTCTCCTCCTTAACAGAGACTTAAGACTGCCTCTGTACCATGGGGCAGGCCAGAACACTGCTGTCTAGCACCATTTTACCTTCCTTGCTCATGAAAATTCAAGGAACTCTGTCCTGTGTTAACTGGATGTTATTACTATGACTAATAAAGTTGTCAACTTTAGCTGGATGATTCCTCATTATTCTACTACGTATTGTTCTACTTGTTCATCAGACACGGCTTGTGAGCCGCTGTTGAAGTGACAGCGGCAGAGCTTGTGTACCTCCCCCCTGTGTGCCCTTCCCCATTCACAGTCAGGTGGGGGTTTGGATGAAATGTTTGTTTAAAGCACTGAGTGACTTATGTAATTACTACCCACCACCCACCCTTTCCCTCCTTGCATGCTAGATCTACCAACCCATAACTGTGGAAGGAAAATTAGGGGGGAAGAATGGTGTGTGTGGTCTCAGTTTCCTACCCCTTATCCCTACAAGTTATTGTTGTGGGGCATCCTAAATTAGGCAGAGGGGGTTGTAACTTGGAAGCTCCAGAGTGAAGTCAGTGCACCAGAAATTCATCTAGAGTTTTAGTGTAAATCGTGGTGTCTCCCCACGCTCACGTGGCATGTGCAAGAGGAGGGGGATGCTGCCAGCTGCCTATCTGCTTTTGTTTTTTCCTCAGTGGTCTTCCAGGCCATCCTGCTGCCACCCTCCAAACCTTCTGCCATTTATGTGGTCAAAAGGTGGGGATTGGGGCTAGAGAGAGTGAGGGTAATGAGCAAAGTCCTGGTTGGCTAAGGATAGCAAGACTAAGCACTTGGGGTCCTGTGTGGCCACAGAGCTCCAGATCTGACTTGCCATCTAGTAGAGATGACACTTAATATGGCCAGAGGCAGTTCTCTGGGATTGCATGGAGAACAACACTTGGCATTTCCAACATTTTAAGTCTTAGGGCAAATATCTTCTACTAGCCTCCTGCTTGCTCTAAGGTTGGGTCTTTGCAGTGAGCTTTCATGCTTTAGGCTGGTTCCTTACGACTTGGTGTTCAGAGCCCTGTTTGGTAGAGGGTGTTCCACTCAGAGTAGCTGATTCCCAGTGAGTTGTTTTACTGCTCAGTCAGGCCTAACATTGAGCTAACCTTAAACTCGTTTGCTCACCAGTCCATTTTGTTGCTGTTTTACCCTGGACATGGTTGCTGCTCTTTGGTTTCTCTGGTTGCTGGCTCCAGTTATCTTGTTACCTTGTACAGAAAGGTGGCACAGGAGTCATATTACAAAGGGTACTTTTTCTGTATACATCTTTCTTCATTATAAAGTCGTTGTTACAGGTTGTAGGACTCTGTAGCCACACCCCTCCCCATTTTGTCCAGCTGTAACTGGCACTCAAGTAACATTAATGTGCGTAAAATTCCCAGGGATCCATGCATGGAAGCATTTTGGCTGTCCCATTCTCCAAAAGGACCAGGAGGATAACTCGGCGACAACGCGTTTGTCTTGGAAGCAGGACAACGCAGAGCAACAGAGCAGCGCAGGTCCGAACTCCGGTCCCGCGCATAGAGACTGGTCTTCGTTACTACGCGTGTTATACAAGGTAATTAATGACATAGCCTTCTTGCTTTTGGGGATATAACATAGCTTCCTCCTTTATACCTTACAATCAAACTGAGAGAAGGGAAGGAACAGCAAGCCTGGGAATAATTGGAACTTGGGGTTGGTAAATATTGAGTAGTGTAACAGGATTATGGGCTTAACCCTGTGAAAGGGGGTCAGAGGACCCCTTTCAATCTGGCACAGGTGGCCTAGGGCAATGTCGCAGTAATCGCAGATGAAGTCTGGAGGAGTTGAGGTTGATGCCTGTCCCAGGCTCCATGGTATGCTTGAAGCTGTGTGTCTACATTGGTGCCTCTGACTTGAAGGCAATGCCTATAAGTCTCTGTCCTGGCCATGCCGCTCTGTTCCTGGGAGGCATCAACATACAGAGAATAACTTGGACTGCAAGTACCACAATGCACCTGGGCCAAAAGGACTAATAATTATTGTTTAATTCTTATAACTTGCAACTCGCCCTGAGGCCTCAGTGCACACTATCTTGAATAGGAATGTGTTAGTCTTCCCCATTCAGGAGCCGATGGGAGACCAAATGCCCGTCACAGACAGCCCAGTCATGCGGCAGGGGAGCAGCAGTGGTGGGGCTGGAACCAGCAGAGAGCGGCACAGCACTAGGAGACCAGTGAACACGCCCCAAAATATTTATGTACTATGTCTTGATCTAGGAGGAAAACAGAACAAATAATGAAGGAGACCACATGGCAAGTTGGATGAAAATAGAGGCTGAAAAGGGAGTGGCTAGTGGCACTTATGAAGACTATTCCAGCCCACAAGCAGAGGAGATGGGAGGAGATGGTGATAGTTTTCCTAGAGATATGCCATGGGAAGTCGCTGACTCAGGCATCCAATTGGAAGAAGCACTCACCTTCTAGACAGGAAGGGGAGGGCTATAAAAAGCCACCAGAATCAGTAATCAGTGAGAGGTATTTGGGTGAGGTTGTCATGTGACCTATTGAAAATCTTGTCACAGCAGAGAGAGAAAAAACTTTGCCTGGTGGAATAAATCCCTGCAAAACACTCTACAGTGCTCTGCACATAGTGGGCCTAAAGTGGGCAACAGCCAGCTGTCAAGAAGGAAAGGGAAAGCTATCCCATTCTCCAGGTACGGACTACAAAGATGCTCTAAACTCCAATATAGGCAGTCATCACGCCATCATCTCACATAATTGTAACCATGCATTAAACATCCAGTTTTGCAGAAACTCTCAATTAGTGACACTGTGCGATGTCGAACACAATATGAGCAAGCAACATTCTAGGATGTAGGCTTCATTCCTTCTAGCAACAGTGTAACACATCTACAACAAGCGAAACAGCAACAATCTAGAACAGGGGCAACCATTTCAAGTTTCAAGCTACTAGCCAGGCAGAAAGTCACTCAACACCTCAGATCTTCCCATACACGTAGCACACAATTTCCTACTGACCAAAATTCAATTATCACTTGCCTGTGGTGAAAGCAAATTTTGAGGCTGGCTCTGGGAAGCCATATATCGTAGCAACACCCTAAGTTCTTTAAATACAAGAGAAACACTAAAATGTCTGCCACATATATTAAAGTGGTACTGTCATGTCTAAAAGACATGGCTGGGTCAATCTATGATGTTGAACCTTTTACGATTTAATGTAAACGAAAAACCAATACCGTGCCTGCAATTGCCATGGGATGTGAACACTGAACATTGAAATGTGTGACTCAAGTACTGAGATGTGACTAACATTGTATGTGTAGGGGAGAGCCCCTAATCACCTTCTGAAAGTGGGCCAACCTTTTAAGGAATGAATGCACATTTGTACATCAAGCACGTTTATTGTACAATCATCCGGGGAGGAACTAGATGCACTATGGGGCCAAACTAACCCAAGTCTCATCAAACCACATAAGTTGACACATTATATACATCTTTGCAACAGTTAAAACACTCCCATATTTTGTATTACAATCCACACCCCACATGTGATTGGACAAAACCTATACAAAGAAATCCCATCTTTCTCCAATTCTTCCATTCTCATTGGTTATGGATTATCTTAAGTACCATCTTCCGATCGTATTCATAGCATACCCCTTCTTGGGATTCATCCGTGGTAGGTCATGTCATCATCACATAGTTAAGTATTCATTCATTACTAGTAACAACTGACCTGAACCCTTTAACCTTAATTGTAATTACGCATGGTTTGCATAGATACTTCGGGCAACATGAGGAAGGCTGAATAAACAAGTTCTCCTTGAACCAACGATAACCATCTCATCCTCGCCGGCTTACTGGCTTCATTGGAACCTTCAATTCGAAATAACTGCCATTTCATCATGCACCGCACATCTGGGAATACAATTGAAACTCCTGGGTTTTGATCACTTTAGCCTCGAGCGTTACTTCGCACCATATTTATTGCTGGTCAAAACAATTGGCCGGGTCCTTCTGCAAAACTTCAATAAACTTAGAGATTAGATCTGCCTCCTGCAGAACTACCATGCCCTAAACATTGTGCCATGTTCAATGGCTGACCATCTGCTTGGTTAATCATTGTTCCTCTCCCAGCCCTCAATCCTGCATAACTGTTTTTTTTCCCAGCCACCTGAAATTCACTGCACAAACTGCTGGCTGCAAAGTCTACATGAATTTATAAAGGATTCATAAAGGTTCACTAAATGCAGCTTTATACATTTCCTTTGTATGTTCCTCAGTGTCCATGCCTGTTTAATAAATATTATCTCTCCTTTACAGTGGTTTCTTCAGAACAGGCCCCATCTACTCATGCACATTAAAAACTCCCTGTCTCTCGGTTTCTAAGTGTTTCATAGCACACCATGTGTGAGTCGCGTTTGTTTCATTTTGCGGTTTTAGTATTTTATCTTTCTACGCGCATGCCAAACTAAAGTTTTAATAAAAAAAAATAACATTAAAGTAACATCCCATTCACAATTAACTACACTGGATACATATGAAATTGCAACATTGCGCCCAGTTGTCTGCACTATCTGTCACAAATATGGTGTGAAACATAAACCACTCTTTATCGTGGGGACCTTTCCTGACCACCCCAACGTCCCCCCTTTGGTTCGTACTTTAACCAATCATAATCATCTTTTTGGGGAACAACCCTGCAATTATCTTTCTTACCAGTCCCAATATGGGCATACTCCTCTGCTGAACAAACCCAACCCCCCCCACCATTTCCACACTCTACCCACTGCTCCACACAATCATCAAAACTTGGTGGAGGACACAAAACAGCTTCAGTCTGAGTACCCGTGTGAGATGAAATGGTAGTGATTCTAGCTTTGGAGAGGGTCACAGTCATCAAAGCAGCTGCTTTCGGTACTTGGGCAGAACAACATCGTAAGAGCATTTGGCAGGAACAGAAGATAATAAGAAAAAAGACAAAAATAGGTAGAAGAATCTTAACAGCGATGCTCATCCAAGACCGCACCCAGGAAAAAAGTGAATCTAACCAAGAATCTTTTGTAATTCCATGATCACTCTGAGCTTATTGTAAGGAAGGCATGGTATCAACAGTAAAACAGACCCAAGTGACCACAGTTCAAGGGTGTTTATTGTACTTCAAAAAAAGGGTTTGAAAAAAACACCTATCTATTTCTAAATCTAAAGATGGGAGCAAGTTACGACCATAAAATAACATAGTCCTAGTGGTGTCTTCTAAAACAAAACAGCCTATACAAAAAAAAAAAACTATTGCCAATCCTTACCTCTAAATACAAATAGTGTGGGAAACAATGTTATGTAAAAGAAAGACGTGCGGAACAAGGCGGGACACTGGGGCTTAGCACAGTCTCTGGCTTATTTAGCATGAAGGTGCATTTCAAACATTAGCATCAGGGCCTTCCGTGCCCAAGTCTCTTTGCCTTCCAAAGTCTCTTCATTCAGAGGGCCTGATGCAACAAATAAACAATAAGTTCCTTCTTAGGATTTTACACATACTCAATTTCTTAGTTGATTCACTATTCACCTAGGATCCCCCTCAGTCAGGCTCAGATCCCCCTTTAACACAATGCTCTTAGGATTTTCATGTATCCAATTTCTCGGGTGATTCACGTTTCACCCCGGATCCCCTTCAGCCGCGCTCAGATCCGTTTCAACACAATGTTCAATCAGTCTTCCTCCCCCGGGCTCGGACCAATGTTAAAAACTTGCTTTTAACCCAACTTTTTTTGATTGATCTCCCTTGTTCGGGATCGGACCACCTCTTATCTACTTTGTCATCAACTTTCTTGGCAGTATCAACATTGAAGACTTTCGATTGTGCACAGGATTTAGCTTGACCCGTCGCAGGACCACTTTGATTCACAATCCTTTGCCAATCTTTCGCTTTTGCCACCTCTGTTGAATACCTTACAGAGACCTTCGAATGAGTATGCAAGCAGTGCCGGACCACTCTGTCAAATCGTATTGGATCTTGGTTTCAAAGTTCAATCACTCATCTGTTGTTCAAATTTACTCGCGTTACTTATTACATGTGTTTCAGACACTGTTTGCTTCAGCGCTCATCATACAATGTTGCTGCTTGCACCCTTGGCTTCAACCCAGACTGGTCTGGTATCGATCTCTCCAAATCACCAGCTGTGTTGATTTCACTGGTGCTGCTTTGTCGTAGGAGCCAAGGACAGTACCACGGCAGCAGGCGATTCTCCCCACCTTGATTATGGACGCAGGATGGCCCTGGGTACCTCCGACACACAATGCAGGATTCTTGAGCCTGGTTTCCTGGTCTTACACTTTCTATTCGAGGTTTCGTGAAAGTAACGGTTCCTTGTCAAAAAGGTCAAGGGCACTTCCCCCCCCTTGTGATCCTCTTCGGTTTTGCCGTCTTTCTCCTCGTGTTAAACTGCCATCTTGGAACAGCTGCTTCCTTGTGTTTCTTGCCTTGCTCAGATTGTGCTCTCGTGCTCCACCTTTTATCTGTGTGGGGAAGTGTAATGGTAGTCAGGTGTGCGTTATGTTGAGCAATTTCCTGACCCTGCCTGACCATTGTATTGGCACATGTCAGGTATACACCTCGGGTGTTAGTCCGTTTTCTCTAATAGCGAGCTGTCTGTGAGAAAATGTTCATGTTGTAAAAGGGGCTAGAGGGTTGAGTTCCTAAATATCCTACCTGGTAGGGTGGGGTGAAGGTGTTAGAGGTAAGGGGATACTGCGTCTCGCCAACCGGTGTCCCACTCCCTGAAGACCCCTCAACCTGGTGATCCTCCCACATTGGTCCACCCCCAGGAACTGTATCCAAAAGTGATGGCCGTGTCCTGACCACCTGGATGACAGATCCCCGGGGACTAGTGGTTGAGACACCTTCAGGTTTCTCACATTATGAAAAGCAGCGCTAGTTTGCATCTAGGACCCATTCTCTAAGTCATTGGAAGGCACAAATGTGCAGCACGTACTCTGAATTTTTATTTACAGCTGTCGGGAGGTTTAGGATGTAACGGCTCTGTAAGGTCATGATCCTCAGGGCTCGCAGCTCTTCTTTAATGGCACAGAACGCTGACAGGTGCCAGGAGAGAGGCGAAGAATGTCCCTGTGTGACTAAAAAGTTGGTACTGCTCAGGAATGTCCATTAAAGCTGTTGTTGATGCTGCCAAAAAGTAGTTTGAATGCTTAATTCGTTCCAATAGATCCTGCTTCCCATCGTCAAATAAAGTCATTGATTTGTCCACATGTGTTGATGAAAGGGACGCAGGGGGCACAGGCGACAAAGGGGGGCAAAGATGTGACTTCGGGCATTGGGTTGGCCAGGACCAAGTGTTCCTCAGTGATTATGAGGATTGGCATGTGGAGTGTAGAGAAACTGCACACACCTTGCCAGACTAAATGCCTGTAGACATATGATCCACATGTCCACCAAAATGTCCAGAAAAGCTGTACCTCCTGCCAGATCAGCGATGCAAAGCATGCGGCTGCATTTCTCATTTGTGCCAACGGGTACTGTGCCATCAGCCTTAAAATATAGAGAAAAATGGATAAGTGTTTACATCTTAACAGATTTTCCCGGCTCCTTAGACCAGATCAGATTCTGCAGATAACCGTTTCACACATTTCCGCACACTTGGTTTATACATGCCACCCCTTCTTCTGAAAGTTCCCGAATTCCAACAGCACTGAAACTCTTCACCCTTTGCTCCCATCTATTTTTGCTATCCACCTTCACAGCAGTCGTAGTTGCATAAATAACTCAGTGCGGCCCATGGAAACGCTGCTCATTCCTACGGCGTACAAAGGTCCAGACGAAAACCTGGTCTCCCGGAAGCAGTTGTCACTTGTTCTGATCATCGTTTTACTTGCCGTTTTCTCCTGCAGTATGTTGGTCAGAAAACAGAGAACTGTGAAGATATCTTGACAGTTTTGGTTAAAGCCATAAGGTACTCCCTAAACTCCTCTCCTAGGACTTTCGCGGTCTTGTGTGCATCTGATGCAGTGCATGCAGGGGAGAGAGGTGTGTGTAGCCTACACCCCGTCATAATCTTGTTTGGCTCAAATGGTGTTCTTTTCCTGGCTGATTTCTCAAATCAAACAGTGCTAAAGGCAGACAATAGTACCACGACTTTTTAAAATCATTGCATATCTTTGCCAATCTGGCCTTAAGGACCCGGTTTAAACTTTCTACAATTCCGTTGGCCTGCGGGTGGTATACCGAGCAAAACCTGTGATTGATTCCCAAAAGCAAAGTAATTTCTGTGAACAAGGCATTGAAAAAGTGGGTTTCTAAGATTCTAAGACCTTGCAAATTCCCCACTGTGGAAATACCTCCCTCACCAGAAATCTGGCTGTGGACTTAGCATCAGGATGTACGCAGGGACAAACTCAGGCCTCTGGGAGAACGGACAAACAGTTACAATGAGGTACCAATAATTGTTGCACCTACTGGTCATGTCCACGAAGTCTATATGGCGCTCCCTGAATGGCCCAGACTGACCGCATGGTGTTTCCGAGATGGAATTCTTTGCATACTACACCTTTTCCTAAGAATCTACTTAGCTGTTCCTGGATGTTTGGTATAAACCATTCCTCCTGGAACTCTGCTGTAATTTGTCATCGTGAAGTGTGTGATCGGTAATGTAGTTGCTCTAGAGAGACAAGGAACAGCTCTAGGGGCATTACTACCGTACCCCTCAATTTCTGTTTCTACAGTAAATCTGTGGGCGAGTGGACAATCCTCTCTTTTTACAGAGCTCCTGTTCTTCTCTAGGGGCTTTTCCTTGCATCTCTATGATTTGAAGCACAGGGACTGCAGTGTATGAGGCTGGCAACGGTACCTGCTGTGACAGTTTCCATTCTATGGGAATCTGTAAATGGTAAGTATGCAGCTTCCTTCGCTGCCTTCTCTGTGGCATCATTCCTGAGGGCTATTGGATTCGTACGTTTAGTTTGTGCAGCACATTTAACTATTCTTACCTCTGCAGACAAGGTTAACACTTTGATTATTCTGGATAGTAGTGCGGCATGATGAGCAGGGATCCCGTCAGATCTCCTAAACCCTCTACTCTGCCACATTGATAATCCCGAATGGACAGTGAAGGTGACATGCGCAGAGTCAGACTAAACAGTGACTGCCTTCCCCTTACTAATTTCTAGCACCTCTATAAGTGCCACTAGTTCCGCCACTTGTGCAGAGTAATGTGAAGGCAACCGTCTCAGTCTGACTCAGTATTCCCCACCCACAATGGGTACACCCGTATGTCTTTCACTAGTGTCCTGATCAATTGTTGAAGACCCATCAATGAAAAGTACCTCACTTCCCTCCAAGGCATCCTCTGTAACATTCACCAACTCTTCCTCTTCTCTCTCATAAGTGTCGCAATCATGAACAATATCATCAGGTTGCACTGGCTCAGCTACAAATGTTGCAGGATTGACTAGGTGACGCCGCTCGAGATGTATTCATGTATTTGACCGAATTACCTCTTATCCCGAAACTCTTTGGGTCATCAAAGATGACTTAAATTTTTCTTTTTTATAATCTCTTTATTTATCTCATTTTCAGAAATATAACCAATCACAAACTAGACAATCATTGTCATGACAACAGAGATCAACATTTTAAGATGTATCATACATATAGTACCAAACGATTTGATTATACCATAAGTAGTAGTTATAACATTTGCCTAAATTAGCTATACAGATCCCCCCATTTTATTGCAGCTATCTATCACACACAACATGACCAAACAAGGCATCACAAACCGACACCAGCAAACAATGAACAATATAATTTCCTAATTAACCCTTCTCCTACTAAAACGCAAATATCCATTCCCTTAGAAAACACCTGCACTACCCACACAGCTCCTCAAATAATCCCCAAGTTTCATTGTAACACTCTTCAGGCTTTTGTTTTTTAGCATAACTTTGTCATATCTAGATAACATTCGCAACTCTAATAGCCATCTTCCACCTCCAGCTTTTTCCTTGATTTCCATAACTTTAAAATCTGTTGTGCCGCTACCACAAGTGCTCTATTGATCCATTCAGTATGCTCCCAAGCTATCACACCTCTCCCCTTGTTGGCCAACAGAATTGTTCAATAAGACGTTCTTTGCAGCGTATCCCTCAATACGAAGTCCATCCTATCTAGAACATAATTCCAATAGTCAACCACTCTCGGACACAACCATAACATGTGTAATAATTCACCCCCACTGCAACCACAGCCCCAGCACTTATCATCCGACAGGCCCAATTTAAACTTCCTTGCTGGGGTCCAATACCGACGGCACATAATTATTTGCCGCACGTACCGTAAACTCTCATCCATTTTCGACTGCGTGCCGATTCTCATCAAGGAGTCCCACTCCATTGTTGATATTTCCTTGCCCAACTCCCTCTCCCAAACTTGACGCAGCTTCTCCCAAGCATCTTCGCTAGACCTGTCCATCGGCATTAATTTCAGGTATGTTGGCACCTTACATGAGGATGACCGAATAACATTGCAGGTTACTAGTCTTTCTTTCATGGAGTCTTCCAACATGCCTGCCTTTCAGTGAGAAGACATTTTAAATCTATATATCCTCTTTGCTCCCCTCCCCCTTAACCAAAAACTCTTTGAAGTTGCTCAAAGGGGACCAGCCGACCATTCTTCCATACATCACAGACCCTCAAAATACCCTTTTTAATCCAGTTTCGCCAACACAAAGACCTATTATCAATCTGTAAACCCAAATTATTCCACAATGACGCCTCATAATGGATCCATACATTTTCCCTTCTGGCGGTCATAACATTTCACAGAATCTCTCCTGTAATGCCCACAGTGGGTAGTTTAACAACTGATTTTGGCATTTTTCCCATCATATAGACGTCTTGCAGGGCATACAACAAAAGTTTTTCCTTTTCTATAACCTTCCAAATAGTTATGTTGTTACCCCCTTCCCCAAAGTACAGTGCTGATTTCTTCAATATAAAACCCTTGCAGTAACTTTCCAGGTTAGGGTACCCAAAGCCCCTCTTCCCACACAGGGCGCAGCAGGACATATCAAGGGATTCTGGGCCTCTTTCCTTCTCCCTAAAGAAACTTTTGAAAGACATTATCAATACGCCTAAGGACTCTCTTCTTGAACATCAATTGTATAGACTGAATGATATAGAGAACCTTAGGCAGGAGTACCATTTTGATGGCATTAATCTTCGTTCATAATCCCAATACTAATCGCTCCCATTGTAAAATATCTTTCCAGAGCACCTCAAACCCTTTTTCTGCATTGAATTCCACCATTATTTTTAAATCGCGAACCATATATACTCCCAAATACTTCATTTCATCTACATTCCATTGACAGTTCCAGGAATTCAAATCGCTCCTCGGCTGTGAAACCTCTAATGGAAAGACTACCGTCTTATCCCAGTTTATCTTGTGGCCGGGCAAACGCCCCACTTCCGCAAACATACATTTTAGTCAATCCCCTGGATTGGATGACAATGACATCCGCATAACATATCACTTTCACCTCGCTGTCCCCAATCCTGAGTCCTCCAAGTCCTTCCTCCTGCCTATTAAAGGTTCTAATGCCAAGTTAAATAGGTAAGGTGAAAGTGGACAGCCTTGCCTAATTCCCCTGTGCAAAGCAAGGGAGGCAGAGAGCATTCCATTATCCACACTCTAGCACAAATGGAGGTGTTCAGGGTTTTAATAACTCTCAAGTAGGTTTCACCAAACCCCATTTTCCAAAGCTTATAGTCTAGGAAAACCCAGTTAACCCAATCAAAGGCTTTTTAGGCGTCCATGAAGATTAGTAATATGTTCTTGATTTCATCCTTTGGGAGTCCCATTATATCTATGAGCGTCCTGATGTAGTCATAGCCATACCTCCCCTGCATATTCCCAATTTGGGATTGCCCAATTAAATTACCAATACATTTGTCCAAGCGATTAGTAAATATCTTGGTAAATATTTTTAAGTCCACGTTTAATAACGATATTGGTCTATCATTTTTGCATCACTTGTGGTCTCTTCCTGGTTTGGGGATTACTGTAATGCATGCTTCTCACATTGATAGGCAAATGGTCTCCTCAGACATGAAAGAATTCTATAGATGACATAAAAAAAGGACTCAAGTCAGGGCCTAATGCTCTATAGAATTCTGCTGGTAGTCTGTCAAGTCCCAGAGACTGACTTGTATTAAGCTGGCCCATTGCTCTTAGTATCTCCTCCTCCCCTATGGGTTGATCAATAGCGTTCACTTGATCAGCAGATAATGTCAGCAAATTAATCTTCCCAAAAAACTTGCCCAAGTCTTCGGGTGTCGGGAAGTGGTCCTCTGCATACAGACATGCATAATATTTCCTAAAACAGTCACTTATCTCCCCCTTTTTAACTTTAAATGTTCCCTCTTCAGTCACTATCTTCTGTACATAGGAGTTATCGACTAAGCCGTTCAATTTATTTGCCAGTAACCTCCCACTTTTATCTCCCTGTTCCCAAACTTTCTGTTTCATGAAAAAGATACCCCTCTCCCTCGGTATGTCCATTTCATTTTTCAGAGAGTCTCGCACCCTATCGATCTCTGCTTTGTCTGCACTGCTTCTAGTCATTTGATATCTTTTCTGGCACTTATCCGATGTACTCTCTAATCGCTTCAACTCATCTATACCCTTCTTCCTAGTGCGGGCTCTGATGTTCATCATTTCACCCCTAATTACTGCCTTAAAACAATCCCAGACTACCATCTCGGAAGCAGTTCCAATATTTGTTTCAAAATATATTTTCATAAATGACTTTAATGAGAAAAGTATGTCCTCTTCCTGCAATATGTAGGTTTTCAAAGGCCACCTTGAAAATGTAGGTCGCTCACCACCAACCCCAATTTAGGCATTATCAGTGATTGATCTGAAATACCCCTTTCCATTATTTTTGTCCTAGTTATTTTATCGACAAGTCTTTCCGAAGTCAGGAAATAGTCGATTCTGGAATACGTGTCGTGGACTGGCGAGAAGAAAGTGTATTCTCTCTCTCTCACCCGGATGTAGAAATCTCCATACATCCACCAGATCTAACCCATGCAGAAGTTCCCCAAATGCTTTGCTAGCACTTCCCGCTGTGTAGTGGCACTGCGCAGAGCGGTCCAACTTACAATCCAGAACACAATTGAAATCTCTTCCTAAAATCACGTGTTCCCCATTCATATCGTGCAACAAAGATCTTATTTTTGCAAAAAAGTAATTCCCAGCAGCACATGGTCCATAGATGGATCATATAGTAATCACACTATCTTCATATTTTACATCAGCCAAACTGATTCTCCCTTCACTATCCATAACTACATTTTCCATACTCCCGTGTAACCCCCTACGAAATAGTACACCCACCCCTCTTGCCTTAGAGGTATAACCTGCCTTGTTATACAGAGCATTATTCATGAGGCTTTTTGTCTCCTCTGTTAAATGAGTCTCCTGCAGAAGGATAATGTCCGCCAATTCCCTCTTTAGCCTTGCTAATACTTCCTTCCTTTTCTTGGGACTATTCAGTCCCTTAACATTCCATTAGCAAAAAGTCGACTCATTCATCCAGAAGCCGGATCACTTTTATGTTTTTCCCTTTCCCATCATATGACCAATTCCAAGTATGACACACTCAACGTCCGGTGTGATATTATCTGCAAATTTCCTGCTACCATTCATTTGAGATCAGCACCCACAATGGCTAGTTTTGAGGGTAAGTGAAAGATGAGATGTTTTCTATTAACCATGCTTTCCTGACTTAGCATAGATTCAAACATTACATCCACAATACACCAGACAGACACCCGCACCCTTACACATAAAACACATCCAATGTAATGTGACCATTACACCCTGTACCCTTACAGCGGAATTCAGAGTCATAATATATACACTACCTTCGCTGTTCTCAACTATCCCTCCAAAGCCTGCGCTTCAAACTTTAGTCCTACCTTATAAAGCACTACCCTCACTCTATCCCATTAACGTTCCTCCTAAAAGTCCCTCTAACTTATAATACCTGTTTGATGATGTTCAATTTCATACTACAATTATGTAGTCATTTCTCAGTTCAGGGCATTCAATATTTGAGATAGTACAGCATATTTTATTGGCTACCTCAGCAGTTGGGCATAGGCCCCCAAAATCAGCGCATTATTTAGAACCAGTGCCCATCTAGTAATTCAACTAATTCAACTGAAAGTTCCTAGCGGTCAAAATGGTAAATTTAAGCAGTTTTAGCACTCCCACACTTGCTAAATCATGCAGTATCCGTAACTATTATGCTGCATCCCTGGTGTCGACAAAGGCATTGTGGAGACATGTTCTATTACAATCATTCTGGCTAAGCAAGTTTAGGTGGCTTTTGTTTGCTACCATGTAACACAGTACCCAGGATGATACCCAATATGAGCTCAGGTAACTTCTGCAACCGGCCAGGCACACATTAGTTTACAAAGCGGCCGATCTGAGCAATCATCCCAACACTAGACATCAAGGCTCAGTTTAAGATTGTTGTTAGCTTGAAGTGAACCCCTCCCCAATCTTTAGAAATGCCCCATTGAAGCCTCATACATTCCAGTCTCTTTGCCAGCCAGAAATATGCCCCACTCACATTCAAATTAGTTATTCAATGAATTTAAAGGCAATGAATGATCTATTGTAGACCTCAAATCCTAGAACACTCCGAAGACATATGACGAGGAGCAAAATTTCAGCATACAATTGGTTCACCTTTTAGTCCCACAACCCCCATTCTCCCTCCGACATTAGTATGCTTCACATATTAAAGTCCCTCAGAACATCTTATAGATATTTCAGTTAATGTTTCCAGGTTGGTAAGCACAAGGCTGATAAAAAACCCAAGGGCGTAGTGTCCACGTTAGCCACATTTACCCAAAGCAACCACGCACCACCACAGGGAGCAAGGCCCGCACCACCACTGAGCCGCACCAACCCCAATGCACAAACCTTCAGCACCTCAAAGCCAATGCAGCCTGGCAGCAGCGCAAGACCCACCACCCACCATCGACACAGCTGTAGCGATGCGTAATTACCCCGAGCGAACACAGCACTTGTCGATTTCCTCCCGGCATGAATCGAGACACTCCCAGTCATAAAGACCTCTTCCCGGAGTTCCAGACCCTAGTTCCAATGGGTTGCAGTTGGGTCCTATGACAACCCTCATGCCATGTTACCCAATAGATCATCCTCAATCTCCACTCGGCACCCGCGCTTCCTTGTTAATCATCCATGGCCATCCACGCTGGTCCAGCAGAACGCTCCTTCTCTGCTGCAACGACCTCCTCCATCTTCCTTCTTGATACACGCTCACTTCCTGACAACGTGGCGTGACCGCGTCATTACCAGGTCCTTTCTTCTACTTGTCCCGAGACTACCATACAAAAGAAAACAAACCAGAGCACCAGCAACTGTATTTGCCGCGAGGCAAACGTTATTAAACAAACGAATATTACAGTATATTCAACGAAATAAGTAAAAATATAGAAAATAAGTAAATTAAATAAAATGAAGAGTAATCCAGTAAGCAGACAACCGGTTGATGGTTTCTCTTCTTCTTAGTTGGCAAGGTCCTCTGAGAAGTGACTGTAGTGGCTTCCACGGGTTCCTGATCTTTCTCAAGATCACTGAGAAAAGCTTCAGCACTCTTATTATCGCTAAATGAGAAGAGCTGTCCATCCATAACCACACGGAAAATTGCTGGGTATATCATGTGATATTTGAGGTGCTTGGCTTTTGCCTTTTCCTTGGCCATATTAAACTCCTTCCTCTTGTCCAGAACATCTTTACTTAAATTTCCAAGTATCATTACCTTGTGACCACCCCAAGAAAGATCATTCAACTCCTGTGCCTTCCGCAAGATCATCTCTTTCAACGGAAACCTCAGGAATGTAACCACAAAGTGCCTCGGTTTCTGACCAATGGCAGGCTTTGGACCCAGGCTCCTGTGTGCCCTTTCAATGTCCAATCTAATTTTTGGGTCTAATTTAAGTACAGAAACCAGAGTTTTCTCAATGGATTCCATAGGGTTCCCTTTTTCAATATTTTCAGGTAAGCCAGTGACTCTGATATTACTCCTTCTGGAAATGTTTTCCTGCTCTGAAACCTTTAAAGTAAATGTTTCATTTTTGATCAGCAGGTCTCTTATCCGCTCCTCCATTTTCAGTATTCTGTTATCTGTCTGTTATGTGAGTTTCAATTCTGCTGATGTTTGAGAACAACTCCACATATCTCTCCTCAGCTTTTGTTACCTTCTCTGTGATTTCAGCGACATCCAAAGTCACTTTGGTTGAAAGCTCCAGAATTTTGTCCTCCCTTTTTTCAGGGGCCATCTCTCCACCTCACTTCTGCCTTTTTCCAGGTTGTGTTGAGTCAGTTGTACTTATATCAACCATAGTAGAATGAGAGTTCAGTTCAGGCACAGGAGCACAGATCTCAGGCAGCCATTCCTAGAGTTGACAGTTCTAGAATCCGACTTGGATTTTTCTAAGATCGCTAAGACCACATGCTCCTGTACAGTGTCACTGGGCAACCCATGGTAATGGGCGAAGACTTTTGAATTGCAAAAGCTGCTGCTGCTAAAACTAGCTCACAAGGGAACTGTCCCTGCATCACTGGGTCTAGGAGTCCTCTATAGTATGCTAAAGGTTTGTGGCCTAGCAATGTTTGCTGGGTCAAGACTGCTGTATCACCTGCCCATCTGAATGAGAAACCAAATAAAATGGTTTCTTGTAATTCGGGGTCACCAATTCCGGAGCATTGCCGATAGCCGCCTTGTGTTCCTGAAAGCAAGTTGCCATTTCTTCAGACCACTCTATCACACCGTTCACCTTCTGCGCTTCCTTAAGTCCCTGCAATAAGTGCCTCACGTAACGAGAGTAGTGAAAGATCCACTACCTACAATAGTTACAGAGCCCGTAAAACTGCTTCCTTGGTTTCACTGTGACTGGCTGAGGCGTATTCTGAACTACGGTGTCTCCCTCTGGCATTACCTTTCTTCCTGCGGGTCGATATCACTTGGCCCAAATAAACTACCTTTGTATGGCAGTACTGCAATTTTTCTTTGTCCACTTTGTTGCCCTTCTGCGCAAGCAGGGTGGGGAGAGCTACTGAATCTCCCTGACACTGCTCCTCTGAGCTGCTACAGACTAACAAATCATCCATGTACTGAAATACGGTACTGGGCACATGGAAATTCCCCAAATCCATTTGACCACCCTGTTAAAGACACTCAGATTCACAGTGCCCCTGGGAGAACCTTGTGTGCTCAAATCTTTGACTGCAATACGTCAACACTGTGAGGTACTGAGAATCTTGGTCTAAGGGGACCAAGATGTATATTTTTTTTAAATCAATCTCTGTGAAGTGGGTCAACCCAGTAGGGATGTTACAGAGAATGGTATCAGGATTCGGTACCACCAGAAATTCTGCCTAAGCAATATAATTGAAGGGGCGCAAATCCTGGACCATCCTCCAACTGGACCCCTTCACTTTCTTCACAGGGCAGATGGCCGTTTTACATGGGGACACAGAAACCTGTACTATGCCTTGCTTCAACAACACCACAATGGTCTTGTAAATCCCTTTGTCTGCCTCTCTAGACATGGGGTACACTACTAACCAGTGGTAATATCGCACCAGGATTCAATTTTAGCCGCACTGCACTAAAACACTCTTTAACAGCCCCACATCATGAGAATTGCTGGTCCATAAATGGTCTGCCACCTTTTTCTAAATCCTCTTTCCATTGTGGCGATGTACTTCTAATCATGAGCATGCTCTGTGGTACTTCCCATTGCTCTATCGCTATCTGGCAATTCACCCCAATCTCAAAGACCATCTCTCCTGTGTCTTCCGTGTCTTCAAGCAATTGCTCATTGGACACGTCCCTTAGCGATAAGGTCGCACCGATACACATAACTGTGCTCACTCTCTGCCTTTCTCATCAGTGCCTGAGAGAACCAGCCTGTTCTTCTTGGTCACTACTGCTATCATGAATTTGCATGCACAGACAAGTCAGACTGATGATAATAGGCTGACACTAACCTGGATCAGCTGCAGTGACTGGAGACCATGAGAAATCCCCATGACCGCCCTATCCCTCCTGTCCCAAGAAGAAATAGCTGTGAGAAACAGGGTGTCCAGGGAAACCCTCTGGGGTAGAAAACCCTGATGGCTGGAGATTGAGGTCTGTGAGGCTGTCTGTCTCTTTTAGGCGTGGATGAAGGAGGCTGAAGTGGCTTGCCGCGGGATGTTGGAAGCAGAGCATGGAAGAAGAACAGGAAAAGGGTAAGTCTCAAGGACCATTTTCTGTACCCTTGTTGTATTTCTTAAGGTGTTTGCTAGGTAAGAGAGAACAGAATCTCCTTCTTCTGGCTGGTATGGAGGAAAGCGGGATCAGATTAGTCGCCGTCAGGGAAGGAGAGAGAGAGGAGGGAGTATGAGCAAGATACCCCACCTGGTATGGAGGCAATGGAATCCTCGGAAGGCGGCTCAGGAAGAGAGACCGGAACAGGCTCTAAGATCAAAGGGAGAATCATTCCACACTATCTGTAAGAGAGAGGGAAATGGAGCTGTCAGCTGTGTACAGTTGCACAGCAGTGTGAATGCGTGTCAAAGGGACTACGCCTAACGTTTGTGACTGAGCGGATTCAGTGAGTATTTTGGGTGTTGGGAGGGAAGGAAGCAGGAAGCCAGGATCGGAATTTCTAGAATGCAGGAAGACAGGGTTAGAAAGTTCAGAGTAACAGTGGACCTAACAATAAGTTAGTCTTCGTGTAAACTCACAAAGCATCTCTATGGGGAGTAGCGACGTGCTGTTTCTTCGTCCAATGCAGCTGATATTCCGCGTTCGGACCCAGAAGGGGCGGAGTCAAGAAGCTGTACTGAGTGCAGGAAACCACTGCAGCAATGCGTGCTGTTCCTGGGACCATCTTGGTAGAGGTACTGGCAATGGTATAGCGCCTTCTCCTGTGCCTCCACCATGACCAGTGTTGGAACGGAGATGTGACAACTGCCTTTAAGAGAATCGTAACAATGGTGCCTGGTGTTACTTCCTGCGGCACAAGAGGCCGAAACATGTCTGATTTCTGATCCTCGGGACCCAACTCAACAAAACCATTACCCCATAAAGAAACAATGTTGAATGTAAGCGCACCCCCCCGATCACGTTGTCACTACAATATGCATGCAAACGCACTGCTTCTCTTACCGGATACAAACCTGGAGTCAAGCATAGTATCCTTTCCTGCCTGAAAGCAATCGACATCTGCAACTTGCTCTTGCGGTCTCTACCCAGAAGATTTGCTGGCGTATCTGTACAAAACAACAAAGGGGCAGATACATTTTGTGTACCTACCTTGATGTGTAGACCTTCAGTATAAGGAACTGACAGGATAGCCCCAGCGAATTCCTGTGTGTCCATCGTTTTTCCTGACTAGGGGAACTTATCTTCCTTAATGCAAGATTTTGTAGCTCCTACCTGCATCCCTATACCGGGTTCCTCTTCCGGATTGGCGCTAATGGACAGGATTGGACACATCAGAGAGCCCTGTGGGCTGTCCTGCTCCTGATGGATATAAGCATCAGGGAGTGAAAAAGGACTCCCTCCAAAAATGCTTGCTGCAGTGTCATGAGTACCATTCCTTGGGGTAAAGGATTTTTCTCCCATTTCGGTATCAGTGCCTGTGCTGGCATGGTCGGTGCGATCCGATAGGTCTGTGCAGCCCTAGTCACTGGGCTCTGTTCGACCTGTGCCTGCTGCGATTGCACATAGCCTGGGGCATAAGGCAGGGTCAGGGATTGTGTCGTCTGACCTCCCATGTTAAAATATTGTGACCTGTCTCGACAATCTCGTGACACGTGTCCCAACCTTCTGCACGACCAACACTGAATCCCACAGAATTCTGCATAATTATTTCCCATTGGCCCATCAAACCGGGACCCATTCATCTGAACCCGCCAAATGACCCACTTCCATGTGGAAATCCTCCCCTACTCCTCGGTACACATCTCATTTGCCTTCGACCGGGAGCATACCGTCCATCCACCCCTGTGTCATACCCGATTCGCCATGCCCCTGTTGTCCCGATTGCCCCTGCTGTCCCTCCATAGAGTTAGTAATTACTGCCTCTTCTAAAAAGATCTTTGCCAATTGTTTCTGAACAAGCTTACCCTCTGCCTTTATTGCCTATTTTATACAATCCTTTTCTTTTTCTTGCCTCCTTTTGCAAAAAAGGTAACAATGCGTGCTTGAATTTCCAACCAACTCTTGGCCTCCATCCCTGCCACCTTATCCAAATCCAATGGAGTCCCTTCTTTAGCATGTGATAAAAAATCACCACACACTTGTCTAACACTCCTCTCGTCTCTGCCCTCCTCATCTCCTGAATGAACTGGATGTGTGCAGCAGGATCATCATCTAACTTCATCATTTTTGTTAAGATCGAATTTATATCAGCCGTATCGAGATACTTAATTCGCAGGGTCAACCATACCTGTGCCCTGTAATTATTAAAAGCTGCTCCATCATGGGTATTTGTATCCAACTGAAATCCCAGATAACAGGCTCCTCCAAAGCATGTCTGACTGCTCCCCTATTAGAGCCATGAATAGGCTTTTGATATCCCCTATGGCCAACATGATACCGGTGGTATGTTTTTCCAATTCATAAATCCACATCCCGCTCCTGCCAGGAGTGAAGGAAGTGCCTTCATCAAGTTATTCCGGTCCATGTGTGACCACAGGACATAATATGCCCTTCCATGAGCCTTCTGGAGTAACGAAAACTGAGTTACATCCGCTCTTACTGGGGCTTCCCCCATCTCTCCCCTGCTACTTGCTACGGCCATGCGAGTACCTTCGTACATCCTAAGACTCCATGGTGTGTTTACTGTCACTACCTGCTCCTGGAGTGGGAGTTAGGATGACTACACACTGCTCTACCTGCTAGACATCCGCTTCCCATTCATCTCTGTCTCCTGCTCCCATTACCACATCCCCTGAGACTCCTCCCTGCTCAAACCCTGTACCTGTGGCAATATCCCTGTTCTCCATGTCCATATTGACCGCTTTGATAATCCAACCTAACAAGAACTTGCCCCTGCCTTACCTTACTTCCTCCTTCTACATCCCTTAGCTGTCTACTCCCTTCTTCCCGCTCTTCATTTCTCTGCCACGGTAGCAGCACTACCTCTTTCTCCGTTAGAGTCAGTGCTCCTTTCATGTTTTACCACTCTTGTATCTCTATCGCTCTTTACTACCTATCCTCTATCCTAGCAGGGAAAGGCCCATCTCCTCCTTCTCCCTCGTTCTCAATCCTTCATCTGCTCTTTTAGCTGCTGGCCTCACTCTCTTGTTATTCCAACCTTGATCTGTCTGCTAATCTAGCAGTCATGGGAGTTATTCCCTTTTTACTCTTCATTCTCAACCTTTCTACAGCCCTAACCATTGAAGGAATTACCCTTCCCCTTTCCTCACTGTTCCGTTTTCTAGAAATCATAGCTGATGGAGGCGTCACCTGTGTCTGTCTCGCAACTACTGGAGTGGCCACTGGAGAAAATGGAGGTTTGAACTCAGGGTCTGTATACCCCTCTGTGGGCGATAAAAGATAGCAACCATATGGGGGCAGTGTGCAAGGAATTCCTGCACACTCCTCTTTGGCCCATCCTCCACAATTTTGGGCTTCCCACCTTCCTTTTTTCATACATCTTTCATAGCTCTAAGATATTAACAACTTCTCTAGTTCCCAGCCCTTGTGCCTTGTAGTTAAAAAAGGTAGCAGGTTCTTCAATATCCCTGTATCATAGGTCCCCTCGATAGGCCATGAATGGAGAATTGTACCCTTAGTTTTCCACTGCCATTCCAATGGTATTTTAAAATGTTCGCCTTTTAGCCAGGAAGCCTGGCACAAATGATTCAGCATCCATACTCCTCCACCACCGACGTGTTTCGGTGAGTGGACACAGGGAAATGTCTCTGAAATTGGCTGGAAATGAAGACAATTCTCAGACATTTCGCTCTGGCCACCCACCGAAACACACCGCCAACAACACATGGCCTACCTTCACGCGTCCCCACACGTGTCCCAATGAAAACGGTACCTCACATGTGTGGGTGCACCTACCGGGGGCGCAAAAGGAAAAGGGTAATCCACTGGTAACCCCAAGCCTTTCGCGACTGCCCATTTTGTTCATGTGGGCAAGCTACAGATTTGGGCCTGTCCCACCATTTTTGAGGGCCCTCTCTCTCCTCACCCCAGCCTTTAACCAATATGGTGCTGGCAAACTTCTCTTTTTTTACTGTGCATGGAAGATTGGTCCCCCCAGAGAGGTGACGCAGCTGAGTTGTGCGGACAGGAGACCCCCAAAATCTCGGAAAGCCTGGGGTCCCTTCGTGGTTGCCAAATTTGTAGGGGCAGGTCCCTAATCACGAGTTCACGTTTGTACGTAAAGCAAGTTTATTGTACAAACGTCCGGGGAGGAGCTAGATGGCGCTGTGGGGGCAAACTAACCCAAGCCTCATTAAACCACATAAGTTGACACATTAGATACATTTTTGCAACAGTTAAAACACTCCCATATATTTGATTACAATCCAACCCCCCACATGTGATTGGACAAAACCTATACAAAGAAATTCAATCTTTCTCCAATTCTTCCATTCTCATTGTTCATGGATTATCTTAAATACCATCTACAAATCGTATTCACAGCACACCCCTTCTTGGCATTCGTCCGTGTTAGGTCATGACATCACACAGTTAAGCATTGTTTGCATAGATACTTTTGGCAACAAGAGGAAGGCTGAATAAACAAGTCCTCTTTGAACTGACGATAACTATCTCATCCACCCCAGTTTACTGGCTCCATTGGAACCTTATAATCTAAAGGACTGCCATTTCATCACGCACGGCACATCCGAGAATACAATTGAAACTCCTGGGTTCCGATCACTTTAGCCTCGAGCGTTACTTCACCCCATATTCATTGCTGTTCAAAACAATTGGCCGGGTCCTTCTGCGAGACTTCAATGAGCTTAAAGAGATTACATCTGCCTTCTGCGAAACTACCAAGCCATAAACATTGTGTCATTTTCAACAGCTGATCATCTGCTTAGTTAATCATTGTTCCTCTCCCAGGCCTCGATCCTACAGAGCTAGTTTTTTCCCGGGCACCTTAAATTCACTGCTCCAACTGCTGGTTGCAAAGTGTAAATGAATTCATAAAAGCTCGCTACATGCAGATTTATAATTTCCCTTTGTATGTTCCTCAGTGTGCATGCACTCTCCTTTACAGTGGGTACTTCAGGACAGGCCCCTTCTTCACATGCACAGTGAAAACTCCCTGTCTCTCAGTTTTGAAGTGCTTCGTAGCACAACATTGTATGAATTGCGTTTTTATTTCATTTGCCAGTTTTAGCATTTTATCTTTCTACTTGCATTCAAATCTAATATGTTATAATTCAAACAAAAAAAAATAACACTGAAATAACATATCCCATTCACAATTAACTACACTGGATACATATGAAATTGCAACATCACGGCCAGTTCACCACAACCCAGTCACAAATATGGAATGCACAACATAAACCCCTCTTCAGTGTGGCGACCTTTCCTGACCACCCCAGCATATGACCTTAAACCTGTATAGCACCTTATTTGAACATATAAGCAGGGGTCCAAGTTTCTAATGGTGTCATGTGGGTAAAAAGTAGGTTTGTGAATTGCTGTTCAAGGTAATAACCACTGACCTGGATCAGATGAGGCAGCTGTGTTAAACTCCCCTGGGAACTCTCTCACTCAGCCTGTGTAACAGGAAACTGAGGAGAGCAGAGGACCCAGGGAAACCCTCTGGGGCAAATAACCCTGATGTCAGGAATCAGCGTGTCACCCCTGACAGACTACTTGCCGGTCAAAACCTTCACTGCAGGCTCAGTTGGGCTGTGTCTTTAGAGGGTGCTTCGGAACAGGATTCCCAGAGGTTGCTGTTGTGTCAGAAGTTCTAGATGGCAGATAAACAATATGTTAGAGTAGGAGATCAGAAGGCAGAAAGGCATGCAAATATGAGGCCCGGGTATTAACCTGTTCTGTGAGTCGTGAGATAACTTGTAGAAGTATTGTCGAAGATTAATCTTGGAATCGGAGGTAATTGGAATTGTGAATGATCTCGTGAGAGTAGAACAGAGGCTGCAGAAAGAGATGGATAGTAAGCGGGTCACACAGACCGTTCTTACCGTGGCAATGGTGAGAGCAGAGCCGCCAGAGAACCGAGGACATAAATACCTTGTAACTTGCCTTCCGACAGTGTGATGCTGGGCAAGCACAGGGATGTTGGAGCGGTACATGCACAAGGAGAAACACAGGAGTTCTCCGATAGTGCTTCTATCTCGGAAAATGCAGCGGCATATGCTGGAGTAGCGATGCGCCGAGCAGCAGTCATGTTCCACTGATAAGCCGGGCCAGAAGGCAACAGAGGCGGAGCACATCCAAAAACGAGCACATTCAATGTCCTGAAGGAATGGGAAGACTGGGCAGCCATCCTGGGATAGGCAGAATGTAGGATAGCTACAAAGCGCATACCCCGACGGTGCAATCGGGACCAGCGCCTGTAAGAGGTCTTGACAAATGGCAAGCTAGTAGGCTGCCATAAAATGTCACTCATCACATCAACTCTACAGATACACACTGCACCCTATTTCTTTCTCACCAAGAGTCAATTATCACTAGCCTATGGCTAGTGGAGAGTGCACATTTTGAGCCGTGACAAAAGGCTTTCATTTTGCTCTAAGCCAAAATCACTTTAAGGCTCTGGCTCTCTGATATGGCTCTTGTGATGAATCCTGCAGAGTCCTCACAAAAACCCTACTTAAAGTCGCCTCCCAGGTGGCCTGGGGAAGGCAGCCGCTACCTGATCCCGACCCTGGTGGTGGTGTTAGCTGGGAGGATCACCTGGGAGGAGAAGGTCCCTGAGGGAATGGGAGGACTCCTTTTTATGTGACACGCTGTATTTTTCTTCCTCTGAGGAGGAAGAGTCAGTAATTTCGGAGTCTGTAATGGCCTGTTGCCAGAAGGAGCTTTTCTTTCTCAAAGCTGATTATCCCGATGGTGGTAAAAACTGTTCTAATCATTCCCATATTGGAAGTAGGAATAATTTCCACAGGGATAAGCATAATTGTAGGGGTATATGAAAGATTAACCTTCAAATATTACCATATTACATTCTGGAAGTCATAATTTCCCTAAAGAACAACACCGAGGAGCGTTTACAGAGTGTTTAGCATCTGCTGGAGTTCTCTGCTCTGTTTTGTGGCGGCAGCGGCATTCAGAGAGGTCTGTCTTCATTGTCTACTGACTGCAAAATTGACTGCAAAATCCTATAAAAACTCCACTTCGGACATGGACAATTGCAGATTGTTTGCAGAGTGTTTGAAGTCTGCTGGAGTTCTCTGCTCTGTTTTGTGGCGGCGCGTTCAGAGAAGTATGTCTTCATTGTCTAGTGACTGCAAAATCCTATAAAAACTCCACTCCGGACACCAAGTGTTTGCAGAGTGTTGGAAGCGAGTGGAGTCGAACCACAGCACATGGAGCCAGAGCAAGATCCAATCGATTTACAGCATACCCGGCGGCAGGTACATTTAAAAAAGAAATCTTTCCTCTCTGAGTCCATGGCAGCCTCCCAGGTGCTCCCCATGTCACACTTGCCCCCTCCTACCATCCCACCCTTGCTCAATCCTAGTGGCACAGATGTAAATGGTACCATCTCTCAAGGCCACCTTATTGAAGGTTGTAAATTACCCTCTCCCTCTTTGCGGAATGAAACAGCGGACAGCGCGGCTCCTTTAAACAGATTAGAGGAAGACAGAACTTTCTCTCCAAATCTGCCAGGCCTCCCAGAAAATAATCATCCCCAAGTACCAAAGGTTGCATCGCTAGTGAACACAGGATCGACTTGCCAGGAAGTGTTGAGCAACGATGCCCCTATCAGGACGCTCCCTGCAAACTCTTGAATGATCAAAGAACCATTAGTGACTCCACTATTCAAAAAGAGAACCCATTCGATCTCTGATATAGGGCAACTCAAATGGCATTTTAAAATGAAAACTGGGCAAGGTGCAGAACCCCTGCCCACCCTCTCCACTGGAATAAATTCCTTAGGGATGCTACACCTTTAAAGACCTGTCCTGCTGAGTCAGGAGGGTGGTAAGACAATGGGTAAATCTTGGGGTGATTCCTCTGATGAAGATCTTTTGAGCAGTGCAATGGGCTTAAGTCCATTTAAAACGATACATGTTCACTCTTTGTTGGATTCGATGAAACGAAACATAAGTAATGATGTTTCGGAGCAGTTCCAAGTTGTGGCCTTTAAACTGGATACAGAAGGTAAAATCAATAACAATCATGTATCATCAATTGAGTGGCTAGCTGTAGAGGAAGACGGGCCAATGTGCCGAACCACGCAGATAGAAACTCCATCTAAGATCCAAGTAATGAATATCCAACAAGCTGATGTGGAAACTAGTGTGATGGACTTAATGAACTTATCGGTCTTTGAAGATGATGAAACATCAACTCAGGAGGAATACTCGAGGGTAGTTGAGGTCATATCCCCCAAGAGACTGAGGAACATTGCCCTTCCACACCAATGGTGTACAAAAGTATACAGAGTACTCAGAGACTATAAATAAAGTTTATACTGCCATCTAACAATGGATGACTTTATATGGCATGTGCCTAAATGCTAAAAAAACAGAAATGATTTTCAGCTCACCAAAGGGAAAAAACAATCTGGACTCAAAATATTCTGTTTTTTGTGTGGAAGGCCATGCTATACCTACTGTGGATAGAGTTAAGACACTGGGAGTTGCCTTTGAGTCCTCATTTAACATTAATGGCAACACAGAGTATCGTGAATAAGGCACAGCATACATTACGTCTTCTAAGGCTAGCTAAGCCTTATGTTTCAGAGCTTAACTGTGCCATGTTGGTACAGCCTCTTGTGATGCCTCGGTTGGACTATTGTAATTTGTTGATGTTGGCATCTAGTAATAATAGTCTCAGATGACTCCAAGTCCTTCAAAATGATGTGGTATGCATCATTAAGAATATACAGAGACATGAGTCCATTTCTGTCCACAGGAGAACCGTTCATTGGCTCCCTGTGGAGGCTCGCATACAGTTTAAGGCCTTGACATTGGTGCACAAATGCACGAATGGGCAAGCCCCTAGCGACCTTAAAGAAACTGTTAAAATCTGCACTCCAGCCAGGTTTACCAGATCCAGTGAAGGATTGTGCATTTCAGTTCCACAAAGTAAGAGGGTTAGAGGACTAGGTAGGTCCTTCATTGCCCAGGTTGATCCCTTATGGAATAAGCTTCCTTTGTCTCTCTGTGCAGAAACTAACATTCTGAAATTTCGGAAGGGAGTTAAAGCCATGGTTTTTGGTTGATCCCTCTTTGGGCGCTTTCACCGTTTGATGTCCAATATCTGCTTTTTCCTTCCTTCCTTCTTGTTCCCCGATGCCTGCGAGCTTTCGACGCATTATAAGTGCAAATTATAGAGAAAATGAGCTCCCCTATCGTCCTTACCCTGTTAGAAAGAAGAGAAAAAAACAAAGATCCAGTAAAGATTCAGAAAAATTTACCACAAATCAGATAACCATAATGAATTAACTACTTGCCAAGTCAAATTACGACTGCCTTTTGGCACTACCAAAGAAGATGGAATGGGTCTGATCAAGCTACAATCCAAGGGACCCTAGGGGAACTGACTGCAAATAGAGGGGATCATAAGTGGGACCGTAGACGAATACTCACATTGGAAAGAATTTTGAGAGCTCCCGACGGTCTGATTCTAAATAGATTGAATATAAGGACCCTTCTACATCATATACCAAAATTGAGAGCTATCAAGATCGTTGACTTTCCGGACGAAAGACTAAATGATAAAGTAAACTTATTCATGAGCTCTGTGGCCCTGACTGTGTTATTGCTTGACTCAAATGATGAACTGCAAGCTTTGCGTTTTGACTTGAGCAGAAGCAAAAACTAAAGAAAGTGTATGCGAGAGAAGACCGTCTCGACAAATATAAATTCAAATGAACAAAGGACGGCATTTTCAGTGGAAAGTCATCAGATACCCGAAAAGAAGAGTAAAATTGAAAATCTGCTCCCACTGATGTCATATATAGGACAACTTTCTCTAAATCAGATCAAAATCACTGTCTAGGAAGGGAGAAGGAGACCAGTCCAACGAAGAGAATGACCCATGATCAAATGAAATGTACACTATTGCAAGATTAGCAATCATGGAGTTGGCTGGCAGGAACCCTACCTGCAAGATCTTCTGATTAGAGCCAGAAGTCCGGAAAGTTGAGAAGCCTGAAAGTTGGATGCTGGAATACTCAAGGTTACTTACATTTGTTTAATGAGTTGGCCCTGGACATATCAAAACTGACATCATATGCATCCTCGAATCTTGGTTAAAATAAACACTGATCCTTGAAGGTTATTCAGTGTATATAAATCCGGATTTACCTCCTTCAGCCGGTAGAGCATCCTCAGGCCTATTAGTACTGTTATGTAATGGTTACAAATAGGAGAAGGGTGGGCTCTAGAATAGAACACTCCTGTGCTGAGCTTGATATTTGATCTGCTGGTTTGGATGGTTCTGTGCAAGGTCACAGGTGGGGAAGAGGTGAACCCAACACCTCTTGTAAGGAAAATATTAATAGATCCTGGCTACCTTGCAGCAAGAGTTTCATTGGATCTTGTGACTACAAAGATCGTTGCGCTTAATGCAGTGTTTCAAGGTGTATTTTCTTTAATATTCATAAAGTAGACATATAGTCTAAAGGATAGTCGGCCGACACGTGTTTCGAACCCGAAGGTACCTTCTCAAGGCAGGTATGTAATGAATATCTGGGCATTAGGAGTATGTTTCAGTTCAGTATAAACCGTGTGGCAAAATGTAATTCTTGGTCTGTTGGAATGTCATGGCTGATTCTACTGTGCGTGCAGGTTTTCTGTCTCTTCTGGACATTACATTAAAGAGTCTTCTGATGTTTAGGGAAGTTGACCTTCCGGGGACAAATCCTCCCTGGTCCTTGTGTATTAAGTGCGGCATGAGTGGCAGAAACCTGTTTGCCAGCGTTTTTGCGATGATTTTGGTATCTATGTTCATGAGCGATAGGGGTCTATACAAACCACATTCATTACCTGGTTTGCCCGGTTTCAAGAGTACAGAGATGATTGCCTTGCGTAGGGACAGAGGGAAGAATAAACTCCCAGAGCGATTCAGTCCCAACCTCCAGTAGCCGCAGGGCAAGGAGCGCTATCTGTTCTTGATAGAATTCTGGAGTGAGGCCATCCGGTCCCGGGGCCTTACCTTTCGGGAGCCCAGTTATAGCCTCTACTATTTCATCTAGGGTGAGCAGGCTTTTCAGGGTTTCTCTGGTTTGAGGGCTAATGGAGGTCATGGGGATCTGGTAAAGTAGGGCGCGGACAGTATGTGCATCATGTGGTTGGCTCAACGTGTATAAGGTGCTGTAGAATTTAGAGAAAACCTCTAGGATTTGATTATCCGCCCATTGCGGGTTACCATTTTTCATCCAGTATACATTCTATTTGGGTCTGGCCTCCCTCCACTCTAGTTAGTTTAGCAAGTGTCCTCCCCGGTCTTTTCTCCCTCCCCATATATTTTCACCGCCTGTGGGCACGAAAAATATTGTATTTCCCTGAGAGAGTGTGATTCAAAGATCTCCAGCTTGGTTCTTATCTGTGGCAGTTTATCAGGGCTTGCCGCTATTGCGCATTCCTGCTCTAGCCCTTTTAATTTGACTTCCGAGCGCAGAGGTCATTCCTAATCACTTTCAATATGCCTGCTTCCCTGGATATGGGCATGCCCCGTTTGTACACCTTGAAGGACTCCCATCTCTCCCTAACGGATGTGTCATGCTGAGTATTGCATTCAATAAATGTCTCTATCAGATCGGATCTCTGCCTTGAATACAATATCCCACAGGTGCTAGGAATGCGGATACGGTACTGGAACCACTGGGAGCCTGCTTTGCAGCAGGTGGACCACTACTCTTATTCCCACCCACAGATGACTTATCCCCAATAGATTTTTGGGTCTTAGGAGAGGAAGGTTTTGGTGAACAGGCTTCAGAAAAATGCTCAAAAAATAAAAGGTGAGACAATTCAACAAACATTTTCACTTTGTAACCATCAATCCACCCCATCATGTTCATGTGCGCAGCACTGACCCAGTCAACCCAAGACACATTCTCTCTTTTCTTATAATCCCTGAACCTTTTAAGGTATTGGGTAGGTGTCTTGCCAAACTTGCCAATCAAAGCAGACTTCATGCACTCATACTGACCCCTTTCTTCCACACTCAGTTTCAGAATACAGTCATATCTAGTCTGAGGCACTCTGCTTAACAAACACTTAGCCCAATCTATTTTATCAACATCATGAATTGCACAAGCCATTTCAAACGCTTCAATTCATTGGAGGATATCTGAACCCTCCACAAACACATCAACCAAATCTTTCATAAACCTGGTGCCTCAGGACCTGCCACTCTCAACTGGTTTAGCTGAAGTCTCCACTCTAGCTTTCTCTAGCTGGATTCCTTGGTGCTCAGTGTTTCTCTCTTTGAGTATCACTTGCGGTGACAACTCTTTCTTCAACTCAGCTTCTGTTGCCAACCTTTTGTATTGAAAGGCTAACTGTTCCCGTTGTAGCTCCAATTTAAAAAGTTCTATCTTCAGGGCTTCCCCCTGAAGAGCTGTGCTGGGGTTTAGAACAGAGGCAGCAGGAATGGTGGCATTCCCAGAATCACATTCAGCAACAACCCCAGGGGCAGAGTCCTCATTGGTTGCATCCCCCCCCCTTCAAGAGTTTCACCATCAGTCTGGTAGTCCACCAGGGCAGCTATCAGCTTAGCCCTAGACTTATCCACAAAGTCTAACTCCCTGGCTTCACAAGCACTCTGGAGAGCCTCTAAGCTCATCCTAGTCAATTTACCATTTTCAATAGATTCCATTGCTTGTAATGCAGTTATCTTGTACACAACTAAACCTCAATTTAACAAAGTGCAGATATTTTGTAAGTGGCACGGTTATACACCGATTCTTAAAACCATAAGCATCCCACTTCTGCCACCAGTGTAAATCTTGGATGGGGGGCGGTCTGTACTTCTGCTTTCTATATGGTAGAGGAGAGGCACAGAGGACCTCAGCCAAGATTCTCTATTGTTGGTAGCAATGGACGAGCAATCAAGGCTAGATTCTCAGGAGGTGATGCAGGCAGTTCTTAAGTACAGTGTAGTCCCTAAGCCCCCACAAAGGAATGTCCCCATTCTGTATTAGTTAAAACAGTCTTTATATAATTAAGTTCAAGGTTATGTACCCTATCACAATAACTCACTTTGAGCTCAGAAAATCTACAATGGCAAATATATACAGTTCTAAAGTGGTACCAAAATTATTATCAAATCTCATTACAGTGCATCAACTATACTCAGGTTAAATGTCACACAGATCACTTACTAAAGGCAACCAACAATAGACATAGGAGGAAAGCAGTTGGTTAGAACAATTGGCAGAATACTGGCCCCTACCACTAGACCCAACTCTGGGTAGAGATCCCCCCACCTGGGCAACCTGTAAAGTAAAGATATATCACAAGCCCAGTCCATATATTGTTCTAGAAGTCCTATTTCTTTCTACAATAGTTCTACAACCCCAGTGTACCTGGAATAGCAGAGTTCGTCGTCGGGTCGTCGACGGATCCTTCTTGAGCGGTTCCCTTTAAGGCAGGAGCCATGGATCGTCGAGATCCCACGAGGAAAAGGGTTGAACGACGACGGTGAGGTGGCAGCTTTGTTCCTAGCGGTGCTCGTCGACGACGGAGCGTTGGCATCCTGCAAGGAAGAGGAGTGCGGGGCACCTCAGTGACGATGGTTCAGGACCCCAAAGAGTTTGAAGAACTGTGGCCCAGCAAGGGCGTCGAGTCGTCGGCGTCTCTGTGGTCTTTACGTGGCGAGAAACCCACCGGCAGATGCTCCTCGGCGCATCGGCGGCCTCAACTTTCTCCGGCGGGACAAAGCGGTCGACGGTGCAGGCGAGAGCGTCCTTGGATCAAATGTTACTTAGGCAAATGGAGCACGGCGGCTCCGGTTGGCGACGGCGGTTGGCGACGGTGATGGACAACAGTGTCCGGGCGCCGCTTCTTGTGATTCCACGGAGGTCCCCGTCTCCAGTCGGCAGCCTGTCGTAGGTCTGCCTACCAGGGAGTGCTGGCAAAGATTAGCAGTGCACGATGGTCCCTCGTAGCTCGGGAAAAGGGCGCCTAACCAGGTCCTCTCTTGGTCAGTCCTTGGAGACACAGCAGCTTTCAGATTGGTGAAGTAGAGCAGCAGCAAGACTTCTCTTCCAGCAGGGCTTCAAGGTTAAGCTTCAGTTTCAACTCCAGTTTCTCTTCAGCTTCCGAACTTGAAATTCTAGCAGTGAGAGGCCCCCAGATATACTAGTTGATCTCCCATTCATTCTGCTGGGTCACACTCAAGCAACCAATCGGTCAGAAGGGCATTCATGCATGCAGGCAGCCAATCAGGTGAGTAGTGCACTCGGGCCATTCACTTCTCTCCAGACACTCGCAACAAGTTATGTGTATTGGGACAAGTACCCAGCTATTCAACACTCCACACTGCATTCATAGCAGTTTCTGGCAGGGCTCTCTGTCATTGTGTCAAACACCAGAAACCAGACATCCACAACAAGAAGTGCATATTGGTCACACACTCCATTCACCCAGGTCCCACCCACAGGGTGTACCCACAACATACAGTCACTGGGAAGGCTCCAGCCAGTCTGGCCTGGACTTCACAACACCACCATATATGGAACTTCCACCCAACAGCCAGTCAGGCGGAAGGGACAGAGTCAGGGCTTCCCAGGACTTTGGGAAAACAAGGTAACAGGCGATAGAAAGCAAGAGGCCATAGGGGCCATCTTGTTTCCTATCAGGAATCAACTGATTCCAATGGCAGGGCCTGGGTATCCCAAAATGGAGGATACTCGGAGCACCTGTCAAATTGAGCATGGAGCTGCCACCAGCCCAAACCCTGCTCTCTGGGACACACACAGGTGCCCAAAAACATACACTAGGGGCACAGGGTTGTACCCCCACCCATGGGTGCCATAAGGGCATCCCATGGGTCTGTACTCCAAACCAAAAACAGGAAGAGCTGCACTGCCAGGAGTCCCACATGGACTCCTGGGCAGAAAACAATACAGAACACAAATGAAAAAGGACTACAGGACAAGGACAGGGAGGCCCTGTCCCTCCAATGCATTGCCAGCATCACAGTAGCACATCAAAACCGCAGTGGTAATGGAAGGGGAACAACCTTGATCACCAGTTTTAGGGCTGCAATCACAAGTGATGGGTGGAAGGTTTTGAATGAATCTGAACCACTGGCATTGCTCTGGGCAACCTTCCACACCACCGTGTTTTAGCCCATCTGCACCATTGCAAAAGAGGCCCAGCCATATGCAGACCAGTCGGGTACTGCCACCACTGGTAGCAGCCCAGCCCCAACTGCTAGGCCAGGTCCCCTTTGCGCGGAAGCACAAGCAACCCCAGATATGTTTCGGCCTTGTTGGGCCTTCTCAGTGAGGTGCAGCTTGGTTCCCTATGGTGCAGCGAGCAAGGGACCCACGTCTGGGCATACCGTCTCTCACATAGTGAGACAAACTGTAACCACAAAAGGGATGGCTGGAAGGTTTTTGAATGAAGCTGAACCCCTGGCATTGCTTTGGCAGTTTGGACTAGACTGCCCCTTTTGGGGTGAGACCAAGCCTGATTTGCATATGGTTTTTCCCCTTCTGTAATGGCTTGGCAGGCTAAAGAATGAGGGTTTGGAGGGTTGCCCAGAGCTACGCCACAGGTTGTGATTAATTCAAAACCTTCCCACCATCACCTCTTTTGCTTTGCCCTTACATATGGTGTCAGGTGTGAGATCAAAATCAATTTATACAAACTGGGGATCTAATATGAAAATGGCAGATTCTGATCAGACAGAGATTGAGTCAGAAGAAGATTTCTATGGATGTACCCCTCCCCTCTTGGGTCATATGCTCCTTCCTGAGATGTTGGGCCTCATCACGAGTTGTGCAGAATTTCTGCAGAGCCAAATTAGCATTACCGGCGGGATGAGTGGCGGTATTAGCACCGAATCACACCCTGGTGTGAACACGTGCCCCAGTCCGGCAGTAATGCCAATACAGCCCAGCGGAAACTGTGCCAAAACAAGGCACTCTGCCAAAATATCAGCGATAATATCGCTCCCGCTGGCTCCTTGGTGCTGTTAGCACCGGTGGAAATAGCGTCATTGCCGGAACGGGAAGCATGGTGGCAGCCATCTTTAAAAACTCAATTCAACCTGAATCATCCACTTCCTGGAGCCCCCTGGATCAGAAAGACACTGCAAACATATCTCAGGAGCGAACCTGAGGGAAGGTGTTCGAGAACCAGCAGAGAAAGTCCAAATTCAGTGAAGGAGAACTGGTGGTCCTCACTGATGAGGTAGTGGCTGTGACAATACAGAGCAATGGGTCAATAAAGAAGTACTCACCACGGATGGTGTACAATACCTCACTTGCTCAGGTTGTGTAGAAAAACCTGAACTCTGAAAAAGTCCAGATCTCCTCTTTCAGAGGCAGACCTTCCCAGTGATACACCTCACTAGCTGCTAACGATATGAAAAGCTAGAGGAGTAAATCATTTGAAAGGGCGTATATCCAAATATCAATGGGAAAACACCAGGCTGAAATCAATTAAAGAGGCACAGATCAGTAGGGTCCTAAATGAGAGGATATGATGGCCCCCATAATGAGAATCCACTAACCTGGGTATAGAAGTATCCAGGCCTTCTATAGGTGTTAGTGAATCTCCTTCTTGGATCTTCCCTAGGAAGGTAAGGCAAGTATTAGGGATGAATTGGGTCTGCAGAACACTCCTACCACCCCCCCCTTGTGGCAAGTAGTTAAAGACTGATAGGAACTCTTACCGTAAGGGCAGCTTGGTAGTCCAGTAAAGCGTCCAGGGAGAAGTAGCATGAGGAAGTGGGATCGAGGAAGGGAAGGTTAGTGAGGGACTAAGACCCGGGCGGCATGAGGGACGCACTAGTGTTGTGGTGTTGCACACTTGAGAGTAGTAGCAGGGCGTCCAAAAGTCCTGTGCACAGATAACAATTTGGAGAGGGAGGAACAGTGGAGACTGGAAGAACAAGGAAGCTGAAGATAGGTAATGGAAACTCAGTTGGAGAGACTCAGGAGACGGTTGCCCTTTAACACTGCAGTATGAGAATCAGCGTGGTCCCGAGTGTAGCGGGACTACTGGCAGCAATGGAACATAGTTTAACACGGAGTCATAGGCGTTCTTTGTGCGCAAGGCTTGTAAAGAAACCTAGTATTTGGGAACGAGGCAAGACCATATCCAAAGGCAGGCCGAGGTCAGAGCCGTGCAGTCATCGACAAAGCAAATTCAGGAGGCAAGGGGAGTCAAGGGACAGGCGGGAACACGAACAATGGGAGGAGGCAGCGGACAATCCAAAGGCAGGCAGGGTCGGCAACGGGTAAGCAAACAATAAGCCAGAAGGCGGAACACAGACAGGAATCAATGAACAGCAAAACTTCAATCTGTAAACACAATCAGAAGCACCAGACCGCGGGATGCGATCTGATTTAAGGCATTCTGGGACGCAGTGCTAACGAGGCAACGCTGCATTCTGTGTCACATGACCACAGCTGGTCTTGGAATGATGTGTTGCCACGTGGCATCTCGAAAACACACCACGTTTCCATGGCAACCTCCTAGACATTTTTTACATCTCATGTAAAAGGGTCTATAAGCTGCTCTATAAGCAGGTGAGGGGCAGAAATGCTATCATGTGCATAGAAGCCTGGATCTGGTAAGGGCTGGAGGGCCTGGAGGCATGACAGTGGCCCACTGTGATGACCTTTATGGCAGCAGGCAATGGAAGACAACAGGCCAGCGTAAGACTGTCATCTGGCTTTCCATCAGCCAGACGGTGACTACGGTGGGCAGCGCCCCCCGTGATGCTGAGGATTGCCGTAAGAGGTAGAATTATCTCAGGGTCAGGGTGCAGGGACTCCTCTCACAACACTGTAAGGAGTCTATGGCAACTGGAGGTGGAACCAGCAAGCCACTATTCCTGATGGCATAGGATGAGAAATGCATCACCATCCTCGATATGGAGGGCATCGAGGGAGTCGGAGGAGTGGAGGGTGCTTGCAGCCAGGAGGCAGGAGGTGAGTCAACCCCCCACCACACAGCAAATGACCATGCATAAATAGTCTAGCACAAGACGCCGTAGTGGACAGGGACTTATGCCAGCAGATCCAGCAGTTGGGCTGGCCAATCAGGGTAAGGTGTCGGGTGCCACATCAGCCACCTCCACAGCAGCCAGAGTTAAGGGCACCAAGTGCACCCCTGAGTGGTACTGCATTGTGAAAGGGTGGCAAGCGACCAATCCATGTGCAATGCACACCAGACCCCTGCTGGTGCACCCTGTGCAAGCAGGATTGTGGTGCGTGAGTAACCACAACACCACGCAGCTCACACCTCCGGAGGCTGGACAAAATGGAGAGGTGCCGGTGGCAGATGGAGGCCATCGGCCACACACATTCCCTGCACCTACAGGCCATCCACAATTACATGCCAGGGGCCACCCACAGGATCGTGAGGGCAATGGAGAGGAACAGGGCATTGAACTAACTCTTCAGCACATCCGGGGCCAAGGTCAATACCCTTCAGTTCAGCAACACCCACTGAGGGGTCACAGCCCAGCACACCCAAGCGCCGCTCTGAGTGCCAATTGGGGTCTAAATCACTAGGGGCAGCGCTGGGGGTTTGGGGGGGAAGAGGCCATTGTCATGATGCCTACCTCCAAGGAGCCAGGTCCGACCCAGCGACCCCAGAGGCAGGCATCATTTCCCCCAGGGGAGTGCCAGCGGGCCCAAGCTGGGGCCCTTTGGACGCAGTCCTGGCGCCTTAGGCGCCAGGCTCATGTTGGACCTCTGTCCTGGCGCCTTAGGCGCCAGGCTCATAAAGCTAGACATGTGTTCAAGTGTTTTAATGTGCACTTACCTGATGCAGACCATGCTGCCACATCCAGGCCCTCTTGAGGCCTGAATGGAACTACTTTACCTGTGGGACTACTTTCCACCCGGGTGTGGTCGGGGAAGGATACATACCTGATCGGAGGAAGGATACACACTTGGGACTTCTTCCAAAGCTATTTAAACCACACCCGATCAGCAACTCAGCAACTCACGCTTCGCGTTGTTCTGCTCCTCGCAGCTCACCGTGTCAGCTCCTGCATCTGGACTTCAGCCACGCCTGTCAACATCCTGGGTCACCTGCAAAGGGAGACAAGAGACCTTACCAGCTAAATCTGCACCACGGAGACATCGCCGACGATCCTGAAAGGGAAGACATTATTTTTAAAAGCATTTTGTTACGATCGCTGCAGCGCTGCATTTCACTCACCTTTCCTGGGTTCCTCCATCTTCAGCAGCGATCATCAGGATACACAGCCACTTCCCAGAGCCTAGAGAAAAAGACAAGAATAAGAGGTGAGAGAAGGAAGGGAATAAGACTTACTTGTTGGGTCATTCCCATTTCATTTCGGGTCTTGCCGCTTCCAGGCATTTTTCTGGACCCCGGCCCCTATGGGGAAAAAAGACAAAGACATTGAATGAGCGTATGCAAAGACAGTTCCCGAGCGCTCATCCAGAACTAACCTGCCATTTACTGCAACTGGAACTGCACGTTTCACTTCGATCGGTGCTATATCTCCGGCATTCCGAACCCCGGCCCCTAAGGGGAAAAAAGACATAAGCATTAGCGCTTGCTGCAAAAAGACAATGAACATTATTATTAAGCTTGGACTTTTGAACTTGCAACAGAACTTTTACAGAGCCTTACCTGAATAGTCAAGCTTACCTGAACTCCCATCAATCCTCAATCCAGTGAAGTAACTGGGTTTCAACGCGCCCCTGCATCAGAAGCAGGATGGAGAGCTCATCCTTCCTGACCCTAAGGTGAGACTTCACAGGGAATCGTGGAAGGGTATCGTGGAGGGTTGGAAGAGAGTGGGAGGCTTGAGCATAACTCAGTCAGTAGGTAATACTCCCTTTTCACACACAATGGAATATTCCTGCGAGCCGGAGAAGCCAAAGTAGAGAGGCCTTCCTGTCCATCTTCAGAGTCCTGCGCTTCACCATTGAAGAAGCATCAGCACTCGAAGCCAGACCTGCGCCTCCGTGGAAATCAGGTGAGCGTTACAGCCATCGAAGTGACATTTACACATTTTACCCACAGTGGGCATGCTGGGGTGTTGGTGGTGGGATGGGGGATAGGTTGTGGGGGTTTTGGTGGTGGGAGGGGGAGGGGGATAGTGTATGGGGGTGTTGGTGGTGGGAGGGAGATAGTGTGTGGGGGTTTTGGGGGTGGGAGGTGGAGGGGGGATAGTGTGTGGGGCTGTTGGTGGGAGGGGGGATAGTGTGTGGGGGTGTTGGTGGTGGGAGGAGGGAGGGGGGATAGTGTATGGTGGTGTTGGTGATGGGAGGGAGAAGGGGGATAGTTATTGCATATTATAACAATGATATAGTTTAACTTCATCAATGCACAAACATTCCTAATTGTATCATTGTTGTGTTTATTAATTGACGTGAGTGTTACACAGTGATGCATGGCATGTGCCATGTGAATGTATCAAAAGAAATTGTCTATAAGTCCCTGGAGAGCCATTCCGCCATCCCTGATGTCGTCCCTATTCAGTGCATATAGTTGCCTATGCCACAGGCACTGCATCCTCATCCTTGGGGGTGGCATGTCATGTCAGTGGTAGAGGGACATTTCTCTGTAGGCAAATAGTGTGGAGCATGGCACACACAAGCACAGTTTTACCCACTTTTCCAGGTGCTTAAATCAGGGCTCCACCAGTACGGTTGAGGTAGCGGAAACGGGCCTTCAGGAGTCCAAAGATGTGCTTTATGCACACACATGTCCTGCTGTGAGCGTGGTTGTAGACAATATCCTTTGGTGTTTGTGGATCACACACAGGTGTCATTAGCCAGGGCAGCTGCGGGTATCTGGAGTCAACTGCATGGGGAGAGGCACAGCCATGGGTCACTAGGTAATGTGTGGGGGTGGCCTTACACAGCATCAGGGCAATGGACTTCATGTGCATGCATAAGTGGCTTCATTGTGTGCTATGTGTCTTTTAAATGATTTTGCATGTTGTGTCACTCGCATCATGCATTGTTTTGTCTTAACATGCACCCTGTTCCCTTGCTGCGGATGTGTCATCATGTGTCTGTCGGTGCCATTTCAAGCCAACATGGTGGCTGTCTAGTGGCAGTGTATTGCTCTGGTGCATCTGGCCTGATGTGTTTCCTAGGCTTCTGGGGCCAGCGGGTCTGCATTGCAGGCTAAGTGTGCATGGGTACTTGGCTGGGGTACTGGCAGGGTTGATGCTGTGTGATCTGATGTGACACTTGGTTTTATATTGATTTGCGATTTTGTATGTTGCATTGTGGTACCTGTAGTCATGTGTTTGTTTGTAGTTGCTACTGTACGCGTGCATCAGCGTATCCATCCGGGTATTGTTCAAGTTCCATGGGATGGACTCTGACGTTGATGCGGGATGTGGGCAAGTCCGACTTTCACATTCACCTGTCATGCCATGCTTTGGGGTGTTTTGCACAGAACACCCCCAATGTGGTCAGGTGCATCGCAGCACCTGCATGCTGACAGTTTTACTCACTCGTGTATCCAGGCAGTGTGCTGTTCCATAGGACCATGGCATCATGGGTGGAACCTGGGTAGAGGGCACAACAGTGGATGATATATAGGTTAGGATCTCGGGTCACCTGCACATTCAAGGAATGGTAGTGCATATGGTTATGGTACACCACTTCATGGGCCTGGGGGTCCACCAACGCCACATGGGTACAGTCCAAGGTTGCAATTACATTTGGCATTTGGGCAACGGTATAGAACTATGCCTTCATGACGTGCACCTGTGCTGGGATGGTGGACAGTGAGATGTGGCGTGCCACATGCCGCAGGAGTGCATCCAGCACCTGGGCCAGGACTGCACTGAATGTCGGCTCTGCCATGCTGTGCATCATGGCCATGGAGTGCTGGAAGGTGCCTGTTGCTAGAAATTGTAGGATGGACATTAGCTTTAGCTGTACAGCTGTCCGGATGTTGATCCTGCTCTTTATGTTGCACTGGATTGTGTTCAGCAGCTCAGTAATGGTCTCCCTGTTGAGGCGGTACAGGGTGACCAACTGCCTATCAGTGAGGGACCAGGATGAGGGCTTGACCCTGAATATTGGTGCATGCCTTGCTTGACCTCACCGCCACCTCCTACTCTGTACAGCCTGTGCCCTGGGTTGGTTGCCCTGCCTCTGTAGTTCCAGGTGGAGCATGAGCAGCTGCAGGTCCCATCTCACAATGGCTAGTGGCAGCATGGTGTTGGAAACTGTGTTTTGGGTAGGCGTGTGCCTTATGTAGCCCTCTAGAGTGGATTGGGATCACATGTGGCTTCTTTTCTGCCACCTGTGTTCATTTACCTACACCTAGAGGCTGGGGCTAATTATGCCATTTTTTTCAGCCGTGCACGGACTTGTGATACAGCAGGGATTGCGCTTCATGTTATCGGCGCAGATTTCAACTGCTGTAATAGCGCCAGCGGTTTTACAGTCGGCGGAATTTGGGCCGGCAAGTGATCCGGTGGAGCGGTATTGGCGGAGCTAATTCTCTTTAGGCCACTTTAGGGCTTACTGCCCAACTTGTGATAAGGCCCCTTATCTCTACCACTGGGCAGCAGGTGAATCTGATCCCGTTTCCATCAGAGGAACAGGGGAGAATAAGTGAGAACCCTAATAATCTGTGGCCTCTCCAGATGAATGTAGGCCTACTTTTTTTAAACTCTCAGGGCAAGCCATTAATCCAGTAAGACAACCATTAGAAGGACACCTTTGGTTTCCTTGTTGATATATATAGCACTTTATAAATGGTTTACTATGCACAAGACACTTTAGTATATTTGGTGAAACCATTGTTGTGCTCATTAAGTTGTTACATCATGCACTGGGCACTTTATTGGTCGATACATTTCGGCAGCATGCACTAGACACTTTAGCAGCAAAGCACTCTGCAAAGGGTTTTCCATGCACTTTATATTTTGTGAAGTAGCAATCTTGCAGATATCTAGATATTGCATTATGTACCAGACACTGTATTGGTTGTTCTATTGTGCATGAAGCACTTTATCTAAAAGTCTGAATTACGCTTATTAAGATGTTGCAATTTGCACTAGGCACTTTATTGGTCGATATATTGCTGCATTATGAATTAGACATTGTACTAGCAAAGCATTTTGCAAACGAATTACTACGCACTTTATGATATTGTGTGAAGTAGCAATGTTGCTGATATTTAGAGAATACATTATGCACTAGACACTTTATTGATTATTACATCATGCGCTAAGCATTTTACCAAAAAGTTAGCAATCGATTGTAGGTGACATTTGCAACAGAACATTACTGTGTACTTAGTGCATCGCATATAGCACAAGTATAATGACATTGATCTGGCATGAAGCACTTTATTTAAAGTTTTCAACCAATCAATTGTAGGTAACATCTGCAATAGAATATTGCTGTGTATTCAATGCAAAGTATGTAACATAAGCATAATGATATAGATACGTCCTGGACATTTTCTAAAAAAGCAGTGTTGCCAGAAAAGAAACCGGCTTTGCATTTTGACCAATCAGTAAAAATTACAGCATTTTTGCAAACCGTGAACAACTATGTGCATGGTTGGTGTTACGTAGGGTAATATGGTTTATACGCATGTAGGTTTCAATAAACGAGGACTGGAAGGCTTCATTCGCAGCCGGGACCCCAAGCAGAGCAGACGTGTCGGTGCCTCATTGTGTATGGTGCTTGTGTGATGTGAGGGGCGGCCTGGGGCACACTTACCAGACAACATTGGCGACGAGGAAAGTGCGGCGCGAGAGTGAGCAGAATCCTCGAGGGGTTTCTCAACGTCGGATGAGGTGTCCCGAAACCCTGCGCAGCACCGAATCCTACGCGGCAAGTTGGCTGCCATCTGGCTTATTGTACGCGACGGTTGCGGCCCGAAAGGGTGCTCGTGTGCCGTTCGTGATACATAATTAGACAATTTTTATAACCTTCATGGCCATCACTTGCACGATGGCCGTGATTTATTAATGCTACATGAGGTTTGGAGACCTCAGCCTGCTCTACTCCTGCAGTCACATGGAGAGAAGCTGCGTGTGCTGATCCTTCCAAGGGAAGGCACCACAAAAGGAAGGGCTGCAGAGGTCCTTCCATTACATTTCTGCAACTGCAAAGATAACTGCGTCACAGGCTCATCCTACCTGCGAGAAGAACACCAACAAAAGGTGCCATCCAAGCGAGTGGGGAATGCATCCTCTGTGGAAGTGAACAGACTTGCGGCCTCAAATAGGACATTGGGGTACTCGTGCAGTCTGTAAGCATGGGAGAGCAGGATGGTGCCGTCATTGCTCCAGCGCAAGTGCCACGCAGACAACAAGGTACTTTGGCACCCATGGCGGAGTTTGACCTTTCGGGCACCCTTCTAAGCTTGGGCCCAAATGGTTATCATGGACGAAGAAGCTGGAAATGTTCTTTAGACCCACGGGAGAGACAGAGGATGATGCGAAAATGGCAACAATGCTTTATTCGGCTGACTCAGAGGTGCACAGGATTTTTGACTCATTGAACTCGCATGCGACCACTTACGCAGCCGTCAAATTGGTCCTACAAAATCATTTCCTACCTCTAGCAAACATGGATTATGACAAGCTTGTCATGTGCGCAGAGAAGCAGTTGGGAGACGAATCACTGGACCAGTTCTGTGGAAGGTTAAGACATTTAGCCAGCACATGCAGGTGGGAGAATGAAGAAGGCATGGTATGCAACCAATTGATTCAAGGGTGCAGCTCAGGAAAACTGAGAAGACAGATCCTCCGAGAGCCTGGCCTCACGTTAGTGCAAATTATGGACATGGGACGTGCATATGAGTTAGCGGAGAGCAGGGGTGCTCGGATGGACGCAGCTGTCCGCCCGGGGAAGAGTGAAGAAGCGTTCGCCATTGGCCGGTCAACTCCTACGAAGACACAGTGGTAAAAAAAAAACCTGATGGCCCTCCAAACTCCAATAACCCGCATTCATGCCAATACTGTGGGTATGATCTGCGTCATGTGGGTGAATGCCCGGGAAAACAAGAAGATGTGGCAGGTGTAGCACACCCCGACATTATGCAAGGGTGTGCAGGGCTGCGACGCCGGTGGCCACCTCCAGGGGACCAGCGAGTGTCAGCAGTGGCCGCCCTAGAAAATTTAAGAATGTAGCGGCAGTGGAACAGGACAAACAGGAACTGGACATAGCAGAGGACGACGACGACGATGAGGAATTGTTCTTCATTTCCAACATAGCGACAGGTGCAAAGAAACGGAGGCCTGGTCAACATAGGAGACACCCCAACGCCTGTATTGATTGACACTGGGGTGTCTGTCTGTGTTCTGGCGGCAGAACATTATGCTGCATTCCCAGGGCCCCCGGGGCTTGAGGTCACCAAAGCAAGGATATACACCTTTGGGGGAGACACACCTTTACCCATACAAGGGGTTTTCGTGACACCCGTCACCCAAGGACAGAATACGATAAAGGCCAGATTTTTCGTCACTGGTGGAGCCCTCACTCTTTACTGAGCTCTACTGCCTCGGAGGCGCTAGACATTGTGCACTTTACCATGTCAGTGTACCAAACAGACATTGATCGCCTCCTGGTACGATACGCAGACATTTTCCATGAGATGGGTTAGCTGAAAGGGGACCCGATTAGGCTCCACAAAGACAAATTAGTGCGGCCAACAGCGCTGAAGCACAGGAGAATACCGTTTCACCTCAGGGCGTAGGTTGAGAAGGAATTACAGACATTGGTTGATATGGACATCATCGAAAGGGTGGAGGGCCCTACCCCATGGATAGCCCCAATTGTGGTGGTGCCGAAACCGAAGCAGCCTGGAGCCGTACGCATTTGCATCAACATGTGACTGCCTAATGCAGCGATTAAACGGGAGAGACACCGCCGACGCTGGACGATATAATAGGCGAGCTACAAGGGGCGAGAGTTTTCTCCAAATTGGACCTACGTTCTGGGTATCATCATTTGAAACTACACCCAGATTCCCATTACATTATGACTTTCACTACCCACAAAGGATTATACCAATTTAAAAGGTTGAGTTTTGTTGTGTCGTCAGCGGCAGAAGTCTTTCAAAATGTTGTTCGTGGTGCTCTGGCAGGACTAAAAGGGGTCATCAACCTAAGCGATGACATCTTGGTTTTTGCCTCATCAGAAGCTGACCATATGATAAGACTGGAAAAGACTCTAGACCGAATCAAAAACCTAGGTCTCACGCCACACAAGGAAAAATGCGAATTCCTCAAGGACCGCATTGAATTCTTCGGGTTCATATTCCACGCAGGGGGCATATCCCCAGACCCGGAGAAAGTGCGAGACATACAAGAAGCGGCGGCCCCAGAGACACCCTCGGAAGTCAGAAGCTTCTTAGGCATGGTGAACTACTGTGGCCGATTCATTCGGGGCCCGACGTCTCTGTCTGAGCCGTTGAGGGCACTGACCAAGAACAATGTGGTCTGGGCATGGACCTCCAAAGAACAGAAAGCATTCAAGGACATTAAAACAGCGCTAACAGGCAAAGAAACCATGGTGTACTTTAATCCAGAGAGGGAATCCGAGATTGTGGTAGATGCCAGCCCTGTAGGCCTGGGCGCAGTACTTCTACAAGCGGATGCCCAGGGGCAAATGCACCCCATTGCCTATGCAAGCAAAGCTTTGTCACATACAGAAAGCAGGTATTTGCAAATTGAGAGAGGCGCTGGCCATCCTGTGGGGGTGTAAACACTTCAGACTATACATCCTGGGGAAACCAGTGGTTGTTATCACAGACCACAAGCCACTAATACCCATCATGGCAGGGGGTTCCTCGAAACCACCCCCGCGAATTGAGCGGTGGATGCTGTCCCTGATTGAATATGGGGTGAAAATGCAGTACCGGCCCGACACCAAAACCCAGCGGACTACTTGTCTTGCCACAAGACAACTCAGAGGTGGTTGACTGCATTGAGGTGATTTGCAATGTTGTAGAAGCTGCCATGCCCGTGGCACTTTCACTTCAAGAGATAGTAGATGTCGGAAGCAGATGTATTCCAGATCATCCGGACAGCCATGGACAGCGGGGAGTGGAAAGACGTGTTAGCCAACGGCACCAGACGAGAGACGGGGGCACAACAAGACTTGCAAGCACTGTGGAAGGCCCAAAACGAACTCTCTGTCAGAGGAAGGGCTGATACTGAGGGGACGGCAAATTGCGTCCCTCGTTCCCTGGTAGCGAAGTTGTTCGAGCTAGCCCACAAAGATCACCAAGGGGTGGCGAAAACTAAGGCAAGGTTGAGCGCTAAGGTATGGTTTACGGACCTGGAGACGCGTGTAGACGAGTTTGTGCGCATATGCATTCCATACCAGGCTGCCAGTCCAGTCGAGAGGGGACCCACAATACAATCCATGGAAAGAAGTGAGCAACCATGGGGGACTGTGCACGTAGACTTTGGGTCCACGGGAAGGGGGATGTACTTCTTGCTGTGGTGGACCAGTGGTACAGATACCCAGAGATCGAGTTGGTGGAGTCGACGGTATGTGACCATACTATACTGGCGCTGGAGAACATTTTCGGTACACACGGGTTCCTATACAAACTCTGCACAGACAATAGCCCACCGTTGCAAGGGCAGCAATTCATCAAATACCTGGAAGACCGTGGTATCAAGCATCGAAGAGTGACACCGCTCTTGCCAAGAGCAAATGGGGAAGCAGAAAGGTTAATGCGGACATTGAACAAAGTTTTCTGTATTTCACTAAATGGTGGAGGGGAACTACGCCAGAACCTGTTCGATTTCTTGAGGGAGTATAGGACAACCCTGCACCAGTCCACGGGGGTAGCACCGGCGGAAGCACTGTTTAGGCGCTGTCCCAGAGGTCTGATACCTGAGGTGGAAGGAAGAGAGCCTGGGGTGATCGATAATAATCGCGTCCGACAGGAGTGACAGGCCAAGAATGAGAGAGAAAGCAGTCGGAGAAATCTACAAAATAAGAGCATTACCATAGGGGACACTGTGCTGATAAGAAACAGACACCCTGAAGGGAAAATGTCCCTCACATATGAACCTCAGCCCTTGGCGGTGACACATGTGAAAGGCTCAATGATAACTGCTGTGAATGAGAGAGGAACTGTGACCCTGAACATGTCCTATTTCAGAAAAATCTGAGAACCTGGAGTCCACCCCGACGATGGAGGAACAGGAGGGGAGCGGAGACCCCCATCAAGGGAACCGCCACCTCTGGCCCCTGATGACAGCCGGAGATACCCAAGCGGAGCAGCGCGGCGGCGTCCAGATCCATTCAAGGACTATATCATGGACACCGACGCCTAGACAGCTGTGGTAGTAACCCAAGGTAACTCATGTTGAGTTGTTGCACTGTTGATGTGTTGTTGTTCCGTTAGCGTAATATGGTTTATACACATGCGCAAGCCTCGTTCCAGCTCGCGCATGCAGGTTTCAATAACAATAGTAGTAGTCACCTTGTTTGTTTTCATTACATGGTGATCACATGTGCACTGTGTTTTTAAATTCAGGTGATTGCAATGTGTGAATTACTGTGAGAAAGCCACACGTACATGGCGAAATGTGTCACCCTGCCATTCCCTGCTTACCATAGAATTTTCTATGGGGAGGTGAAATATGCATGGATGGTCTAGCAGTCATTTTTAACAAGGTTTTGGAATAATAAAGTCTAATATTTTTGAAAAAACGGATGCTGTGATTCCTTGGATCTACAACTCAAAACACAGGAGTGCTGCTCGCCGCAACAGCGATTTCTTTTATCGTTGAACTTCATATATGTATATGGTTAAGCATGCTCAACTCATAGGAAGAACACTTTTTGGGCGTCTTATAACTTCGCTCCCCGTGGACAAATCCGCACCAAACTTTGCAGGTAACGTATATGGCCCGCTCTGAATATTTCTGGGAAGTTTAGTGAGGTTTCATCCACGTAGAGCTAAGTTATAGAGGGGTCCCAAATTATTATTTTTTTCTCCATAGAGTGAATGGACAAAAACTTTGCGCACGCGTACAGCCCTAAACCTTTGGATGGATTTTCATGTAATTTACGCCAGGATCGGCGGCTTGGTCCCCAAAGCGTGGTTTTCTAAATTTGGTGATAATCCGTTGTGTACTTTTTTAAAAAGTAGGTAAAATGTACGTCTCAAAAAATGTGTGATATCTGGCTCGGCTCCACGGTCCCATTTCCCTGTTCGCTCCGTGCTCAAAAGTCTCATTGGGCTGGAGTGTGGCATGATGTCTACGCACATTGGACGCGCCCGGTGGGTGGCTGGAGGGAAGCCGAATGTTGTATCCGAGGATAGTGCTGTGCCGAAAGGGGCTGGAAAACATGCTTTGCGGCATCTGGTGGTGGGAAGAGGGGTTGCAAAGGGTGGGGGATTGAGAAGTGGTTCATTGGATATATTTTATTAGGTTGAAGAAGACTGTGGTGTGGCAGTGGTATCCGTGCGTACTGTGTCAATTCGCGGGTACCTCCTCAGGCGAGTACCTTATGTGGTGAATGCAGGTAGCCTTCGTTGCGGCACGATAGGTCTTGAGGCAACCTCTTTCTGTGGTGACTACTGGCAGGCTGAATTGTAGATGGCGAGTGGATAGCACAAGACATGAACATTTTTACATAGGGTGTAGTATGCTGTGTTGTGTGTGGAAAGCTTGTAGCGCCTTGGATGCATGGCTGGAGGCCTTGCACTAAAAATGATGTCCACTGGTTGCAAGTAGGTTTCACATTGTTGCCTTGTGTGTGTGGTTTGTCAGCATTGTTGGTTGCATGGGTGTGGTGATTGTTAGCATGTCCTCCAGTTTTGGGTGCATGGCTGGAGATGATGCAGTCATCAGTCCTGCTGTGTGTCCACTGGGTGAACTGTTGCAATACTGTGTGTATAGAACTGTGCAGGGTTCCAGTGGGTGGTTTATGTGGTTGGGTTGTGGCCATTGCACAGATTAATGAGTACTGAACTGTATTATGATGTATTGATTCTTTGTAGTTAATAGATTGTTTCGAGCAGGGGCAATGTTGTAAAGATTTTGTGGTTTGGTTGGAAGTAGTAAAATAATATGTGAATTGAAGTGGGTGGGGATGCTGAAAGCTGTGTTATGTTTGTGGATTCTGCTAACTGGTTACATGTTCGCATGCATGGGTGTATTATCTTTTGGGGGTTGGGTAGGACTGCTGGTGGCTGTGATATGTTTGTGGGTTCTGGTACCTGGCCACATGCTCTCATGCCTGGCTGAATTACGCTGCAGTGGGTGTGGCCAAGGCCTAGGCTCTTGGGGGCATGGCCGAAAGCCATAGGCCATGCCCCCAAGACGGTAGGCCTTGGCCACATCCACCGCAGCGTAATGCAGCCATGCATGCCAACACTGTGATACTGGTAGATGAATGCCACAAATATGTTTACGGAGTCATTTTTTTTCTTTTCTCCTTCACTCCTTTGTGTAAGTTGTTATAACCATACATTGCTGATTCATTCACAGTTAGAACTCTGCATCTCTCCGAGGGTGGTCACCTTCACAGAATGGTTGTAAAGTACATTTTACACTTGGTAGAGCACGAGAAGTGAGCTGTCATGTGTACACTTCCATATGGTGTAGGTTATAGTACTTGTTTCACATTAGGGAGCAACATGCCACCACTTGCGCGCTATGGTTAACCCCTGAAAACACCCTTTGTTTAGGAAGTACAGTAAGCTATTGCGACATGAAAGGAATTGCTCGGCATCAGACATTTAAAATATGGATAATGTACACAGCCACCCACATATAGTTGCAGTTATGTAGAACTTACTTTTACATACATGGAGACATGCTACTACCTTAGACATGATGCAATGAATGTAGAGCTGCCACAATATATAAATATACATTTATGGACCCTATCTACTATTTATATGTGCAGTGTCTTACAAATCACTGGTGTATGTTGCCAGACTGTGTGTGCGATGGTTGCGCATACGTGGGTGGCATGGCCATTTTACGCACTTTAGTGCCTTTTGGGGAGGACATTTTGTCCCTCTCGTTCATGAAAGGAAACACATGACTTTACAACTCATTCAAAGATTGTACATACTTTTCAATGTATGCAGTATAGTGACCTGAACTGGTTGTGTCGCCTGTGTGGTAGATTATGGCTATTGGTGGGAAGGTTTTGTTGCCAAGTGATACCTGTCAGTGTGTGAAGGTTGTAAGCTTGCAGTTATTTTTGTTTCCATCTGCATTGTATGTTGAAAGCATTCACATTACGTATTGCCTATGTGATTGTATATGTAAGGTGCAACGATTATTGGAATTGCAAGGCCTACACAATATGCTATGCTTTGCATTTCGTACCACTTGCTAAAATGGAATGGATTCACAGTTTGGTATAGGTATAGAGAGAAAGCATTCGTTAAGGACTTGTTCCTGAATTACATGATTGCAGAGAGTGCATGTATGTTTCCACATGTAGGAAGTCTAAAAGATTTCATTTGTGGGTATGTTTTTGCTTTCCAATACTTGTACTAACTACATTACAACTTCCTGTGTATCTCCTTGTCTGTTTAATGTGCATTTATAATTCTAGCACAGTAGTGCAATTCCTGTATTATTCCTGACACTCTGTAACTGTTTTAGGATTGTTAGCAGAATTTGTGTGCAGGACTATCATTTGTAAACACAACTGCTCTGAGCTGTTTACATAAATGTTTTCAACAATTGCTGGCATTTGTAATACATCATTGATTGCTACATTTGCACAATAATTTGCACCACTTATATTGGACAATTTGAAAGGAAAAGGCAGTTCTGTCTCTGAGTACTTTTTACTTAGTACACGTTGTAAACAAGATTTTTGTACACTACAAAGGTGTGGTGCTAACATTTTCATATGGTGGAAGGTACTTTTGCAAGGAGGTCCAGAAATGCAGTTCGCAAATGTCCTGGTATTCCTGTGTATTTGTGCACTGGACAGGAGTTCATAGTTTGTAGTATTTTACTTTTTTCCTTTCTCGTTGCTTTTCACATGGTGTTCGAGGAACTGCTGCTACGACTTGATAGAGGTGTGGCGACCATTACACATTGATGTGCAAGGTCATTTGTAGATGGGCCATATTGGTTCTGTACCATCGACAGTGGCATGTAAATGTGATGGGGATATTTGTGAAAGCAGTGTTTTTTGTTCCATTATGCCATTGTCTCCCTTTTCCTAGCCTCATACGCAATTTGCTTGCTTTACTCATGTTTCTATGCTTCCTCATTGAAGTTTGGCTCTGTGTTGGTGGTTCGACTGTACTCGCCTGCTAAATAAGGTTGGCTACTGCCTCTTTATGGCTTGATTGATCAGTGCTTCATTGCCTGCAACTATACTCACTATTTGCAAAGTTGCTGCTAAATAACTTTGGCTAGTGCCTCTTTATTGCCTGATTGCTACTTACCATTGCCACCACTTGTAGTATCCTGTCCATGATATACTCACCACCATAGCCCAGGCTCCTTGCCTGCCACTACAATCTACAACCACATAACCTCTTTAACGTAGAAACTACCCAACACCACATGTCAGTATGCGCCCTATAGCTGCTTGCCAGACGACCCATACCATTGTGCTCCTACAAAACATCTTGATCTACATGCTACAACACTTACATATCCCGACATATACTTCCAACCCACATAATACTGCAATTACCACACGACTCTCAGACATGCATGACCCCACACCCCCACCACCTAGTAAACCCTGCTCTACCTCAGACAGGAACCTACGTCTCAGAGCCAGCTCAGCTCTATCCCTCTCACAACAAGATTAAGGACTAAGCAACTCAGTCCTGCCAAACCAACATCAACTTGAATTCCATTCCCAATTCTGAGCAGATGCTAATAAAAAGCTTAGCCAAGCATAGTAAACTTAATTCCTCACAAACTAGGCGTTCAACTGTGCCTACCACTATGAACCCTCTTATCAAGGGAGCTCTAATGAACTCGAGATCTATGGTAGCTCATGCCACTGAAATTGCTGACCTAATTATTAGTGAAGACTTAGACTTCCTCGCTATCACCGAGACCTGGTTACATTTGGCAGCAGGTCCCATGCTTATGCTAGCAGTCCCGGACGGCTACTCCATACTAACACAGGATAGAGTGAAATCCAGAGGAGGGGGTATCGCCATCATTCATAAATGTAGCCTCCCTATGAGAATAACCACACCTATCGAGGGCCTCTCATGGAACTACTATCTATTAAAGTCCCTCTCTCTAATGCCCAGACTCTGAACATCCACCTAATCTACCGCCCACCAGGCCCTCCTGGAACTTTTGAGGATGACATCAACACTATCCTCTCCAACAACCTCAAAAGTTCTTCTCAAGTACTTGTACTTGGAGACTTTAACATGGGCTTCAGTGACCCATCAGACCAGCTCGCCCTTACTACTGGTAACACCCTCTCAGAACTAGGATTCACCCAACGAAGTAACATACCAACCCATAATAAAGGCAGAATACTCGATTGGGTGGCAGGCTACAACTGCAAAGCCAATATCCTAGCCATCTCACCCCTAGCCTGGACCGACCACCATCTTGTGTCGTTTATGCTCTCCACCAACAGACCCCCACCACCACCTGCCACTAGGGCCCACCCACGCTAACCAGAAATAAAGAGTATTACTGTGGATAGGATTATCCCGACTTTACTCCCCACCCTCAACTCGCTCCCTGACGACACCGACCCGGAGATCCTGGTCAAAGAATATAATAATAGTATGATGACCGCACTGGATGCGTCTGCCCTCCTCAAACTCGGACCAAGCAAGCCTAAAACCCACCTGAATAACTGGTTTACGCCTTTCTTAAAAGACCTAAGGCAACAAAAAAGAAGCTGTGAGGCTGCATGGAAAAAACTACCCTCAGTAGCCAACAAACTCAAACTCACTAAACTCTCATCCCGCTACAAAAAAGAAATATGCCTAGCTAAACGCACATCCTATAATACGCTTATATCCCAATCCAACATGAAAGAACTCTTCACCATTCTCAAAGAATTAGAGACCCCCATAGTTCCCCCTGACACCTGCATCAAAGATAAACAATGGCGCTCGGAGATCCAAAATGCACAAGCCAATAAAATATCCACCCTACAAAATAAAATCTCTAGTAAAAGAGCTTCTTCAAATGACTCCACCCTTTCCAAAACTTTTGAGAGCAGCACTGCGAACGAATCTACCCGATTCACCTTCTCTAAAGTCTCCGTGATTGAAGTAGAAAGAACTATCTTGTCCCTGAAACCATCGAATTGCCAGGGTGATCTCTGCCCTGCACAGCTCATCAAAGATGCAGCCTGAGACCTCTCTCCGTTCATTACTAAACTAATTAATGCATCCTTCAGTACTGGAACTATCCCCTCAAATCTCAAACAATCTTGGGTTCTCCCACTTTTAAAAAAACCTACTCTTGATCCTTCCATACCAACCAACTATAGGCCAATCACGACAGTACCCTTTCTCCTAAAAATCCTGGATAAGGTTGCCTATGTACAAATTCAAAAACACCTGGAAGTACACGGCCTCTTGGGAACTGGACAATCAGGCTTCCGCCCTCAGCATGGTATGGAGACCGCTCTGATTGATCTGAAGACTCAAGTCGATGAGCTCAGAATCACTGGTAAAGCTGCCCTACTCCTACTTCTAGACCTTTTCAGCCGCATTTGACTTGGTTGATCATACTATTCTATGCAATCACCTTAACACAGCAGCCCACTTTTCGGACAATGCTATCACATGGATTAGATCCTTACTAAAGGGTAGAACCATGAGGGTTTTCTCCCCCACAGCAGCTGCCGACCCTATACCTATCACCTGCGGCGTGCCCCAGGGTTCTTGTGTCTCGCCCACATTGTACAACATTTTCACAAAGCCCCTCTTCGATGATTTGGATCAGCTCGGTATCACCTACACCAACTATGCAGATGATACCCAGATCCTCCTCCCGCTTTCTGGGGATTATGAAGCAGATTTGGCCTTGGTGAACAGAGTGTACATCATCATCCAGGCATGGATGGCCACGCATGGTCTATGCCTGAATGATGATAAAACTGAACTTATCATCCTGGGCACTACATCTAGTCTAAACAAACTAGGACTCGCCTACTCCTTCACAATCGATGGCAACAGCATCAAAGTTGGACATGAGGTAAAAACATTAGGTTTTTATCTTGATTCTAACCTCACATTCAGTAAACAAGTTAACTCGTTAGCGTCCTCCACAGCCTATACGTGTAAGCTTATCCACACTGCCAAACCATTTCTGACACTAGTTGCATCATCTTAGCCAGAGCTCTGATCTTATCTCGCCTGGACTACTGCAATGCTCTTTATGTGGGGTCAACCAAAGCTACCACTAGAAAAATCCAAACTCTCCAAAACAATGCTCTTAGAGCAGCATTAGGCATCTCTAGAAGAGACCACATCTCTGAGATTAGCCGACAGAATAACTGGCTTCCAACCATGGATAAAATCACCCTAAAAATTCTATCACTTACACACAAATCCCTTAATAATGCTGCACCCACCTACTTGGCCGACAGATTCCACAGACCTTCATCTCTGAGACTGTCAAGAACAGCCTATAAAGACTGCCTATCCATCCCCAAATTCACAATTCACAATTCCACAATTGGCGGCAATAGCTTCCCGGTGAAAGCAGCTAAACTGTGGAACTCCTTACCCCCTACTCTGAGAACTGGCCTACCCTTCCTAAACTTTAGGACTAATGCCGTCTTGAGGCTGAAAGCGAAGGCCCACTAACATAGTATGCAGCTAGGATTCTTTGCCAGGATTCATTGCCCGGAGTCCATCCCACCTTTCATCCAGATTCATGTTTACACACCTGTATACTTTGTTGATGCAAGTAAATGTTATGAAGTATCTGCTCTCCTGTCCTTGCTCCTGTTATCTCTAAATATGTTTTACTTGTGTATACTTTGTTTATAATACCTGTCTGTAACATTGTTGTAACTAAGCCTCGAATATACTTGTAAATGCTGCGCCCTGGTACCTGAGGGTATGTTGCGCATTATAAATAATAAAACAAACAAACAAACAACAAACAAGCCTGTACTGCAGTTGCCAAAGCTATCTATGCTGATATTGCGTCTGTGTCGAAGTAGTGGCTGTAGTTTACAAATTAATTTTGGTAGTGGATTCATTTTGTTTACAATTAATAGAAAGATTTTTCGTTTGTAGAGCATTGCACTGTCTACAAGAGCTTCCAGGATTACTGTTCTAAGGGCTGATCGTCATTTCTCCCCTCTATTTATAAGGGTAAGGACTATGTGGAGGAACATTTCTTGTAAAATTACTTTTTTGGAATGCTTCATTATGGTGACATTGGAATTTGTACATGCTCTATTACCAGTAGTGACAGTTGCACTCTTTTTACCACCTTTCTTTTCATGTCTACATTTTGAGAGAGGAATTACATTTTCCTTACTGGTATGTGCTTTAGTGTTTGTTAGTGACTGCATTAGCTGTTCCCTTTCAACTTTCAGTACAAAATCTGCTAGAGGTGGATGGCTACTTTCTATGCTTTTAGGTACAGCTCGACGACTTTTTCGTTGTTTTCTACAGAGTTCCTTTTTGCTAGGCATTCTCTAGTAGCTGTTGCAGAAAAAAGGAAAGTGTGGGTGTGCACTTTTTGGGATGTATATGTGTGCAGCTTTGCATGAATGGATGGATGAATGTGAGGGTAGGAATATAGATAGAGGTGTATGATTGTGTAATGGTATGTAAGTGTACGGTGGGAACGCTATATTGCTATGTGGGAGTTAATATAATGACAGCGACATGCTAACACAAAGTGAGGAACTGTTGAGGTGCAATGAGTAACAATGATGCAAACAGCAGTGGGTTGATGCAATTGTGTACCTGAAAATACAAGAACAGTGCACTGTCTCAGTAGGAGATGAAACTCCACAATAGCATTGTACTTACTTTGTTGGCTGTTGAGAGTAGGTTTACTCTGGGTTACAGTTTCAAGTTGACAAGCCACTGGCTTTCAGGACAGAGGTGCTTACTGCAACTGTGAAAGAAGATAATAAGAAAATATTTTTGTTAATGGCATACCGACTGCATTTGGAGAATACATTACTTAAAAGGGTAGGGGGATGTGTTGGCAGGAAGACTTAGTGTGTGTAATTGGATGGCTGTGTATATGAATGGAGACTTGGGTGCATCAGCATTGTTGGTAAGGGGGTAAGTGACTCACTTGTAAGTGTACCGTACGACGTGCGGTTTAGCAAGTGTGTGCATTGGTGTAGGAGTATTCACTTTGCAAATGGATAAGTCCTAGTTGTAGAAGGGTGAGAAAAAGGTTCGGAAAGGTGTACAGCTTAGAAAGGAAAATGTTTTCGTGTATGAAATTCCATTACCTTTTCAGCGCATTTATGCTTCCTACATGAGTAGAGCAATTATTTCACTTGTTGGTTTTATTTATTCACATTTACAATTGGTACTATTGTCAATGCACAGATACATAACAAAACAAATCACAGATACGTTTGTTTTGCTTTTCTCAGTAATGTTACATTCTGTGAAGTGTGCAAGGTAAGTGGCAGGCACTCTGTTCTAATGCATGCAATGTATGTACTTGGTTTAGGTTGGTAGGATGCATTCAGTGCTCCTTTGGAGCAACAATTTTACGACTTTTATAGGAGATGCGTTAGTGCGGGAAAAAGGCATACAATTGTCAGAAGCAAAGAAGAGGGTAGCTGTTTGGATATTGCAATGGCTGATATGGGTAAATGAAAACTTTTAAAGGCCATACCAGTGCAAGTGGCATTTGATGGTAGGTGATGGGAGAAATGACCGTATGCTTCTTGAGTACGTCATGGAGGTTAAGTGGCAGGTACTGTGCTCAGAGACACTTATAACAGAGTTTCAAAAGTACTGGATAAAATATGTTGATACCTCCAATTTGTGGTGATGGGTGTCGATGTGGATGAATCTGAATGCAGAAATCTTGCATAGTTTCACAGAACTTTCTACTGGAGGTGCTTTACAATCATACAAGAGTTGTACTCTGAGTGGTTAACGGTACATATGGTGTGTTGCACAGAAATTATATTGTTAGATGCAGAGGTCTTGGATGTCATTGGTGGATGCATGTGTGACGATTTAACAGTATCCAATGAGGTAGTGCTGGAAAAAGAGTAGTGGAAACGGAAGAAGCACTGCCCCTGCTTTACTAGGGCGCGTTCCTTGCAGTAGTTGGGGAAGCGCACATGCCTCAGCCTGTACATATGGGCATACTGGGCATGAAAATGGGACTGTGGGGAGTATCTAATCAGGTGTTGAGGGTGTGCTTCACAGGAAGGGGCGGTAATACTTTTTTTCATTGCTCTATGCAGTGAGGCTGGCAGAGATGGAGAGACTCACAGTATTGATCGTGGATGATGCCTATGTGCAAGATCTGCACAGGTATTCCCTGCAAAGGGGCATTACTGAAAATTTCGATTTGGAAGGAGTGGAGGCTTTGGGGTGCAGTGTGCGTGTGCAGTTTCGGAACTGTGATTGCACTTTGCAGAAATGTGGCTACTGTTGCTACTGTTCATGTTGTAATGGTGCACTATGGCATCCTGCATTTAGGTTACATGCCTTGTGCACGTTTGCTGCATCAACTGAAGAGGTTGTTGAAAGCAATGAAGCAGATTTATTTTTCCCACTGCCAAGGTGCTTTTCTCATGCATACCACCAAGACAAGACCGGGACTATCCGAATGTAATTTGTCTGCAGGCAGAGGTCGGAAGGTGTCTTATAAACAGAAGCATGTCTGCTTTTTTTGTGCACTGCTGGGTTGATCTACTGTGACAATGACATCCTTAATTCTAGAAATGTGTACTTTTTCCATGCAAATGGCATTTCTTTGACCACCATTGGAAATGGTATGTTGTTTTACAATCTGCAGGATTCTTTAAAGGGCTTCCTCTAAGAATGTAAGGAGGAGAAGAAAAGATCCCCCCCCCCCAAAAAGGTGTTTGTTTGCAAGCACCTACAAAAAAAAAAAGCTATTTTCAGAGCCACCACTAAAGACGAAATCCCCTACCTGGTTGCAATCTGTTCCCCCACTCCCGTACACAGCACGATAAGTCTGCAGACACTGCAGTATTTGCAGGATCGCACGTTCCACATCCGGGGCTTTTGAGGATGGTAGGCATGGAAATGGGACTGTGGATGCTAACGGATTGGTCAATAAGGTTTCTGGGTGTGGTGTGTAAGCAGAGAGTGCAGTGTGGCCAACTTGGTGAGATTATCCACCTATTTAGTGAGAAATCACACCCTCCTAGCAACTTTGTACTGTAAAAGCAGGTAGTGAGAAATCTAGTGAATTTCTTCCTTTGGTCTGGAAACCTTCACTTTTTTGTATTGGTTTCCAAACCAATAGAAAAAAGTTGCTAGATTTAGAAAACTTGTACTTGCATACTATAAAAAGAAGGAAGAGCCATTTGCAACTGTGGCCCACTTTTTCATTGGTGCCCGAGACAATTTCATGCCCCAGTCCAACCATGTCGCTGAACTAGCAGGGGGTTCTGCAGATCAGAAGCAGCTAAGTGAGGTGTTTTGGCAGAGCAGTGCATTGTGTCAGTACTGGAACTGGAACTGTCAAATAATTTTGGGCACTTCGAGGTTCCCATAGCGTTCAAACGTGTACAGCTATTTGGGGCTCAAATAGTTTCTGGTTTGGAAGCGGGAAAGGGCCCTGCAGAGGAATTTTACATGTTTTGACCTTTTTTATGCAATTCATATAGAAGCAAAATATAGTTATTACTTATTACGAATTCTGATGGGTATTTACTTCTGGCTATGACATATCGGCATGCATGGTGTATTGCACTTATGCATTATGTTATGTACTATCATCTGTAGGTGATCAGACCACACCACACGTATAATTAGGCAGCTAGCTGGGTGAAAAATTGAATGAGAAGCTATAATAACCGCGCGCTCAACAATTAACCACATGGCCAATTATGCAAATTAGGGGATGACATTATTTAGCTACTTCTAGCTAGTTTTAGGACACCCAACAGCTACTTTCCTTACTGAGGAGTTGGCAGCACTGAAAGACTGTGTCAGAAGGTCTGTTTGTAGAGCGGAATGCAGAAGCCTATGCTTATGGTTTTGTGGGTCAGGAGGCAGAGTGTATGTATGGATTTGTGATGTCATCTTTGATGCCATGGGTGTTAGCCTTAGCAGAGCACAGTGGTGGCGCGAGTTATGGTTGCTTAGCTTACCATAACTGGCATATTTCTGGGGTTTTTTGGTTTTGCATGTACCCATAATATGGATAGGTAGTTGGTAGTGCAAAGTAAGTATAACGTCCCTTTAACAATGTGTTTGCACTGAATTTGCTAGGTTTTTCTTAGGGCAACTGACCATAACATCCCTTTAACAATGTTTTTTCACTGAATATATATATATATATATATAGATAGATAGATAGAAAGATTTATATAAATACATTATGCCTGATCAGGGACCCAGATTTAAGGTATATCCTTTGATATACCACGATCTCTAGTGGTAAGGAATTTAAGTAATGCACCAAAATCTATCTGTGAGCCCCCGTGAGATGCATAGAGGAAATGTAGCAGGGAGGTTCATATATGAGGTTGCTTGGGAATCTTGGAAAAGGGATAACATTAAAGATATTAATCTTCATCATGTATTAAGAAAACATGTTCCTACCTGTTTGGTAAAGGTGATTAACTGCACATTTGTTAAAAAGGAGGAAGAGGAAGTACAGAACATGATATCTTGTTTTGAAAATACCCCAATAGAATCTGAGGGACATTTTTGCTCCTATCTGGAACCCTTAAATGATGATCAGTCAGAAGACTCATTGAGTTCAGGGAATGACAATAATTCAAAATCAAATATTGATGGTAAACAATCCTGTTATGCTAAAAAGAACAATAGCACACATACTTTAGCAGTTAACGGAGAAAATAATTATCTGTCTGAATATTACAAAGTGATATCTCCAGGTGCAAACACACCTCAAAAGTCGGTAATAGAACCCCCTAGTAATAATAACCTCTTAAACTTTAGACATCTGGGGTTTTCTGATAACAATACTTCCAATGATTTGGATTGTTTGAGATGTGGGAGTTTTGAGCATCCTGTATATCAATGTGCCTCACAACTTCCATACATCTTAAGGGATGAGTGGGAGGAAGAAAGATGTGAGTTTTCTGATGGCAGTACCATATCTACACATTCCCCTAAAACAAAATCTGAAGGAAAACCCGATGTTAGGTTTTCTACTGGAGAAAAGAACAGTTATCGAGTCCCCATGGTATTCCAGGGGAAAACAATCTGGTCTCAGTTAGGCACAGGGAGCAAGGGTTCTGCAGTTCACACTGCTATTCTTCCGACAAATTGGAAAACTATTTGGCAAAAGAATACAAGATGTGTTTACGGACAGGCAGAGGAACATCCCTTGACTAAACTTAATATTAATATTTTTGGAAAAGCTACATCTGTATTAGTGTCATGATTCCTGCCCCTCATGTCCCCAGCCCTCCAAGATGTCAGGCTGGAGCCAGGCCACAAGCACCTACATGGCCCTCAATGGCCTCTCCATCCCTCCAAAGACCCACTTGGAGTCAGACTTGGTGCTTGTGGCACCAGACTCACTCACTCCCATAGGATAACATTGGGGATTGGACTTGTAGTGCATTGATGGGGACAAGATGGATGCCCCCACATATTTTGGTTCCCAGATCTGCATGTGCAGTCTAGTCTTTTGGGTGTGGTTCAGCCCAGAGACACCTGGGATACCCAGAGACTATTTAAGCCACACCCAGGCAGAGAAACATGCTTTGTGTTTTCTGCACCTGCAGCGTGACACTCACCATGTTCGGATCGGTCTCCAGTAGGCCTACATCTTTCTTCTGCGCTCAGCTCCTGCAAGAACAAGAACACTGTTAGGAATAGCCTTACCTTGCAGCGCTTCTGCCCATCATTCATTGCTCCTTCTGTTCTGCGGGCATCTTCAGCGGTGTCATTCCCATCCCGGCACGCCTCTTCCTAAGGAAAAGAGAAAAGAACAGAAAAAAGGCATTAGTAAGCATTTAGCAAATCTTCGCTTATTTTTTAAAGACTCTACTAGCTTCAAACGCTTACCTGAATCCCAGCCGCTCTGGGGGAACTCACTCCAGGTTAGCGTGGAAATATATAGAGGCGCCGCATACCGCGCTTACTCACCGCATTTCTTCTTCATAACCGGCATCCACGCTGTAAACGTTGCGGCACCTAAAAGACACAGAAAAAGAACTGTTCAATACAAATACGAAAGGGTCACATTGCGCTCTCACTCACCTTCAGCGCTACTCATCTCAGCAGCACGTCGCCATCCCCGGACGCCGGCCATCATCTAAGGAAGGAAAGGAACGAAGTTAGAGAACTGCTCAAAAGACACATTATACTTACCTGTCGGACTCTTGCCAGTGAAGTAACTAGGCAGCAACGAGCCCGCATCAATCAACGCGCCCCTGCGCTGAAAGCAGGACGGAGAGCACACTTTCCAAGAAAACAAGGTGAGCTGTGGATCGATCAAAGGGAGTGGTTGGAACCTGGGGAAGAAGGGGTTCAAGTACACAGATACAATAGGGAGTTAAACTCTGGCAATCCTATGTTTCAGGCCCAGTCTCCAGTCGAGTAGACTCCAGGGAAGGGTTTGAGGTCGTAAGAGGTCAGAACAGGCTGAGTGACGTCCCCGTGGATACCAGGTGAGTGGTACAATTAGTGGCAGTAATACCAAACCTTCCTACCCCAATGATTTTGGGAAGTGAGGTTTCCCATTTTGATGAATGGGTTTTTCGAGTGGCTCAGATAAAATTGAAACCTGCCAAACCTCTTTATAAACCAATAGAGAAAATACCTTTTTTTATTCTCCCCAAGATTCGTGGGTACATGAAGGAACATTCTCAGAAGGTCTAGTATGGGACTGGAAACTAGATAAACTTTTCATTAATGTAGGCAAGGCTGGTGGTGTATGTGAGGGGTCAGTATTGCGAGGCAGACATCTGCTTGTAGATTTCTCAACATCAAACATTTTATTAAAAGAAAAGGGTGCAAATAAATCCTCACTAAACCTACTCTATCATGGAGTTCCCTACCTAGTCTAAGAACTACTAAGGGAATCACTCCTAACAGAAACAAACTGGCCCTCACACTAAACAACAAAACATATAACATAAGTGATCAACAGCAGCAATAAAATTAATAACACACAACCAGTAATTTGGATGACATTCACCTCTCCTTGGTAAATCCCTTCCCCAGGATGGTTCAAAGTCATTTTCCACAAATGTTCAAACAAAAGAATACAGTCTTGAACCAGTTCTTGTAAGTTCCAAAGGAAATAAAAGTTCATTAAAATAAATCCACTGCCAACGGTTTTCTAGCTTCCAGTTGAAAAGATTCCTTTCCAATTTCCGTCAAGGAATAGCACCAATGGTAATCCTAGATGTCTTCCTTCCAGGATTGTTTTCAAGAATTAGCCACTGCTTCTTCTACAGTTCTACACATGTTCATTCCCTCTGTAGTACATCTGGTATAATTGTCAGGATGCTTCTTCTTGGGTTGTTGTTCACCTCTGAACAACCACCTTTCTACTACTGTTACTGTGAAAACAGACTCTTTGGTTCCACAGTAGGCCACTACTTCAACCAACTTCAATCTGTAATCATCTGCTGACAGTATTATACTCCACCACAGTTCTGGTACTTCGACTTCAACTTTGTATGTAAGAATAGTTATTTTTTTTAAATCACTTTTTATTCAGAGTTTCCACAACAACAAGTAGATGAAAACAACTTAACTATTCCCCATTGCTCCCTCCCTAATCCACCCCAAAACCCACTACAACAGGTGCAGGTACCTATACTAACATTATACAAGTACGATCATATTTCATAATAAAGAGAAAACAAACATGTATGGTTAATCTGGTTGGGCTGCGTGTACTATGAGAAGCGTTGGCATGATGCTGGGGCGGTCCTCTCCCGTAGGTTATTTGTACAACGGGTGTTGATAGTACTTCCCTTTTGGATCGTGATTGTTCAAACGTGACAGTGCACCTAGCCCAAGTCAAGGTGAAGAAAGGTTGTCATTCCTTAATATGCATGACCTGAAAGGGATCCCAATAATCCATTGGCCTAGCTGCTTGGGGGAGGGAGGTAAAATACGATGATTCTCTGCGTTCTCAGATTTTCAATATATTAATCCACTCTATCACCGCAGGTGGTCTTGTCCTTTTCCATGTTTTAGCTATTAGCGCTCTAGCCACTACAGATGCCATGGCTAGTAGCTTCCTTTCCTTTTTTTATAGGAACATCAAACAATGCAAGTAGTCATGCCACCGGGGAATCTCACGGGCTGCATGGGATAATTTTGCTTATGGTTCCAACACACCCACCCAGAAGGACTTTATATGACAACAATTCCAGACCATAGGCGTGCAGTCAGCTGGGTCAAAATGACACCGTTGACAGGTGACTGGTCTCTCAGGATAGTATTTATGGAGCTGTGCAGGGAGTGAGAGGACTGGTGTAGGAATTTAAACTGTATAAAACGGAACCTGGAGTTCAGGGATATCTTCTGTGTCATTCTACAAATTGCCAACCATTGGGTCTCGGAAGGGTGTGTATCTAATAACCTTTCCCACCTGGCCTTAAATAATACTTGAGGTACAGGACGGAGAGATTTGATCAGTTTATACAGCATTGAAACCGTGCCAGGGGGGTTGGTCATGAATTGTGCCAACGAGGACATGCCGGGGGCCAGCGGAAACCCACCCCAAAGCCCCCGAAGAGTTTCCCGTAACCTGAAATATAGTAGCGTAGTTACAGCAATCCAGGGTCCTCGGCTCTTAAGGGTGTCCCATTGAACAAACTTGCCACCCTCCACCATATTGCCCAGGGAAAGGACCCCTAACTTCTCAAATTGTGTTCTAAAAACCCCTTCATGAGTGAGAGGAATTCTGTGCACCGAGTATAATGCAAAATCAACGTGGTTGTTACCACTCGTGCCCCCTCCAGAACAGGCCCGATCCCATTCCCAACTTGTTACAGCAATAGGTTGTATTTCCCCCCCAGGAATATGTCTTGCTGTTCCCCACAACAGGCCTTTCAAATCATCTTGGTGAGCAGTTGCTTTTTTGAGCTTAATGTGTGCAACTCCGTGGATGGGTGCTTCCACCACATGGCACACTGGATCTGGCAGGCTATGTATTACATATAAAGATCCGGGTAGTACAGGCCCCCAGCAGTGTATGGAAGCGTCAGGGTATCCAGTGAGGTACACGCTTGTCCCCCTGCCCATACCAATCTCAACAACATTGACCTGATGCGCTTCCAGTAACAGGAAGGCGGGATCAGTGGCACGTTATTGAAGATGTAAAGCAACTTAGAAACTACTACCATCTTGGCCAACGCAAAATGGGCTGCCTGGGATAAAAGAGACGGATCCACATACTGACCTTAGGTTCCAGCTGTTCAAGGACTGCCAGATAATACCTAGGTATCTCATCCCCACAGGTCACCAGCGGAATTCTGTACCGACATCTGTTGGATGTACCGACGAGGTGAAAGGCAGAGTTTCCAATTTCGACCATTTAATACGTAGACGCGAGAATTCCCCAAATAATGATATTTCCTCCACCAATAGCTGCAGGTTTTGCATGTTATTCTTGACATACAATAGCATATCATCTGCATAGAGGGAGATAATGGAGGTATGCGAATAGATCTTTACCCCCATGTGCGAGTGGAATTCCTGTATTAGTGCATGCAAGGGGTTTGGCCGTTAAGGCAAAAAGGATAGGGGAGAGAGGGCAACCCTGTCTCGTGCCCCTTGAGGGGAAAATACTAGCAGCGGTCAGCTGATTCATCAGAATCATGGCACAAGGGACTGTGTACCGCAGACGGATCCATTGAATATAATGGAGGCCCAAGCGGGATTTACTTGGGGTTTTAAATAGAAAAGGCCATTCAAACACATCAAAGGCCTTCTCTGCATCCAGGGCCGCTACAGCAATGCGAACATCATTTTTTACATTATTCATCAAGGAGAAGAGCTGCCTCAAGTTATTCTGTGTGGACCCACCCGGGATAAAACCTGCCTGGTCCGGGAGAACCAAGGCCGCCATATCAGAAAATAGTCGGTTGGCCAGTAATTTAGCTAAGATTTTATTATCCATATTGATGAGACAAGGGTCTATATGATGCGCAGCGGGTCGGGTCCTCATCCGGTTTAAGGAGGAGTGCAACTATAGCCAGCCTGTTGGATTCAGGTACAAGGCCTGCAGATATAGAGAATTTGTACATGCGGCAGAGGTGTGGAGCAAGGATGTTGGCATATTGCTTGTAAAATTTGGCTGAGAGACCATCCTGGCCTGTGGCTTTACCAGCCGGGAGATCCCGTATCAACTTACAGATCTCTTCAACAGAGGGGGGTGAGTTCAGCTGGTCTGCCAAATTGGGGTCCAGACATCCCAGGGCCACCTTGTCTAGGTACGCCCTGATTTCTTCAGGAGTGACCGTTAGTTGGGACAAATATAGATGCTCATAATAGTCCCTGAAGATACTATTGATACCATTAGAGTCACGTATTGGATTCCTGTTGGGGTCCTCCACCGCCAACATCCCTCCTTGCTCTCTGTCCATACGAATCGCCCAGGTGAGGGTACGACTAGCTCTATCACTTTCAGTGTATTTTGCCGCAAGCACTGTCTCCCAGATACCTGTCCTCCCTGTTTGAAGTTTCAAAATGTGCAAGTCTCTTGTCTGCGAGTATCTCCTCGCCCTCTGGGTCCTTCCCCAATGACTGTTTATGTTCCAATTCCCTGATTTCTTTTTCTAATTGATGCAAGGTCGACCTCAGGGATTTAAGGACACCACGCTCCCTGGAAATGCAACAGCCTCTCAAGAAAACCTTAAAGGCCTCCCATACCGTAAGATAGTCGGGGACTGAATCTGCGTTGGTCTGAAAATATTCAAGGATGCCCCCTTGAATCCCAGCATGGAACACTGTGTCTTCGAGGGCATCCGGGCAGAACCGCCAATGTAGAGGACAAGGTGCCGTATTAGGGATGGAGATGATCGCTATTGACGGGGATTGGTCGGAGAGTGTCCGTGGAAGCATTCTGGTGAGCTGTGTTGCACTTACCAAGGAGATAGTTAACATGATGTAGTCTATCCTGGAGGAGCTACCATGAATCTCTGAGTAGAATGAGAACTCCCTTATAGTAGGTCCCTGAATCTCCAAATATCTACCAACCCTAATGATTTAGCTATATCGCCCCATGCAGTGGCCGCCTTGAGTAGTGTTATGTTGATGAATGGTCCAAATTTAGAGGCATTGCTAAATTGAAGTCCCCCACCCAAACTACTTCATATCCAGGGTATTTATGGGTCATAGCAGCACAGTTCTGAAGGAAATCAGGAGAATCGAATTTGGAGCATATATATTGACAAATAAATGTTTCAGCCCAAGACACTCACCATCCAGGAAGACATAGCGCCCCTCCACATCACATATTTTGTCATGCAAACAAAATTTCAGTGCCTGGTGTGTGTGTGTGTGTGTGTGTGTGTGTGTGTGTATGTGTATGTATATATATATATATATATATATATATATATATATATATATAGCAAACCCTCTGGACTGAGATAAATAGGATTCTCCATATCTATGTGTCCCCAACTCCTTGGCCAGTGGGAGTGTTACACTCCCCGGGAGGTATGTCTCTTGCGAACACAGTACGTTGATCCTATTCATCTTAGCTTGATTTATCACCAGGTGGAATTTATTTCTGTTGGTGACCCCACTGATATTCCAGGACATGACATTCAGGATTCACCCCCCCCCACAGACATTTAAATAAGATGCTGGCACCAAGATGCCCAAGACCAGCCAGAACCTCCCGCCTCACTCCATATTCCCTGCAGCAACACAACCTTGTACCATACGCTCTTGTAATTAAACACAATAACCATGTGAGCACTTAAACACAAAACAACAAACCTTTGACCCTCCCCCCCCACCCATGCCAGAAACACTGACATACCGGCATATATCCCACCGTCAAAAACCCTAAAACACATAGAAAACCAAAACGCAGTGACTGCGTCAACAGGGCATTGGTCACGGCCGCACAGCTCGGAAAACCAGCAACAGAACTATGTCGATCTATCGTGGAGAATACTAGACCTATGTCGGGCCAAGATGTACAAAGAAAGGGAAGGGAGACTAATACGAAACAATGGGGTGAACCATAATCTATTCAAGGTGGATTAACAGGCTGAAACGCAGGCCCATGTCCAGGACAGAAAGTTTAACTGACAAGAAGAAAGGGGAGGGTAAGTACATGAGTCAGTGATTGGGGTCCCCCCCTAGCTTCATTTGGGTCTGGAAGTTCTGAAAGAAACCGGTCAGCTCATGTGGAGTTGGTGAAAAACCAAGTCTTTGCCTCGTGGACCATCCACAGTTTAGCAGGGATTAGCATAGCGTAACGTCATTTTTTGTTCTTTTTAATTTATTTTTAACAGTCTGAAACGATTTCCTCTGTTCCTGCACCTATGAGCTGAAGTCCGGGAACAGTCTGATGATAGAGGATCCGTATCGTAATCCACCTTTGTCCCATGCTGTTATGACAAGGGTGTTCCTTTCCCTATTATTAAGTATTCTAGCGATGATGGGTCTAGCAGGCACCCCTGGGGGGCAGCCTTGGGGCCAGGGAGCGGTGCACCCTTTCGAATAGGAACATATTAGTCATCTCAGGGTGTTCAAATATGTCCATTAGAAGCTTTTCCACAAATGTTTCCATATTGTCTATTTGAATAGTTTCAGGGACCCCCACAATATGAATGTTGTTCCTGCGAGATCGTCCCTCTAAATCATAATTTTTGGCCTCCACCTGTCTCACTTATTGTTGTAGGTAGACCCCCTCTCTCTGCAAGGATGCAACCCTGTCCTCATTGACCCCTTTCCGCTGCTCAGATTCAGTCTGCATAACTTATCTGGTTGGATAGCTGAGGTTTCCACTTTGCAGGTTAACTTGTCGATTTTAGATCCTAGACTGTCCGTACTATTTTTCAATGCCAGCAAAGTTTGGTTTAGCGTAGTTACATCAATTGCAGAGGAGATCGAATCCATAGCTGGTGGACGGAGGTGCAGGTCCTGCCGTGCAAATTGGTCTAGTTTAGCCTGCTTCCTATTGTACCCCATCTTGTTGAAGAATTGGCGAGCAGCCAGTGCCGTAGGAGAGCAGAGATGACAGGGCCAGGGGCAACCCTAGGCAGGGTATCGGCAAGAACTGGGAAAACAGCAGTGCCCCCATTAGCGTGGAACCTGGTGGCAGCATTGCCAAACCGCAAGGGTCTAGCAGTCAGAGGATTGGATTCTTCCATGTTGGGGGACGGAGCCCCCAGCAGACAGTTGGAGTCCCACAATCTGCGCCCCAACCAGAGGGTAATGGCAAAGCTTCCATGCAGGATGTGGAGGGGATCAAACTCCACTTTGTTGAAGCCGCTCTCAGCCGGTGCCACAGAGAACACAAACCAATGTAGGAGGGTGTCTGTGCCAGACCACCCTGCACACCTAAATCAGCTCACCCACCAGCAGTTCCTCCAAATACTATTTATCTCCCCCCACATTGTATAAGGAGATGACGAACTGAAGGAGGCAACAGGTCCCAGGCTGGGAGGCGAGTCCCTCTCCCGTGGGCTCTGAGCCCCGCTGTCATATGAATTACAGGCAATATTCCAGGGGGCTCTACGGCAATAGCTGCTCTGCAGGGGATGGATGTGAATGGTGCAGCACTGCGCCCAGGAGTCCTGACCACTGCTGCCGGCGGGTCACTGAGTGGTGGCCTGAGCAGAGGAGGCACCACCGACACACAACATTGGGACCACACGGGCCAGCTGGTGGATCTTGCTCCGGTGCGGTGCGCTCTTTACCCGAGCTCCCAGGGCCATCCACGGTGTCTGGCGCAAGTCACATGCCTCTCCAGGCAAGGGCGAACGCCGTGGCCAGGTTGCTAGCCCCCGACAGGGGTGCTGCTAACTCTGGATGGCTAACCGTCTCATAGCTGATGAACTCGGGCAATGCTGTAGGTGATTGCCCATCTGATGGCAGTGTCGACGCCTCCTGAATGCCGCGATAAAGCAGGATGATGAAGGATATTTGAAGTTGCTGTGTGCGAGCTCTCTCAGGTGGCAGCCATTTTACAGCCACACAACAGCGCCCCGTATGCAAGAATAGTTAGGCATTTCAAAGACAATGCATTTTGACTCCATAGGTAGGAAAGGCACATTTATTTTCTATGTTACCAGAAAAGGGCAGCCTCTTTGCCTCTTCCATCTTCCTTACTGCCACAAGGAAAACCTGCTTCTGTTTCCAGACTCCCTCCCCACTTCAGCAGTCTTAGAATCAAAGGTAATTGACTTAGTCTTTTTACAAGCAACCAGCTTCCTTCCCCAGCTTTAGGTACACCTTCCTGGTTCCATTAGCTATCTTGAAGCTGGATTGCCATACTTCCAACTTCAAATATTTATGTCTCATTTGTATCAGGGGACACTGGACCTTTAGCAACTACACCCGTGAGATAGATTGATTCAAACAGGGTTTGTTTCAGTATAGAAAGGGTTTGCCTCTTGGCTTGGGTTTTGCTTCTTCTTAACAAAAAAAGTATATAAAAACTTCTGCTTCATAAGAATATTCGTTCTTCAAGTTCCAAGGTTCAACCTTCAAAATAAAAAAGTTTTAGGTAAACGTGACCATTCTTTCATGTAGATTTTTATTGTCTGCAAGGGTTGGTATTCCTATAATGTAACACAGAGATACTTCTACTCCAGTCGAGAAAGTATAATTGGTCACATGCCACCTTTCTTTATTGTTATACGATCTTGTAACAAGTTATGAAAGTCAGCTTTCAAATGTTCTGAGACTTTCGAAAAATGAGTTCCCTTTAATTGGAGACAGGAGACATGCGACCACTCCGATAAAGGGTAAACGTTGAACAATGACAAAAGGAAAGCTTTTCTTTATACGGAAGCACTATAGCTGAAGTTATCAATGCACGTGATACATTTCTTTTAAGCAGACCACCTTTCACAACAACAAATTACTTCCACTTGCTTCTGCTCTTGCGCAAGCCACTTTAGAGCTGGTAACAGTTACCAGCAAGAGTCTAGGAGTGAACCTGAATTCCAAGCTTCAATCACCCGCTTCAAGAACCCTGTGGTTGCGGGCTGCTTCCACTTCCAGACTTTCTAAGACTTTAGGCACACTTGGAACCCACACCCTTCTACAACACTGGTGTCTCCAGTCTGGCCACACCAACTTGGAGTCTCCTGCACTGCTCTGTCCCTTGGCTTGCTTCCTGCCACAGGCCTCGGGTTTCAGCACGGCTTTGCAATCGGAGCTACTAGGCATACCTGGGAAGATCTTCACTTCCTGCACGTCTCTCTCAGTGCAGCCAAGGCAAAGCAGGGTTTCTAAAAACAGAACTCTCTCAGGAACTGCAGGTGAAATCGGCTCTCTCTCTCTGTGTCATGATGCCTAGCCCCGGGCATCAGGACCAAGGCCATGATCTCTGGGAGCAGGCATCCAGACATTTATTTAAACCTCAGCAGCCCCGGCTAGGGTCTGTCTGGGTTCAGTCCTGGCGCCTTAGGCGCCAGGCTCATAGACTTAACTTACCTGATGCAGACCATGCTGCAAAAGAGCCCAAGCCTACATGAGACCTGGATGGGACTATTTTGTTACAGGGATTGTTTTGTTACAGGGACTATTTTGTTACAGGGACTATTTTTTACTTGGGCGTGGCTCTAGGGAACTTCTTACATGGAACTACTTTGGAGGCTATTTAAACCACACCCGAACAGCAGCACATGCTTTGTCTTATTCTGCATCCAGCAGCGTGACGCTCACCGTGCCTGCAGCCAGCATCCAGTCTTCTGCCACGCCCGCCTCGAATCCAGAGCTCCTAGAATAAAGAGGAAGAAAAGGACAAGGTTAGAAAACGAACTTATTTCAAATTCCTCACCTGATTCCGGATCCATTTCATCTCCGGACCTGGAAAGTACATCAATCCTGCACGCGCTGCTTCGCCAGCTCCAGCGCCGTGCCATACTCGCCAGTCCTCACAGCATCTTTCGATCCGGCGCTGTCTCCATCATTTCTTCGCCGCACTCCGGCACCTAGAGGACACAAGAAAGAACAAGGTGAGCCAAGGGAATCAACAAATACAACCTCTTTACCACCATAGACTTACCTGATTTACCACCGGAGGCATTATACTATAACTCTCCACATTTCCATATGGCGCACCTGTAAAGAGGGAGAAAAACAACACGTTAAAGCATGCAATAGTTACCGGACTGTGTTGGGTATTACAGACTCTTACCTGAACGCCATCAGCAGCCACGAGACCTTCTTCTCACGAACTCCGCTGCAAGATAAAGAAGGAAGGGGACAAGAGTGAACATCGGACACATTGAACTCTTTGAACTTGATACTTACCAATCCCGCCAGGAACCTCAGAGTCAATACTTCACGGAACGCCTTCAAACCAGTGAAGTAACTGGTATCTATGCGCCCCTGCAAGACTCGCAGGATGGAGAGCTCATCAATTAAAAACATAAGGTGAGGTTACTAAAGGGGGTATCGGAGGTACATAATCCTTGTATTGAATGGCGAGAGAAGAGAATAACCTTCCAGGATTGTGCACACACCTGTTACCCGGAGAAAACCTTGAACAAAGGCCTGGCTACAGTCGTTAACCCAACTGTGCAGTTACCTCGGGAATACCAAGAATTTCAGGATGTTTTTCAAAAAGAACAGGCCAATACATTACCACCTCACAGATCATACGATTGTCAAATCGACCTCCTACCCGGTGCACAAGCCCCATGCAGTAGAATCTACGCCCTCACGGAACCTGAAAATCTTCACCTACGGCAATACTAGGACCAATACCTTGCTAATGGCTTTATTCGTCCTTCCAAGTCTCCTGCATCCTCAGCTTTATTCTCTCTCCGTGCCGAAAAAGGAAGGTGACCTTAGAACGTGCATAGATTACCGCGCATTAAATCAGATTACGGTAAAAAAACGATTCCATTGCCTCTGATCCCCGAATTACTAGACCAAGTAAAGGACGCTTGTATCTACACTAAGTTAGATCTCCAAGGGGCATATCATCTGGTACGTGTCAAGAAAGGCGACGAATGGAAGACTGCCTTTCGCACCAAGTACGGATTATTCGAATATCAGGTGATGCCCTTCGGGTTGTGCAATGCACCAGCAGCCTTCCAGTATTTTATGAACGATGTCCTTCGTGAACTCATTGACGTCTGTGTTGTCGTATACATAGATGATATTCTAGTGTACTCTTCCTCAGAATCAGACCATGTTAAGCACGTGCGTGCAGTCCTTGAGAAACTACGCCAGCACAAGTTACATGCAAAAGTGGAAAAATGTGTTTTTCATGCTGCGGAAGTTGAATTACTTGGATTTATCCTGACTCCAAAAGGAGTCCGAATGGACTCTCGAAAGGTGGACGCAATTCTCAAGTGGCCATCACCTAGTTCATTCAAAGGGGTACAAAGCATGCTCGGATTTGCTAATTTCTACCGCAGATTAATTCCGGACTTCTCCCATGTTGTAAACCCCATCACAGCACTTTTGCGAAAAAACAAACGCTTCTTGTGGACCGAAGAGGCTGAAAAGGCCTTCCAAGAGCTGAAAGCGAAATTCACATCAGCACCTGTCTTAAAGCATCCACGCCCTGAGCTTCCATACATAGTTGAAACTGATGCATCCAGTTTAGCCATGGGAGCTGTCCTGTCACAGAAGGATCCAGAAACCGGTCAACTTCACGCAGTAGCATTTTTGTCCAGAAAGTTCTCAGCACCTGCGTTAAACTATGCGGTTACCGATAAAGAGCTATTAGCCATCAAATCCGCCTTTAAGGCTTGGCGGCATTATCATCTTGGTGCCAGGCATACCATTACCGTAATCACTGATCACCGGAACTTGCAGTATTTAAAAACAGCCAAAGCCCAATCATCGCGACAACTTCGATGGGCATTATTCTTTGCCGAATTCGATTTCGTGATCACTTATCGACCAGGCTGCAAAAATGGCAAAGCAGATGCCTTATCCCGAATAGGAATGGGAGAAGCATATGCGAACCCGGAACCGGTGCCAATAATTCCCGAGAAAGGATTCTTGGCCTAACTACTCTACAGACACTAGAAGATATTCATTCAAAAATCCAACAACTCTTCGATCCAGCAACCCTGCAGGACTGGGTAAAGAAAGGCCCGGACTACTCGGTCGTCAATGACCTACCTTATTATCAAGGACGACTATTTCTACCACACAAGGAAATACAAGAACTAGTCATCTCCAATTACCATGACACCCTGATGGAAGGCCACCCAGGTATCGCAAAAACTGAAGCTAAAATTAAGAGACAGGTCTGGTGGCCCACTTGGCGAAAAGACGTAAATTCATTTGTGATGTCTTGTGGCATTTGCGCCCAAAACAAAAGCCAGAAGAAAAAACCCGCTGGCCTTTTACAACCTTTGGATATTCCACCTACACCATGGCACACCTTGTCTTTAGACTTTATTACAGATCTACCTCCATGTAATGGATTTAACACCATCCTAGTTACTGTGGATCTTTTTTCCAAGATGGCCCACTTTATTCCTTTAAAGGGGTTACCTTCTGCTTCCATTCTGGCCAAGGAGTTCCTCTAAAACATTGTTCGATTACACAGATTTCCTTCCGTATTGGTTTCTGACCGAGGTAGTCAATTTATCTCGCATCTTTGGAAGAAATGTTGTCAACTGGCGCAAATCGACGTGAGTTTGAAACAAGTCACCATCCCCAGACCGATGGTCAGACGGAAAGGACCAACCAGACCCTTGAACAGTACCTACGCTGCATGCTACACCAGACCGAAAGCAATTGGAAAGATATTTTATGGATTTCCGAGTACGCATACAATAACTCTGTACATTCAGGAACCGGACAAAGCCCTTTTTATACCATATATGGACATCACCCTCGAACCTCAGAACTTGATTCGCCTCAGCACTTAGAAATGCACGCAGTTAGTCATTTGCACTCTACTATTACACAAGCCTTTAAGGAAGCCACAGAACATTTGAAACAAGCAAAAGAGAAATACAAGAAAAATGCTGACCAACCAAGTGAAACTCCACAATACCAGATTGGGGATCAAGTTTGGCTGGCTACAAAACATATATCTCTGAAGGGAACTCGGACTTTTAATCCTACATATTGAGGACCTTACACCATTAAGGCCATTACCAACCCGGTGGCCGTCAAATTGGAATTACCCTCTAATATGCAAATTCATCCTGTCTTTCATGTTTCACTTCTAAAACCAGTTCAACCAGGGACAAGATTAACCAAACCACCTGACCCCATCTTGATAGATGGAGAACCTGAATTCGAGGTAAAAAATATCCTGGACTCCAAGATGATTAAATCAAAACTTTTTTATTTAATTGATTGGAAGGGCTACGGACCACAAGAAAGATCATGGGAGCCTAGCAACCACGTTCATGCACCTCGATTGGTGAAAAGATTCCATCGGAACTTCCCAGACAAACCAGGGCCAAGGGGAAGAACAACTTTAGGAGGGGCCTTGGGGGGGGGGGGGGGGGGGGAGTGCTGTCATGATGCCTACCCCCGGGCATCAGGACCAAGGCCATGAGCTCCGGGAGCAGGCATCCAGACATTTATTTAAACCTCAGCAGCCCCGACTAGGGGCTGTCTGGGTTCACTCCTGGCGCCTTAGGCGCCAGACTCATAGACTTAACTTACCTGATGCAGACCATGCTGCAAAAGAGCCCAAGCCTACATGAGGCCTGGATGGGACTATTTTGTTACAGGGACTATTTTATTACAGGGACTATTTTATTACAGGGACTATTTTTTACTCGGGCGTGGCTCTAGGGAACTTCTTACCTGGAACTACTTTGGAGGCTATTTAAACCACACCCGAACAGCAGCACATGCTTCGCATTATTCTGCATCCAGCAATGTGACGCTCACCGTGCCTGCAGCCAGCATCCAGTCTTCTGCCATGCCCGCCTCGAATCCGGAGCTCCTAGAATAAAGAGGAAGAAAAGGACAAGGTTAGAAAACAAACTTATTTCAAATTCCTCACCTGATTCCGGATCCATTTCATCTCTGGACCTGGAAAGTACATCAATCCTGCACGCGCAGCTTCGCCAGCTCCAGCGCCATACCATTCTCACCAGTCCTCACAGCATCTTTCGATCCGGCGCTGCCTCCATCATTTCTTTGCCGCACTCCGGCACCTAGAGGACACAAGAAAGAACAAGGTGAGCCAAGGGAATCAACAAATACAACCTCTTTGCCACCATAGACTTACCTGATTTACCACCGGAGGCATTATATTATAACTCTCCACATTTTCATATGCCGCACCTGTAAAGAGGGACAAAAACAACACGTTAAAGCATGCAATAGTTACCGGACTGCGTTGGGTAATACAGACTCTTACCTGAACGCCATCAGCAGCCATGAGACCTTCTTCTCACGTACTCTGCTGCAAGATAAAGAAGGAAGGGGACAAGAGTGAACATCGGACACATTGAACTCTTTGAACTTGATACTTACCAATCCTGCCAGGAACCTCAGAGTCAATACTTTCCGGAACTCTCCCAACGCCTTCAAACCAGTGAAGTAACTGGTATCTACGCGCCCCTGCAAGACTCGCAGGATGGAGAGCTCATCAATTAAAAACATAAGGTGAGGTTACTAAAGGGGGTATCAGAGGTGATTAGTGGGGGAGAACAAGAACAGTTGGGGGGGGGGGGCATCAATAAAACCCACGGGTGCTAAATCCCTGTCTCCACTTGCAGGAAAATACTTCTTCTGGTCCAGCAGACAAGACTAGGCGGGCCAGTCCAAACAGTCATCTCTGCACTACGCATCATGTTAGCAGAGACCGCAGCTGTCCGGGTCCGATCGACGCCCCTGTGGGGTCCAGGTGAGTGTAACACTCTGTCCCGGCATAAGTGATGACACTTCCTCGTGAGCTGCCAGCTTCGTGCTCTTCTCCTTCTGCTACTACTGCCACCTTTCCAGCTCCTGCTCCTTCTCCAGCTCTCCCGCTGTTCCCCATCGTGCTGCAGCCCTTTATACCTCGTAGGTGGGGAAATTGGTTATTGTTAATTGCCTGACCCTGGCAAAGGCTGTTAGGCCTAATTGCCTGTCCTCTACTTCTAGTTGCCTCTTCAGCCCTCTTCTTCGTCTCAGTCCCAATGGGATTCTGGGACATGTAGTTCATTCTAGCAAAGTTAGGCTTTTTTACTTCTTTTCACTTTTGAAGGGAAGATCTCGGTCCCTAAATAGTTTTAACAGAGGGCCCAGAAGTTGGAATACTATTAGGGGAAGGTATGGTAGAGAAGGCAACACTTTCCCTATTCCTGGAAATGTAACCCTGATATTGCAGAGGACATGTTATTTTAGGAATAAAAAAGATTCTTTCTTTGGGTGTTACCATCTTATTTTTGACAGGAGGTTGGGAAGTATTACAATGACAGTAAGCCATGACCTCCTCTGGCATAGTGGTAAGAATATTCCCTACAGAGGAAAAAAACTGCATCTCACCCCACAGATTCTCCTCACTACCCTGGGCCTTGTCTCCACCCAGGTAATCTTCCTGCAGTACGCCACCCCTAGGGATGAAGAGGGATGCAGAAGCTCTGAACTGCAGATGGCAGACCATTAAGGTTAATGACCCAAATCTAAGGGAGACTGAGAGGCCTAAAAGGTCCCCTCAGGTGCAGACCAGAGAGAGTAGCAGCCGTAGTGGAAGGTGGAGTGCTTGCCCTGACTTCACATCTTGCAATTGATTAAAAGCAGCAACACCGGAAGCACCGACGTTTGCTGTATGGATGCTGGTTCATTTTATTTTGTTTACTTTTCATTAACACCCAATACTACTACCCCTTCCCCACCCTCCACCCTCATAGTTCCCCAAACTTCAACTATGTTTGCCCCAAATCCTCCCCCGCTGCCCATGCTGAGTGGTTGCGCTCACAACTGGGGGCTACTGCCAAGGTGGCAAAGGCCTGGTAGCTACTTCTTGTTTCCGTTACATCCATTAATTTCCTGTTACTCATCCACATTATGAACAGTGGCTGGCACTCTAGTTTGCATGAGTCTAATTTCCTTATGTTTTCGTACGTCGACCAGGGTTTCACCTTCTAGATTCTAGCAAGCACTTCCATCCTCCTCCCCGTTCCCCCTCATGATAGGACACCTCACGCTACTTCAGTCTGTGCGGCTTCAGCTCTGTTCGGGGAGTGTTCTTTCGGTATCAGGATATTGGCCTCGACAAAGCTGGCAGCATCCTCAGGGAATGTGAAGAAGTAGGTTTTGTTGTTGTGCTGTAGCCTAAGTCTGGCCGGGTACAGCATAGCATAGGGGATTCGTCGCTTGCGCAACAGTTTCTTGACATTCGTAAACATGCGTCTTTCCTGCTGGACCGCCATTGTGTAATCTGGGAATATCCTGATGACGCTAGCCTCCCATTTCAACTCTTGCTTGTCCCTCGCGGCTCTCAGCACCAGGTCTCTGTCCCTGTAGTTCATCATACGTGCAATGATGGGTCTGGGGTAGGCCCCGGGTTTGGGTCTTGGAGCAAGTGACCTATGTGCTCTCTCTACTACGAACAGGGGTGACCATCCCGGGTCTCCTAGCAACTCCTTCAACATTGCTTCAACTGCTTTCTCCATTGGACCTTTAAGGGCATCCTCCAGGATGCCAACAATGCAGACGTTATTACACCGTGATCTCGCCTCCAAGTCCTCGCACTTAATCTTCACCATGCCCAGGTCCTTGGCCATTGTCGTCAGTGTTGCCTAGATCTTCCAGCACATCTTCTGTGGTGCTAATACGTGTTCGCCATCCGTGATGCATCCCGTCGCCTTCTCCAGTTGATTCTTAATAGTCGCCACATTCGCCGTGATCTCGTTTAACTTGTCATTGAGGGCCGCGAAGCCCTACTGCATCAACGTGAATACAGTTATGGGTCCATTGCTGTCGGAGGGGTTGTCGCCGTGGATTGGGGCGTCTGTTCTGCAGCCATCTCCGCTCCTCCCCCTGTTGGCACTATTGTTGTGAACTTTTCAATTGATCCTTTGCTTTTCTTTGAGCCTGCACCCTTGGGCATTATTTTCAGGCCTGCAGGGTGCACACACGGCTTTCGTTACTGTCCAGGGGGGGCGCTGTATAGTATAGAGGTGGGGGGGCTAGCAGGATGTCCCTCTCCAATATTGTGACAGTTCTGGTCTCGATGTGGCTCTCCACCATGCAAGTATACTATAGATTATGAGTGTCTACTTAAATAGTAGGAGTGGTTTGCTGGAGGGCGTCCCTGGATCCTGCTGTGGGGCCAATAGGGACTTATGTCGCTTACATTGGACTATTCCCGGCTCCCTGTTGCTCCGCAGGTCGATCACCGGACTTCTTCCTCGTGGGCTGTTCAAAACATGTACTTAAAACCCCAGCTTGAGGTAATGTATTATGTTACAAATTCTATAGTGGCGGATACCAATGTTTTTAGTGTTCCTGGGCCAGGGGGGCCTGTCCAAATGGAACTCGGATTCCTAGCTTACTGCTCCGCATGGTATCAGGCCGAAACGCCAAGATGCAGTGCCTTGTGTGGTTTAGTAGGTCACTCGCATACCCTACATGCTGGGTTCATCTGATCAATGTCCACTTTCTCATTTTGTGCTCTTAGCCAATGTTGGGCTGTAGGAGTGCGTTAGTGGATGCAGGGGAGTGTACTCCCCCCATCCCTCAGGGTCGTCCCTTAGTTCCTAATGCTCGTACGGGTGTACTGGAGGGCGTCCAGTGTCAGGGCCTCATGTTTGTCCCGCTTAATATGTCTCCCCTACTCCAGGAGCGGCTCTGCTCTGCACAAGAGCTCTTTCTCACTTGTGCTTCTGGGATAGGGTCCCCCATCTGAACAAACGTGAAACTGGTGGAATATTTATACCCCGGTGGCACCTCCGAGACTTCCAAGCGAAGTGCAGGCAGCCTTCCCGACGTCCGCCGAGTCCTCTGCAACAAATACAGTTGCGCACCAGCACGTAACTGGGCCTATGCAGTAAGTGCAAGCGAGGATGGAACTTGCTCGATTGCGGGGAGTCCCGGGTAAGGGCCAAATGTCTCACAGAAATCCCTGGGCACTCGCTCGGGCTGCCACTTGCTGTATGTGGCCGGGCGTCTGCCCTCGCACTGTGCGCCTTACCCCATATCGGCTGCAGGTTCTCAGTGCCTTAGATCTCCTGCCCTCTCAGCAGGCGCTCTGCAAAGGTCGGAGTGCCCGCGAGTGGCAGTGAGTTCCCGCTATGGACTGCCAGTTGTACGCCAGCCTCGTCTCAGTGCTGCAGTGCCCGTGTAGCAGGTAATTGTTCCTTGCCGGTAGTCCTCTTTTGGTGCCAATACGGATAGAAAACTTTGATGTATCTTCAAATCCTCACATCAGATCGGCCTGAATTTCGGGGATCAGGTCGGGGAGGGATTTATACACAATCCCTCCAATTATCTTGATGAAACGGAAAGTATTACGGATTTATCCACATTTTACGGCCTTCGACACTCCAGGAGCTCACACAGCCAGCTGCATCATGCCGTGTGCGCAACAGCGCCCCCTGATGGATGCTGGTTCTGAGAGGGTCGCTTCTTTCAGGGACTCTGTCTGCAGAGGTCGCACAGCTGGAAGTGTTTTGTGTAAAAGCTTTCCTCCCAAGGATCATATCTGCAGAGATCGTGCAGCGTGAAGTTGGAAGGCTTTCTTCAAGACACGGCAGGCAAGCACCTGAAAGCCTATGGAGCAAGAAATGCTCCAATTTTGAAAAGCGCAGAACGAAGAAAACCGAGCAAAACAGTTTTCCAGTCCGCTCGCAGCAGGGGAAGCAGAGAACCCGACGGCAGCGGAGGGAGCGAATGGATGAGCAAGCCAAACCTAGTGAGTTCACTTGGATACTGTGACACTGCAGCATTCTGTGACCGCCTGATGACTGGACTCAGCATTTTGAAGGTATGACATTCATTCATCAGCCATTTCTTGTTTGCTTTTTTCCACCCATTCTTTGCCACAAAAACCAATCAGACAATTTGGGGGGGTTGGGTAAATGGATATAAGGGTGGGGGTTGGGGAATAGGTTGTAAATTGCTCAAAAAGGGGTGCTTGGGGGAGAACACCCCTTAAAAAAATAAATCAATGTGTTTTTGCAGCAAAAAAAGGTGGCAAAAAACTGCAGGGAAAAAACGGCTGATGGAATGACATATAACCATTTTGAATACTGAAGTAATGAGAAAGAAACAAAGTGACAGAAAAGTAAATACTATGGGCCTCATCGTGAGTGGGGCGCTAACGCCAGCGCTATTAGCCCTACCGCCAAACCCCCAGCGCTATTAGCGCCGGATCACAGGTTTGGCAGAAAGGTAAGTCCCCATGCCCCATTGGGCCCTTTTCGGGAATTTCCCATTGGGCCCAATGGGGAATATTCAGCGCTATTATCACCGGCAGTATTACCGCCGTCGGTAATAGCGCCGAAAATCAGCATAATCGTGGCAGATTTGCCCCAGCTCAGAGCTGGGGGTAAATCCGCAATGCCTGTGATTTGGTGGACCCTTAAAAGCGGCGGTAATAGCGTTAACCTGGGTATCACTGATCGGGCCCTGGACTGGCTGACCTCTTTTCTCTCTGAGCGACCCTCCCAGGTCCAACTCGGGTCCTTCCTATCATCTATCTTCCTCTCTACCTGCGGGGTTCCCCAGGGTTCTAACCTCTCACCCTGGCTTTTCAACCAATACCTAGCAACTCTTGCACACTGCATTGCCATTTTCTGCTCAAATTCCCAGTGCTATGCTGATGATACTCGACTCATTTTCCGGAAGCCCTCAGCCACCTCCTCCACCTCTCTCATCTCTGACTGCCTAACTGCCGTTCATGCTTGGTGTGCCGCCAATGATCTTTGTCTGAATGCCAGCAAGACTGAGATCCTCCTCATAGGCACCACCATCTCCTTCCTTTTCCCTCACTCTCCGTCCTGCCTCCCTCGGCCCAACTCCTACCCCTACCTGCGTGGCTAAGAACCTCAGGGTCATCTTTGACTCCACACTTTCCTTCTCCGCCCATATCTCTGAGGTCTATAACACGTCAAATTTCCTACTGCACCTCCTCAGAGGTACCTTGCCTTTCCTCTCCTTCTCTCAGCTCACTGTCTCACAAGCTCTGGTTCTCTCTAGGTTGGACTTTTGTAACAGCCTCTTTCTAAATCTACCTGCCTCTACTCTCCGCCCTCTGCAACTTATCCAGAACAGGACTGCGAGACTTATCCTTGGCCTCAAGCCCTGGGATCGTATCTTTCCAGCTCTGAAATCTCTCCATTGTCTTCCAGTGGATGCAAGGATTACATTCAAAACCCTCTGCATTGTCCACAAGGCTTTCTGGGGCCTGGGTCCAAAATATCTTCAGCTATCCCTCCGCAAATACCTCCCCTCTCGAGCTCTTCGCTCCTCTACCTCTAACTCCCTCCGGGTTAATCGTTTTTCAAAGAAACGAGCTGGGGGTAGATCTCTATCTTCGGCTGGGGCCTCCCTCTGGAACAGCCTCCCTGCCACTCTAAAACTTGAGGAGAACCATCTCTGGTTCCGGAAGCACCTGAAGACCTTCCTCTTGTTTCTGCCTTCTCTCCCCTGCTGACCCGCTCTCTCTTGGCACTGTGCACCTGGCCATCCTTTTTCCTCTGGGTCCAGGTACCTGCTTACCCTGCCGCCCTCCTGCACTGCCTCCCGGCCACCCCTTGCACTGGATGGACTGTATCTGTACCCATACAGCCCCCCAACCCATTTTCTTCTTCTCTGCACTTATCAGACTTACCCAGCCTGTCGCCATAAACACAGCACTTGCCACATGTTGGCTGCACTATTACTGTTTTTTGCCCCCTTTCTATTTTTTATGTTTTTATTTATTATATTTATCTACTCTCCTCTGTTCTGCAATTTCCACTCTCCCCCTTCCATGCACTTTTTCCCTTTTCCCCGTCCCATGCACTTGTGCATTCTCAATGTCACCGGGCCTAGTAAGATCGCTGTTGTTTTTGTGTTCTCCCTTGTTTCCCCTCCCTTGCCTAGTCGTGCTCTGAAACACCTGTGTACGAGCGCGATACAAATAAAATATCATATCATATATCATATCATTTAAGGGTTACCGCCAAACTCGTGATGAGGCCATATGTGTATCGAACTGGTGCAAAGCTGAAAGATTCTTACTTTGAAGAGCACTTTGATAAGAAGGGAAGAGAGTGGCAGAGTAATTGTGAATTTAAAGGTCTGAATAATTGCAAACAATATGGGAGAAACACAGTGGCAGGAAGGCTGCCCTTCTGACAGAAGGTGTTCTGGAGGAGAGAAGCATAACCTGCATTGCATATGGCAATCAAAAATGTGGCGTAGTGCTTAAGTAAAGTGTCTGGTACACCTGTTGGAAGTGTTTCACAGTGTCTCCAATGCTGATGAAAAACCAAGAAAAAACTACAATTGAATTGGTGTGGCTGGTCCTTTAAATCTAAAGGACTATTTATTCAACATCTCACTTAAAGTGATTGTGATGTTCCTCCCTGCCGGTGCTGCCGGCGGAGAGAGAAAGCAGTGGGGGCCTGCATCGTAGGCCCATATGGTGCGCGTTGCGGGCATTAACAAAGGACACAACACGCCAGTGTTCGCTTGTGCCCGGGACTGCCTACCTTGCGGCAGGGCGGGATCTTTATATACAGTATGCCCCATGTCACTGCGCATGCGGGACATGAGGCGGATATAACATTCCTCCTTTTTTCCAACAAAAACAACTAAACACAATGCTATAACCGAATCAAACAACATCACTAACTCTCCTGTGCAAATCTAGTCTGGCACAGGTACACGCTCTCCGCCTTGTCATTTCACCATTCATAGTCTCTTAGTTTCTCCGGGGCCTTCAGGGCTTCCCTTAGGTTATATATACTGGCCCTCTGCCGGGATGCTGTCTCTGGGCTATATCCCCACTCTAGCTCACCTCCATCTTCTGGATACGCCACCTCAGATCATTCTGGCTGCTCCTCGAGCTCTCCACTCAGTGTCACTTCTCCATTGCATCTGTGACTCGAGGCGTGCGGTAGCAGATCTTCATCTGCCTGCGATTGTCTGTCCCCGTCTGTCCACATTTGCTGGGGCACCCTCTTGAACCAGGATGCATTTCTGGCGATCGTCTGCTGTCCTTGTGCTGCTGTCACCATCGTCCCTTCCGTTCGGGTCACTGGCCTAATCATAGCGTGTTTCCAGCTTGGACTTTGTAGGGTTTTGCAGCACCAGTATGTGATTGTCGACTTTGTGTCTTGATCTTCTTGCGTGTCTCCTGTCGCTCATGTGGTCGTTTTCTGCGACTCACTTTCGTTGGGTGCGGTCGCTGTCAAACGGGTCTACTCCCCTGCTTGCGTGGTGTGGTATGGCTGAGTTCACCAAAGTCCCATACATGAGATCTGCCAGGGGTATGTTGGAGGAGCTATGGGGTGTAACCTGGCAGTTCCGTAGGAATCTGTACAGATCCACTTTCCAGGGGCTGTTTTGAGACCTGGATATTTTGCAATACTTTGTTGATTGTTCGCATGAATCTTTCCACATCCCCATTCGCCTATGGCCACCTGGGCATGATGTGGTGAGGTTTGATGTGTAAATCGTCCAGGTATTTCCTGAGCTCCATCCCCTCGAATGGTGGCCCATTGTTGCTCCTGATGCGTCTTGGCAGTCCATGTGTTGCGAACATCTTCTCGTTTGCAGGTATTACGGTCTCCGTCGCTGTCGATGATATGATCTGCACTTCTGGGTATTGTGAGTGCTCATCAATAGTCACCAGCAGATATGTCCATTCCAGCACCATGCAGAAGTCGATGCTGATGGTGCCGGATTGTCCGGGCCCGCTTGGTAGGCCAGTTCGAACTCATACTGCTGAAGGTGGAGCAGCCACTTCCCAACTCTAGCTGGAGGGTGTGCTGATGACCCTGTGAAGATCGGGATGAGTGGCTTGTGATCTGTGTATGCCATGAACCTCCGTTTATAGTGGTAGATGTGGAAGTGTCGGCACCCGATAGTACCATTATAGCTTCCTTTTTGATGTGCGAATATCGCTGTTGAGTGGGCGTGAGGGCTTGGGAGGCATACGCGATGGGCTTGGTTTCCCCTGTCCATGAATGTTGCACCAGGATGTCCCCAGCGCCAACGGGGCTCACATTGACATACAGTTATGTCATCAAAGTTGGGTCATAATAGGCTATTGTTGTTTCTAATAATAGAGACGTCTTGATTCATTCAAATGCCTCCTGGCATTCAGAGCTCCAGTTCTATTTGACGTTTGACCTGGTGTGCTCCCTTAGCGGTTCAGACATGGTTGGCAGGTTGGGGATGAACCTGCCACAATAATTTGCCATCCCTAAGAAACTGCGTACCTCCATGGGTGTTGTCAGGTTATCTCTGCCATCTTTTGTGGGTGGGCGGATACCCCCTTGCTGTTGAAAACATACCGAAGACTATTATCTCTTCTTTCAGGAACTCACATTTGTCCCAGTGGATGGTTAGGCCTGCCATCTCCAGCCTGCTAATCACCATCTCAAGGCGACGCATGTGCTCCTGCCTGTCTCTGGCGTGAATGAGGATGTCGTCACTGACATTCAGCACTGCTGGGATCCCTTGGATCACTTCCTGAATAGCTTGCTGGCACACCTAAGCCGCTGATGATGCCGAAGCTCAGTCTCTTGTACAGCCGCCGACCCAGGTGGCTGGAGAAGGTCGTAATTTATCCTTGAGTAGCGGTGTTGTTTCAACTGGTGGTATCCAGCATTGAGGTCAATTTATTAGAAGATTTTCGACCCTGTGAGGTCTGTAATTATCTCATCTAACTTGGGGGTGATGTCGCTCCCTTTTGATTGCTGCATTCGGTAGGCGCATGTCAATGAAAATCCTCACTTTCCCTGGTTGCTTCGGTTTCTTCCTGACCACCATAAGCGAAACCAAGGTGTTGGTCCTGTGACTTGTTCGATAATGCCGGCCTTTTCAAGTTCCTGTAACTCCTTTGCGACCAGGTCTCTCATGTGAAATGGAGTTTTCCTATGGCATACCGCTCTGGGCTGTACCGTAGGGTTGATGTGAAGTTTTATGAGTTTGCCTTTTAAACATCCAATGCCATTGAGGATGCCAGGGTGTTTCGGTAGGAGGTCGGTGATGTCAGTTGAATCTGTGACATCGCAGATGAACCGGATCAGTCCCAGGTCTTCAGCAGCATCCCCGCTGAGCAGGCCTTTGATTCCAGCCTTGACGACATATATCTTCGATTTGATGATCATCTTGCCTCTGCTTAGTTCTGTTCTGAAACATCCTTCCACTGGGAGTGGCACCTTGCTTCCGTTGGTGAACAGGAGCATTTCTGTTGACTTTAGGTCAGGTTGAGGACGCAGTGTCCGGAACATTGTCGATGGCATCACATTTACTGATGCTCCGGTGTCTATCATCACGACTGTCTCTTGGCCCTGTATGGACACAAGGCATTTGGGCCTTCTCTGTTTCTTTTTCGGCTTAGTGCTTCTGTGATCAAGTGCTGAGATCAGATGGATTTTGCTCCTCCTCCTCGTTCTCCCAGTCCCCACATCCGTTGCTGTTTCTCCATTGTCATCTCCGGATCCGTCTGTCGACGAGTTGTTCTCGGCCACTATGCGATGCGTAACCGCTAGCTTCTTTTATTTGGCAAAGGATTTAGCTTGTTGCGGTTGTAGGAGTTGAGGCTGCTCTGAGGATCTGCAGACACGTGTGTAGTGGTCCTTCTGGCCACATGCCCCACACTTGGTTCCCTACGCTGGGCAGTTTCTCCTTCTGTGGCGTGCTCCACCACACCATCCGCACTTGGTAGGCCCTGGGATTCTCAGTTGCCACTGCAGTGTGTTGTTCACCTCATTGCAGTCTTCCCTTGGTGCTTGGAGGTTGGAGATCTGTGCTATTGCTGCTGTCGGCGCCAGTTGGAGCTTCTGTAGTGTGGTGCTCATTTGTGCTGCCCTTGCATGCCACAGCTCTCTTTGGCATCCATAGTCGAGGATCCTGGCTAGTGTGATGTCTTTTTCGCCCAATACCGTTCTGCGCAGTGTCTGAGTACATGCTATTGATGATCTGGCGCCCTATTTCCTTGTTGATGTTGTCAAATTCACACAATAGTGCTAGTTTTCTGAGCCTTGTGTGATAAGCATCCAGTGTTTTATCCTCCATTTGTACTGTGGTACAGAAATTGAAGGGTTCGTAGTCCGGATTCAACTGTGGTATGAAATGTGCTGTGAGGGCGTCATTGGCCAGTTGGTATATGTCTGCACCGTCATCGATAACCAGCATGTTGAAAATGCACAGGACGTTGTCACCCACGTTGAGCAGAAGGTGTGACCTCATTTTCCTGGGTGTTGTAATGTCCTTGCAGTCCATCGCCATCTCGAATCTTTGAATCCACAACATCCAGCGGGGCCCCACTGATGATGGATCGGTGTAGGGGTTGAAAGTCCCTAATGCAGCCGTGGAACCTCCATGAGGTCGATGTGATGGCACTGGCGGTGTTAGTGACGCGGCTATTCTTGCCGGTGTGCCGGGTCTGGGCATGAAAAGGCCCATTGCCACTTTGCCCTGATACTGTGTTCACCCCTGTGTGTGGGTGGCGATGAGCTCCTCCTCACCTGTGATTGCTCGTGTATAGGTGTGGCACCGTGGACCTGCCAGCTCCTAGGTTCTTTCCTGGATGGTGCAGTGTCTTTGCAGTGGCATCCTCTGTGCTGTTTGGTTTTGTTTTGAGAAAAAAAGAAATTCTACAGTGGCATCGACTGTGCTGCTGGGTTTTGTTTTGAGGTTCCTTTATTGTCCATTTTTTGGGTGTTGGATGGTACCTCCACCGTGTTTTCCAAAAATTCGATCTGGTCGTGTGGGCTAATTTATGGCCTGCTACCAGCTGCGCGCATGCTCTGCTCTGTAATCTCGTCGCCGGTGTGATGTTCCTCCCTGCCGGTGCTGCCGGCGGAGAGAGAAAGCAGTGGGGGCCTGCATCGTAGGCCCAGCGGGTGCGCAGTGCGGGAGCTAACAAAAGGCACGACACGCCAGTGTTTGCTTGTGCCCGGAACTGCCTGCCTTCTGGCAGGGCGGGCCCTTTATTTACAGTAAGCCTCACGTCACCGCGCATGCGGGACGTGAGGCAGATTTAACAGTGCTTAGTGTTTGGTACACCAGTTGGAAGTGTTTCACTGTCTCCACTGTTGAGGAAAAACCGAGGAAAACCTGCAATTGAATTGATGTGGTTGCTCCTTCTAAAGGACCATGTATTCAACATCTGGTACAAAGTGCTTAAGCAACGTGTTTGGTGTTTGCTGGAACTGGAGCGTGAGTCAGGCACTCGCAAGGACCTACTTGAGCCTTAAAACGGTATCGAACTGTCTGGACATATGGCCATCTTAACTTTCATTGACTGACTTGTTGATCTTGAACTCTGCCCATCGCTGTACTTTAACGGGTGTCAGTAAAGGAGTGAAAGAGTGACTGTGGGCTGAAGTCCTTCAGCACCTTTAGCTGACGATTTCACACGGTCTTGACATTTGTCTTGACATTTATTTGTGCTAATTTAGTCCCGCAATAACAACTTTGAACTTTGTGTACTGTCTGTCGTGTGTTAACTGCTGTCAATAACAGAGTGAATGCGTCCTTTGAGCTTCCTTAGCTGACGATTTCACACGGTCGTGAAGTCTATTTTGGATATTTATCTGTGCTAATCTAGTGCCGTAATAAAGTCGGGAAATTGAAGTGCCTGCAGGCCTTTGTCATTGAGCCCCATTTCCCAACGGCTCAGGTTGGTGCTCTCTGTGTGTGGATTCTCTGAATCTGACGTCCAAAGAGGAGAGAAATTGTGAAACTGAAAGAGAGCGCTTTTTATAAAGTTATGTTCCATTTGTAACCCTTTGAAAATTCTGAGCAACTCCCTCTTTTTTAATTTTTATTTGTTTACATTTTTATGAACATCTTGGCAAATTGTAACTTTGAGAATTCCAAAGAAATTGAAAACCTTCACAGCAATAGAAAATAAGAATGCTTATGGTCCATGATAATATTGTAATGAAGCAAATGATTAATTGCACTCTTGTTGGTTTCTTATTGCATAATCGTGCTATCAAGCAGAGAGTGTCTGTGGGTCTTGGACCTTTGAACTCTCAGTAGGTAGTAACGTTAAGCCTTAATAATTAGACCAACTTCTACATCAAGAAAGGTGTCATAATTAAAAATAATTTCTGCTGAATATTTTATCTTTTCAGAGTGGCATTTATTGTGAACCATTTATATTATTATTAGTAACTGTTTGTGACTTTGCTTTCACATAAGCTTGCCCTCTGTTGTTACTATTGCCAAATAACCCCATTCTAGGAGAGAGTGTTTCTGAGACTCTTATACTTTTATCAGTACATTGATTGTGATTTTGTTTTTACTTAAGCTTGCCCTCTGTTGTTACTATTGCTAAATAACTCCACTCTAGGAGAGAGTATATATGGGCTGGTGACCATTGAATTCTTGGAAGTTCTCTGCAAATCGAAGTATCTCTCCAGAAATAGGCGGCAGACGTTTGTTGCCGATTTACCGGCCACGCTAGACAAATCAGGGCCAGTAGATGTGAGTAACCCAATGGAAGCTATACTGGATACTCCAACAAATATAGTACCACAGCATTGCCCAGTGCATGCACCTACCGAAAATGAATTGGTGCAAACTGTTTGTATTGGTTTGGGTCTACAGAGGGACCATATACCACATCAGGCGAATTCAGTGGCCCATGGGAATACAATAAGTATGTCATCTAAATGTGTAAGGGCTGCAGTGAAATCAAGATCTATGCAAAGACAACCATTGTACTGAAGTGTAACACCAGTGGCTCGCCAGAAGATCATTGATTATTTCCCACAAGAAGGCTCAAGTATGGAAACCAGAATTTTGGAACCCCTCAAAGCATGTCTCATGGAACCACAGGCAATCTGACTGATAACAGCATGCTTGAGGGTGTGGGAACTATGGGTTGCTTAGCATTTGATATAGATCAGAACAGCTTTAAAGAAAAAGATGGTCCTGTGGAAAAATGTTATGCAGCAAATAAAACCCAAATTGTGGAAGGGGAAATGTCATCAATGAATTGTGAGATAACTCCAAGTTCCCTCTTGCAACTTCTGGAATTACTCACTACGAGTCACCTAGCACAAGTTCCTGATATTAATGGACCAAGGTTAGGTTGATGCATCATACATTAAGAGAGGCAGATGAGCAAAATAAACTGTCCTTAACATCAATTTCAGCACTAAATTCTATCCTTAGTGCATCAGTAGAATTGTACGATAATATTAGAGTTGATGTAAAGTCTTATCCTCTAATATTTACTGAATTAAATGTAGAAATTGATATATTAAGTAATTGGGTTTCAAACAGAGACAAACATTATTAGAAGTGACAAACAAGTGGGAACTACTGATCTCACTTTAAGTACCCAAAATTTGGCAGGTGATGATAGAGGACACTGTTACGCTCACCTGGTATCCACGGGGATACCACTCAGCCCTGGTTGACCGATATGCACCTCAAACCCTCTCCCCGATCCCGGATGGTGCCTCCGATGGAAGTTGGGCCTGAAATACAGGAGGGCTGGATTCAAGACTTAGCCGTCTCGGGTAGGGTGTCTTCCCACCTCCCTTGGATTCAAACCTCCCCTTGACCCTCTCCTCACCTTGTTTCTTTAGAAGGCGTGCTCTCCGTCCTGCTCTTCTTGGCAGCGGTGCGTAGTCTCGTGGGGGCGTGAGCGACCAAGTTACTTCACTGGTGCGAGCCCTTTCAAGTGTCCTTAAGGTAGGTCTTGCTGCTTTACAGTCTTTGTACTCAATACTGTTATTGCCTTCCTTCCTCCTATTGTGATTAATGTATTTTCTCTTCTCTTTAGGTGTGCAAGAGATTTGGCGTTGTCGTGCAGGTTGGGCTGAGCACCTGCCAGTAAATGATGGCGTGGTGTGCGCGATGCTGTTTGGTAAGTAATGCACAATGCGCTGCGCTGTTTTGCCTCATATGTGCTAACCTGTGTCTTTCCCCTTCTTTTGCAGGCCGCGATGCTCTTTCTCGGTAGGCGTGATGTTCCGAAACGATGCTGGCCAAGAGGCGGCTAACCAGGTAAGAGTCTTGTGATTTCCGTTGTTCGTGTGAAACCGTTAGTGAGCGTTCACTAATGCTGTCCTTCTCTCTCTCCTTTTCAGGTCGCTTCGTTCAGGGAAGCGTGCGGTGTCTAGAAGATGTAGTTCGCTGGATCGCTGTCCCCATGTAAGCAGAATTGAGAGCTAGCGACGGGCTGAAGACTGGATGCTACTCGCAGGTAAGATTTCTATAACGGTGTCCCTTTTTCCTCTCTGCAGGCTCGCAGTCCCGAGGATAGCTGGTATGAAGAACACTGGAGACCGGACTGGGAACGGTGAGCATTACTCTGCAAACAGCAGAATAACGCGAAGCGTGTTCTGCTCTTTGGGTGTGGTTTAAATAGCCTTCCTGTTAAGTAGTCAAGGTAAAGTAGTCCCAGACCAACCATACCCAAAACACTATACTGCATAGTTCAGTTCTAGGTAACTGAGCTATGTGGGTGCTTCCATGTTGACTGCAGGCCCAAAGAAAGTAGTCCACAGTAAATAGTCCCAATTTAAAGATGCTCTCCATAATGAATATGAGCCTGTTGCCAAAGGCGCCAGGACTGACTCCAAGAGAGTCTCGGATGAGGTTTTGAGGCCTTTGAGGCCATAATGGAACCCCCGAAACCCGGCTGGCTGCCTTGCCAGTGGGGTTCAGGGGTAAGGGTCATGACAGCACACCCCCCCCCCAGGGCCCCTCTCATGGTAGTCATTCAGCCTGGTCCTGGTTTGGTTGGAAAATTCTGATGGAATTTCTTAATCTGACGTGGTGCATGGATGTTCTCGCTAGGTTCCCAGGACCTGTCTTGAGGGCCGCATCCTTTCCAATCCACTAGGTATTATAACTTGGACCTGGTGTATTTGGAGTCCAGGATATCCTTCACTTCTAACTCGGGTTCGCCATCGACCATTACTGGTTTTGGTAGTGCCGTAACCCGTGTACCAGGTTGTACCGGTTTCAGGAGCGATACGTGGAACACAGGGTGAATTTGCATGTTGGATGGTAATGCTAATTTAACGGCTACTGGGTTGATTATGGATTCGATGGAGTAAGGTCCCAGATAGCGAGGACGAAAGGTTTGGGTCCCTTTTATGGGTACATATCTTGATGCTAACCAAATCTTGTCTCCAACTTGATAGTCGGGGGCCTTTCTAGTCAGCGAATTTCTTTTGTCTGTGCTCGGCTTGGATTAGGTGTTCTGCTGCCTTTCTAAAGGCCTGGGGAATGGTCGTATGTAGGTTTTTGACCGCTGGCATTTCCAAAGTAGTCGGAAGGTCCAATTCAGGAGTAAGTGGGTGTCTACCGTACAGGACGTAGAAAGAGGTTTGTCCTGTGCTAGAATGTAACAAATTATTGTAAGCATATTCTGCTATCCATAACAAGTCTTCTGAGTTTCCTTCCACTTGATGCAGCATGCAACACAAGTATTTCTCGACTGTCTGATTAGTTCTTTCTGTTTGGCCATCTGTTTGGGGATGGTGACTGGTGGATAGTCGGATGTTGATTTGACCCATTGAACAGCACTTTCTTCAGAAGTTGGACACAAACTGACTCCCCCGATCAGAGATCAGAACCGATGGGAAGCCATGTAACCGAACAATATTTTCCAGGAACACTTTTGCTAAACTGGATGCATCTGGAAGACCTTTAAAAGGAATAAAGTGCGCCATTTTTGAGAATAAGTCTACAACCACTAAAATAGTGTTGAATCCTTGACTCGGAGGTAAGTCTGTGATGAAGTCGAGGGAAAGTGTGTGCCATGGTGCGGGAGGAATTTTCAATGGTTGAAGAAGACCAGCTGGTTTCTGCTTTTGCGATTTATTTTGTGCGCACACGCCGCATGACTGGATAAATTAGATAATGTCTTTACGCCAAGTAGGCCACCAATAGTTTCGTTTTACCTTGGCTAGGGTCTTGGCAATTCCAGGGTGGCCTTCCATCAGGGAATCGTGATAACCCGAAATGACTTGCTGTTGTAGTTCCTTTTTTGGCAAATATAAACTGTTCCTAAAATATGGTATTTGGTCTTAACTGGTGTATTGTTCTCCCTGAGTACACCATTCTAGCAAGGCGTTAGGACCCATTACATGCTAAATCTTGTTTTGGAGGTCAGTTTGTGTCAAAGCCGTCGTAAGGCCTAAGAGTTTGTCTTCAGGAATGATGGCTACTGGATCTGGAGCTGTATATACCTTTTCATCAATGCCCATGCGGGATAAGGTGTCAGCCTTTCCATTCTGGACTCCTGGTCGATATGTGATTACATAATCTTATTCGGCGAAGAAAAGGGCCCACCGCAGTTGACGTGAGGATTGAGCCTTCGCTGTCTTTAGGTATTGCAGGTTTCGATGATCCGTGTTTACTGTGACGTATGTCTGGCTCCCAGGAGATAATGTCACCATGCTTTAAAAGCGGATTTAATAGCCAAGAGTTCTTTGTCTGTGATAGCGTAGTTGAGCTCTGGGGGTGAAAAAGTTCACAACCAAAAGGCCACAGGATGTAACTGGCCAGTTTCAGGGTCCCTTTGTGAGAGAACAGCTCCCATAGCCATACTGGAGGCATCTGATTCTACAATGTAAGGGAGGTCTGGACGAGGGTGTCGTAGGACTGGGGCGGAAGTGAATTTCTTAAGCTCTTGGAAGGCTCTCTCTGCTTCTTCGGTCCAAATGCACTTCTTGTTGTTTTTTCGCAGTAGTAATGTGATTGGATGTATGATTTGAGAGAAGTCTGGGATGAATCGGCAGTAGAAGTTTCCAAAACCAAGCATGCTCTGGATTCCCTTAAGCGAAGTTGGTGACGGCCAATTTAAAATGGCATCTACCTTGTGCATATCCATTCTGATGCCTTTCGGAGTGAGGATGAAACCAAGGAATTCAACTTCGGTTACATGAAAAGAACATTTTTCGAGCTTAGCATACAGTTGATGTTGGCAGAGCTTGGTGAGAACGGAACGGACGTGCTTGACATAGTCCTGTTTTGAGGCTGAATACACTAAGATGTCATCTATGTAAACCAAGGCACAAACATCAATTAATTCCCGCAAGACATAGTTTATGAAGTACTGGAATGCAGCGGGAGCGTTTCAAAGTCCAAAAGGCATTACCTGATATTCGTACAAGCCATATTTGGTACGAAAGGCAGTCTTCCATTCATCTCTTTTCTTTACTCGGACCAGGTGGTACACTCCTCTAAGGTCTAATTTTGTATAAATTTGGGCATCTTTGACTTGGTCTAATAATTCGGGAATGAGTGGCTGTGGATAGCGATTCTTTACAGTGATCTGGTTTAGTGCGCGGTAGTCGATGCAAGTCCTCAAATCTACTTCCTTCTTTGGTACGAAGAATAAGGGACTGGCTGCTGGTGACTTAGACGGGCGATGAATCCGTTTGCCAGGTATTGGTCTAGATATGGTTGCAAATGGAGATTTTCTTGTTCCGTGAGTGCATAGATTCTGCCACAAGGAATTTGTGCCCCAGGTATGAGGTCAATTTGACAGTCATAGGGCCTGTGCGGTGGTAGTGTGTTAGCTTGTTCTTTCTGGAACACGTCCTGAAATCTTGGTATTCGCTCGGTAATGTACTAGTCACGCCAAGTGCTAATGTTGCCGTTCTGGTAGGCACAGATGTACATAAGTCTGGTTCCCCTTCTTCCTAGTAATAGCAGGTAGGAGCGCAGTCATCGGAAAAGGCCAGCTTCTTTGCACACCAATCTATTTGAGGATTGTGAGCTACTAACTATGGCATCCCTAATATTAGTCAGAACTGAGGCACCTTGATGAGATCAAAGGCAATAGATTCTTGGTGTCCGTCCTGGCACAGTAGGGTTAGTCCTGCTGTACAGTGGGTTATTGGGTTACTGGTCCGGAAGCTATTTCTGTCCCATCCACAGTGATAACCTTTTCAGTGGTCGACTTTGAACATAGGGGAAGCCCCATCTCTGCTGCCAGTTCTTGATCTATATAATTCCCAACTGCTCCTCTGTCTTTGTATGCCTCGACGGCGTGCATCCGAGACGGTTGTTGGTGATTGATTAGGATCACTGGTATTGCAAAGTGTGAGGTCAGTGGCTCATTCTTCTCACTCGACAAACTGACATCTACGTTTGTCGAGCTTGGTAGTTTTCCGGCTCCTTGTTATCTTCCTTCTCAGTGGCCCCTACAATCCTCTTTGGAGGTTTCACTGGGCAATCCCTGAGGAAGTGGCCTGATTTTATGCAGTATAAACATAGCTGCTGTTGCCTTCTCTTGTCTTTCAGTTTTTGTTAATGGGGGTCACACGCCTCCGATTTTGCATGGGTTCTACAGTGTTCTCCGACACACGTGAGGGGGAGCAGCTGCAAGTGGATCTAGGTCACCTGGCCTAAACCCTGCCCACCTGGTGCCTTCCTGCCTGCCGCTCCTTTTCACCACTTAGCAAGCCCCGCCCACCTGGTGCCGTCCCGCTTGCCGCTCTGTTTCCCTACCTAAGGAGCCCTCCACCCTCTTTTCCTTTGCAGATGGGGAGCAGGTGCAAGTGGATCTAGGTCACCTGGCCTAAGACGCGTACACCTGGTGCCTTCCTGCCTGCCGCTCTTTTTCACCACTTAGCAAGCCACGCCCACCTGGTGCCTTCCTGCTTGCTGCTCTGTTTCCCTACTTAAGGAGCCCTCCAGCTTCTTTTCCTTTGCAGATGGGGTGCAGGTGCAAGTGGATCTAGGTCACCTGGCCTAAGCCCACCCACCTGGTGCCTTCCTGCCTGCCGCTCTTTTTCACCACTTAGCAAGCCCCGCCCACCTGGTGCCTTCCTGCTTCCTGCTCTTTTTCACCACTTAGCAAGCCCTGCCAAACTGGTGCCTTGCTGCCTGACCGCTCTTTTTCACCACTTAGCAAGCCCCGCCCACCTGGTACTTTCCTGCTTGCTGCTCTTTTTCACCACTTAGCAACCCTCGCCCACCTGGTGCCTTCCTGCTTCCCGCTCTTTTTCACCACTTAGCAAGCCACGCCCACCTGGTGCCTTTCTGCTTGCCGCTCTGTTTCCCTACTTAAGGAGCCCTCCAGCTTCTATTCCTTTGCAGATGGGGAGCAGGTGCAAGTGGATCTAGGTCACCTGGCCTAAGCCCCGCCCACCTGGTGCCTTTCTGCCTGCCGCTCTTTTTCACCACTTAGCAAGCCCCGCCCAACTGGTGCCTTCCTGCTTGCTGCTCTTTTTCACCACTTAGCAAGCCCCGCCCACCTGGTGCCTTCCTGCTTCCCGCTCTTTTTCACCACTTAGCAAGCCACGCCCACCTGGTGCTTTCCTGCTTGCTGCTCTGTTTCCCTACTTAAGGAGCCCTCCAGCTTCTTTTCCTTTACAGATGGGGAGCAGGTGCAAGTGGATCTAGGTCACCTGGCCTAAGCCCCGCCCACCTGGTACCTTCCTTCCTGCCTGCTCTTTTTCACCACTTAGCAAGCCCCACCCACCTGGTGCCTTCCTTCACCATCACTATCTTGTGGCCAATGCTGGATTTGACTTTTATGGACTTCATTCATTCACGGTATGTCACTCTTTCTCAACTCTCATGCTGTACTTCCTTTGCATCTTGTACTCATGGTGACCCTGAATCATGCTGTTCCCATCTTCATCTTGTATCCTGGCTTGCAACATTATGTGTTACTACTGACTTGTGCAATTATATTCGCTCTCTATGCTTACTTCTCCACTCTTGTTGACTGCTTAATCTCTTTTCTCTCCTCCTTTCCCTTCTCCCTTTTCCTATCTCCTCCCCTTACTTTCTTCTATGCACTTACTCTATCAGAATTGTCCCTGGACCTAATATGATAGCAACCTCATCTGTTTCCTCCACCCTCCCATTACTGTTTTTTTCCTCCCCACCACCCATCCAGCACTATCTGAAATGTCGTCAGGCCTAGTATGATAGTCGCTTATTTTGTTCCTCCCCTCCCTTTCTGCACCCCTCTCCTCACCTTTTGTTTTTCTCTGGCTCTACCAGAAATGTCGTCAGGCCTAGTACGGTAGTCGCCTGTCTGTTTCCATTTCCTTCCCACTCTCCCCCTCCCTTCCTTATCTATGTCTTAGCTCTTGCACTATCTGAAATGTCGTCAGGCCGAGTACGATAGTTAATTTCACATCCTTACTGTTCATGGCCTGTAAGAATGTGGTTGTATTTTCCCTTGTTCCCTCCCTTGCCTTGAAGCACTTTGAAACACATTGTGTATAGGCGCTATATAAATAAACGATCATATCATATATCATATCATTGTCCTTTCATCGAATGTACATGGTCTGAGTGTCTGATCTAGTCCGGTCTGCCTTTCGGCTTTGTAATCTGTGATCTAGTTGCACAACCAGATTGATGAATTCAGTACAGTCTCTGGGTGGGTCAACCACCTGAGATAGGACGTCCTTCAATTCTCCCCGTAGTCCTCGATGAAACAGCGTGGTTCTTTTGTTTTCAGGCCACCCAGCTTCAACGACTAATCTGTTAAAGGTCGCTATATACGTTAGCAAATCTTGATTCCCCTGCCGGAGTGATAAATGTTTGTTGTCTACTGCTTGTTCCTGGGTATGACGAGCATAGAGTTTCTCAATTTCCCTCTGAAACCTCCCAAAGCCATGTAACAGTGGACCATCTTGGCTTACTAATAGTACCGACCAATCCGCCGCAAATATGACAAATATGACAAAACAAAAGCAACCTGTGCCTGGTCGTTGGAAAACGCACCAGGTCGGCAAAGGAAATGAAGATGACATTGATTCATGAACGTAGCATACTTCCATGGATCTCCTGTGAATCGTTCAGGTGAAGCTAAAGGAACTGCTGCAAGAAGAGTTATTTGAACTGGAGTGGTTGATGAGGTTGGTGCTTGTGTCAGTGGATTGCTCCCAGGCAATGGAGTTTGTCCTGCCTGCGATTGGAGTAATTGTCTACTGATTTCCTCGGTACGATCTTTGGTAACAACTAAATCCCTCCGGAGAGCATTTGTTTCTTGCCTGACTGAATGTACTTCGGCACGTAACTGTCCCAATAACTGAGCCAATTGGTCGATTTCAGATGTCTCCATGACGCCCAGGTGGATTATGTTTTTAAGGCTTTGCGTTCTGTTACGCTCACCTGGTATCCACGGGGATGCCACTCAGCCCTGGTTGGACGATATGCGCCTCGAACCCTCTCCCCGATCCCGGGTGGTGCCTCCAATGGAAGTTGAGCCTGAAATACAGAACGGCTGGATTCAAGCCTTCTCTGGTAGGGTGTCTTCCCACCTCCCTTGGATTTAAACCTCCCCCTAGCCCTCTCCTCACCTTGTTTCTTTAGAAGGTGTGCTCTCCGTCCTGCTCTTCGTGGGAGGGGTGCGTAGTCTTGTGGGGGCGTGAGCGACCGAGTTACTTCATTGGTGCAAGCCCTTTCAAGTGTCCTTAAGGTAGGTCTTGCTGCTTTACAGTCTTTGTACTCAATACTGTTCGTGCCTTCCTTCCTCCTATTGTGATTAATGTATTTTCTCTTCTCTTTAGGTGTGCAAGAGATTTGGCGTTGTCGTGCAGGTTGGGCTGAGCACCTGCCAGTAAATGATGGCGCGGTGTGCACGATGCTGTTCGGTAAGTAATGCGCGATGCGCGGTGCTGTTTTGCCTCACATGTGTTAACCTGTGTCTTTCCCCTTCTTTTGCAGGCCGCAATGCTCTTTCCCGGTAGGCTTGATGTTCGGAACGATGCTGGCCAATCGGTGGCTAACCAGGTAAGAGTCTTGTGATTTCCGTCGTTCGTGTGAAACCGTTAGTGAGCGTTCACTAGTGCTGTCCTTCTCGCTCTACTTTTCAGGTCGCTTCGTTCCAGGAAGCGTGCGGTGTCCAGAAGATGTAGTTCGCTGGATCGCTCTCCCCAGGTAAGCAGAATCGGGGGCTAGCGATGGGCTGAAGACTGGATGCTACTTGCAGGTAAGATTTCTATAACAGTGTCCCTTTTTCCTCTCTGCAGGCTCGCAGTCCCGAGGATAGCTGGTATGAAGAACACTGGAGACCGGACTGGGCATGGTGAGTGTTGCGCTGCAAACAGCAGAATAACGCGAAGCGTGTTCTGCGGTTTGGGTGTGGTTTAAATAGCCTTCCTGTAAAGTAGTCCAGGTAAAGTAGTCCCAGGCCAACCACACCCAAAACACTATACCGCATAGTTCAGTTCTAGGTAACTGAGCTATGTGGGCGCCTCCATGTTGACTGTAGGCCCAAAGAAAGTAGTCCACAATAAATAGTCCCAATTTAAAGATGCTGTCCATAATGAATATGAGCCTAGTGCCAAAGGCGCCAGGACTGACTCCAAGAAAGTCCTGGATGAGGTTTTGAGGCCTTTGAGGCCATAATGGAACCCCGAAACCCGGCCCTATGTGGCAGGCTGCCTTACCAGTGGGCGTCAAGGGAAGGGTCATGACAGACAGCCATTAGTGAACGGGATTACAGTCGACTCTAATGTTAATTATGACAAGCAAATGGGCACACCTAAAAAGTCCTGCATGTAGGAGAAATCTTTAAACCAGGAGTCAGTGAACATATTACAAGAAAAGCAGAATTTTGACCCTGGTCCTATAGGTAAACAATCAAATAAAGTCCTGAAAAAAATAAAAAAAATGGGAGGAGGAATCAGCTCAGATGCAATTCCAGAAAATGTCTTAGAAATGTGCCTCTAGAAGAAAAGGAAGTGGATGATAGCTGTTATAGTAAGAATGCTAATGAAAAATTAAAGGGAGTTGCATCCGAACTACTCTCAATAAAACATCTAAACATGGCATGTCAAACTAATTGTGAACATTTGCATGACATTACCTTGACCAATAACAATCAAGCTAGCCAAATACCTATAGTTCAATTAAACCAGCCTACTAATACAGAGACTAGGGTGGTACTGACTGTTGGGAGACAAGAGAGTAATAGTATCTCTAATCAGACAATGCAAAACTGTATCTGAAGAAAGGCAAACTATTGGGACCTCAGTACAAATGGCCCCTGAAAGATTAATGCCCGAATCCTCCAACAACCATAAACAGAATACAGATATAGAACAAGTTAGCTTGGGAAAAAAGGAAAACCGGGAGTGAGGGGGGGAAGAACGATGGGCCTCAAATTTTAATATGCCTAAATGTTCAGGACAAACCTCCATTGTAAAGAGGAATGAGTAATTGGGGAGGAAGAGCCCTGAAAATCCAGATCACCAAACTAAACATGCAGGTGAACCATTCACAGAATGAGGAACTGGGGCATACCAGTGCTGACCCCGGTCAATCCTCCGATTTGGGATGAAAATTAGAGGATAGAGAACGACTGACCAGAATATTTGAGTTAAATGAAAAGAACACTGTTAGAGAGGATTTAATTTGGTTGGAAAATTCCCAGAAAAATAATCATACTTCAAAAGGATCCAGAACTTGGGACAGGGATCCCAAAAATAAAAAGAATAAAGAATACCTGATATTATACTTTGAACTCTGACCACAATTAAACATGGATATAGCCCTTAATCGGGCAAATATACTAAAACTCTTGTGTGAAATACCAGCACTGGGGAGAATATCTACATCAGATATAGATTGTTATTAGTTTCCCCTATGAGGCTCGTACTGATTTAGTGGAGGTACATTGGTGGTCTCCCTTTGTCCTTAGATCCTTATTAGAGGAAAAAAGTGTATTCCTAAGACTTGGATGCTTTGTGTATCAAGAGAGGAAAGAAGTAAGGGCTTTATTGCATAGGAATGATAATATAATTGAAGATGCACATGCCTTCCAAGTATTAGGACCTCCGATGGGCAGTACTAGCACAAGTAATGATGTAGGAAAATTATCACATTTTTTAAAAAAGATTGAGTAAGACTGATGCTCAAGGAAATTGGTCAGAAACCTTGAAACGTGAATTAGCAGAGGAAGAAGGTATTAAGAAGAAGGTATCAAGAAGTCCCTCTGATATCAGATGAATTACGTTGAATTGTTTGGAATACAAAAGGCTTTAATAGCTTCTTGAGAAATGAGGACCAAAATCATATTTTGATGCTTATTACATCATTTTATTCCAGAAAACATGGCTCTTAACGAAAATCTGTATAGATGGGTTCACCGTAATTCAACAATTGGCTGTTAAACCGAATGGTGGGCGACCATCAGGGGGGTGTACTAATAGCAACAAGAAACTCAAAGATAAAAACCACAAGCATCGTCTCAGATAGTTCACCTGGTATTTTAGCGGTTTCCATTGAAATGGAAAAAAGAAATGGAAAGAAATTAACTATTTTACTGCTAAACCTCCATTGGAATCTGGCATTAGTGGGTATAGATATTTTTCAAAATGATATCTCGGAAATCCTGGTTGTCTGCCATTGAATGCTGTGTCATATTAGATGGCGATTTAAACTCTGTTTAAATAAAAGTAAAATTGATAAAAGCCACAATATTACTAATGGGGAAAAAATGGAGAGCATTGTTTCAAGTGTGGGACTTGATGACAGTAAATAGTAGTGTAACTGGAGACCTTTAGAGAAAGGCAGTCTGGAAAAGGGGGCCACAATCATCGACCATTGATTAATCATTTTTTATTTTTTATTGTAACATTTAGTTTATACAAACTTTTATTACAAACTCAAACTCAAATATCCAAAATTACAATTTCTTCAATTCTACATCATAATTCCACATATTATTATGCTTCATCTTAAGCTATAAAATTAAAGACAATTAAGATAATCAAGGAGCACTAAATACAAGTTCTCCCCTTGATCAATCAACCAGAGCTGCTTTCCAAGGCAGTGATTGCTTCGACCATTAAGATCTCATCTAGAAAGTCCACAACTGCACACGATAGCAGTACATTTAAAAAAAATGTTTTTATTGTTTTAGTTGATTTTAACAACTTTATCAATATATAAACATTTCATCAGTTAAAATTCAATTAAAAAACATTAGATCAACTTACAATTTCATCTCTAGCTTTAGCAATATATATATATATAATGACATTTGGGGAGATTAAAATTCTATAAAGTTTCATCAGCTTGCAGCCATTAAGATAGTTACATATGCACATGTCTTAAAGAAAAACAATTGATAAGTAGAAACTTTCTCATTTCATATAGTTAAAATTAGTGCATCATCCATGCTAGTATGTTTGTTGATGAAGTACAATCTTCCTATAGCATGGAGTAGCACATAGCAATTATATTTATAAGATTTCTAAAATAACAGAAGGACCAATCAATCATCTCATGTCTTGGTCAAGTCAGTAAATTCAGCTTTGTTAAAAATTGTATAGTGGATATATTCAGTGAAACTCGAGAGGCATTAAATATCTCTATCCACATATTATCATGTGTTAAAAAACATTGTTCTTAAAAAACCTTTGGAATTGATGTATTCTTTCTGCTAATAGACCTGGACATTCAGTAATAATGTGCTTCAAAGTTTCATTGCATCCGTCCTGACAATAGCAACAAATAGTATCTTGATTAGGAGTAGGAAGATAGGACGCTATTTTTACCTTTGTAGGACATAGGTTAAATCGCATTCTAATAATCTTGTCAGCATAGTCTCTACAGGGAAATTTCTTTAGATAGTCAGGTAGCTCATAAACAGACTTAATCAAAAAGGCACATTTTTGTAAATAGAATATTTCATGCAGTCTTCTCTCATGGTTATCCAATCCTAAGCATACAATTTTACCTTGGCTCTTGTAGGGTTATCATTTAGTAATTCCATTGAGATGTCGGCTTCATTCATTATCACTAGACAAGTTTGTTTCCAGAGCTTCAAAGGACCAGAATCAGTAGCTAGCAATAGCATATTTAGAACAGGAAATAAATTGTTCGCTTCTGGTTATGTTAGTTTACATTTCTTAAAGGTAGCTAGTAGGCGCCATGCTGCCACAGCTCTGAGTGATATAAGTCCTAATTCGTATCTTATCATCTGGATCGGAATTGATCGTGGTAATGGTAACACTGATTTCCAAAAGATACCCTCTAAGAGTTCCCATTTTGGAGATTCAGTGAGTGCTTTGGATTTGCTGCCATATATTATCTTTGGTATCACTTTTTGGTTATAAAACAAAATAACTGGCTTGAGTGAAAATCTCCCATTTTTTTTGGGAGAGATTTGCCTTGTATAGCTAATAGTTTCATCTTGTTGGTTATCTCCACTTTGTATGGATAGTCAGACCGGCTATTATTAATGTTTACACCTAAATAGGTGTAATGAGAGCTCTGAACAATTGGGAGAGAAAGAATAGACCAGTTAAATCGATATCCACTCTTTGGGAGACTATGATGAAAGATAATACTCGATTTGCTAGCATTGACTCTTAAATTGTTAGCATTAGCATAGGTACTTAAAGCTGTCAGTTTCCGCTGTAAACCTATTGGAGTCCTGTCTAGTATTACCAGATCGTCTGCATAGATTAAATAAGACACTGGAGTATTTTGTAATTTAGGGGGAAAAGAGCGATTATTCATTAAATCGACGGAAATGTATGCTATGGAGAAATTGAAACGAAATGAAGCAAAAGGGCAGCCTTGCTTTTGGCCCATATTTACTGGAATAGGATCTGTTAAAAGGCCATCTGTAGTTAATTTAACGCTGACTGAATTATTGTTATAAAATTGCTGGATTAGATATGTAATGTATGGAGGGCATGAGGAGGATGTCAGTTTTGACCATAGAATATCTCTGGAGACAGAATCAAAAGCTTGTTTAAAATCAATTAGTGCAATAAAAACTGGTTGTTTCTTTTAAATCGCTTGTGTTTTGATCGCTGCTAAAATCATTAAGTTTAAAATGGTACCAATTCCGGGAAGGAAGCCTGATTGATATTTATCCCCAATTGTCTTTTCTACTGTCCATTTTGTGAAGTCTCGAAGTATTAGTTTTGCCATAATTCTTCCCGGGACATCCAGTAAGGCAATAGGCCTATAGTTACTTGGGTCTTGTCTATCGCCTTTTTTATAAATTGGAATTATTATGTCCTCCTGCCATGAAGGAGGTATGTTTTTCGAGTCTATAATATGCTTGAACAGAGTTAACAAGAGTTGCGCCCACTGATCTGGATGATTTTTAATAGTTGCATTTGCTAAATTATCAGGGCCAGGGGCTCTTGAATTACTAAGATTTTTAATAATCAACTCACTATCTAATTCATCAAAGATAAAAGCTTCTAAATCAGGTGGTTTATTTGAAGTAATCTGTGGATAAGGTATAGAACTCTTTAGTAATTCAGCAAAGTGGATAGTCCATTTGGCTCCATCAATTGTATTAAAGTCAGAGGACTTGTAAATTTCATTCGGAGATTTATTAATCAGTAGCCAAAACTCTCTAATGGATTTTGTCATGACTGCTTTCAACATTGCTTCTGCATTCTCTTGGCTCACTTTATTTTTAATAGCTCTTATTGAGTTTCTATACTTCGTTTTAAGGTTCATTCTTTCAGGGTTATTTTTTTTAGTTTTGAGAGAGTATGTATTTTTTTACAATAGTTATTTTTTCATTCTACAATTTCATTGTTAAATTTCATTTTGTAATGAGTTCTAGTAAGCAAAGAGTTCACTTGTGATTGAGCTATTAAACGAATATAGTCGTAGTAGTGCTCTCCTTTGCCCGAAGTAGCTAAATGTGTTTTTTTTATGATCATATTTTCTAGGTTTTTTATCCTAGAAGGAAACCATTTGAGTCTATTCATGTTTATATTTGATTTAACTTTATGCAGATAATAAGATGGTTTTTTAAACTGGTGGGGTGACCATCTAGTTATTAACTGATTTTGATCACTCTTTTCGGAAGGAAGGACTTCGAAACTTGCTATTCTTTTGTTAGCATCCTCCGATACATAAATATAGTCAATCACTGACTCACTGACTTTGAGGTACCTCTCGACCAAGTTGGAGCTGGAGGGGAGTTGAGAATTGAAGACCCATTAAGCATCTTCATTCCACGGGTCTCCATTAGCGACTGCCACATCAACGCTTTACACTTAAGATTTTTCGTAGTGTTTGTTAGACAATTAATATTTAAATCACCAGCAATTATTGTTTAATAGAGGTATCCAAAGCTATAGAATCCAGTATTGCTTCTATTTGAGACAAAAAAAATTCCTCATTTGAAGCTAGAGGATTCCAATATATGTTGATAATCACAGACTCAGGATATGAAGGGTGAGAGCAATTATTAGTCGAGATTTTAACTGCTTGTATTCCTGGATCCAGAGATAACCAAGCAGTTAAATTAAGTTGAGCATCAGTTCGAATAGGTACTAGCAGGCCAGCCATCAGTCGGCCTTTGGTTGGTTTGTTTGCTAGAATAGAAGAGACTTGATGGTCTACCCATAACGGATTTGAGGTAAGCCATACTTCTTGGAATAGCACTATGTCTGCATTGTGAACTACAGTAGGTAGTTTGTCAAGAAGATTGCTAAATCCTCTAGTATTCCAGGAAATTAGTGAACATGAGTGAGTTGGCTTTGGGGATAAAAGCTATTTCTCTCCCTGGTCAAAAGAGTCTCGAGCTTTCAAGACCCATGACCATCTCGATTTCGGATTATTTAATTCAGGCTTTTGGTTTATTTGAAGAGAGCAGTTATTACATTTACAGCAACATTGTGAGTACATTATTACTCGAAAGAATCATAAACCACCATTCTTCCATGTTATCGTTCAGGGGGGCATATTTTTCCAAATAAAACGATCTTTGAGTGTTTAATTTAGAACATTCCTTAATAAGATGTTTCAAAGACTCAGCTGTCTTTTTACGAAATCTGCAAAGATTGTCTTTTATATCTTTGTCATGTTTGATCCACAGCATTTCGTTTGTTTTATAAGCATTCAACCTAAATCTCAAAAACTGATTACGATGAGATCTCGAAGGAAATCTTTTAAGATATTTTGGTAAATGATCTAATCCATTTGCAGCTACTCCCAGGTAAGGTGAAGTTACCATGGATCATGGATCAAACACTCATCAGTTAACTTTGTTATTGAATGTGTGTATCGGTTTGTGGATATCATCGTTGGTTTCCAGTAGGTATTGATTAGAAGCATCTGTTTGGTTGGATTACTATGTCTCAACTGAAACACAGTACCTTGGAAAAAGATGTTTGGATTCTCCGTCTGCATTATATCCCATCCATTGGAATTTTTCACCATTGTTTGTAGGCCAAAGGACGGCCTAATCGATTTTTCGCCGCTGGATTTAATAATACGGAATAACCATCTCTTGAGGGAGCTTCTCATAGCCAAGTTTCTTGTAGGGATATAGCGAAATTATTCACTAAAGAGAAGGGAAATTCATTAAACAGATGATGGAAACCTCTAGTGTTCCACGATAATAATACACATGGGACATGCTTTTGGCACTGTACGAGTAACTCATGCGGTTTTCTTCTAAATCTGAGGTTCTCTGTATTGTCCATTCAACAAGATTGCTGCTTTCTAATGCAAGTCTCTGCTGGGTTTGTATTTAACAGTTTCCTCAAGGTATCTCGTCTGTTTTCATTTACAGATCTATTATCAGGCGACATCAGACTTACTACTTGAGATCGATGTCGTTCTTTTTCGACAGAGAGGTCGAACCCATAATATAATAGCTCATCCATAGCTGCCAAGAGGGTTTTTTCCACTGCTTGTGAACTGATGTGTAGAAGCACTTGATCCGAGCATTCTTCTGTTGCATATTCGACAATTACAATATCTTCTGAGATAAGTACGTAATGATGGAATATTATGCAATCATTTCTTCACATTGCCCCAGTTTAGATTTACCTCATTACCATCAGGAAAGATGTTTTCAACTCGCATTTTCCAGGTAGTGGAAAGTCTCTCAGATTTCTGAGCGGGTGAATCTTTTGGTTTTTTTTCCATTAGTTTTTGTCGCTGTGCAGTTGTCAATTTTGGATCAAGCTTCGAATAGGCTTTTAATGTCATATGTTCTTTTGAGGCCACATGTTTTCTTTCTATCGTGCTTTTGGTTGTTCTGGCACCTTGAGAATCATTATTCGTTACTGCAGTGGATTTTTTCTTCATTAATGGTACTTCCTTTTGTGCCTTTAGGTCAACGTTTTTAAGTGGAGCTTGAGCTAGGATACTGACTTTACAATTATTTGTGGTACCAACAGATCTATCTGTTGACACCGTGTCACCTAGTGTTTCGACTGAGTATGTGGATAGATCGCATAAATCAATGAAGCCCTCTTGAGAACCAACAGTTTGGTCTCCTGAATCCATCCTCACACGTTTATTTGGATTTACCACCTGTCTTGCATTAGTCAGCTCTGTAGGCTCATTACTATTGTCATTCGACGTGGAAAGCTGTGGTTTCTTAAGCACTTGATTACGATGGAACAGCCCCAATTTTTGTGGTGCTGATGTATTCTGTCTTTTTTGTGTTATAAAGGAATCTATTTGTTGCAAATTATTCCTAAAACTTGTTTCCCAACAGTTAGTTCACTGTCCCTACAAAGAATCTCTTTATCCCTCAAGTGCATGTTCTCGCCCTAGTGGTGCGCTGATGCATCGCCTACTAGGGTTAGGGGATAGAAGAGAGATCTCGCCCTGTCCTCTCTCACTACTTTACTAAAAAAAGGTGCACACTACTCCCGGAAGTCAATGTGTAACTTTTTAATTTTATCGCTTCCATTTCGTGTGTCTTATCACAACCGTTAAAAAGTGACATATGGTTGATAATTTTGTTCCATATGTGTCTTAATATCAATTTTTAGTCATTACACAAAAAAACATACAATAAAAATGACGTGGTTATACAGGCCAATTTTTTGTCTGGGGGTTGGGTTGTCGGGCCAGCCCTCTTTTTGTCTACCGGTTTCAGCGGATATGGATTCACTCCCCGCTTTCTTCAGGACTGTCCTCTGGCTAATATGGGCTAAGGGCTAAACATGTATGTAACAGACACTTTGCTTAATTATTGTCTTGTGCTCCTTCTTATGCTTCATGCAGGGCGTCACAATTTGAATTTTAGGGCTTCGGATTCTTCAGTGTTTCTGACCCTAGAAGGGAATATATGCAGAAGGGAAACTATGGCAGTCTGCCACTATTGCTTCAACAAGGTGTGCGATGCGGTCCTTGCAACACCTAGATGCAAAGAAAAATAGCATCAATTGCACAGACTCGCTATTTCAGTGTGCCACAAAAAATGTCATGGTGGCTAGAGTACGATGACTAGAGACTACATTACCCATAATGGACCATGAATTAGTTAGCGTGCGGGTATCTGAGTCTCCGTGATTCTGGAGGTCGTATACTTTGCAAGGAAAAAGCGAGTCATTTAAAGATAATTTGTTGTCCTTTTTGACATGCCGCTAGAGAACTATGCATCTAGCAAGAGATTTTTCCGTGATGAGGCTTGTGTTCACTCTATGGTGGTCGGGACCAACAGTCATATTCCTTCCAAGTGGAGTATGCGCATAATCGACCGTTCGTGTGGTTAGTAGACTATAGAGTGGTATACTAAGCTTTGGATTGTGCGGAGTGCAAAAATTACATTCCGTTGGATCTCACCTCCGTTATTCTTGTGGTTCTCTCGGAACTTGTCTCGCGTCCCGTGTATCCTCCAGTCGGCGTGATGTCCGCCATCTTGCGGATGCCGAGTTAATAAACATAGACGTACGCGACGTCAACTCGTCACACGGTTAGTCCGTTTTTGATGTTGTCGGAAGCGGGCGCTAGTTCAAATGCTCCAGTGCGGGTGTATATATCGCGAGCAGTAGATGGCGACCGCCATTTTGGAGATAGCAAATATGTATCTAGTAGTCCTCGTAAGAGCCATTTCCGGAGTTCCTCTGTTTAAAGATACAAGGATAGATGTTGTTCATGGGGACATCATATCTTTCTCTGGGGGAATCATGTAACCGCCCTATGTTGTTGGAATTATGTACGACTAAGTTTCCAAAACACTTTACAGCTGCGGTGTGCAGTCATGATAAATACACTTATACATGAGGTCATAATTAACGGGTGGCAGCGCTATAATACTGCCAGAGTCTGCCAGCATATCTCCTCATTTAACCTATTCCGATGACGGCTCATTCTAAAAATGCATTGCTGTTCTCTTCTGAGTAGCATCGCTCCAATATTCCCTCCGCGTTTGGGTACTGTTATTTTCTCGGGGACTGTCCAGCTGATGTCGTTCTCTGAGTGTTTGGTATATAATGTTCGACCATGGAGCTGTAATCCTCTTACGTCTGATGTTCGATCTGTGTTCACAGATTCTTATTCTTACCAGTCGTGTGGTCATGCTCACGTGCTTCTTGGCACAGGGGCATTGGATCAAGTATACCACAAGTGTGGTGTTACAGTTGGTGAAAGTTCTTTGTTGTCACGGCATGTTCCATCCTGTGTCTATAGTGGTGGAACGTTTAGTGAACGGGCAGACCGAGCATGTGCCGCAGGGAGCATGTCCTGTGGCTTTTGAGTGCTGCCAGAGACATGCTTGGTTATCATTTGTGGGTACTTCCTTATAGGTATGTACTAAATTCTCTCTGATGTTTCTCCTTCTTTTGACAGCAAATAAAGGGGTACTGAGTCTCGTTTCTCCGATGTTGAGAAGGTACCAGTGTTTTTTTTATTTCTTTTTTAATCCTGTTGATCACGGGTGAATGGCTTAAGACTGCTGTTATTTGGTTCTCATCCCTGGTCTTTTTGGGATGTTGTGTTAGTGTAACTTCTCTTGGTGTATTGCGTGCTCTTTTACTTGCATGTCGTATTGCTCTTTCAGGTTAATTCCTTTCTCTTAGTCTATGGCTCAATGTTTCTGCCTGAACATCAAATTCCTGTCTGGTTGTGCAATTTCGTCTAAATCTCAGGAACTGCCCAAAGGGCAGATTTTCTCGTAAGGTCCTTTGGTGGAAACTCGTGAATTTCAGCAATGAATTCCTTTCTGTGGGTTTCTGAAAGACTGTAGTTTCCACCTTGTGTCCATGTCTAGTGAGTTTCAGGTCCAGAAATGTTGCAGTGCTCTTGCTGTATTCATGAGTGAATTTAAAGTATGTGTGGGGTTTCCTGTTTTAGGGTTTATTTTTTTTTTTTACTTCTGCAGGTTTTTTTCCGGTGTTTTAAAAAAAAGTCAGGATCTGTGTTTATCAGTGTTTTCCCGTTTGCCCAACTGTTTTTCCAGGTGTAAACACAGAAATGTTATTTTATTGCTTCATTGCGTGCATATGTAGGGTAATCTCTCAATGCGAAATGTTCTAAACAATTTCATGTTAATCCAGTAATCTGTTGCTTGTTTGTTTATTTTATTTATAAAGCGCGCCTGACCCAGAGGTAATTGGGCGCTGTTAGGACATTAACGGTTACAAAGGTCAGTCATGGTAAGATTACAACAGTAATGTAAGATGTATACATATTATACATATTATACATTTTATACAATCAAACGTTCGAAGTCATGGCAAAAGTACAGGGCATCGTATAAGCAAAATGTGTAGTCCATCAAAGGTCACTGGTATTTACGGCTATGGCGATTATATTTTGTTGAGTAGTCAAGTGATAACATGGCTCCTGAATTTGTTAAAAGCTTGAATCATTTGAATATTCTGAGGGAGGTAGCTGGGCGCTAATACTGGGAAGCTGGTGCCACCGGCTCTTTTTAAATTAAATCTAGGCACCACCAGACAAGGTCTGTTGGATGATCTAGTAGTTCTGTTGGGCACTTTCCATGTGAACCTGTCTGTGAGATGGGGGGGGGCTTGGTGGTTAAGCGCTTTGTGAGTGAGGCAAATAGTTTTTAAGTCGATTTTATCATGTATAGAGAGCCACTTGTGTTGCTTTCTAGTTTCTGATATGTGCTCTCTTTTGGGAAAATTTAACGCTACTCTGAGCGCGTTATTTTGCATGATCTGCAGTTTATTTAGAATGGCTTTATTGGCACCAAGGTAGAGACTGTTACAGTAATCCAATTTGGATTGTATGAGCGCTCTCGCCAGTGTCAGGCAGCTAGTGGGGGAGAGAAAAGGTCTGCATGCTCTAATCAGTTTGCCAGTGTAGGCAGTGGCAGATGAGGTCATGTTTATCTGTTTAGTTAAGTTAGATTGTGCATTGAGGTAAAAACCTAAAGTTTTTACATGTTTGGCTACGGGTATATTGTTCCCATCAATTTGTTGCATTCCTACAAATCAAAATTATTGTAATAAATCATGCAATACTTCTGCAAGGCTCTGCCCATCCGTGCCCTTTCTTTTCTTCCCATAAAGACTTTTATTTGGGAAAAAGACCTTTCCACATTGGCACTGGACACCCGCTTCAGCGCAGGAGACAATTGGGCGTGCGCATTTTGGCGCGCCCAGTTCAAAGCTGCGACGTTTGGACGCAGGGATCTTTTGGCGCGGGATAGTCACATTACTGTTTTTCTGCAGAAGTTTCTCCAACTTCTTGTAGGGATACACGTTTGCTTCGTGACTAACGTTACTATGTCGTGTTGTCACTAATGACGTCAGCACTACTGGATATTTATCATTAGTCAACCTGGGCCAGTGATGCAGCACCTGTATGTGCAAAGACATCAGCTGGATAGGGTTTAAACGGTTGCCTAAGAGAATATCAGCTCACAAACGTGGAATGCACCGGTCCACCTGGGGGTTGGCCAAACAGTGGCTGGCATCTTTCGTTTCTCATTCGGGATGTTGTGCGCATAGGGGACACGAGGGCCCTTTCAGGGACCTTCTCTCAGACCCCCCACTGGTCGACCTGTCGACCACTTCTAACCTATTCACCTTTGCCCTTGGCAGCCAAATCTTTGTCAGTCCTCCCAGGTGTCCATAGAATCTTGCATGATCATCTAAACTCCAAGTTAACATAGCAGCAGTTTCTGTCTGTGTCACACCACACCTATTTTCCCCAATATTCCTGGTAGTTGTTGTGATCTTCGAACACTACTTCAGTCAGGAACAGTGGACACTGTTATTTGCATCCTCAGTGTATTTGAGGCTCCTATTATCTTATCATCTTCTTTGGAAGTTGTTTCTACTAATACTTTAATTCCTAACAGTATTTTCTATCATTGTTCGGCATTGTGTGATACATATCCTGGTCACACACCGTGTCAGTAGCACCAGTATTAGTGCTGCTTGCTACACCTTCAGTCCATTCTCCATCCATGTAGGTATCCATGAGAATATATATGACAGCCAACCTTCATATTTTCCTGCCCCTTTTGCTTCTTCCTCCATTTTGGCATGCATTTGTGACAATCTGGTAGCAGTCTCCGTTAGTGTTCTGTTAACTTCATCATTTGCTGGAACGAACGTACAGCAAAAAGATCCAATCTTGGTGCAAACTCCTCCTTCCATTGCTGTGAGAATATCGAGAGCATACATGTTCTGGAGGGCCATCAACCTTACTGCTCAGAGCTCTTCTTTTATGGCATTGAAGCCGTTGACAGTTGAGTTTATTGTTTGCATCAGCTCCCACCTTGTAATCTGCAGCCATTTTGCGTTTGTGTATGTCTGCACTACAGGAACTACTGATGCGAAAAACATCTACGTTCTGCTGAACAGCCGATGCTCAGGTGTTATGTCGTCCAGAGAGACTTCCATTGCTGTTGATATGTAGTTTCCTCTCTTTATCATAGTTAATGCCACTGACCTTTTTTCTCCTTTTGGTATCGTCCATTTTAGGGAACTCATTTGTTTTGATGTCCTTTTGTGGAACTTCTAATGCTGGCATGTTGATGTGTGCCAGTGAGCATACTCCTCCCTAGTTGGGTGGCAGCTTCTTGTATGTTTTCAATCCACATGCCCAATAGTGATCCATTAATACTGCTGTCCCAACTTTCATGCCTAGAACCCTTACTGTCTGCTTGCAATCTTTGTTTTCTCCAACCTTTACTGCTCTGACATTCTGGAAACATAATACTGCTTTCTTCAGTGGTATTGTGGGACCCACCTATCTTCACCAATGCCTTCCTAAATACTGTCCCTTTCGAGCGCTCCGCTCATCTACCTTCAACCTTCTGCGAGTGAGCTGGTTCTCTAAGCAGAGACTTGGAGGGAGATTTTTATCCTCAGCAGGGGCCTCCCTCTGTAATAGCCTCCCTGCCACCCTCCATCTTGAGCCTGATCTCCTTAAATTCCGGAAACTCCTGAAGACATTACTCTTCTCCTCGTCCTTCTCTCTCCCCCTACCCTGCTAATCCTCTCTCTCTGCTCTATCCCTCTATCCCTCCTTTTCCACACAGCATGCTTACTGGCCACCGGGACTACCTCAGAGTCTCACAGGTCCCCGGAACCCTCGCCAGTCCTCCAGCACTTGCCTCAGGGCCTACACTTGCCTCATTACTACTCATTACTACTGAACTCGGTCAATTGTCTCAAGAGGATAGCTCAGTGTCAACGTGCTCACCTTGGAAGCAAGATGACAGAGCAACACAGTTTCGATCCCCGGGTCCACGCTTAGAAACCTCTGTGTATTAAGCACGTTTTAAATAACCTATTCTATCATAGCAACTACCCATTGAGAATGGCATCTCTCAGCAGTTACCCAGTTCTGACCAACTGGGGCACCAAGTCTCCACCCCCCTGCACTTCTCCTCCTCCCCCTTCCCCTCTCCTGTATCGTCTTGTGCAGTTGCACGTTCTGAATGTACCATGCCTTGAAGATCGTCTATCCTATCCTCCCTGCAGAATCGTTGTAAGACCTATTTGTTGTTATCTTCACTGTTATCTGTATTATATGCACTTAATCTTCTTGAGCAGACTGGTTATGTTTCAGAAACTCAAAGGCTCTGAATGACTTGTTTTTCTCCCCTGTTCCCTCCCTCCTTGAGCGCCTTGAAACACTTGCCTTGTGTATAGGCGCTTTGCAAATTAACATTACCATACCATTACCATCCATTTTAGGGTTGCCATCTTCCCTTGGAACCTTCCTCGGGTAGTACACATTGATAAATACATAGGGCATTGTGCTCTTGCTGCTGGTATTTCAGTTACCAGTCACGTCCTGGAGGCACTCATGGCGTAGGGCATAAGAGAGCAGACATAGCAGCTCTCCCCAGTGGTTTGTTTGCCTACTTTGGACATGTGCTTGTAGCACATGTTATTGGATACTTGAGCAGTATCAGTGATATAGAGATCAACCCCTCCTATATCTACATGAACACTGCGTCTACCTCTCCTGACTGGTCTGGCAGTGCTTCCCTCTCCACCTGACATGGTAACCACACCTGCCGGAATTGGGGTTGTGTTAGTAGTGGTCACAGCTTTATTTTCTATAACAAAAGACATTCTCCAAAAAATGAGGCCAAAGACAATAAGTGAAAAAAGGACACAAGTCTTCACTATCACAATTTTAATAATGGCATTCATTACTTACTCTGCTTCGGAACATTGTGTAGCTTTGAAGATATTGAAGAACTTCCTGAAATGCGCTAAAAAATGCATTATTTGGTTAGTTCTTATTATATTAAGCTCCGTGATTGGGCTGTTCTGCTATTGCAATAAGAAATAATTGTTCCTATACAATGCGTATTCTAGGATCACAAAGTACTGCAAGTACCAACGGATTTCCTCTATTCAGTTGTGGGAATGTTTGGGGTAAGTAGGTGAGGAAAACATGGAAAAATACACTGGGAGAGGGTCTTTGTGTATGGTTAGATTTCCTAACCAACAGGGCAAATTGGCCTTGCAAGGTCACGGGGTGAGGGTCTTCGGGAAGCATGGACAATGGAGTGGTAACAGTCGCTACTTTCACGATGAATGATGTCACTGTGCAAAAAGAAAAATAATAAACAGTGTCTCCTCACTCTGGATGTGTAGGAAGTCCTTTCCCTATCTCTCTTGCTCTGGAGCGAGTTATCATGGGATGGCTTTTGCTGGCCGGTGATGCTCCTCGGTGATAAGTTTGCTCTTCTTCTTGTGTAACGTTGGCATTTTTGCTGTCGTTGCTAGGATAGGCTGCTGCTCAACAGGGCTTGACATCCACGATGTAATTCTAGGACTTTTTGCCTGGGATCTCCACCGCTCGATCTGTTACTTCCTCAGTGATATGCAGGCCCATAAATGTGGGCTTGAACCATGTTCTGGTGAAGTCACGCAGAAGGACAGTCTCTCCAGGATAAAGTGGTGGTTGCTTAATTGTTCGTCATTGGCTTCCATATTGTTGCCTCCTTCTTTACCTTTGGGCCTCTCCCATTCTCCCTGCAGTTGGTGAGAAATAAAAGAGGCACTAGACATCAAGGAAGCAGTGTACTCATACATTTCTTGTCCCAATACATCAGACTTTTTCTCAGCATTCAATAATGCCCTAGTGGGAGGTGCCAGGGGAAGTCGCAGGCGACGCCCAGTTACCACCAAGTGTGGGGTTAAATGGTGCTCAGACCCTGTGTCAGAATCTGATTCCTCAGACTCTTGGCTCACCTGTTTGTTTCTTGTCTTCTTTTGCTTGATGGTTACAGTTCTCTTTCTTTCTGCAGGTTCAGGACTTATGGAGGAAAGGGCGAGTATCCTCCGACGCCAGGCTGCATGCGTGCAATAGGTAGGAGGAACCCCGAGCTAGAGTCCAAGGAGGAGGCGTTCAGTCTGGAGTGTGTTCAAGTGTTCCAGGGAGGATTCCAGGAAGGGATTCCAGGAAGGGATCGGACAAGAGCACCAGGAAAGTACAGGAGACTATACGAGAATGCAGAGAAGACGAGGAGCGGCGTGCGGGGCCGAACACACCAGGAAGGGAAGAACAAAGGGAAAAAGGACCTTGCAAGGAGCGAAGCCCGGAGGTAGCAAAGGAAGAACAAAGGGAATGGGACCAGGGAAACAACTTACCAGATGCGCTGAGCACGGACAAGCCGAGCGTTGAGACGCGCTGAGCCGCGAGGCGTGGCACTTTTCACGGAGCTGCAAAGAATACCAGGAAGCTAGACCACGGATTTTCCCACTGTCGGCCATGTTGAGGGTAAAATTGGATGTCGTAACACGGCGCCTGAGCGACTAGGTCATCCAGAAAGGGCAAAACCAGCGATTCATGACACCGTGGTCTGTTGCGCAATGCAAATAAAGCCAATGGTAAACAGTGGAGCCAGCTTGTATTCAATGTTTTCTTTATTTTAGCTATATTCTCTTTGAGCAGCCTGTTGCAGCGCTCACACACCCCGTTTGCTTGCGAGTGATACGCACAAGAGAATTTGTGATGTATGCCTAGCAAGGTTGTGATGTGATGAAACATCTAATTGGCGAAGTGAAGGCCGTTGTCAGACCGCAGAACCTCACACAAGCCCCATTGTGGGAAAATTTCCCGAACCAGGAATTTTGCCGCTCTAATGGCATAAGGATGGGCACAGGTACCAGCTTTGATCCAGCGGGAAAATGGGCACACAACCACTATCATGTAGCGGTACCCCTGGCATACTTGTAGCATGTCCACATAATCGACATGTAGGTGTTGGAATGGACCCATTGGGCAAGGTATGGCTCCTCTCACTACCCTTAGTGTATGGCCTGCTGTAAATTGCTTGCAAATGAGGCAATTAGTCATGAATACTGCCACATATGTTGCCAGGTTGGGGCAAAACCACTCTTCTCCAATATGAGCAGCAAATACATCCTTCCCCATATGGGTTGGATGGTGTAGTTGTGTCAGTGCTGTGTGTAATAATGATAATGGCATCACCACTTTCCCTGTGTTTTCTTGCCGCCATAGGGAATCAGTTGGAGATATGGAACATCCCCTTCTTATCCATAATTCCTTCTCTTCCTTTGGTGCAGCTCCCTGACGTTCCGTAATTTGTGTCACTGGTAGTGTTATACCCCTCCTTTAACACCATTGTTCGAATATGGTTACGCACCTGGGATGGAGTGTCCATTTCTAAGATGTGTAGGGGAGGGATGGTATCACAAGTAGAGACTGACACAATAGGTACAGTTTGTAAAACCTTTTTTTAAATGATTGGGATTAGAAAAACTCCTGCCCTATAACTAAGAAGGGAGTAGTCTCGACCATCAAATAATAAATAATGCAGTAGTAGTGGAGTCTATCAAATCAAAATAGCAAATGCTCAAAAACCTAATGCCTGCCCTATCTCTTTTACATAAAGCGTGACAACGAAAAATGTCTACAAAAGGGAAAAATCAGTGTTCAAATGATAATGTGGTTGAACCAGCTCTCCTCCCACGTTAGGCCTCACGGAGTATGGTGATCCTTGTAGGCAGGATGACACACTCTGGTTTGGCTTTCCATACAATATACACAGTTCAAAAAGCCGTGCATCTAGGCCTGCCTGGCCTTCCACGCTTGAGACTCTTTCTCATTCTTCCAAAATAATGTCTTATCCAAAACGTTCCCAAAAGATCCCCCTCTTCTGGGCTCAGACCTTTCACCACACAGTTCTTCTAGATCTCATTTTGTCGGGCTCAGATCTCCTATGATAAAGTTCAACACAAGTTGTAAGGGGGGCTCCCTTCCCCAAGCCTATTTCACTTCGGGTCTCCCTTTGTCGGGCTCGGACCATTCACAATAACTTTCAACACAAACTTTGGGTCTCCCTCTGCCGGGCTCAGACCCCTTTTGGATGTTGAAGACTTTCGAATGTGCACGGCTAATTTGTCAGACCACTGCAGGACCACTTCGTTTCAAAGTTCACTGTGTTACTTTCACTCTTCCCTTCTCTAGGAATTAATCTTCTTCCTTTTACTTTCACTGTTCATTCGCTTTCTTGCTTTAAACAAATTACCTTTCACAGAGACTTTCGAGTGGGTTACTTCCGTTCACTGGACCACTCTGTTACTTAGTATTGCTGGTTTCCCAGCAGTTCTTTACATCAAAGTTCATTCACAGGTCTGTCTGCCTTTCTTCGCGTCTCATCCACACACGTGCAGCCTTCACTTGTGATATGATGTTGCTATTTCATTCACTTTGACACACACCATTCTCTCAGGTTGCATGCCAACTCCCCGGCTGTGTGCGCCTCTTTCTTGTTTGGTGTTTTCTGATTTTCGAGTCAAGTTGAGTACCACAGGCCTGACCTCGCCTTCCCAACTCTACCATTCACCCGGAAGGGTCACTGGTATCCTTGGAACACAATGCAATCTTTACTTGTTGGATATGGCCTTCTCCACGTGTCTTTTGTGGCCTGTCACAGGCAACAACCTCCAAAAGGGAAGCTTTGGGGTTTTTGGCCCACTGCTGTTGTCCCTTGGTCCGGTGCCCTGCTCCAGTAGGTGTGCCTTCGTCCTGAAAGTTCTGCTCGTTCTCGTGTTCCACCTTGCTCTGAGTGTGTCTTTGGTTTCTGCCTTTTATTCACGTGAGGAGAGCTAATTGGTATCAGGTGTATGCACTTAAGATTAAGTGCCGACTTTGCCTGACCTGATTAGTGGGACATGGACAGTACGATGTGTGTGTGGTCCTCCACCACAGGGGAAGATGCACGTTGAATGGAAAGGAACAGGGCAGCCTTTTTGTTTGGCTCCCTTCAGCTTTCCTGATCTGCTCCAGGGAGTCCCCACGCCATGCGGCTTCGACCTTTGGTGCCTGCACCAACCTTCTCTGCCAATGGATTGGGATCCATGTATACACCTGCAGCCCCTTCATAGGCTGCAGGTGTGCATGTTTATTCAGCCCTACCTGACTCCCATTAAAGGGACATTCCAAACCTTCACTACTCTTCGCAGGCATCTTCCTCTTCCCAGTACTAGAATGGTAAAAGAGCATATTCGTCATTGCTCTTAGTTGCCTCTTCTTCATCCCAGTACTGTTAAGTATCAATTGTGGAGAAATATGGGGAACTGGCTTACAATACCCATAAAGGTTGGAATGGGGTGGGTTGGTAGTCACTAGGGAAAGGGGATACCATGTCTAGCCCAAGGGCACCCCACACCCAGTTACCAAGGATCCTCCATCCAGGTGATTCATCCTTGCTTCTCCACCCCCGGGGTCGGCATCCAATAGTGGTGGCCTTTCTCTGGCCACCTGTGCAGTGGATCCAAGGGGAGAGAATACCCTCAGCTTTCTTGCATACCCTTCCCAATGCAGGTTGGACTGGGGTGTTTCACAGGGAAACTGAGACGAAAACTATACTTCATCTTTCTCTTGGTCCTCTCGGGGTTCAACTGGGAAACAACCAGGTCGATGGTCCAAGAAACCCGATACATCCCTTAGGTTAGATCCTCTTTGTTGGGATATTGAGTCTATTTTGAACACATTAAGAATTTCCTCCTCATTAGCCTTTCGTTTAAATTGGGGAGGTTCTGGTTTCATAAGGCAAGGAGTTCCAACTATAGAATTTGTAGAGTTTATTTGGGCTACCCGTGAGACCCATTGATCAAATTGGGGTATATCTCTCCCCAAGACCAACTGAGTTGGTAAGTGGGAGATCATTGCAACAGTCACATCCAGTTTCTTTCCTAAAATGGTAACAGAGAATTGGGTTAACAGGTATCTCTTTGTACGGCCATGTACACAAGTTACCTTCTATTTTCGTGCTCTTTCCCGCCCCTGGGGAAGTAACACTGTTCTTATGGCACTTTCCTTACTTCCTGTGTCCAATTCTGCCCAGATCTGTTTTTCCCCTCGGATAACAGGGATTTTATATGAGGTTTTCCCATTTGTGTACAAAAAAACATCAAGCTGTATTTGAATCTGATCTAGTTCCCTAGATTATGGAATTTTGGACATTCACTGTGATGCAGCAGGATTGTTATGCCACTCCATACTAAAGCCATTACACCTATGCGTTAAGCCTCAGAATCCTCCATCTTGCCTTGGTCTGAGGCCTCCTGCCGTCAGCTCCTCTGACATACCCACACTCCGCCTTGGGCATATTACACCAAGGCCCAGTAACAAGCCACAAGGGACACGTCAGCTGTATCCTGCGTCTTGTTTCAGCAAATGTTACAATATTACCATATATAGTACGATACAGTTGTTTATGCCAAAGGCTGCTTACCAACATTGCTACACTATCTACTCAGAACATGTAGCTGCAAGGCTTCTCCAGAAACAAGCTGCTTTCAGTATTGCAAGATATCTGCCACGTCATAGAAAGTAATACCTACCATTGTGAAAATGCTATAACGTATTAGTGATATGCTTATGACATGCTATATAAGACAAGCTCTGAAGCCCTCCATTAACAGCTCTGTCTAACAACTGCTTGCCACTTGTCATTCTGTATTTCTCCTAATTATCAGCTGATAATACTCTGTTTATTTTCTATCTAATACACAACAAGTGTTTTACCTATCAGCCTGGTGTCCAGTCTCCTTATTGTGGCAGGCTTAGGCCCAGGTGACCCTTGGGAGCGGTCTACAAAATGGTGCCGTGAGTGTTTGGGGCCTGAACTGCACAGAAGTTTGCTGCTGATGGCCATTGAGAAACTATGATCGCACGGCCCAGGAAATAAGGCCCTCGAAATACAGACAAGGCTGCTTCTATGAGGCGTGGCACACCTGTTGACTTCGAAGTTGCCAAATGCATGGTGTGATTCAGCGGCTGACCACAGACAATCTCCAGGGCAGCACAGCTATGAACCGCCAGCTGATGGGTAAAAACAACCTTTCCTTCTTTTATTTTCGGTGTCTATGTTTTTAACAGCTGTGAGACAGGCATGGTATCAAGAGAGACACTGGACCTCATTACGAGTTTGGCGGTAGCCTTGCTGGTAAAACCAGCAGGCTGCCGCCAATCTTGCAAAAATTTCCAGCACCTGCGATTGGACAATTACCGGGTCATTATGGCACCGCTGGACCCGGTAATTTCCCATTTGCGGGCACTGGAAAATATTCTTCCCCATTCCCATTGAGTCCTATGGGACTCAATGGGAATGGGGAAGCCGGATGCACCGGCACTATTCGTGAATGGTGCCGGTGCATCCGACATGCCCTGCTCGCGGGTGCTGGTTCGCCCGCCAGGCCAGTCCTGGTGGGTGGGAAGGCACCCGCGAGCAGAACATGTAGTTTGCCAGTCCAGTAACAACGGTACCAGCAAGCTTAACGGTACCGAAGTTAACGGACCGGCAAACTTGTAATGAGGCCCTCTGACTGAAGTGTTATCGTTTCAAAACCTTAATTTACTGTAATGCTGGGGTACTTGTAATACCTAACTGGCCCTAACTCTAAAGGGATGGTTCCATCAACTGATGTTTCTAAGGGCCGTCGATGTCTGATAGTCCAAAACCAAAATTCGTCTATGTCTAAACCTACGCTTGCCCTCACTCTTTGATAAAATGCGGTAGGAAGTCTATTTAAAGAAAAATAGCGATTAAAAGAAAATATATACCAAGGCTGGTTTCCGGTGGTCTTCTCACCAGGTGTAGCTCTGTCAGTGCCATCAAAGTTCAGCACAATCAAAAAGAGGTTGTTTGTTAACTGATCTCCACACTCTTTTCAAACAACTTCCAATGTCTTTAGTTCCTGGGGATTCCCTTCCCCAAGCTTCAATCCTCCCATGTTTCAGACAAAGCAAAAATATAACAGTTTCTCTGTAGCTTCTCAGGGTCCCCTTCCCCAAGCTTATGTCTCCGTGATTCACCAAATAAGTATTCACCTTAGTTAGGCCTCCTAGGGTTCCCTTCCCCAAGCTTAGGCCCCTTCAGTTCAAAACACAAACTTCAACTTGTCAGGATGTACCTTTTACTTATTTATAGTTCCTTTCACACACAACCTTCTCATTGTGTAAAATCAGAGACTTTTGAAAATGCCAGGTTCCTTGCTCCTCCTGAGCTCGACCACTCTGATCTTTGCCTCCTCTCTGTATTTCCTGTACTTGCTCTTCTTTTATCCTTTCATCTTCAGGTTTTTGCTGAACCCCTTTGTTATCTTCCACTTTGCTGTGTGCACTTGCACCTTCTTTGGGTTTCTCTTTTTTCACCTTGTCGTGCTCCTGGCACCTTCCTTTGATTCACTTTCTCTCCACCGTTCCTCTTACAAAGTCACTTCTTTACTTTCATGCACCCTGTCACCTGTCATTTTCCCTATTTCGCACTTCCGTGCTCACCTGCGCCTTTCCTTTACTTTCGGGTCACTGACACCCTGCTTATTCACTTTCAAGCCGTTTGCTTTCTCTCAGTTCTCTTAGCGCCTTTCCTGCACTTTCTATACACTTTCTGCTTTCTTTCTTGCTTTCCGCTTCATGCAAAAACTCTGCTAGCTACACGCTCCTGAGTTTCTCCCGCTTACTGACTTGAAACTTACAGGATAGCGTTGCGCTGGCAAGCGGTCTCTCCGGGCATATGGGATCGAGGTCAGGGTCTCACCACCTGCCCCTCAGGCCCCCTAGGGACTGGCACACGTGCCAAGGGAACAAGCACTTTTCCGCACACCGCCAGCAGAGCACAGGCTACCTCACTCCGTCTCACTGGAGACACGGCTTCCTAGCCACGCTGCAGCCCCTTTCAAACACCGGGCCAGCGTCTCAGCACACCATTATCCTCTGGATCCTCCAGGCTTCTCTCCCTCCAGCTCCCTGCTCCTTGGCTTCTCGTCTCCGATCAGGATTCACAGATCACTCAGAGTCAAATGGAGTCAGCTGTGAGTAGTCAGCGTTAAATGCCTGTCCCTGCCTAACTCTGTTAATGGGACAATCTAATGTTAGTAGGTGGCAGTCTTCCTTCTGTTTCTCCAGGTGCCTCTTGCAGGTAATCCTCACTACTCCCTCTCGGTTGCGTTCTTCTTCTTCCTAGTATTAGTCGGAAATGGCGAGAGGGAGAGGTAATGGGGAGTGATCGGTGATCAATCTAAACCTCCGGCCTAATAACTAATAGTTTAGATGTAAAATAGCCCATTTTATTGCTAGAGCTTCCAATTATATCACTGAATAGTTCTTTTCCCAGGGAAACAGTTTCCGACTTAGTCCAATCAGGGATGCATCTGTTTGTATTTTAAAGTCTTTAGAAAAGCCTGATACCGTCAGAATAGGGCTTTGGCATACAGTGTGTTTGAGGGTTTGATAGTATTTTTCATCCTCATCATCCCATTTAAGCTTCTAAGGTTCTGCGTTCTGTAATTTGCAGATCAACCTGGCAGTTTTACTAGAAAAAATAGGTATAAACCTTCTATAATAACCAATCAACCCGAGGAAAGATCTTAAGTCCCCTTTGTTTTTAGGTGTGGGTGATTCTATAATGGCTCTAACTTTTTTCCTCTTGAGGTTGGATGCTGCCATTTCCAACAAAAAATCCCAAATACTTAACAGCCGATTGAGCTAATCTGCATTTCTTGGGATTTACTGTTAGCGCTGCTTTTCTTAAGCCTCTTGCTATGATATACAGATCGTACAGATGGTCCTCCAAGGTTTTACTATGGATTACTATATCGTCAATGTACTTCCTGCAAAATTCTGAATAAGGTTGGAGAATCTTATCCATCAATCTTTGGAAAGTCACTGCGGCTCCATGCAATCCAAAGGGTAGGACTTTAAATTGGCAGAGACCCACAGGGGTGACAAAGGCAGTCTTTTCTTTGGGCCTCATCATGAGTTGGCCAGTAGCAATTACAGCCTGTGCTATTATAGTCGGCGCCAATAGCGCCAACAACACAAAGCGCAGTTACAGCCATATCACAAGTGCATTCTCTGTGGTATTAGCCCCGAAAACCAGAGCTAATACAGCTGAGAATTACTTCCAGCCTCCAGCTGGAGGTAAATGAATCCAGTTGCCAGGAATCAAGCCACAGGTAAACAGTTTCAGTTTTATTAGTATACTTAATAGCCATAAAGGCTTTGTATGTACAATCGTAAAACATTACAAATACAAACATAAATCACAAATGTTGCATTAGGACCATTCTTATTGGCTGCGACTAAATTAGAGATAGAAGAAAATTCATTTATTCTCCTATAGACAGTTGCTTCCCTATCTTATTACATCTTTTCCTTCACTCAGATTATACATTATTTGATGATTAAGAATCTGTATTACTACACAACATTCTATGTGCTCAACACATCTCAATACTTTAGGCAGAGTTTGCTAAACCAATTTTAAGTCAGTGATGTCTTATTTTTACACAAATAATGATATCAATTATACATCCTAAAAGAATTCCATAGGATAAAATTATAACCATTGACAATCATGAAAATATTACCTATTATTAAAATATTCATTAATATCGACTTATTATTACATAATGAAATACATTCCTATCACTGTTACAATAGTTTGTATCTAAGCAACTTCATTTTGTTTATAGAACAAGCCTAGATCACACCTTTACAAAATCAGTGTGTAGGTTTCGGCATACAACACTTAAACATATTTTCACATTCTAAAAACAGTTAAAAATATCTACAATCCATAAATAAAAAAATACCATAAAATATATCAAATTACAATCATTACCATTCATAAAATGTTGCCATATATTGGAAAGATTATTAATATCTCACTTGTTGTCAAAAGATTTTAGGTATTTTCACATTGCATCAGCAAACGTACGATGGACTCCACTACCTCATTGCCGCATAAACGGCTAATGCGCATAGATCTACGCAAACCTAACTGAGCACCTTTTGTTTCCAACGCTTCACTATTATTACATTTCATCAACAAGTAATGGCGGAGTATTTTTGGGCTCGGATATGCCATAATGTATTGAGGTTTCAAAACACGCTCAAACATATATAAACAAAAGGCACCACTGTGAGATTTCGTTGCTAATTCAGTTACAATGCATTCATGACCTAGTGCTGTCACATTCTTCCTTAACCAACCTTTAAGGTGTCGATCCCCATGGTACTCTAAATTTTGGATGTACTGAGCACTCCACATTGAGTATACGGATTGAATTTCATCCAAAATACCTATTTCGAGGGGATTGGGTCCTCTGACGTATTCCATATCTATGACAGTAATCACCACAGCTGTGCTGCTTCGGAAAATCTTCGGCTCCTGCGTCGATGACGTTGATACGCCGCCCTGGAGGACCTCCTCCGACGGCCGACTTCACTGGATGTTATAAGTAGTGCGCACGATGCCCGTAGCCTCAGTTCCGTTTTTTCCACGAATGCGTTCGCTTCGGGAATCTCGGCGCGCCTCCACTCTTTGGAGTTTCTGTTGCTTTCTTGGCTCTTCGAACCTGTTTGTGTACTATTTCTTCGTGAAGATGTCTACCTCGTCTTCCACACCGCGTCCGGGCTTTAAGAAGTGCGGGGACTGTGGATCCAAGATGTCGGTCACGGACTCGCACGACGCCTGCCTCTGGTGCCTCAGGGAGGCCCATGACACGGATGACTGTGTCGACTGCCAGTCGCTCACGTCGAAAGCCTTGCGGGAGCGCAAGAAGAAGTTATCGGTAGGTAAGGTGTCCAAGCCCCGGAAGTTGAGGTCTGCGGGGCTTTCGACGGACGACTCGAGGGGCGACTCTCCACGTCATCGTCGGAAGTCCAGTGGGTCTTGGTCCCGGAGTCGGTCTCCCCACTCCTCTGCCTCTTCGCGGCACTCCCGGAAGCGCCGTCATCGGTCGCCTTCCCCGTCCCCATCCGAGGACTCCGCCCGTCGGCGGGTCGCTTACCCCACTAAGCATGCGACACCGGAGGAATGGGCTTCCTTCAGGGAGAAAATGTTGGCGATTCTGGAATCGCAGGGCACTGGTCCGTCCGCGCCTCCAAGTGGAGTCAGTCGTGATCAGCCGAGAGACGCCGCTCGAACGCCTTCGGGCTCGGGTGGTCATCACGATTCGCGGGAAAGGTCCCGCTCGGACAAGGGGAATCGTTCTCGGCATGCCCGGTCCAGGTCCCAGTCCTCGACGCGCTCAAGACCGCGTGAACCTGCGGCGCCGAGGTCGTCGACGGACTCTCTTGAGGCTCCGCCTCCGAGGAAGTCGTCGACGCCTTCAGCCCCAGGATGTCGAGGGACACGCTCGGGGCTCCGCCTTCGAGGGCTGTGTCAATGCTGTTGGCACTGCGTCTGTCGTCGACGCCGATTCTCTCGAAGCCAGCGCCGATTCACTCGACGCCCTCAACGCCTTTCAGGGCTGTGTCGACGGGGGTACCCCGTGGCTCGGGGGAACCACCTAGAAAGGCTCTGGCCAAGGTCAAGCATGGCTTTGGTTCCAGTTCTGTGCTTTCTTACCGCCATCTGGAGTTAATTTCAGAAGTGGATGAGGGCTCTGATGATGGCATGGTGCATGACACGGTGCCTGACGAGATTCTCTCGGACCATAGCCAGTTTCTCCGGAGGTGGGGTTTTGTAGGCCTGAGCCTGGCACTCATGCCGATTCTTCGTACCGGCACCTTATGTCACGGGTCACTGAGTACTTAGGATGGTCTGCTCCCCCAGGGGAGTTTGTTCAGGATGACCTTACGGATATCCTCGGCATTGGTCCACCAACTGACCCGGTACTGCCATTTCATATGGCTCTACAGAGGAGGGTGGCAGCGGCTTGGACTGCTCCGGAGAGTCTTCCGGCAGTGAGCAAGTCTTTGCCGCGGAAATACTGCCCAGCCAGTAGTGACCCCTGCTACTTGTCCAAGCACCCTACTCCAGAGAGTTTGGTGGTGCAGGTGGCTACGGCCCTGGCAAAGCCGGCGTCGTACCCTACCATCCCTCCTGATAGGGACGACAAGCGTTTTGACGGCTGGGCGAAGAAAGTGTTTTCTGCAGGGGGTATGGCGCTTCAGGCGGCCAACTCCATTTGTGCCTGGTCTCGTTTCACGCACACCCTGTGGAACTGTTTTTCCTTGGCGGCTGAACATATTCCCGAAGGGGATGAACGGGATGGTTTCCTTGCCATGGTTCAGGATGGCAAGGATGCTATGTGTGAGGCCGTTCAGTCGGGTTTGGACATGGCAGATTGCGTCAGCCGGTCCATGGTGGCGAGCACCGTGATATGCAGGTTTGCATGGTTGCGGAAGTCGGGGTTTCCTCCTGATGTGCAGGCCCGGCTCCTCAACATGCCCTTTGACGGGGAACATCGTTTTGGCAGCAAGGCTGACGAGAGCCATGAGAGGTTGCAGACCTCAAAAGCTGCAGCAAAGTGATTGGGAGCTGCAGTTCGGCAACCTCCGCCTTTTCGTCCTAGGGGACAGCAATGAAGGGGAGGTTCCTTTCGTTATTACTCATCCTTTGGTAAAGCGAGAGGAGCTGCCAGTCAAAGGGGCCACCGTAGGAGTGCCAGAGGTGGAAATCAAGGTACTCGAGGTGCCAAGGCCGCTCGGGCTGTTGCCTCTTTGCCCTCAGGCAACGGCGCAGCCGCTTCAGCTCAGTCATGAGGCCATGTCACATGGGTCGCCGGTTGAGGGAAGGCTGGCGCAGCATCTTGCAGAGTGGCGCAACATTACTTCAGATGTGTGGGTTCTGGAGATCATAACCCACGGCTACTGTCTTCCTTTCCGGCAGAGGCCTCAAGACAATCCACCGGGGAATCTCTCTTTGAAGAGTCCGGATCCGCTACTTGCGCAGGAAATTCAATCCCTGCTGGAGAAAGGCGCCATTGAACTGGTGCCTGTAGCGGAGAGGAACAAGGGATGGTATTCCCCGATTTCCCAGAAAGACGGGGGATTAAGACCCATCATGGACTTGGGCGGTTTGAACAAGCTCCTCAGGAAGGACAAGTTCAAGATGGTTACTCTTTCTCACGTCCTCCAGGCCCTTCAACTGCAGGAATTGTTGGTGTCTCTCGACCTCAAGGACACTTATTTTCATGTGCCGATCCATCCGAAGCACAAGAAGTACTTGAGGTTTGCGGTTGGCGTCTCGCACTTTCAGTTTCGGGTCCGGCCGTTCGGATTGACCTCCGCCCGAGGGTCTTCACCAAGCTCATGGTAGTGGTGGCAGCGCACCTCAGGAAAGGGGGGATTCACGTCTACCCCTACCTGGACGATTGGTTGATCAGGGCGCGTCCTGGATCATCTGTCTGTCACCTGCCACTCCCTCCACAAGCTGAGCTTCTCCCTCAACTTAAAGAAGTCCCATTTGACACCAACTTGGAGGCTCCAGTACATCGGAGCTGTGATCGACACGTCCCTGGGGCAGTGTTTTCCTCCCCAGGTGAGGGATCATCACATTCAGCAGATGGTGCACAAGTTTCACCTTGCCCTGACTCTCCCAGCGTTCGAGTTCTTGAGACTGCTTGGCCTCATGGCATCCTGCATTCTTCTGGTGCCAGAGGCCAGGTTGCGGATGAGATCTTTGCAATGGGCACTCAAGCTCCAGTGGTCTCAGTCCTCCAGCAGGATGTCGGACCCTGTTCAGGTGCCGTCTTCGGTCGCCCAGGACCTTCTGTGGTGGACTGATGAAGGCAATCTGATGAGGGGGGCTCTATTTTGGCTGCCCTGGCCGGAAGTGACGATTGTGACGGACGCATCCCTCACGGGATGGGGAGCTCATGCCAACGGGTTGACAGTCAGCGGTCGTTGGTCTCCGTCGGAGTCCAGACTCCATATCAATCTGTTGGAGCTGAGGGCCGTTAGGCTAGCCCTGAAGGCTTTTCTGCCGACTGTGCGAGGAAAGAATGTCCTGATCCTGACGGACAACACAGTGGCCATGCACTACCTCAACAAAAAGGGGGGGCAGGGTCACTTCCTCTGTGCAGGGAGACGATGCAGCTCTAGGTTCTGGGCAATCCAGCAGGAAGTTTCGATCTCGGCAGTTCATCTGGCAGGAGACGAAAACGAGACAGCAGACGCTCTGAGCAGGCAGAGCGCGATCTCTCACTGTTAGGAAAGATTTCGTAATTGTAGGTAATTTTCCTTCCATGTGGCAACCCCTAAACTTTTTGCTGTTGTTTTTCACCTTGTTCTTGACTTTGCCAGAGAAGTGCAGCCTTCTGCCGCACTCCTCTGGGCTTTCGCTCCTTTCTTATGGGGAAACTGACATGCCCCTAAGACAGTCAGTACCGGGGAACGCTGTTTCCCGTAGTTTCTTTTATCATGTTGCGGCTTTAGTGCAACATGACACAAGAGGGCACTGTAAGCTAAGTTACAGCTCTCTTGGGTCTCTAGCCTTCTACAGGCCCTAGATACTCGTTTAGGATTGTATCTGATCGGTGCAAGTAATTCAGGGACGGGAATGGTGGCAGCGATCGTTTCTTTGTATTTTGAGCTCCTTTTGGCGTTCTAAGCGCGTTTCTGCGCTTCACCCAAAATGGTGGCCTGGCTCCCAAAATGGCCAGACCACAAGGCTCCTTTGTCCTGTCCGCTGACCGTCTTGCTCCCTTCACCTTCCCCAGGTCGAGCCGACCCGGGGCCTTCCTTATTTGGGCATGTACTTTCCCGCGAAACACGGATGCTTTCGCGGGCTTCTACATGTCTTTTGTGTGCCTCCAGGGTGTGGGCTGGGATGTCTGGTCCCAATACACATCCTGGGTGCCAGAGAGTCTAGGGTGGTGTGAATGCCTGGGACCACCGTGGTCCGTGATTGGTCCACGAATGGTGTGAGTGTTAATGAGCGGATCTCCCATTGGGTCCCCTCCGTTTTGGCGCGTAGGGAACCGTGGATAAGAGGGGGCTGGAAACACCACTACCATGTCGATCTCCTGAGTTCTCACGAACGAAGGAATACAGGAGCCAAGTATCCTGCAACCAAGAGGCTGGACCGAGGAATCGCTGGTGACCCGCTGAAGGACTTCTCCTCTGCACTGCTGTCACCTTGTGAAACCCTTTTCACCTTTGATCGAACCAGAAGGCCTGTACTGGTACTTCGACCCTTTGGAATAGCGGGAACAGCTATTCTCGGCATCTTCATCATCTCCTGCCAGTAAGCCTTCGGAAGCGTCTCTGGGCCATCCAGTTGACTGACCAGCTTACACGGGAGTCTTGCTCTGTAACCGCCGCCAGGTTGTGTAGTATTTCGAGTCCTTGTCACTCTCACACGCTTCGTACACTTGGCGTTCCCAGGTCGGAAGTGAGTAGTGTACGTTTGGCTCAGATACACACAGCCGCTCCGTTGCCCTGCTGTGGTGACAAAACTGTGCAGGTTTCTTCCATTGGGACGTCTTTTTACTCAACACGACGACGAGGCGTTCCCTGCTCTTCTGAACCTGCCAGCTGCTGAAACTGACGCGGAGAAGCCTGGGTCTGCTTGCATCGGGGACCGGTGAGTAGTTTAGCTAGGATCTGGTCACCCTCCTGCAGGAGCCCATTGCTTTTCCCCGCTGTGTAAAACAGCACCCTTTTGCCGTACTCGCGCTCTGCTTCTGCCCACTGTGGAGGCTGCGCTTGAGTCGCGGAACTTATTCTCCTTCATTTGTGCACTGAACTGAACTGCCTGATTTCCTTAGAAGAGACTTTCCTTTTGCCCGTTGGCACCAGCGTGTGCAGGTACTTTTGAGCACAAGGCTCCACTCTTCGCAGGGCTAGGACTTCCATCTAGTTAGGTGCCTCTGAAGGCGAACTGAGTCTAAAGCATTGTATCGCACTGCCTGTTTTCCTTCCCTTGCAGGTGGACTACACATTTCGTGCATATAACGCTTGCGACTGTCGTATTTGTATATATATTGTGTTGATATGGTATGTGTTGGCTTAATATTGTGATACTGTGATTTTCTCGCTACGGTCATTGTTTTAAAGGCCTTAAAATAAATGTGTATATATTTTTGATATAACAACTGTTTGGAGTAGTTTGTAAGTGATCTTGCTTTGTGTGCTCATTGCGGGCTTTCAGTCACCCTCACCCCTCTTGAGACCTAGTCTTGACCGCCGCGATCGCTACCTTGATTGGTCTGGCTCGTCCAGAGGTTACCCTGTTCCAAGTAATTAGGTTGGCCTTCTGAACTTCTGCGCCACCAGGACAGAGTTCAGAAATCCGTCTTAACAAATTGGTGTACAGCGGTGGGATACGACTGAAGGTATCCAGTGTTGCGCACGAACTAAGGCATTTCAGGTTATTCCAACCAGGACACGTAGTGAATTGTTGTAGTATAACTTTAAAAAGGCCATAGTCCTATCTAACAGTATGGAAACAAATACCTTGTTAACTTTAAATGCTTCCAAATCAGAAACATTGAAGAAGATGTGTGCGGAGAGAGGTGTTTCCTCTCAAGGCATGGCGTGGTAAGAAGCGCAGCTTGACGCTATAACTTCTGAGGACAGTGCGGAAGGTGGTGGGGCTGCGCTCACTGGTAGAACCGACGGTTCTGCCGCTGCACTGATCCATCGCGACCACGAGGACAGGGAGGATGTGATGTCTAATGTTTCCTCTGCCAGTGCTGATGGGGAGGCTATGCTTGAATTCAAGAAGCAAGAGCTGCGGTTTAGGCAGCAGGAGTTTGAATTCAGCATAGCCAAACTAAAAATCGAACAGGCAGAAAAACAGAAAGACGGGGATCACCAGTTGGAACTGGCCAAGCTTCAGGTTGCAAATGGGTCCAAGGGTCCTGGACATGGGTCTGGGGCTTCCTCTCATCCATGGTTTCCGAAAGATCTGCTCAGTGTGTATGAAGAAAGGAATGACATTATGGACTGGCTGAATGCGTTTAAGTATGCATGCGAAGTTCAACAAGTTGACAATGCTGATAAGATTGCCTGGTTACTCAGCAGACTGCCCCATTCTGGCTGTAGTGCCATTATGGAAATGTCGAAGGCTGAGCGAGCTGATTTCGCAATGTTAAAGCAAACTCTCATTTTAAAGTTTGGGAAGACTCCGGCCCAATATTTGAAACGTTTCAGAGAGTATAAGAAAAAGGAAGCTGGTACTTGGGTATCTTATGTCACTGAATCCTTGAAAAACTTAACTGGCTGGGTCGAAGGTTATAAGGTTTCTACCTTCGAAGGCATGATAAATCTTGTCATGCTGGAACACATTTTTGCTTCTTCTTCCCCGGAGCTTAAGCAGCATTTGGCCGATTCGAAGGAGATAGATCCTAAGAAGCTGGCCATTGCAGCAGACTTATGGGTGTCACATCGAGTGTCCCATAAGGACAAAACTCATCCTGGTAAGCAGGAGGAAGGGAAAAAGTCCAAAGATATGGAGGGTGGAGAATCTGCTAAATCTTCTTCCCATAAGGGCCACAAAAAGAAAAATAAGGGTAGGACACAAGAGAACTCACAGGGTAGTGGAGGTCAGCCTCCGAAACAAAACTCTGGTTACAATAAGCCTCCCTATGTAAACAGACCCAATGGATCTTGTTTTGCTTGTGGAGCAACTGACCACGTGAAGGGGGGATCCCCGTTGTAAGGTTAGACCTTTGGGGGTCCACTCCGCTAATCTGGCCTTCTCCTCCTACGAGGAAGAAGAGATTACAGGAGCATCCTTCTCCTCAGACTCATTTCCCAGCGGGATAGAGGCTGAGGTAGTTTTAGTGTTCCTGGGAGCCTAAAGTCGCAGAGGCTTATGATAGGATTCCGGATAATACCAAGCACTACTTTAAAGACAGTGTGCTGATCAATGGAGTGGATACTCCAGCTCTTAGGGATAGTGGGTGCAGTCGCACTGTAGTGGATTCTACCTTGGTAGACTCAGAGGAAGTTGCCAGAGCTACTCTGATGCCCACTAAGTTGGCTGACGGCCCCCTCCGTATGTTTCCAGTAATACCTGTAAATCTTACTTTAAATGGTACAGCAGTCAGGATTCCAGTGAGCATTCAGAGAAACGTCCCGGGAAAAGTCTTGTTAGGTAATGATCTCAGAGCTTTAGGGCTCGTAGGAGACACTGCCGAAAGACCCTACACATGGTCTCAAGCACGGGCAGCATTGGCCAAGTCCAATACGCCGCCCCAGCCGAAGGGGAAACCCAAGGCGAAAGGAGTCGACAAGTCAAGACGAGGGAAAGAGAATATTCCCCCGAGCTCGCCTACCACTGCGGTGGAGGAAGTTGGTCAATCGCCCGGGCCTGACGAGGAGGTGGCGATGCCTGAAGTATTCGACCCCAACGATCATCCTGAACTAAAAGACTTGTTAGTTGAAGGAGGTCCTGATAGGGACGAATTCAGTAAAGGCCAACGTGAGTGCCCATCTCTGGAAGGCCTAAGGAGACAGGCCTGCTCCCAGCTTGAGGGTGAACCTCCTGGGACGCATAGGATTTATTGGGAAGGTGGACTCCTGTATAGCGAGCCCACAGAGTCTACAGAAGGAGACCATAGGAGGTTGGTGGTTCCCCTTGCTTTTAGGCCCTTCCTCCTGCAGTTGGCGCATGAAGTTCCCCTTGCTGGTCACCTTGGTATGAAGAGGACCAAGCAAAGGTTATCCATGCACTTCTACTGGCCCAAGATGGGGGTGCAAGTAGAAAGTCACTGCAGGAGTTGTACCTCCTGCCAGTTGTCTGGTAAGGTTGGCGCGACAATCCAAGCTCCGTTTGTACCGCTCCCAGTTGTGGGGGTACCATTTGAAAGGGTGGGGATCGACATCGTTGGTCCCCTTGACCCGCAAACATCCTCAGGCAATAGGTTTATCCTGGTGCTGGTCGACCATGCAACCAGGTATCCTGAGGCCATCCCATTGAAAACTGTAACTGCCAAGTCAGTTGCAAAAGCTTTACTCGGCATATTTACTAGGGTTGGCTTCCCTAAAGAAGTTGTGTCGGATCGTGGCAGCAACTTTATGTCGAAGTATATGCAGGCTATGTGGAAAGAATGTGGGGTCACCTACAAGTTCTCTTCTGCATACCACCCCCAGACCAATGGTCTGGTGGAACGTTTCAACAGAACGTTAAAGAGCATGATTGGGGCTCTGGAGGAGCCTCAGAGAAGAAAATGGGATCTTCTTTTACCTTGCTTACTGTTTGCCTACCGAGAGGTACCACAGGAGGGTGTTGTCATGATCTCTGCTTCCAAAAGGTCAGGGTTTTCCCAACTCCCTTGGAAGCAGATCCATAACCCAGGTTCCGAGTGCCAACCAGTCCCAATTGGGACCTTTTGGACCCAGTCCTGGCGCCAGTGGCACCAGGCTCATAAATATGCCCAGTCCCAGCGCTGGAAGCGCCGGGCTCATAATGCTTGGGTGGACTTACCTGCAGCAGACCATGCTGCTTACTTGCCTGCCAGTTGAGCCTCTGATCCTCTTCTGTTTGGAACTACTTTTCCTGTTGGGTGGGGCAGGAGCCAATCCCTAGATTCAGAACACTGGAACTCTTCTGGAAAGCAGGAACTCTTTTCTTACCTAGGCGTGGCTGTGGAAGGAGATGCCTAAGCACTACAGGAGGCTATTTAAACCACACCCGATGGATGAGTCTTGCTTTGCGTTATTCTGCATCCTCTGCAGCAGAACGCTCATCGTGTCTTCTGCATCTGATCCTGGGCCTAAGGAAAAAGGCTTACCATCCTGAATCCAGTCTTCAGCAACACCTATAAAGGCAAGAAAGAACAGGTTAGCATTACTGTCTTCAGTGACAGTTCTTCACTTACCTGGTCCATCGGCTGTCACCAACGCCTCGCGCTGCATTCCGGCATCTGAAAGACAAAGGCTTACCTACTCTTCGTGCGCTCCGGAGGCCTTCTGCGCTGCATCCCGCATCTGAAAGACAAAACAAGGTGCGTTTAAAGACATTGGGGAACTTTAATACTCACGTGCCATTACTCCTTTCCACATCTAACCCAGTGGGTATTCCGGCACCCTGCAGCCGCTCCGAACTTGTACCTGCAAAATAAAAAGACAGTTAGAGCGCATCGTGAAGCAGGCAACAAGCGCTTACTTACGTGCTTCCAGGCGCTTCTATTCATCACACGGGCTCCATCTTCAACTCACTTCAGCCCGTCATCCGCCATCGCCGGAACCCTGCAAAACAAGAAACATCATTACTAAAGACTTTAAAGACATTAGAATTACTCGAAACTTACCGTTCGTGCAGTAAACGACGGACAGCAGTCCTCTGAAGTCAAGAGGCCTGCTCCCCTTATCCAGTGAAGAAACTGGTTACAGCACCCTGCCCCGAGGCAGATGGAGAGCACGGCGTTCACTTACCTAAGGTGAGAGCGTTAACCTTTGGGGTTCTACAGGAGAAGAGAAAGGGAAGAAGAGAGAGACATTCAATAACCCAGTTCCTTAATCCCATATTTTCTATCTGCAGACATCTTACCCTTCGAGTCAGACATACAGTGCACAGAGGTCCAGCCCAAAGAGCCAGCCGTGTGTTACACATCACCTTTGAAGATACGGTATACGCCCAGTCAAGACCGGCGCCTCTACGGGAATCAGGTGAGCGTTACAGAACGCAAAGCCTACCACAAAACTCCCGTCCAGGCGCTATGGAAACCTCGGATACCGACCAGCTAGCCCAGTTACTTGGGGAACTAAGGGCAGAAGTGCATGCAGCCCGTCAGGAAACGAACGCTCTAAGAAGGGAACTGATTATTTCCAAGGAGCGAACAGATGATCTCGCTAGACAATTGCTACAGTCACAAGCCGGACAGACCCCGTTACCCGCATCTGGGGGAAATCTTCCTTCTACATCCTCTATGAATCCAGTGCAGATCAACCTACCTGGGAATGTACCTCTGGCTCCGCCCGAACGATTTTCTGGTGACCCAAAGAGGTTTGCAGTATTTATCAATCAGTGCCGGTTGCATTTCTTATGCCGGCCAGCAGCCTTTCCAACTGATCAAGCTAAAGTAGCTTTCGTGCTTTCGTACCTTAGTGGCAATGCGGCAGACTGGTCGATCTCTCTAGTAAATCAAGATGATCCGGTCCTCCATGATTTTCAAGCTTTTCAGCTCAGTATGGAAAAACTGTTTGCAAGACATTCACAGGGGCAGGCCTTGGACAATGAGCTTCTTTCGTTGCGACAAGGTAATCAAGACCTTTTGGCTTATATTGCGTCTTTCAACAGACTGATAGTGGAAACTCAATGGCCTGAGGACAGCAGTAGACTACCTGCATTCTACAATCACCCAAGCCTTTAAGGAAGCTGTTTCTCACCTTCAAAGGGCTAAAGAACAATACAAGAAAGGAGCAGATCAACATCGGAAGGAAGCCCCTCAATATCAAGTAGGGGATCAAGTCTGGTTATCCACCAAATATCTACCTCTAAAAGGGCCACGCACATTCAACCCAAGATACCTTGGTCCCTATTCCATCACTACCATAGTAAACCCAGTAGCGGTCAAGACTTGCCCCCGCACATGAAGATACATCCGGTCTTCCACGTCTCTCTATTAAAACCCGTGCAACCTCAAACCCGACGAACTAAATCTCCAAAACCTATCCTAGTTGATGGAGAACTCGAGTTTGAAGTCAAAAGCATTCTGGACTCCAAGATCTCCAAATCTAAACTATTTTACCTAATTGACTGGAAAGGCTACGGCCCCCAAGAGAGATCCTGGGAACCTGCTGAATATGTCCACGCTCCTCGCCTAATCAAAAGATTTCACCGAACATTTCCTGACAAGCCAAAACCCCCGGAGAAGCCCGGTTTGGGAGGGGCCTTGAGGGGGGGTACTGTCATGATCTCTGCTTCCAAAAGGTCAGGGTTTTCCCAACTCCCTTGGAAGCAGATCCATAACCCAGGTTCCGAGTGCCAACCAGTCCCAATTGGGACCTTTTGGACCCAGTCCTGGCGCCAGTGGCACCAGGCTCATAAATATGCCCAGTCCCAGCGCTGGAAGCGCCGGGCTCATAATGCTTGGTTGGACTTACCTGCAGCAGACCATGCTGCTTACTTGCCTGCCAGTTGAGCCTCTGATCCTCTTCTGTTTGGACGCAATCTTTCGAGGACCATTTTCACGTGTTTCCGATGTTCAGATTCCGATGAAGAATAAACGAGGATGTCGTCAATGTAAACAACACACACATCTATGAGCTCTCTGAGGACATCGTTCATAAAATATTGAAAGGCGGCCGGGGCATTGCAAAGTCCGAAGGGCATGACCTGATATTCATATAGCCCATACTTGGTGCGTAAGGCCGTCTTCCATTCATCGCCCTCTTTTACTCGTACCAAGTGGTAAGCTCCTCTAAGATCCAGCTTTGTATATATGCATGCTTTTCTGACTTGGTCCAGGAGTTCAGGGATCAAAGGTAACGGATATCTATTCTTAACGGTGATCTGGTTCAGGGAGCGATAATCTATACAAGTTCTAACGTCTCCTTCCTTTTTTGGAACGAAGAACAAAGCTGAAGAAGCAGGGGACTTGGAAGGACGAATAAACCCATTTGCCAGGTATTGATCCAGGTATTGTCGAAGGTGAAGGTTCTCAGGCTCGGTGAGGGCATACATTCTACTACAAGGAGGAGTAGATCCAGGTATCAGGTCTATCTGGCAGTCATAAGACCTATGAGGAGGTAGAGAGTTAGCCTGATCCTTCCGGAAAACATCTTGGTATTCTAGGTATTCGGGAGGTAACTGGGGAGTCTCTGAAGAAATTGCTGCCAGTGCAACACCAGGTGGAGGGTGACAAGTAGAGACACATTCTGGAAACTGGACCGTTCTTGCTCGCCAATCGATCAGAGGATTGTGTTTCTCTAACTAAGGTATTCCTAGAATAATCTGAAACTGAGGGGCCTTGATCACATCGAACACGATCTTCTCATGGTGTCCATCTTGACTTACTAGCGTCACCTCTTGAGTGGTATGCGTTACTGGCCCGGAGGCTATCTCCGTACCATCCACCGTAGTAATGACGTCCTTTACAGCCTTGGGACAAAGAGTTAGATTCATCCTCAAAACCATTTCATGATCCACATAATTGCCGATGGCACCGCTGTCGACGTAAGCTTCAATTGCATGTAATCGATCCGGATTATCAGGGCTAATGAGGACCATAGGTATCACGAAATGCGAGGTCACGGAACTGGTTTTCACGCTCGGCAAGAGGACCTCTATTCTTGTCGGGCGAGGTCGTTTCCCTGCTGAGAGTTTGTAACTTTGGTAACTGCAGCTCCTACTGCCTTCTTGGCAGGTTTCACCGGACAGTCTCGAAGAAAGTGCCCTGAGTTTCCGCAATAGAGGCATAATTGCAACTGTTTTCTCCTTTCCCGCTCCTTTTGTGTTAGAGGACCTTTCAGACCCCCTATTTGCATGGGTTCCCCGGAGTCTACTCCTTTGGAAGGAGTTGGCAAGCCTTTGAGCGGAATGAAATGCGCCATCTTGGAGAATAAGTCCACGATTACTAGAATCGTATTGTATCCGGAGCATGGAGGTAGATCGGTGATGAAGTCCATAGAAAGCGTATGCCAAGGGCGAGGTGGGATGTCAATAGGGCGTAAGAGGCCTGCTGGTCTTTCCTTTTGACTCTTGTTTTGGGCGCATACTCCACAGGACATTATAAAGTTCCTGTTGGGTGGGGCAGGAGCCACTCCCTAGATTCAGAACACTGGAACTCTTCTGGAAAGCAGGAACTCTTTTCTTACCTAGGCGTGGCTGTGGAAGGAGACACCTAAGCACTACAGGAGGCTATTTAAACCACACCCGATGGATGAATCTTGCTTTGCGTTATTCTGCATCCTCTGCAGCAGAACGCTCATCGTGTCTTCTGCATCTGATCCTGGGCCTAAGGAAAAAGGCTTACCATCCTGAATCCAGTCTTCAGCAACACCTATAAAGACAAGAAAGAACAGGTTAGCATTACGGTCTTCAATGACAGTTCTTCACTTACCTGGTCCATCGGCTGTCACCAACTCCTCGCGCTGCATTCCGGCATCTGAAAGACAAAGGCTTACCTACTCTTCGTGCGCTCCGGAGGTCTTCACACTGCATTCCGGCATCTGAAAGACAAAAGCTTACCAACTCTTTGCACGCTCCGGAGGCCTTCGGCGCTGCATCCCGCATCTGAAAGACAAAACAAGGTGCGTTTAAAGACATTGGGGAACTTTAATACTCACGTGCCATTACTCCTTTCCACATCTAACCCAGTGCGTATTCCGGCACCCTGCAGCCGCTCCGAACTTGTACCTGCAAAATAAAAAGACAGTTGGAGCGCATCGTGAAGCAGGCAACAAGCGCTTACTTACGTGCTTCCAGGCGCTTCTATTCATCACACGGGCTCCATCTTCAACTCACTTCAGCCCGTCATCCGCCATCGCCGGAACCCTGCAAAACAAGAAACATCATTACTAAAGACTTTAAAGACATTAGAATTACTCGAAACTTACCGTTCGTGCAGTAAACGACGGACAGCAGTCCTCTGAAGTCAAGAGGCCTGCTCCCCTTATCCAGTGAAGAAACTGGTTACAGCACCCTGCCCCGAGGCAGATGGAGAGCACGGCGTTCACTTACCTAAGGTGAGAGCATTAACCTTTGGGGTTCTACAGGAGAAGAGAAAGGGAAGAAGAGAGAGACATTCAATAACCCAGTTCCTTAATCCCATATTTTCTATCTGCAGACATCTTACCCTTCGAGTCAGACATACAGTGCACAGAGGTCCAGCCCAAAGAGCCAGCCGTGTGTTACACATCACCTTTGAAGATACGGTATACGCCCAGTCAAGACCGGCGCCTCTACGGGAATCAGGTGAGCGTTACAGGTGTTGGCTTCAGCCCCTTCGAACTTCTGTTCGGTCATCCCGTACGGGGACCCTTAGCCATCGTCAAAGAGGGATGGGAGATGCCCACTCCCCCTGTTACTACCAACGTAGTTGATTATATGCTAGGGCTCAGAAAACGGATGGTACTTCTGATGGGCTTGGCTAGTGATAAATTGAAGGCAGGGCAAGCGCTGGTGAAACATTGGTACGACCAGAAAGCTTCCCTCATCAACTTTACACCTGGTCAGCGAGTCCTGATCATGAATCCCATAAGGCCTCGAGCTTTACAGGACAAATGGTCAGGCCCTTACACAGTGGTGGAGCCCCTGGGTGAGTTTAACTATTTAGTGGACCTTGGAAGGCCTGGACAGGCTCCAAAAGTGTTTCACGTGAATAGGCTGAAGGCTTTCGTCCCAAGAGTCGAAATCGCAGCACTGCTACTGGCTTCAGATGTTGAGGAAGAGGAGTCGGAACCTCTCCCCGACCTGTTCCAAAGCGGTCCTTCAGATAGCTCCTTTGAGGGTGTCCGAGTGGCCCCTCACCTGACTTCTGATCAGCAGGCTGAGGTGAAAAGTTTGCTTAGGCAGTTTTCCCCCCTGTTCTCACAGTCGCCTGGTTTGACACCTTGGTGCAAACATAACATTGACACAGGAGACAGTGTACCTACCAAAAGTAGGGGATACAGGATGTCAGACAAAGTACGGTCTTATATTAAGACCGAGGTCAACAAGATGTTAGACCTTGGGGTGATTGAACCCTCTAGTAGTCCTTGGTCCAGCCCTGTGGTTTTGGTTCCAAAGGCAGGCACTTCTGAATTGAGGTTCTGCGTGGATTACAGGGCTCTGAATGCTGTCACCACGACAGATGCACACCCCTTGCCTCGAACAGATGAGCTGGTGGATACTTTGGGTGCCTCCAAGTACCTCAGCACGTTTGACCTCACTGCTGGCTATTGGCAAATAGCTTTAGCAGAGCATGCCAAGGAGAAGACAGCATTTTCTACTCCAGACGGCCTTTACCAATTCCGGGTAATGCCGTTCGGGTTGAAGAATGCACCTGCCACTTTCCAGAGGCTTGTGAATCATGTGTTGAATGGGTTGGACGAATTCTGTCTTGCATATCTGGACGATATAGCAGTTTTCAGTGCCACCTGGGAAGACCATGTGAAACACCTCGGGATTGTGCTCCAGGCTCTTCAGAAAGCACACCTGACCATAAAGGCTAGTAAATGCCAGATTGGACAAGGCTCAGTGGTTTACCTTGGACATGAAGTAGGTGGAGGGAGGATGCAGCCTCTACCCAGTAAAGTACAAGCAGTACAAGGCTGGCCTACCCCCACTACGCAAACCCAAGTGAGAGCCTTCTTGGGACTCACGGGGTATTACCGCAATTTTGTGGCAGACTATGGCACCATAGCTGCTCCTCTGACTGCCCTCACAACTCCGAAGAAACCCAAGAAGGTAACTTGGACCGACGAGTGTGAGAAGGCCTTCAATGGCTTAAAAGACTCCTTGTGCCTAAGGGCCCCTGATTATCAAAGACCTTTTATCGTGCAGACGGACGCCTCTGACACTGGGATAGGAGCTGTACTATCACAAGTAGATGAGAAGGGTAAGGAACACCCTATCGGTTTTATTAGTCGCCAGCTTAAGGACAGAGAGCTCAGATGGTCCACGGTAAAGAAAGAATGTTTCTCTGTTGTGTGGGCCCTAAGGAAGCTGAGGCCCTACCTCTATGGGACCCACTTCACTGTGCAAACTGACCATAAGCCGTTAAAGTGGCTAATGAACATGAAGGGGGAGAATCCAAAGTTGCTTAGGTGGTCCATAAGTCTACAAGGCTTCAACTTCACTATTGAGCATAGGCCAGGTGTCCAACATAGCAATGCTGATGGGTTGTCCAGAATGTTTAACCGACCTGAACAAGAGACTCATCCAGGGGTGGATTAGTTCCCCCTGTCCATAGTCTGGGAGGGGCGAGTGTTAGGAAAGATTTCGTAATTGTAGGTAATTTTCCTTCCATGTGGCAACCCCTAAACTTTTTGCTGTTGTTTTTCACCTTGTTCTTGACTTTGCCAGAGAAGTGCAGCCTTCTGCCGCACTCCTCTGGGCTTTCGCTCCTTTCTTATGGGGAAACTGACATGCCCTTAAGACAGTCAGTACCGGGGAACGCTGTTTCCCGTAGTTTCTTTTATCATGTTGCGGCTTTAGTGCAACATGACACAAGAGGGCACTGTAAGCTAAGTTACAGCTCTCTTGGGTCTCTAGCCTTCTACAGGCCCTAGATACTCGTTTAGGATTGTATCTGATCGGTGCAAGTAATTCAGGGATGGGAATGGTGGCCGCGATCGTTTCTTTGTATTTTGAGCTCCTTTTGGCGTTCTAAGCGCGTTTCTGCGCTTTACCCAAAATGGTGGCCTGGCTCCCAAAATGGCCAGACCACGAGGCTCCTTTGTCCTGTCCGCTGACCGTCTTGCTCCCTTCACCTTCCCCAGGTCGAGCCGACCCGGGGCCTTCCTTATTTGGGCATGTACTTTCCCGCGAAACACGGATGCTTTCGCGGGCTTCTACATGTCTTTTGTGTGCCTCCAGGGTGTGGGCTGGGATGTCTGGTCCCAATACACATCCTGGGTGCCAGAGAGTCTAGGGTGGTGTGAATGCCTGGGACCACCGTGGTCCGTGATTGGTCCACGAATGGTGTGAGTGTTAATGAGCGGATCTCCCATTGGGTCCCCTCCGTTTTGGCGCGAAGGGAACCGTGGATAAGAGGGGGCTGGAAACACCACTACCATGTCGATCTCCTGAGTTCTCACGAACGAAGGAATACAGGAGCCAAGTATCCTGCAACCAAGAGGCTGGACCGAGGAATCGCTGGTGACCCGCTGAAGGACTTCTCCTCTGCACTGCTGTCGCCTTGTGAAACCCTTTTCACCTTTGATCGAACCAGAAGGCCTGTACTGGTACTTCGACCCTTTGGAATAGCGGGAACAGCTATTCTCGGCATCTTCATCATCTCCTGCCAGTAAGCCTTCGGAAGCGTCTCTGGGCCATCCAGTTGACTGACCAGCTTACACGGGAGTCTTGCTCTGTAACCGCCGCCAGGTTGTGTAGTATTTCGAGTCCTTGTCACTCTCACACGCTTCGTACACTTGGCGTTCCCAGGTCGGAAGTGAGTAGTGTACGTTTGGCTCAGATACACACGGCCGCTCCGTTGCCCTGCTGTGGTGACAAAACTGTGCAGGTTTCTTCGATTGGGACGTCTTTTTACTCAACACGACGACGAGGCGTTCCCTGCTCTTCTGAACCTGCCAGCTGCTGAAACTGACGCGGAGAAGCCTGGGTCTGCTTGCATCGGGGACCGGTGAGTAGTTTAGCTAGGATCTGGTCGCCCTCCTGCAGGAGCCCATTGCTTTTCCCCGCTGTGTAAAACAGCACCCTTTTGCCGTACTCGCGCTCTGCTTCTGCCCACTGTGGAGGCTGCGCTTGAGTCGCGGAACTTGTTCACCTTCATTTGTGCACTGAACTGAACTGCCTGATTTCCTTAGAAGAGACTTTCCTTTTGCCCGTTGGCACCAGCGTGTGCAGGTACTTTTGAGCACAAGGCTCCACTCTTCGCAGGGCTCGGACTTCCATCTAGTTAGGTGCCTCTGAAGGCGAACTGAGTCTAAAGCATTGTATCGCACTGCCTGTTTTCCTTCCCTTGCAGGTGGACTACACATTTCGTGCATATAACGCTTGCGACTGTCGTATTTGTATATATATTGTGTTGATATGGTATGTGTTGGCTTAATATTGTGATACTGTGATTTTCTCGCTACGTTCATTGTTTTAAAGGCCTTAAAATAAATGTGTATATATTTTTGATATAACAACTGTTTGGAGTAGTTTGTAAGTGATCTTGCTTTGTGTGCTCATTGCGGGCTTTCAGTCACCCTCACCCCTCTTGAGACCTAGTCTTGACCGCCGCGATCGCTACCTTGATTGGTCTGGCTCGTCCAGAGGTTACCCTGTTCCAAGTAATTAGGTTGGCCTTCTAAACTTCTGCGCCACCAGGACAGAGTTCAGAAATCCGTCTTAACACTCACGAGTGGGAATTAGCTCAGGAGATTCTCCTGGAGATCTTCGCCCTTTGGGGGACCCCTCATGTGGATCTCTTCGCCTCCAGTGTCAACCGGAAGTGCGAGAGGTTCTGGTCGCGGGAATTTCCTCCAAACGGAGCCTTAGGAGACGCATTCGTGGTGGAGTGGTCATTCCCACTGCTGTACGCGTTTCCTCCAGTCCCCGTCATCCCGCAAGTACTGCGGAGGTTACGGAGGTTCGGTTCCCGGATGATCCTCATTGCTCCGGCGTGGGCCCGGAGGACGTGGTACCCGGACCTTCTCGACTTGTCCATCTGCCCCCCACGTCGTCTTCCCTACCGAGACGGTCTGCTCTCACGGGAGGGGGGTCAGGTTCTCCATCCAGAGGTCAGTTCCTTCAACCTTCACTCTTGGTTTCTGAAAGCTTGAGGTATAAGGATTGGGACCCCCTGAGAGACGTGACGGAGGTGTTGCTTTCGGACAGAAGGCCCGCAACAAAGTCCTTGTAACGTTGCCGTTGGAAAAAGTTCTGCGACTGGTGCAGGGTTAAGAATGTGGATCCTTTTGCATGTGAAATTCCCATGGTTCTGTCTTTTTTTCTTTCTTTGGCCCACAGGGGCCTTCAAGTGGGTACCATTAAAGGTTACCTGGCGGCGCTGTCCATATTTAAGTGCTCATCTGAAGAGTGTTCCTATTTTTAAATTCCTTTAATTTCTCAGTTTCTGCAAGTGCTCACTAATGTGTTCCCTCAGTCACCTTTCCAGGTGCCCGGTTGGGATTTGAACCTTGTTCTCAAGTTTCTGATGGGTGCTCCGTTTGAGCCTTTGCATTCATGCCCTTTGAGACTGTTAACTCTGAAAACTGTATTTTTAGTTGCGGTCCCTTCCGCTCGCAGAGTGAGTGAGTTACAGGCACTTTCAGTTAAGCCACCCTTTACTGTGTTTCATAAGGACAAGGTTGTCCTTGGTGTTCGTCCTTCTTTTCTTCCGAAGGTGGTGTTGGAATTTCATTTAGGCCAGAAGGTTGTTCTTCCGGCATTTTATCGTCCTCCACATCCTGGTAAGGAAGAGGAGAGGCTCCATCGGCTTGATCCTAGGAGAGCGTTAAGCTTTTATATTTCACGCATGTCCCGGGTCAGAGTGGACGATCAGCTCTTTATTGGTTACGCTGGAAAGCGTTTGGGACAGGCTGTGACGAAACAGACTTTGTCTCGCTGGATTATTTTGGCTATCTCTGAGTATTACCGCTTGGCGGGTAAGGACCCACCGGTCGGCTTACGTGCCCATTCTACCAGGGGTATGGCTGCCTCTACTGCCCTGCAGAGGGGTGATCCTATTCACATCTGTGATGCAGCCACCTGGGCTTCGGTACATATTTTTGTACGTCACTATTCCCTCGATTCCATCCGGAGGCAGGATCTGGCCTTTGGCAAGGCGGTCCTTTACTCCGCAATTTGATTGGGCATGCTAAATTTCTGTTTTCTAAATTCTTTTCCCACCTCCTTGCATTGGTACTGCTTTGGGAGCCTGTCATAGATATGGAATACATCGGAGGACCCAATCCCCTCGAAGAACAAGTTACTCTCTTACCTGGCAACGTTCTTTCGATGGGCTGGTCCGACGACGTATTCCATATTGCTCCCTCCCTACCTTCCCCGCTACAGAATTTCTTATGCGATTGCAGCTTACGTTTCCGCAAGGCTTTGTGTGTCAGACTGGCAGAAGACTGGTGGCACACGTTCTGGGAAAAAACTACAACTGAGGCTACGGGCGTCGTGCGTCCTACTTATAACATCCAGTGACGTCGGCCGTCGGAGGAGGTCCTCGAGGGCGGCGTATTGACGTCATCGACGCAGGACGCAGACGCCGAAGATTTTCGGAAGCAGCACAGCTCGGGTGATTACTGTCATAGATATGGAATACGTCGTCGGACCATCCCATTGAAAGAACGTTACCAGGTAAGAGAGTAACTTATTCTTCTTTACTTCTTTCAAGTTGGGCGAAAGCCTTCATGTACGGGACGACAATAGCTCATTTGTGAGATCAGTAAGATTAAAATAGCACATAGCCAATCTTCTAGTAAACTCATACTCAATGCATTCAGCATCAAACTCTACATATAGATATTCCACCGAAATGCATTTAGAAAGGCTCAATAGCTTGCGCAATGTAATTGCTTCACATTTCTTTAAGTGTTTGATGTATTTATGACCCCAGAATTCAATGGCGTACATGAGCATCACACAGATTTTGGAGGTATACAACCTCCACACAGTACTAACCGAATAGCCATTATTTCGGCCAATAAAGGTGCTCATCGCACATGCCAAGACACTACATGTTCGGCTAATAGTGCGCTATTGGCTCACCCATCTCAGTTTATCATCAATTATCACACCAAGATAGTTATATTGGTGCACTTGTTCCAACTTTTCCCTATTCATGTACCAGGACTTTTTACATAATTTCGATTTTTTAACATATGTCATAACTTTACTTTCCCCAGTGTTACTCGTGAGTCCATTATCGTTAGAATATTCTGCAAATGTGGTCAACATCTTTTGTAGGCCTACTGGTGTGTAGTCCAACAACAGCAGGTCGTCAGCATAAGCTAACCAGTCCACAAATGCACTACCAACTTTGATTGGATATGTAGGTAATATCAAGAAAACTTGTTGCATGACTGCTATGTATAAATTAAAAAGGGTGGCTGCCACCATGCAGCCCTGTTTCACCCCACAACAGGTCGGAATCAGGCCTGACAGTTTACCCTTTGCATCTAGTCTAATTCATACTGATGTTTCGGAATACAATAACATTAACATCTTTAGAAGGTCCGACGGGATGTTCCATTTACTTAACTTTTCCCATATCCGGTTTCTAAGGATAGAGTCGAACGCTGCTGTAAAGTCTATAAAAGCGCAGTAGACGCTCGACTCTCTCCTTTTCCAGGCCTATTCAATCCCTGATGTTAATATGACCAAGTTATGCACAGTCCTTTTTTGTCTAAAGCCAATCTGATTAGGAGGCAAAATAGAATTGGCACTTATCCATTAGTTAAGTTCTAAGAGCAGAGCTCTTGCGAATATCTTAGATGGCACATCAAGCCTAGCCAGCATTCTGAAGTTACCCAGTCTCCTTTTTTATAGACAGTGAGGATATGGCTAACTTTCCAAGAATTAGGAATGTAGTCATTCAAACCAATTTCACTGAATAATATGTGCAATGCTATAGCCCACAATTCAGGGGCCAGTTAAGTAAACTATTGCACACCCCATCCAGGCCAGCCGCTCTCGAATTATTTAAGTGTGTACTTTTATCCATGATATCTGAGACTGATGCCTTAAAACGCCAGCTATGGAAAGGTAGTGGAAAGATGTTACTAGAATGTTCTTTGCATCCCAATGTGGAGTTAATGTAGAATGTCCACGCTTGTTCAGTAATACAATTTATACTTAACTCCCTTTGTATTGCAAATCACTTCCCATATGCCTGAGGAATTTTGCGACTGTGCTAAAAGCGCATTTTTTTTCCAGCGCTCCACCTCACAGCTAAACCGGTGGTTACGAAGCCAGCATCTGTAGGATTTATTTTATAGCTTTAACCGTCACAGATACAGAGGAGAAGCTGCTTGGGCCACATGCTGTTGCCACTGCAATCTCTTTCCGCATCATCTTTTTGGCCTGGCTAATACATTTATCATTACCTTTATTGTTATACCTCACTTTATCAGATTTTTCAATAGAGGATTTATAGATTCTACTTTCCTGCACTGATTGACTGATTTTTCTCACCATGCTACTAAACTGAGAGATAATTCCAGTAGAGCTGCTATTGTTATTGGAACACATTTCCAATATACACTCAGGTAATATTTGTGCTGCCAAGAGATTTGCTTTATCTAAATTGGTTTGGTGCCACATAATACGATTTCCACCTTCATTAACAAACATCTGTCCATTCATATCAATTTTAGAGGTCGCTTTACCATCAGAGGGAAGGGTCAGAAGTGCACATAATGGAAAATGATCACTTTCTTCCCGGCTGACAACGCCCATATCAACTATGTGTACAAGTCCTTTATTGTTGGCGATTACATAATCAATTGTTGAGGCAGAGCGGCCATCTACCCGTGTGTATGCCCGTGATGCATCACTCTTAGTACCTCCATTGAGAATAGAGAGATCATGTTTAAGCAACACCTTTCCTCATGCTTTCCTTGTTTATTGAAATCCCCCTTAGTGAATGCAGAGGTTGAAGTGGGCGGGAGCGGTCGGGAGCAGTGTTCCCATACTTTTTATTTTTAAGTTTCACCATTCCTATACTTTTATTTTAAAAATAAACCGTTCTGGAATGGTTTCGTTTTCAAATAAAAGTGTAGGAAAAAGTTGAAGCTTGCACTTCAGTGCACTGCACATTCCCGTAAATATCAGGTGTTTGTTTGGGGGTTTGGATTGTGTGTGGGAGGGGGCGCAGGGATGGGGTTTGTGGGGAGTGGGGCAGACCAGCAGGGAACATAGTTCCACTACTTCTTTTCGTACACTTCGACCACTGAGTGAATGGTGTGGACTTATACATAGACAGACCAGCATACCCTCCATCATTCATGCCTATTCAAGTATTTAGGTCCCCCACAATCCATACAGGGTATTTATGCCCGTATTGATTAAGTAGATGATCGACCACGTTGACATTTCCTTTGGTCGCTACCATATTAGGTGGATCATACACATTAATCAATAGTACCACTACTTAGTGACTGAACAACATAGCAGCCAGTACATAGGGGTTAGAGTTAGCTAGCATAGTCACTGACCATGAGGATCTCACAGTAATCATCAGACCACCCTTAGGTCTTTCTTTCAACCCCATTTCAGCTAAACATTGTACTGTGAAACGCCCATCAAATTGAATATTGTCAATACACCAAGTCTCCTGAAGAACTACAACTAATAGATGTTCAAGAACAGTTACTAAACCTTCAGACTCAAATATGTGGGCATGTCCCCTGTTATTCTATGAATATAGCAGGTTAACATCATCAATGTTCGGACATGAAATGGGCCTTAAAGGCAAGTGGGAGCCACTGCGAATAGCCACTATTAGATGTATCGTGTTCTTCCAGCTGATTTTCTCCTCTCCTATTATCAACTAATGGTACTGGCAAGGGTGTCATTAATATATTTGTGTTATTTATAGTTCTATTATCGCTCTTTTCTACTTGATTTCCAGCGATCACGACCACAGACTTGGCATCGGAAAAGCTAGCTGATGGCCGATTATTGAGTGATTCTATTAAACGTTGTTTAATAGTTGGCATTGTCACTACTTTGCACATATAGCCCATTCTCAATAGATCCACTTCATACGTCATTACAAATCCTAGTGTGGTCTCAGAGAAAAAACAGATATCAGTGGTATACTCATTAGCCAGTTGAACCTGGTCAACGATCTTAATGTCGTATGATGTGATTGTTCTTAGGGGCACTACAGAGTGCAAAATGCATAAAACTGCTGCTCTATTTAATGGCTTCTGATTGTCCTCTTTATATACTTGGGACATTTGTAGTGCTTTAACCTGAGTGTTCTTAGCCATTCCCTTGGTTGTTTCATCGATTCTTACAGATGCCACCATGGGTATGCTATTAGATACGGACCATATATTAGGAAGGGCACTTTGAGTTTTCCTATAAGTCTGTTCTTTGTCCCTTACTTCCTTATCAAGGACTATGTCATGTTTTGACACCTAGGATTTCTCCAAGACCACACTTCGAATTACCTGCTGTGCATCTACCATTAGACAGTCAACACCCTTTTCAACATCTATTGCTGCCAATTGTGTGCCATCTTGTGAGGGTTGCACATTATTACTTACTATTGGGGCAGTTACAGTCTTGGGGCTTTTCATGTGTTTACGTAGTTTGACCTTATTACTATACATGAAGGCCTGTTTCACTGATGGCTGATTGCATTTTCCGTAAACTTTATCTCTATTTTTCTTACCTTTATCAGTGTGTGGCTAAGCTATTAGAACCGATTTGTTCGATTCTGTAGGGTCCATATTTATCGCGATCTCTGGTGAGGGTGCAATATTCCCTTTAGATCTACTCGGAGATGTACACAGTCTTGGGTTGCACACACTCTTCCGGATTGGATTGAGATTTTTATGCAGCAATAATGTTTGAATATCCATTTTTTGTTCAATGCCCTCGCACTTTGCGATCAGAATTTTCAGCAAATTCTCGAATGCATTGAACATGTCGTCTGAGGATATTCTTATATCATTAACACTTTCACATCTTCTATCTTTTTCTACACTAGGATCTTCAATAATCCTAGTTGTAGAAGTCTCTATCTTTATATTATTACCCAGGAAACCAAATACAGGGGTACCAAACATGGTTTCGTAGAAGCATTTAGATTGCTCTACTTGGCCAATTGAGGTATCCTTCAGGATGGTCTTCATGATAGGGTAATTGAGCTGTTCACACATTCCTTTCCCTCCAGTTATACTTGGGATTTCATCACCCTGTACCTCCATAATATTCCCCAGCTTTTCAATATCTTGATCTTCTAACTCACTGGTACCCATATCAAGGCCATTCGTGATATGATAGGTGTCACTCTTACTTGCATTGCAAACTATTACTGGTGCTATGTGTGTACAACCTACTGCTAGGGGGATAAGATTACTACCCACTGACCCATGAAGAGATACGGAACTAAACTCCTTATTGCTCAACTCCTGTTTACTCAAAATTGCACCATCACAACCTGGTGTGGTACACTCAGAACTCATAATATCTTTATTCACAAGTCTATTTTCAGATTCTTGTGATTGTTTTAATACATTGGGTGCACTGAGTTTGTGCTTGGTAGGGCCAGACATTACATCGTCTAATAGCTTGAAACTAACACAGCCCAACTACATTGTTAAGTCTACCACTAATTCCCTTGTTGCCTTGTTTACAGCTTGTCCATCAGGGGCAAGTTTTTTAGGAAAATACTCTGTTCGCTGTTTACAAGATACTCCAGCAGTTTGAACGTTGGTTATTATTTTGGGAAGGCACACGCGCCTTCCACACAATACCTTGTGTTTGTTAGCTTCTCCATATTTCTCTTCCACTACTTGACACTTCATTGTATTTCCTTTATAAAGAGCTTGCATTAATGTTATTTCAGTAGTGGGTTTGTTACTCTGGCTATACAGCTCGTCCGTACACTCAATACCAAACACTAAACACTGAGAACACTGAAGCTGCAGGTCGCAGATAATCGCAAGTCGCAATAGATCACTGATGATCACTGATGTCTTGCAGCTGGCTCGTGAAAAGATGCTCTTGTGGCAGCTGGTGGCGCTCAGGTAAGAGTCTGTATTACCCGGTGCTGTCAGGTAAATGTTGCACGTGGAAAACGTGCAGTTTTGTCTCTCTTTACAGATGCGGCACGTGAAAATATGGAGAGTCACAAAAGGATGTCTCCGGTGGTAAATCAGGTAAGTCTATGGTGGTAAGGATTATATTTGTTGGTTCCCTCGGCTCACCTTGTGGTTTTCTTTTGTCTCCTAGGTGCCGAAGTTCGGCGAAGAAATGATGGAGGCAGCGCCGACCCAAAGGATGCTGTGAAGACTGGTGAGTATGGTGTGGCGCTGCAGCTGGAGGTGCGGCGCGTGCAGAAATGATGTTCTTTACAGGTCCGGAGACGAGATGGATCCAGAATCAGGTGTGGAATAGAAATAAGTTTGTTTTATATCCTTGTCCCTTTCTTTCCTCTTTGTTTTAGGAGCTCCAGATTCGAGGCGGGCGTGGCAGAAGACTGGATGCAGGCCGCAGGCACGTTCAGCGTTATGCTTCTGAATGCAGAATAACGCGAAACGTGTTTCTGGTCGGGCGTGGTTTAAATAGCCTCCAAAGTAGTCCCAGGTAAGAAGTCCCTAGAACCACACCAGAGTAAAAAATAGTCCCTGTAGAAAAATAGTCCCTTTCAGGCTTCATGTTGGATTGGATTCATTTGCAGCATGCTCTGCATGAGGTAAGTAATGACTATGAGCCTGGCGCCTTAGGCGCCAGGTCTGATTTCTACTATGAGCCTGGCGTCTAAGGCAACAGGACTGAACCCAGATAGCCCCTAGCCGGGGCTGCTGAAGTTTTACTAAATGTCTAGATGCCTGCTCCTGGGGCTGATGGGCTTGGTCAGGATGCATGGGGGGAGGCATCATGACAGCACTACCCCCCTCCCCCCAAGGCCCTTCCTAAAGTTGTTCTTCCCCTGGGCCCTGGTTTGTCTGGGAAGTTCCGATGGAATCTTTTCACCAACCGAGGTGCATGGATGTGGTCACTAGTTTCCCATGACCTTTCTTGTGGTCCGTAGCCCTTCCAATCGATTAAATAAAAAAGTTTTGATTTAACCATCTTGGAGTCCAGGATATTTTTTACCTCGAATTCAGGTTCTCCATCTATCAAGATGGGGTCGGGTGGTTTGGTTAATCTTGTTCCTGGTTGAACTGGTTTTAAAAGTGAAACATGAAAGGCAGGATGAATGCGCATATTAGAGGGTAATTCCAATTTGACGGCTACTGGGTTGATAATGGCCTTAATAGTGTAAGGTCCCAAATATCTAGGGTTAAAAGTCTGAGTTCCCTTCAGAGGTATGTGTTTTGTAGCCAGCCAAACTTGATCCCCAATCTGGTATTGTGGAGTTTCACTTCTATGTTGATCAGCATTTTTCTTATATTTCTCTTTTGCTTGTTTCAAATGTTCTGTTGCCTCTTTAAAGGCTTGTGTAATAGTAGAATGCAAATGACTAACTGCAGGCATTTCTAAATGCTGAGGCGAATCTAGTTCTGAGGTTCGAGGGTGATGTCCATATATGGTATAAAAGGGGCTTTGTCCGGTTCCTGAATGTACAGAGTTATTGTATGCATACTCGGAAATCCATAAAATATCTTTCCAATTACTTTCGGTCTGGTGTAGCATGCAACGTAGGTACTGTTCAAGGGTCTGGTTGGTCCTCTCCGTCTGACCATCGGTCTGGGGATGGTGACTGGTTGATAACCTCACATCGATTTGCGCCAGTTGACAACATTTCTTCCAAAAATGTGAAATGAATTGACTACCTCGGTCAGAGACCAATACGGAAGGAAATCTGTGTATTCGAACAATGTTTTCGAGGAACTCCTTGGCCAGAATTGAGGCAGAAGAGAATCCCTTTAGAGGAATAAAGTGGGCCATCTTGGAAAAAAGATACACAATAACTAGAATGTTGTTAAATCCATTACATGGAGGTAGATCTGTAATAAAGTCTAACGATAAGGTGTGCCATGGTGTAGGTGGAATATCAAAAGGTTGTAAGAGGCCAGCTGTTTTTTTCTTCTGACTTTTGTTTTGGGCGCAAATGCCACAAGACATTACAAATTACTTTACGTCTTTTCGCCAGGTGGGCCACCAGAATTGTCTCTTAATTTTAGCTTCAGTTTTTGCAATACCTGGGTGTCCTTTCATCAGGGTGTCATGATAATTGGTGATGACTAGTTCTTGTAGTTCCTTGTGTGGTAGAAATAGTCGCCCTTGATAATAAGGTAGGTCATTGATGACTGAGTAGTCCGAGACTTTCTTCACCCAGTCCTGAGGGGCTGTTGAATCGAAGAGTTGTTGGATCTTTACTTGAATATCCTCTAGTGTCTGTAGAGTGGTTATGCCAAGAATTCTTTGTTCTGAAATTATAGGCACTGGTTCCGGGTTCGCATATGCTTCTCCCATCCCTATTCGGGATAAGGCATATGCCTTGCCATTTTTACAACCTGGTCGATAAGTGATCACGAAATCGAACTCGGCAAAGGACAATGCCCATCGAAGTTGACGCGACAATTGGGCCATGGCTGTTTTTAAATACTGCAAGTTCCGGTGATCGGTGATTACCGTAATGGTATGCCTGGCACCGAGAAGATAATGCCGCCAAGCCTTGAAGGCGGATTTGATGGCTAATAATTCTTTATCGGTAACCGCATAGTTTAACGCAGGTGCTGAGAACTTTCTGGACCAAAATGCTACTGCGTGAAGTTGACCGGTTTCTGGATCCTTCTGTGACAGGACAGCTCCCATGGCTAAACTGGATGCATCAGTTTGAACTATGTATGGAAGCTCAGGGCGTGGATGCTTTAAGACGGGTGCTGATGTGAATTTCGCTTTCAGCTCTTGGAAGGCCTTTTCAGCCTCTTCGGTCCACAAGAAGCATTTGTTTTTTCGCAAAAGTGCTGTGATGGGGTGTACAACATGTGAGAAATCCGGAATGAATCTGCAATAGAAATTAGCAAATCCGAGCATGCTTTGTACCCCTTTAACTGAACTGGGTGATGGCCACTTGGGGATTGCATCCACCTTTCGAGAGTCCATTCGGACTCCTTTTGGAGTCAGGATAAATCCAAGGAATTCAACTTCCGTAGCATGAAAAACGCATTTTTCCAATTTTGCATATAACTTGTGCTGACGTAGTTTCTCAAGGACTGCACGAACGTGCTTCACATGGTCTGATTCTGAAGAGGAGTACACTAGAATATCGTCTATGTATACAACAACACAGACGTCAATGAGTTCACGAAGGACATCGTTCATAAAATACTGGAAGGCTGCTGGTGCATTGCACAACCCGAAGGGCATCACCTGGTATTCGAATAACCCGTACTTGGTGTGAAAAGCGGTCTTCCATTCGTCACCTTTCTTTACACGTACCAGATGATATGCCCCTCGGAGATCTAATTTTATGTAGATGCAAGCGTCCTTTACTTGGTCTAGTAATTCGGGGATCAGAGGCAATGGGTATCGGTTCTTAACTGTGATCTGATTTAATGCGCGGTAGTCTGCACGTTTTGAGGTCACCTTCCTTTTTAGGCACGAAGAACAAAGCTGAAAATGCAGGGGACTTGGATGGACGAATGAAGCTATTAGCAAGGTATTGGTCCAAGTATTGTCGTAGGTGAAGGTTTTGGGTTCCGTAAGGGCATGGATCCTACTACATGGAGGTTGTGCACTGGGTATGAGATCGATTTGACAATCGTATGATCTGTGAGGTGGTAGGGTGTTTGCCTTTTCCTTTTAGAAAACATCCTGGAATTCTTGATATTCCGGAGGTAACTGGACGACTGGAGTAGCGACTGTGGCCAGGCCTTGGTTCAAAGGTTTTTTCGGGTAACAAGTATGTGCACAATCCGGGAAGGTTATTCTCTTCTCTCGTCAATCAATACAAGGATTATGTGTTTCCAACCAAGGTATCCCCAGTATTATCTGGAACTGCAGGGCTTTGATTAAATCAAACACAATAGTCTCTCGATGCCCATCCTGACCCAATAGTGTCATCTCTGCGGTGGAATGAGTTACAGGCCCAGAGGCAATTTCAGTTCCATCAACTGTGGTGATGACATCCGAAGTGGTCTTTTTGCAGAGAGATAGATTCCTCCTAGAAGCCAACTCGTGGTCCACATAGTTTCCTATGGCCCCGCTATCAATGTATGCCCTCACTGCGTGCATACATGATGGCTGCCTTGGATCTATAAGGACCATTGGTATGATGAAGTGCGAGGTCTGAGTATCCTTCTTCAAGCTCGGGAAGCGGACCTCTTCACTTGTCGGGCGTGGTCGTTTCCCAAATCAGGCTCTGTTTGATTTTTATCAGCAACTCCGACTACTCTTTTAGATGTTTTTATAGGGCAATCCCGTAGAAAATGTCCTGAGGCCCCACAGTACAGACACAGTTGCATCTGCCGTCTTCTTTCTCTTTCCTTTTGAGTTAAGGGTCCCTTGACCCCCCCCGATCTGCATCGGTTCTGATACATCTGTTCCTTTGAGGATAACATTGGGTTTAACCAATACCCGATTCTCGAATTTAGCTCGATCAGCCTTTCTATTCTGAAGTCGGTGGTCTAACTGGACCACTAAGTCTATATATTCTGCACAATCCTGAGGTGGGTTCAGAACTTGGGCCAAAATGTCTTTGAGTTCACCCCGAAGTCCACGATGAAATAATGTAATTCGTTTTACCTCTGGCCATCCGGTTTCCACCACTAACCTATTGAAAGTGGCGATATAGGTTAGTAGATCCTGGTTACCTTGTCGTAATGATAAAAGTTTGTTATCCAGGGCCTGTCCCTGTGAATGTCTGGCAAATAGTCTTTCCATGCTCAATTGAAAACCTTGAAAATCCCGAAGAAGAGGGTCATCCTGGTTAACTAATGGAATTGGCCAATCCGCTGCGCTGCCACTAAGATATGATAGTACAAAGGCTACTTTGGTTTGGTCGTTCGGAAAAGCTCCAGGTCTGCATAAAAAGTGCAAGCGGCATTGGTTCATAAACACGGCAAACTTTTTTGGGTCCCCAGAAAAACGTTAGGGTGGAGCTAAAGGAATGCTCCCTGGTAGAACCACTTGCACAGGATTGCTCGATGAAACAGGAGTTGGATTCCCCCTGAATCCAGGTAATGGTGTTTGCCCAGGTTGGGCTTGCAGTAATTGTCTAGCAAGATCGTCAGTGCGCTCCTTTGACACAATCAGTTCTCTCCTGAGGGCATTAGTCTCTTGGCGCGCGGAGTGCACTTCTGCCCTAAGTTCCCCTAACAATAGGGCTAGTTGGTCGGTTTGTGAGGTTTCCATAACACTCGGGTTGGGATTTGTAGATAGGCTTTGCGTTCTGTTACGCTCACCTGGTTCCCACAGGGGCGTCGGTCAGACCCGGACAGCTGCAGTCTCCACCCACGTGATGCGTAGTGCAGCGATGACTGACTGGATCTGCCCTCCTAATCTTGTCTGCTTAACCCGTAGAAATATTCTCCTGCAAGTGGAGAGATGGATTTAGCCACTTGTGGATTCAAGTGATGGCACCCCCACAGTCCTCCCCAACTAATCACCTCCGAAATGCCCTCTTAGCAATCTCCCCTTACATTCTTGAAAGATGAGCTCTCCATCCTGCATGGATTTGCAAGGGCGCGTCGATTCCAGTTACTTCACTGGTTTGAAGGCTCGGGAGAGTTCCGGAGAGTATTGACTCTGAGGTTCCTCGTGAAGACCAGTAAGTATTAAGTTCATAGAAATTTAATATGTCCGATGTTCACTCTTGTTCCCCCCTTCCTTTCTTGTCTTGCAGCTGGCTCGTGAAAAGATGCTCTTGTGGCAGCAGGTGGCGCTCAGGTAAGAGTCTGTATTACCTGGCGCTGTCCGGTAAATGTTGCACGTTGAAAACGTGCAGTTTTGTCTCTCTTTACAGATGCGGCACGTGAAAATATGGAGAGTCACAAAAGGATGCCTCCGGTGGTAAATTAGGTAAGTCTGTGGTGGTAAGGATTATATTTGTTGGTTTCCTCGGCTCACCTTGTGGTTTTCTTTTGTCTCCTAGGTGCCGAAGTTCGGCGAAGAAATGATGGAGGCAGTGCAGACCCGAAGGATGCTGTGAAGACTGGTGAGTATGGCGTGGCGTTGCAGCTGGAGGTGCGGTGCGTGCAGAAATGATGTTCTTTACAGGTCCGGAGACGAGATGGATCCAGAATCAGGTGTGGAATAGAAATAGGTTTGTTTTCTAACCTTGTCCCTTTCTTTCCTCTTTGTTTTAGGAGCTCCGGATTCAAGGCGGGCGTGGCAGAAGACTGGATGCAGGCTGCAGGCACGGTGAGCGTTACGCTACTCGATGCAGAATAACGCGAAGCGTGTGTTTCTGGTCAGGCGTGGTTTAAATAGCCTCAAAAGTAGTCCCAGGTAAGAAGTCCCTAGAACCACACTGAGTAAAAAATAGTCCCTGTAGAAAAATGGTCCCTTTCAGGCTTCATGTTGGATTGGAGTCATTTGCAGCATGGTCTGCCTGAGGTAAGTAATGACTATGAGCCTGGCGCCTAGGGCGCCAGGACTGAACCCAGATAGTCCCTAGCCGGGGCTGCTGAGGTTTTTCTAAATGTCTAGATGCCTGCTCCCGGGGCTGATGGGCTTGGTCCGGATGCCTGGGGGTAGGCATCATGACAGGGAGGTGATCAAGGGGAAGGAGGGGGAGGGGAGCGAGAAGGGGGGAGGGGTTTCAAAGAGGGGAATGGAGAAGGAGAGATTTAAGTGATGAGTGGAATGAGGAAAAGGAAGGAATAGATCGGATTGAGAGAGGTAGGGAGTTCCAGTGCAGAGGGGCTAGGAGTTGGAAGGAGCAGAAACGGGAGGAGGCACAAGGGGAAGGTGGGACAGTGAGAAGGAAGTGGTCTGCGGAGCGAAGGGAGCGAGAGGGTGTGTTGAAAGAGAGAAGGGAAGAGAGATGAGGAGGAGCAAGACCATGGAGAGATTTGAAGACTAAGCAGAGAAAATGAAATTTAAGTTGGGAGTGAAAGGGAAGCCAGCCAAGGGTGGAAAGGGAAGCAGAGATGGAGTCACAGAGGGTGTGGATGGCAGAATGGTAGATGGATTTGAGGGGGTAAAGATGAGAAACAGGTAGACCAAAGAGTAAGGATGCCCTTCTAAGCCATTTCAACTAGCACATCGCACTGCCCACCACCCAGGCCCAGGTGAATGACATGAAGGCACGCTTATATGCACAACTGCCCAACATGATAGCAGCCATCGACTGCACCCATGTTGCGTTGGTGGTGCCCCAGACCCATTAGGCAGTCTACAGGAACTGCAAACAGTACCACTCCATGAACATGCAGGTGAACTGTGGCCCTGACCTTATCATTACCCACTGCTGTGCCCGGTACCCTGGGTCCACCCACTACTCCATGGTCCTATGCAACAGCACACTGCCAGGATACATGGAGAAGCACAGACGACCTGGATAGTTGGTGATTACAAACCCAGTCACTAATACATGTCAATGCAAAAGTAAAAAAGGGAGGCGGGATAGCCACAGGAAGCATTGCATGTCAAGAGGAGGCACTGGCAGCACCTGCACCATCGACTGGGGGCATCCAAGGGTGCATGTGCATATCTACTACACCTGGACACACACATGGTGATGTACACACACTGCTGCCAACACAATGGCACATCAGCCATGATCCACCTTGAATGTGCTGCAGCACAGATGCACGCAGTAGCACCCAACATCATGCCCACCCGTGCCACAGCCGTCTTCCCATGTGCTGTCATCTGTCATTATGCCACAGAACAGCCACCACAACAACACAGGGTGCATGTACAGGACAAGTAATGTATGGCATGATATACAAAGGATGCACACCCATTGCACATACACATTGCATGGTCTAGATGCACCCAAAAATGCCCATGGCTCACAATGGCCATATATATTGAGACTGCAGACCCATGCATGAGACAAATGACTAATGTCAGTATTCCACTCCATACAGGTGACTCCAGATACCCGCAGCTGACATAGCTGATGACCACTGTGCATGACCCACGAACATCACATGTCCACGACTACAACCATGCCCATAGCCAGACACACATATGCATAGAACGCACCTTCGGACTACTAAAGGCACAATTCTGGTGCCTAGATCGCACTGGAGGGGCCCTGATGTATGCACCAGACAAAGTAGGGAAAATTGTATTGGTGTGTGCAATGCTCTACAACATTTGCCTCAGGAGGAATGTGCCCCTACCCACCAACGCTGACAGTCAACACCCCGGGGAAGATGAAGAAGATGACAATGTGGCCAGAGCCAGAGCAGACACACAGTGATGAAGTGAGGGAAGGGAGACTGGCCCGGCCGGCACTGATAGACAATTACTTTTAGCACGGTGACCTGACCCAGTACACAACCAGCACATATTGAATAAAGAGCACAAGTTCACAATCGAGAATGCATTTTTTTTGTTCAACAGGCTTTAATGTGACTTTTTCTAACCCCTCAGTTTCCTGAACTGGGCTATCTGATGGGGTGTATGATGGCTGGCGCTGTCTTCGTCCTTGTGTCACCCCCGCAGCCGTATTTTGGCCATCACTGCCTGGGCTGCTCACCCCTCCCTCCTCCTGAGTGCCGGTTATTGGGGCTGTGTCCTCGCTGTCAGGCAACGTGGTCTCCACGCTAGCCACTGGTATGCCCCTGGCGGGCCGACCTTGGGCAGTGGGTGTGCCCCTGATGCGGCAGGGAGTGGTGCAGTGCATCCAGCACCTGGGTATTACCTGACAGCCCCTTTGTGGGGTGGTGGTGGTGGTAGCGTGGGAGAGCTCACGTGTACACAGCCCTACTGCGTCCTCTTCCCCTGATGCCTCAGGTGATACCTGTGTGCCTGTAGGGGACTTAATGGATGGTGTTAGGGCACAATTCGGCATTCATGGCAATCATTACAGGTTGAGGGATGTGGCACATGGCTATTGGACTCATGCACGGGCCTGGCCTGCTTGCATCTTATAGCGGATTAGCAGAGATGGGGCCACATGCTGGAGGGGGGCGCTTGGGGATGTAAATTTGCTCTGGTGGCATGCAAGGGGTGCATTGCTGGCATAGCCGTTGCTTGTCTCGCATGCTCCTGATCCCCATGACCAGCTGGGCTGTTGCACGTGTGAGTGGGGGGGGGGGGCTGGTACTTGTCACTGCCAGCCACCAATGGGGCACTGCTGTGCCCCTGCCATGGCTGTAAGGTGCATGGCGATTGGATGTGTCCCTTGGCTGCCCTCTCCACTGCTCTTCCTCAAAGGGGTAGCCTAGGTGCACTGGGACATGGGTGCTGCTGTATGTGCATGTGGTGGCTCCCACGCACTGCCCCCAGTCACAATGCCCAGCTCATGGGTATTTCCACTCGGGAATGCTGTGGTGGGCTGTTCTAATAACATTTTGAAGGTGGGGGTTTGACTCACCTTCTGCCTCCTGGCTGCCAGTGCCAGCCTCGACTCCTCAAACTCCCTCTATCCCCTCCATGTCGAACACGGTGCTGCAGCATTCCTCCCAAGGAGTCAGGGCGAGCTGTTGTGGTGAGCCTCCCCCTGTGGCCATGCTGTCCGTGCAATGCTGCACCTGCATTCCCTGGACCTAGATCTGCAGGTCATTCCATCTTTTACGACAGTCTTCCCCGTCCCAGGGGACTCGGCTGACTGCAGACACCTTCTAGCTCACAGCCCGCCAGATTTGGCTGCGCCGCTGGGAGGAGGTCATTTTTTGCCTTGTCTCGTACAGCTCTGCATGGTGGGTCACAGCCTCATCCACCAGTGCATTCAATTCAACCACCGTAAACTAAGATTTCCTGAGCTGATCTTGGGCTGCCTTGCCCCTTGCCTTCTCCTGTGACATGTTTGATGTTCAGGAAGTCTGGATGCTTCCAGGGGCTTGGATTTTGAATGGATTGTGATTTCCAAGATGGCTACCACAGTCTTTCCCGTTCCGGCAGTAATGTGTATCCTGCCAGTACTTTTACTGCATGCTAATAGCTCACGCTAATACCGCACACCGATGGTTCTGGCGGCAGTAGCGCTATTTTCACTGGTTTTTCAGACAGTAGGCCACTTCCTGGGGCTGTTATCGTCAGGCGCAATTAGTGTTACCACCGGGGCCGTGTGCGTGTGCCTGCATACTTGTGATGCAGCGCTATTGGTACCACAGCTCCAGGCTCGATTAACGCCCAACTCGTGATGCAGCTGTTTGTCTGGTCCATGCAATGGGACTTGCCAATAACCCTTGGTCAAATCCAGGATAGATAAATATACGGCATTTCCCAGCATATTGATGAGATCTATATGAAGCATTTGATATGCATTAAAGGCTGATTTGTTAATCACCTTGTGGAAGTCAATGCAAAATCTCCAGCTTTTGCCTGTTTTTTCCACTAAGACAATGGGAAAGGACCAGGGACTGGTAGATGGCTCGATTATATTAGTTAGTAGCATTTGTTCTATCTCTTTTAATAACAATGGTTTTTCGTGCTTCAGGTAGGGGATATGGTTTCTGATGTGTTACTTTACCTACAGCGGTGCGGATATGATGATGTATCCCTTTCACCCCGTCAGGTTCCTCACGGAAAACACTGGGAAACTGACTTAGCAAATCAAAAAGGTCTTGTTGCTGATTATTAGAAATATCGGAGGGAATTAAGTTGTTATTGCTTAACTCTTCTGGTATTAAGCATGATAATATAGTGGCATTAGATTCAGTGATATACTCCTTCCACTCTTTTAACAAGTTTATGTGGTAAACCTGTATTTTCTGATGGTCTGCTTGGGCGATTTTATAATTACATGGTCCTGTCTTCTCTAACACCTCATATGGAACATGCCATTTTGAGATAGGTTTGTTGTCTGAGGTAGGGAGAAGCACTAGGACTTTTTGATCCTATGCAAAAAGACCGAAGGGAGACATTTTCATTATATGAGGTCTTTTGCTGGCTTTGGGTTTTACCAAGGTGGTTTTGTACCAAGGCTCGGACCACTATCATGTGTTCTTTGAATCTGGAGGCTCTATCGGAGAGTGGTATTGGAGCCTCTTCCCTTTCCTCCCATGTCTTTTGAAATATATCTAAAACACATGTGGCTTCTCAGCCACAGAGTAATTCAAAGGGTGAGAAAATGGTAGAGGCTTGAGGAGTTTTTCTTATGGCAAACAAGGCCCATGGAATCATCTGATCCCAGTTGGTGCCGTCGTTATCAACTAATTTTCTAAGAATGGTTTTAGGGTCTTGTTAAATCACTCGACTAATCCATCTGTTTGAGGATGATATAGAGACCTCCTCAAGGTGGTTATATGTAGTAGCTCTTTTTCTTCCCCCAAAAGCTTACTCATTAACAAGGTACCCTGATCCATTAGGATCTCTTTGGGGAAACCCATCGAGAGAAGAAGGGGAGCAAATGTTTTTAGTATCTGTTGGGTGGTATTATTTTTGCAGAGAGGAAATGCCTAGGGGTATCGCGCAGCGTAATCAAGTATTACCAGCACATATTTGTTGCCCAATTTGGATTTGTCAAGTGGTCCAGCAATGTACATCCCAATCCTCAAGAAGGGTACTTCGATGATGGGTAGTGGACTCAAGGGGGCTGGTGGTGGCAAGTAAGTACTTGTTCATTGACAGATGTCACTAGTCTGGATAAAGTTCTTAGTGTCCCCAGGTATGCCTGGATTGGTATCCAAAAGCTACGGCCCTTCCCTGACCACCTGAATGGAAGATCCAGAGGAGTAGGTGGGAGAACACCGTCAGGTTTCTCACACACCACATAACTGCACTTTTCATTTTTTAGGTTGATTTGACATTTCATAGATGCTATCTCTATGCCCACGGGAAACCCATTTGCTCGCCTGTGATATTTTCCATGCGTATGATCTGGAGTGTCCAGCTTTGCGGTCAATGTCTTTCGCTCTATCATCATTGTTATATTTGTCCTGCTTCTTGTGGTTATTGTAATATGCAGAGTTTGTTGGCTGCAGTGTAAAGATATCTATGCACATGATTTAATTAGTGCCGCAGGCTTTTCCCATGCGTAGTATATTTCATATTCCCACATTTGAGCGACCATTAGGGTTACAAGTACACGCACAAATGTCTTTGGCAATAAAGTTAAACAGTAACAATTCCCACTCTATTTACTCATAATATAAGTGCACGTTAAAAGCTACATCCACGGTGCCCAGGCACTGCCCAATTTACTTCCTCTTTTCTCACAGCTTCACACTGCAGACGCGGAAGTCTTTTCCAGGGCTGCCAAGTGACTGTATGTCCCAGCACACGACTTCCCCTTTTCACTCAATGTAAATCTGCACATTTTAAAGGGACTTTCAGGCAAACTGCTTGACTACTGTTGTGAGATACCTGTAGGTGCTCTCACATCTACTCCCCAGGGATCTTCTGTTCAGGTGGCTAGGGAAGGGCAATTGCTTTTGGATCCCGACCCTGGGGGCTGACAAGTGAGGATCCTTCGGGATTGGAGAGAGGGTATCTGAAGCTGAGAAATGGTTTCCCCCTTCACTAACACTGACCTACCTGACCCTCAGTCTTAATGGGGTATTGCCAATTTTATCCTATCCTTCCTTGTAGTTTTTCACCAAGTACTGAGAAGAAGAAGAAGAGTCAGATAAGAGTAATGGACACTTCCTATTGTAAACACCACTATAGTACTGGGATGAAGAAGAGGGGCCTGGAGGCATCCGGTAATGAAGTTCAGGCATGCCATACTGAAACGCTTATACAAGGTCAGGCAATTGAGTTTAATTCACTTCACCTGCTGCCTGTTAATGAAAGGTGGAGCCCAAAAGCATACAGGCAGCAACAAACGGGAGAGAGAGGAGGGATCCCGCTGTGCTGGAGAACCAGGAAGCTGAGATTCCGGCAACAATCCCGGGAGACCTGCCAGAGGAGCTGGGCAGGATCTGGAACCCTTGAATGGGAACGCGGGCAGCAGCCGCTGCCGTATAGCAGATTCTGAGCAGAGCACAGAAGCCGATGTGTGTATTGACATGCTGGTGGTTTGGAGAGCTGCAGGGAGGAGCTGCGAAGAGTCGGCAAGTGTCAGAGGACAATGGGGAGACCGGAGCACTCCCAAGGGACCTAAAATAAGTAATGATCCACAAACACAAATGAGCGCTGTATTCATTGCATGCCACACTGAAAGAAAGTTATTTGAGTGAGCCCAAGTAAATGCTACATTTATTGACTACCGAACTGAAAGAAACATCCAATGAGACTGAGCTCAAGTCAAGGCTGCATTTATTGAATACCAAACTGAAAGAAATGTGCTATTTGAGCGAGCACAAGTCAAGGCTGCATATATTTTGAATACCAAATTGAATTCCGAAATAAAAGAAAGCAGCTATTTGACCAAACTACGATGTGCTGAATGGTGAATGCACACTTTAAGACAAATAGACATATCAAGTGACACACTGCCAGTAACACGCAAGATAAACAGAATTTAAGACAGGTGATGAAACTGAAGAGTTGTTTTGAGCATTACAAGTGCAAAGAATAATAAGAATATTAGTTATACACTTATGACTCTTTCTCATGTTTGTAGTTATGACAAGCTAAGAACTGGTATAATACACTGGTACAAGGAATACAAGTGTGGAAAGTGAAAACCCCAGGCAGAATAGCCTGTAAGGGGCCCAGCAGCTTTGGGGAGATTTATGGTTGCACGACCTGTGATGGGTGGACCGTGCTGTCTGACAACTGCGCCTAGACCAGAAAGTCTCCTAATGTGATAGTTACCAATATCAAGAATCAAGCCAAAGACGAACTATAGGGTAACTGGTGACATGACCTGTGATGGGCCGGTCCGATAGCACAGCGAGTAGAGCGCTCGCTTTGACATCTGTGCAGAGCCTGCTAACGCAGGTTCGAATCCCGGCAGGGCCAAACTCAGCCTTTCATCCTTCCGAGGTCGATAAATGAGCACCACACACCGTGGGTAATAATAAGCAGCGCTCAGATACCTGAGGGTTCGTAGCGCTATATAAATGCCAAATTATAATAATTATAAATTATGGGTGGACCGTTTGGTTTAACAATTTGCGTTTAGACCAGGAAATGGTGAATGGTGAACAAGCTGCAAAGAAGTGTGAAACAATTATTGAAGCAAATCTGAAGGTGGGGCAAAAGGACACAGTGTTTTCTTGTGCACGTTGAACAGATGAAACAATGTGAATGCTCAGCTAATGTCTTGGGGAAGGGAGTCCTGAAATCCAAACAGCCAGAGAATGTTATCTTGGGGAAGGGAACCCTGAGAGCCGAACAACCAGAGCATGTTATCTTGGGGAAGGGAGTACCTGGACCTCTGTTTTGTATGAACTGTGCTACATTTGAACTTGGGGAAGCCAAGGATCTTCGTTTGGTGTGAATTGTGATGCAGAAAAGGGGGGCCATCAAAAAGGCCACTAGTAACACCAGCGCTAATGCCTACTAGAAGGGTTGTAACGACGGCAGCGTTCAACTGTTAGTTTGAGGGTGCTTAGACCAAGAACCCTCAGTAGAAAACAGAATGAATTTAACCAGTGAACTGCGTCAAGTTACAGACGATACATCAAAACAGTTGTAATGTATTTTTAATTCAGTTCTACAGCCTGACACGTGTTTCGAGCAAAGCTCTTCCTCTGAGGCCACGGATGCTTGTCCAATTGGATATGCAATAGCTTGCTTAAATTATGAAAAGAATCACAATGCTGAGTTCCAATTGCAAATGAAAGTGAACAATTATATGTAACAGCCTTCCGGCATCAGACTGATTCAAGGGAGATTGTGATGCACTTGAACTTGGAGAAGGTAATTCCAGAACCTGACCAAACTTTATTGAAGTGAACCTATATTGGAACTGTATTGACCTTGAGATATGGAACTCAAGAAGAACTCAAGCTGAAAGTAGATTAACCTTTACTTTTGAACACTTATATTTTGCTGACAAGATTCTCCCACTATGTTTAGTTAAACTTGTGAGGACATGCATAGGTTTTGACACAGACAGACACTTATTTAGACTTTTAGACATAGACTTTCCTTAGTTTCTGGTGGTAGGGAAAATCCCACCATAGCATAGGGCAAGTTAGGCATTACACCATCTTGATCATTAATAACATTTTGTTTGAAACAGTACACCTGTGTCATCTCTCTTGAAACCATGCCTATCTCATACTATTTACATGTCATAAATGCTATGCTAAACTGCTTTTGTGATTGTTCATTTTGATTATCATACTGTTTGATGTGCAGTTTTATTGTCATAGTGTTTGATCGTGACACATGCGCCTGTATCCAGATTGAGTGAGTTTCAGATTCATTGCACCTGCAGGTCATGTGTGCCGTCACATGACCCACGATTTATGACCTTTGCTGGTTTCAGGATTATGCATAGATTCTGATGTCTATGTCCTTCACTGTTTCTTAGGAGTTTGTTGTCAGCGCACCGTTGCTGTAGCATTGTTACGCATTATGTGGGCTGCCTTTTTTTTTTTTTATAATCGCAGCTGATTCTGTAACGTTGTAATTTTTCTCCATCGCCGACCTAATTTTGTCTTTCTCTGTTCCGTTGCTTGTCCTTGCCACTCACTCAAAAAAAGGGTCACTGTGGTATGCCATTACCACATAGTGCCATGACCTACTCCAGACATCTTTAAACTATTGATGCAGGCCTACCTTTTCTTGGAATTTTCATATTCCCTTTTACAATGGGCCCTCTTGGGTTTTGGATTGCATAATATTCATATTTCCAGGTGTCTTTGCCATTGGTTCTCTTGGTTTTTGGATTGCATTGTCAGATATCATCTTGATTCCCATGCTACAGGCACACTAGTGCACATACATTATTACATGCCTTGCCATCATGCGTGAGTGGTGGCTGGTGGCTGTAATTGTCCCAAAAAAATAAAAATGATATATATATATATATATATATATATATAAAAATAAAATGTCACAATCTGCCACCCCTTCATTACTTTATCTACTACATCACCCAGAGCCTTGCGGTTTATATTAGTGTTCTTTTTCACAACTAAAGAGACTAATCAGATAGCGCTCAGCCATCCGGGAGTTAAGTACTGGGTGTCTTTGCTGGGCTAAACCTGAAGCGGTTCCTCTAGTCCCATCTTTTGTATTACTTTGTCTTTATATTCTGCTACCTCTATCCAACCTTGCTTGCTCCTGTCTGACCTTGTGTACCGCCTTCTTGGTTTGTCTTTCCGCTGTCATCAACAGTGAATACCAATTATCGTTAGGTTGTTTGCACCACCCCTGTCGTCCTGCCCCACCATCACTTTTCACATTCTGCCGTCAGAGCCAAACCTCTGGCCTCCTCCACTCCCATTGCTCCCGCCCAACAACACCACTGCCATAGCCTGGAACACAAGTGGACCGCTGACTAGTTACAAAGATCACTTGCTGCATCGGACCCTATCTTACAAGCATACACTGCAGTGTTGCAGGAACTCACTAAACTTGACCTCAACTTGTCTCATACCTCCATGACTGCACCGCCTTCATGGGACTCTATGGATGCATCCCGATTTGCTACTGGTACAACTGCCCTTCTGCCTATGCACACCTACCCTCAGGCGAATGTCGATGCAGAGACTGACAATTCACACTCCATGGAATTCCACTGATTTATACCATATGGCACAACAATTTTCCACTTTGCCTGACAACCCCACATCTTTCATGGAACATTTGCACACAGTCATAGCATGTTATGATTCCACTGTGGGGATCTTAAAAAAAACTCCTGTGGGCAGTGCTCAAAGACACTCTATACAAACAAACAGGCTATGGCCAAACTACAAATGCCAGACACACTGGCATACCGTGCTACTAGTAATGCTAGTATCACTGCCCTCGCCACCCTCATTAAAGAGAAATACCCTGTCAAATCTGACTGGACCAAAATCGTTGCCTGCTAGCAAACCAGTCTGAATCCCATTCAGACTACTTATCTATATTGACTGACTGTTTCTCTAAATATTCTGTTATTGCAAATGCTGGGGAACTAGACAAACAGGGACTTGTGTCTCATTTTGTTAATGGTCTCCTCCCTGAAATATCCAGCTATATTCAGAATGTTCAAATTGGCTGGCAAGCAGAATCTAAAAGGAAGCACTGCGAGAACTAGAAGGGTTCCATCACCTTATGGCTTTACAAACACAGCATACCCAACAAAAGACTGCCTCTGGCAACCAGGGACGCCTGGGTTATACACGACAACCTTGTGCCCAGCAACCTCCTCCTACTTTTGCCCAGGGCCAACAGCCACAACAGACTTTTGCACACCCATGTTTGCCAGCCCAACAAACACTGCCAGGGCAACCATTCTGTAACGATTGTAATTTCCACATCTTATTGTTCCAAAAGAAATAGTTAATGCTATTGGTATGTCTGGCACCACCATTCCACACCCGTTGTCCGATTAATTGTCTGCTTCTATTGATCCCTTTACTGAACATCATGTGTTTCTATTGGGCCCTTGCTCACCTGCTAATTTGTTGGGTATTGATCTGCTATGCAAAATGCATTGACAAACAGGGAGGATGAGGAAGAGGCTGTTGCAACAGTCCAGCCTGGAGAGAACCAGGGCTCTGGAGACAGTGAGCCGTTGGGGGAAAGTGAGAAAAGGTAGAGTGCTTCTGAGGAGGTGTAGTTGATAGACTTTTTGAGATGTCAGAAATGTGAGGGGAGCAGGAGAGAGTTGAGTCGAAGATGACCCCAAGGTTTTTTGCCTCACAGGTGGGGGTAGTTGCAGGGCCAAGGGAGGGCGGCCAGAGTGAGAGGGGGAAAGCGGGAGCAGGTGTCCCAATGCGAACATTACTTGCATTGAGACAAAGGTAATTTGCAGCACACCATGACTGAATAACGGACAGACAGCCAGGTATGAGTGAGTGAGTGAATGTCCACGTTTGTGGTGTGGGGCTTGCTTTCTTGGTCCTGCAAGTAAGTATGGTGGTGGGGAGGGTGGAGCTCACTCTCGAATGTCCATAGTGGTCTAGGGTCTCAAGCGTGAGCAATTTTACCTCTGCTTGCTATGCCCAGTGTCTGAGTTTGCGTTTGAATGCTGCTTGCAATTCTCTGTGTGCTGCGCTGTGCTGCGGTACGAGAGCGCCAGGTGTCTGCTTCTTCTCTGTTTCTCACTGAGCTTCTCGTTCCAGCTAGCAGCCGATCAATGCCGGCAGGGTGCTTTGGTTCTTTTTGCCAGTTGCAAGGCACTAGATCATCTTTCTCTTCATGGTCTTTGTATTTTGCTATGGGGTTTCTACAAAAATATAGAAAAACACTGGCGAGCATCTTGTAAAAGAGACATGGCTTGAGATAAATGAATAAACGATTGCTAGGACTGTCCTAAATTTGGTCTGGTTAAGTATCCAGCATTATTTTACGCTGATGATGCAGCCCTATTAGCAACAACACCACAAGAATTTAAAAATCCATGGCAATCTCCATGAATAAATGTAAAGAGTTGGATTTGAATCTAAATATTGGGAAATCTAAGGTGATGGTGTTCAAGCCTCAATTCTCAAAATTCATCCCCTTGGTGTTAAAAGTGAATGGAAAGCATCTTGAACAAGTTAAAAACGTTGACTATCATGGGGTTAGATTTCAAGAATCAGTTGGGTGGGGAGCCCAACTGAGTCTGTTTGTTTGTACTCTAGAAAAGTATGGGGGATCTATTCAGGTGTTTCATGTGAGCCACGGCCAGCGTACAATTTAGTCAGCATTAGATTTAAATGCTAAACAGGTAGCTTCAGCTAGATTATGTGGGGCAGAATTGTGGGGTTATGCCAGTTTGGAAAAACATACCAGAACTGAATTAAAATTCCTGAAAAAAATGGTTTCACTGCCTAGGAGAACCCCATCTGCTTTGTCTCTCTTAGAGTTAGAAGTAACCCCAGTGGCATCTAAAGCTCTGATAAGCCCTGCACTGTTCTGGCTAAAACTATGGAACCACGAAGGTCTAAAGAAGCACAGAGACACACTAAATTACAAAATGTCCCTAAATGGAGGTAAATCCTAAGAATGGGTTCGACGTGTAAAAAAGACCCTTTAAGAAATACGGGGCAGTAATTTATGGGACAACCCCCAGGACCAGCCATTGGGAATCAGATAAGTGCAAAGGGTCTTGGCAGCCAAAAGGACAAGGGATTGTTTGGTTATGGATACCCTTAATGTCAAATTGGGCCCCGATTATATTGAAGTCATGTCCCAAGGCAGGAAACCATATTCCGATTGTATATCTCCCCACTATGAAAAATCCCTATATATGAGAGTGAGATTGGGGACCCTGCCAGTGGCTGCTTTCTCTTGTGTTTGGAAAGAGACTAACACTGATAAATGCCAGCTTTGTGGGGAGGCTGTTGAATCCATAGCCCATTTTATGTTATGCGAGAACACTAAATATTTGAGGAACCTTTATCTAAGACTCATAATCAGGGACACCGGGGCTAGGGATACTAGAACAGCAATGTTGTTCCTAAGACAATGTTCCTCACCACATGTAGTTTTTGCTGTTACAAGATATACCCATAGATTATGAAAGAAGATGGTAAATCATGCTGTAATGGACGAAGTTGGGTAATCCCAAGGCCAGGGGCATGCGAGCAGTGCTCTGCTCCGAGTTATGATTTTAAGGAAAGCAAGCCCATTCGAGTTGAATCTTATATCAATAAGTGGGCTACTTTTAAGAGCTATGATATGTTTTAGACGAAGACCGGAGAAATGTTATGTTATGTTTGTAATTTTTAATTGCAGAGTATTGAAAATGGTATGTTATTAACTCTATTCATTGTGTAATTTTTCTCCAGTCTCCAGTCTCCTGTTTTTATTGCATAATGTTTGCGCTAGCTTGAATATTTTATGTTGAATAAATGTTTATTGATTGAATGAATGATAACAGTGATCGGCATAGAGACATGTTTGCACAGGGGTGGGGGCAGGAATTGGGGCCATCCCAACTGCGACCATCCTCCTCAGGGGTAGGACTGGCATTGGAATTCTCCCTGGCATGCCTTCCATCCCTGACTGGGATATGTTCCCATTCTCTTTTGACAAGGCCAGACTACTGAGTCTGTAGCTCATAAATGTGAGTAATAATACAGATACTAATGATATGTATTGGAAAACAGCAGGGGATATGTGGGAATGCCCACAGCCTCTTATGATCTTTTCTTTATGTCTATTGCGCAAGGAATCAAAAAAGAAATAAAGAAGTATGTAAAAAAAATACAATAAAAAGCAAGCGAAAAAAATCCAACAAAAAAAAGGGAGGTGTTACATACTTCAGGTATAAAAATGTCTTTTTTACTATTTACTGATTGAATTCAAAATATGAAAGGTGGAGCAGGTTGGAACATGGGTCAAAGTTGCACTGCAGTGGTACCAAGTACTGCAGGCTTGATGGGACTAAAACTATAGTCCTCAGCACTTTGTCAGCTGTGAATGGATGGTGGGGGGAAGGAGCAAGAGGAGGGCAGCTTTAGCCGTACATAGCTTTTGAGCAAGCAAGCTCAGCATGTATATGTTGTGTTGTGTATAGTACATGCATTCTGGTACATGTAGTGTTTAAATGGTAAATACAGAAATGTACCCGCGAGAGTCTGCATGTCAGAAGCAAGGAATAATGAACACTCTAATAAACAATACACACTGAAAAAAACACCAGAGGATAAATGAAAATAATAAATAATACACACAAACAATCAGGGGATATGTTTAAATGATAAATAAAGGTGTAAAATGTACTGCTTATTATAAGCATTCAAAATAAAAATAACAGGGATGGAGTGCATCGAAATCTGATTTAGGAGTCACCCAGGTGATGAGACCTTGCCCAGCTGTTGAGGTGCTCATCTGGTTTGAACCCTGGTCACCAATCTATCACCAGCACACCAGGAAGGCGCTCAATCTTGCTACAACTGCATTACTCGGAACGATGGGTGAGTGAAAACCTATGTTGGGTGAGTGAAAGGTTTTCTTCAGCAGCCCTATCCTAGAATATACACAGTTGTGTTCTATGACTTCTACCCACACATAGCCATCTTTGTGTGCCAATGGGCATTGGAGCTTGTGGGGGGGCACTAGCATTCTAAATAATTCATGATCAATGACAGCGGTTGAAGATAACTTTATTATCCTTTTCTAATTGTACTAATGCGCATTTAAACACAATATAATCCGATAACATATGCCACTTGTACATTTCACCCCACACCCTCTCCCTCACGCAAAGCAATTGCAAAAACTTGGAACTTCGTCACATTCCATACATAGCTATTCAGTGTGGTGGCTCTCCCGTGGTGGGTCACCGTCTGTAATTGGTGAAACATGGAAGCCAGCCTCTCTCTATGTTTGCGCATGACTCGTCCAGTAAATGTGTTAGGTACTCCATTTCATATATGGACCTCACTTTCTGTACCCATTCTTTTTTAGTAGGGATTTTGTCTCTTTTCCAATGTTGCACAATGCAGCTTCTAGCTGCCACTAACAATGTGTGCACCATGTGGCCCTCCTCCTCCACTTCGTCCTCCTCCACGCACACCCCAAATAACAATAACCATGGCGATAATTTCCTTTTTCTCCTATCCAGATCTTCAAGCCATTTCAGGACTTCTGCCCACTACCTCTGTATGTGAGAGCAATCCCAGCACATATGGTAATAGTCGCTCTGCGGCTGCCTACCTTTCCAGCAGCGCGAGTCCGCTCCCGGGTACATTCTAGGCAATGCAGCAGGGGGATAATGCTATGGATGTATGAGGTTGACTGCCTGCATTCTGTACTGCAGGGACACAGTGGACTGCTTTACCCTCCTACAAATCTTAGACCATAACTGATCCGTAATATCCTTGTTCGAGTCCTTAGCCCATTTTGCCCTTGTCGGCAGGATGCCCACAGGAACATTGCGCTGTAGTTCCCCATATAGCTTAGCTATCCAGCCTTTCATGTTTGTGCACTGCAATAGTATTCTCTAAAAGGAGGTGAGATCCTGTCTCACATTGTCCCCTCAGTCTGGTTCTGTAAGTACCCCTTAAAGCTGCAAGTAGCGAAAGATTGAGCGTTTACCAATATGAAGGCATTCTTCCAGTCGATATAGGGACAAAAAGCTACTCCCTACCCACATTTGTCCTGCTCTGGATAGGCCCGCTTCGTACCAGGATTCAAACTGTGATGGGTCAACAATCGTGTTTCTTAGGGGTGGCACCCAAATGCAGCTAAGGGGCAAGGGCCATGTCGACAGCTAGCACATGGTGCTATTTTCCCACCATATCGACCAAAATACCTCCAATATGGGATGCATCAGTACCCTTCTAGGGATCATTTTCTGGGTCATATCCAATCACCCAGTGTGACTGGTGTAAGGACAGTGTTGTCCATGTGAGCCCACTGTTTCCCTGATCTGGGATCTAGATGGTCTTCCATGATGTGCAGTTGCCCGGCGTTGTATTATGTTGTGAGGTCTGGGAATCCCACCCCTCACCCTTCTTTCGGTAGGACAGATGTCTTGAGGCCAAGCTAGGTTTCCCCCCCCGGCACATACAAAGTGCAGGAGTGCCACCTGGATGATCTCAAAGAAATCTACTGGGACTATGTTGGGAGCATCTGCAAAAGGAACAAGCTTGGACAGGACTACCATTTTTATACAATTCATACGTGCCATCCAGGAGCGGTTTAACCATCCCCAACGCTGCAGGTCAGGCAGTGGTCGAAATGTACGAAAAGAAGTAGTGGAACTATGTTCCCTGCTGGCCTGCCCCCACTCCCCACAAACCCCATCACCACACCCAAAACAAACCCCAAACACTTGCACCTGCTGTTAAAGGGAACGTTCAGTGCAGAGTACTGAAAGTGCACGTTTCAACTTCTTCCTATACTTTCATTTTAAAACGAAACCATTCCGGAATGCTTTCTTTTAAAAATAAAAGTATAGGAGGTGTAAAATGTAATTTAAAAAAGTAATTTAAAAAAGTAGAGGAGCACCGCTCCCGTTCACTTTGACCACTGAGGTCAGGTGTATCTTATCCCAGAGGGGAAAGTAATTCCTAGTAAACGGGTCCCTAGTGTCTCCCATAATATCAATCCCCAAGTACCGAAACCCCTCCGGTTGTATCCTAAAGCCAAGGCTTCCAACAAAGTCCCTGTCCATCTGGATTAAGGTCCCCTCCAAGTACGCCACGGATTTGTCCAAGTTAATCTTAAACCCTGACAAGTCGTCGTACGCTGTCAGTCCCCGGAGAAGGCGGGAATGGAAAAGCGCAGATTTGTAATATAGAGGAGCATGTCATCAGCGAAGAAGATCACCTTGTATTCCGTTCCTCCTATTTCTACCCCTGCGATCCCTCATCATCTCTTAGTCCAATCGCCCATGGTTCCATAACCAGCGCATACAGCAGGAGTGATAGGGGGCAGTCCTGTCTGGTTCCCCGTTCAATAGCTGCATCCTCGATATCCTCCATTCACCACCACTTTTGCCCTTGGAGAAGAGTACTGGGCAGAGATCCATCCCATCCACTTTTCTCCCATTTTGATTTTTCGGTAGTACACCCTTCATGAAGGACCGACCCGGTCAAAAGCCTTCTCAGCGTCAATGGATAAAATCAGGGCCCTACTTTGCCTTAATTCCGGCGCGTTTAGTGTGTGGAGGGTTTTCTGCTAATTTTCCGAGCCTTGCCTGTTGTAAATAAACCTTTTCTGCTCTGGGTGGATCAATCTAGGGAGATATATTGCTGACCTGGACGCTAATATCCTATCAAATGTTTTGGCATCAACATTTAATAATGAGATGGTTTAAGGTGGACTATGGGCTGGAGAAGCTCTTCCTCAGTAAGGTCCGATTCTAACATGGACCTCTCCATGGTGATCAGCTGTGGGATGGTAATTTGGCCCAGATAATCCTGTATGCCTGCCTCGCTGTTCATGGTGGGGGTTGTGTGTAAAGGTGTTTATAATATTCTGCATAGCAATCTGGGATATTTCCTACGGCAGAAATCATATTTCGCCGTGCATGGTTAATCCAGTCAACGCTCCCCTCTAATCTATTCTCACATATCCTATTCACCCGCAAGGGCCCCACCCGATCTACCCTTTCATAAAACATCTGCTTTGTATATCTCGTCTTTTTCAATACTTTTCCTATCCAGAGTGAGTGGAGTTCTTGCCTTTCATCCCTCATCTCACTCAGTATTCCCGTAAGGTCCACTCCAGGTTTTGTCAACTTTGCCCTCATACCCCATATCTCCTCCCTTAGACATCCGTCCACCAGACCCATCTCCCTGTTTTCCAGGCTCCTATTCAAATGAGGAGGCCTTGTACCGTTATTTAGCCACTTCCCACATATTCTTCCGATGCACCTCCCAGTGTTATTGGGTTCGAAATAACGGATCTCGTTTCCCGAAAATTATTTGAAAATCGGGTCATGGAGAAAGTAGTCATTGCAGCGCCATTGCAGTGTCCCTTTCCTCCCCTTCTCCATCCACCAGTCCGTCGTGACTATCTCAGGGTCTGACTAGGTGACAGTTTCCACCTTTGAAGAGGTTACATTGTCCCCCTGTTCTTGGGCAGTAGCAGGAGATCTCTGTTAGTGTATGTTTGGTGCGGGGGTGAGATAAAGGTATACACCCCCAGCGTGTGGAAACCCGGATCTGTACATGTCCATCCAGAAGTGTTCCCGGAGTTGTTGTGCAAATTCCTGATGTTCTCTTCCACTTATCTTAGGTCTATCTGCCCTTGCAGACCACCAATCTACTGCTGGGCTGCGATTATATTAAAGTCCCCTCCCACCATCATCAATCCTTCCCGCCATTCTCCCAGCACATTAAATACTCTTTTAAAAAATTGTCCACAGTTGGGGCATATATCGATGCTATGGTGAGCAATCTACCCTCTAGACGACCCTTGATCACAATAAACCTACCTCCAAACCCCTTTGTATTTGTACATCTTTCAGCTGCATAGACTTTGCTAAAACAATCCCCACCCCTTCCTTTTTACTAGCTTTATGTGAAGCCCTGCTGGAACAATACTGCTAAATGGGCTTTACGGAACATGTTCATCATTAGAGATATTTTAGCAGCCTTCAACTTATCCATATCCCCATTGTGAAATCCTTTTCCGATCTCATGCCCTGAGCGAGCACCCCCTAAACTGTGATTGTGAGAGAAAAGTCTGTGTGCCTCCCACCCCTCTTTTTCCCATCCCCTCCCTTCCCCCTAAAAACTTGAATATTACCCCCAGCATTCATTGGTGATAGCAGGACCATGTGCCCAGCCTTCTTGAGACACCCAGGCGTACCCCGGTCACTAGGATAATGATGAGACCATCATCCCGTCAACAATAAAACTTCAAACCATAACAGCTTTTCCACCCCCCTTCAGCCCAAGTTAAATTGTCATTCTTCAGTGAGCCGCCCGGTATCAGCTAGGAGCTTTTCATTGCGAAGCATGACTTTTCTTGGATATCCTGGTGCTGCCTTCCTTCTTGCAAACTTTTGGTTGTGCGAAAGCACTGTTGAAATGTTCCTGCAGCTTTCGTTGGCCTTCCCAATCCTGCAGCACTCCTTTCTTCTGCAGCACCGACAGCAGCTGCTCCTTCCCTTGCATTAGTTCGTAGCGTTTGCTGCCATATTCGAAAGAGAGCGGGAGCGGCCACCAATATCGCACCCCTTCATTCTGAAGACATTTTTTTTGTTAAGGGCCTGCATTTTCTTCGCTGCTGAAGAATGTACAGTGATAGGTCCTGGAATATTTTCACTGAGGAGCCTTCCCACTCTATCTCTCTTACCTCACAGGCCTTACGCAGAAATTCCTCCTTGTCTATGTAATAGCGGCATTTAGCCATCACTGAGCGAGACCCGTCTGCTGATCCTGCCTCTCTATGGACTCTGTCAAAGTGGATCCCCCTCTCAAGCGCACGTCTCAACAGCTTCTTCAACACTCGGCCCAGCAGGTGCTCAACTCCTCAGGAGTCTCAGCATCTTTACTTGGGAGCCCCCATATCCTCAGGTTGTTTCTCCTTTCTCTGTTCAGCACATCATCTAATTTACTCCTGGCTTTCCTCTTCCTACACTCGAGTTCTTTAATATGCAACTATAGGCCCACGTCCGCAATGTCTGCAGAGCGCTGATTGTGTTCCAGGTTCTCCATCCCCTCTTCCACCTTAGAGACCCTGTCAGTAATGGCACACGTGGAGGGCTGCACCTTTGCGCTAAACCCCTTAAGCTCAAGCAAAATGATCTGAACATCCTGCTGCAGGGTTCCCAGGCTTCCAGCCTCCCAGCCTCCATTAATGCACCTTTCTCTTGCTTCCACACGGTGCCACACCAAGCAGGCCAGACACCATCTCCTCCCCTGTCTCCTGGTGGAATATACAAGTAGAGGTGCAGGCGCCTTACTTCTGGCCCCAGGTTCGTTATCTCTGTACTTAAGATGTGTCACCAGGGTCTGCCATGCTCCAAGGTGGGGGGATGCGCCCTCCATCCGAAGACACCCTTCTTAGCACTGCTTGTAGATATACTGACTAGCTTCCTCCCTTTTGATGTTAAGTCGCTGTGCACCAACAAGAGCTGAGAGTTGCGAGTTGCCACAAAATATTCAATGTCCCTTTGGCATAGTCACCCTTGAGAGACAGGTTTTAAGACCCCACTAAATGTGTTCATATCAACAGGTGAGGTATCCCTGGCCACCCACCGAACAGCTGGTAGGGGGGCTGCTACATATACTTGATCCTGGGTTGCTGAAAAACACAGGCACACCTGGGGATCACTGAGGGTTGTTACATGTGGCCATGTTACTCCCCTATGTGGGTGCTCATTGCCAGCCTCCCAGAAACAGTAAGCTGATGTCTTCCAATGTGATATGCCCCTGTCTGTCTGGGGAGTCTCTGACCCCAGACAACCGCTGGTCCCCACACAGGGACTTGATTACTGTGGAAGTCTACATTACGTGAGGTAATCTGTTAACTTTTGTTTTAAGGTGCTGCATGGTACAAGTCCCCAATGTATAGTTTCAGAGATCCTGGGCTCTTCCCAGCCAGACACAGTCCTTTTATTCCCACCATCGGTGCAGGGTCAACCAGACACTACCCCAGTCACTGATCCTCCATCCAGGTAGTGCCCCCAGGATGCCCCTGTGTACACCTGGGCAGGCTTCATTGCTCCCCTTCAACATGGGCCACAGTCCGCCGCTCATGGCAGCCGGATCCCTTCCAAAGGAGTGCCGCGGGTGTGAAGTCGAATGCGGCCTCGCTATCCTACCTTTCCCACAGCTGTTTCCCAGTGCCAGTGTCCATTCTGGCCTCACTGCATTAACACATGGGGGCTCCCGGCATCTGCTTCCAGGGCCTTCTAATAATTGATGCCTTCTGGCATCAGGCTGGCCAAACTCCAAAGCCCACTCCCTCACTGGAGCAGCATGGCCTGTACATCTCAGCGCCGGGCCACAGGGCGAGCTCCTCCTCGCAGACGCCTCCCCCTGTATCGCCTCGCTCCCGGCTCCTGGGCCAGCATGACCACCTTTTTTCTCCAGTCTTCCTTCCTCATGACCTTTGGCTTGGAGAGCGCCACACGCAGCCACCAGGGTTCTTATCCATATCTGGGGACAAACGGGGCACTCCTCAAGTATTCCCACAAACAGCTACGACGCCGGGGGCCGCCAGTGAAGGCTGCTGTGGTTGATTATGTTGTTATGTTATGTTGCCTTATATCATGCACCGCTACCACCCCATGGGCACTCTCCAGACGCTCACGTGGCTCTGTAAGAAAAGAGGGCAATGGACTAGTGGCTCTGGAATGGAATGGATGATGATGGCATCTATGTGAGCGCTACTCGAGCATCACATCTTTATTTGTGGACGTAGATTGTGATCTGTCCCTTTTTGACTTACTGCACAAAAACCCAGACTCATTTATAATGGAAAAGGTTTCTTTAATGTGACAGGCCAAAGCTTACAAATGACTGCTTACCTGGCTCCCTGGCCTTACAAACTAACACATTATTTTAAACAAACCAATTAATAATTAACATTTTCATTTTCCCCAACAAATAAATAAATCCAATTCCTCCCTGACTATACCTTGGTCCCTACCATCTCCTCCCCACTTCTCAAGGCGTCCCGTTTTCTCCCCGGGGCCATGCCCTTCCATCTTCAATACCTGTTCCCCCGGGGTAGCCCGTTTGTGCAAACAGCACCACCCCCATCCTTTCCCGCGCCATTCCCCCATTGTGCTTCCCTCCCCCACATCTAAAGGGGCCATGCCCCCGGCAACCAAACAACTTCCCAGACCCATAAAAAACTCCTCTGTACACCAAACTCCTCTTTCCTATGACCTGCAGCCAGTCTGACCTGCCACATCAGCAACAGATATTTACATCACAAATTCTCAAACTAGTGCCCCAACCTGTTACACAAAACTACCGAAACAGCACAAACCTTAAACTGAGAATAAAAAACCCCGGGAAATTTTTTGAAAGAAGTAACCCAGCAGAAACCAAAATAAAGCCCCTCCCCTTTCCCCAGGATAAATAAAACCAGATATCTGACATAACCCAAAGAGGGGGTGGGCGGACGGGTCAATCTCAAGTCCCAACCGTCGCCTGCTTCCCGAACCTTTCCTGCCCCTTAAATACCCCCCTGGTGGCGCACTACGCGCAGGCCATCTCGCTGGCCTGTGCAGCGCCAAAATAACTCTGGGGGGAAACGCTTTGCGTTCCCCCCGGGGACCACCTTTTGGCTTACTGCACACAAACCCAGACTCATTTATAGTGGGAAAGGTTTCTTTAATGTGACAGGCCAAAGCTTACAAATAACGGCTTACCTGGCTCCCTGGCCTTACAAACTAACAAATTATTTTAAACAAACCAATTAATAATTAACACTTTCATTTTCCCCAACAAATAAATAAATCCATGTCCTCCCTGACTATACCTTGGTCCCTACCGTTTCCTTACCACTTCTCAAGGCACCCCGTTTTCTCCCCGGGGCCATGCCCCTTCAGGTTCAATACCTGTTCCTCCGGGGTAGCCCGTTTGTGCAAACAGCACCAACCCCATCCTTTCCCGCGCCATTCCACCATTGTGCTTCCCTCCCCCCACATCTAAAGGGGCCATGCCCCCCGGCAACAGAAAAACCCTCCACCAAGGTGTTCTTTCTGCCCCGCCCCTACCATTTCCTTCTACCTCCAACTCCTTACTATGTCTCCCACCAACAAGGTCAAATCCGCCAGATTACTATTCCCGAAAACTGAAAAGTGGACGGCATCCTCTCTAAATATCATGAAGCCTTCATAAACTATTTCTTTGTGGTCCAAAACCTGTACTGCCGCCGAGGAACAAAACATTACCATCTCTCTGTTTATCCCTTTCCTTGCCTGCTCTATCGCTCCCTCACTTCTCGCTCCCCTCCAAACTCTCCGTGGCAACAACTTGGTCCAAACTACACATGCTTGAGGCCACATTTCTCTGATCCATAACAAATCCCTTTTCTTTTTTCTAAGGAGAGCCACACCTGTATCTCTTAACAGGTCACTTTCCCCCGCATGAATGATCACACCCTCTGGAGCCCCATGGCGTTCCCTCAATCCTGCCAACATAGGTAGCAGCTGATCCCAGCGAAGCCCCCCTAAACCAAACCATCTTACCAATACCTCTTTATAGCTGCAACCCAATTGCCTGCCAAAAACCCTTTTCTCTGCTTCTTTCCCCGCCCACTTAACTATCGAATGCCCTACAATCCAGATCTGTGCCATCTCCCTCAGCCTCCGAGCAGCATCTGAAAAAGAAATTACAAAATCACTTGCAAATCACCAACATCCTCCTAAATGGAACTCTCCTGAGATCTTCTGAAAACTTCTTTCAAACGTCCCGTTTGCCCAAGTCCCTGACATACCCTTTGTATCTCCCTGACTTCCAACGCCCCAAACTTTTTACCTTCTCCTCTGATAAGCCCAGCCAACTACCTTCAGATGCTGCCCCCATCCTAAATGAATGAGTTCCAAAATCCTCTGTCTTTTCCCCCACTGCTACCAGAACCTTTCGCAGTACCCCCAGAACTTGCGCCGCTGATACTGGCGCCCCATCCTCATGCTGAAAAACCAAACAAGTCCTCCCCATCAACGCTCCTTCCACACCAAACCTGTCTGAACCGGGCACAAATCCTTGCTCTCCCGACCCAGCAAAACCCAGGTGCCCTTTCCTTTTGATCCATCTTAGACCTCTTGGTCTTGATGTCCAAACCTAACTCGCTAAATTGAAAATCTTCCCAACGCAGTCCCCCTACACCACTTTTTCCCCCCACCAGCTTAGAAACCCTAAAGGCCCCAAAAATAGCCAAGTAAAGCAAGTCGCAAACAACTCTCCTTCCCAGGCCGACCAGCAAACTCCCCCCACAGCCTGACACAACCTTGTTAGCAATCTCGCTTATACCTGTCTCCTCTTATCGTTTTCCCTCTTACTTTCCCTTGCCCATCCTTCCAACATCCTGTTTGCCATTTCTCCACCGCTCGACTGAAAACCCCAAAACCACTTCCCATAAAAAGCAATCCCTGCCAATGTCCCCGTTATAGTTGCCCTAGACCAGCCCCTATCCATGCACCTCAATAGGAAGTTAGTGACATCATCCCTTCTACGTTCTTCCACATCTCCCCTACCCTTTCAGCTATGAGCTCCCCCCCCCTAAAAAATCCTCCCAAGCTCTCCTGTACGCTTCTCTAGATGCCAGAGCAAGCGAACCCTCCACCAATGCAAGCGCTCTCAGCTTCCTATTTTCCACAGCTCTTCCGGAATCCGCTGCCCCTCCTGATCCGCATCTGGAGCCAATCCACGGAATCTCTGCCATTGAGAACGAGATAATGCATCAGCGATGCCATTATCCTTCCCTGGCACATGTGTTGCCTTAAACACCACATTCAATTCCATGCAACGCAGAACAAACTCATCAGTCTCGCCACCCTCTGATCCCTCGCTGACTGCCTGTTCACTACGTGGACTACGCATTCGTTGTCAATGTTAAAACTCACTTTCTTGTTTTGCAACTCCTTCCGCCACAACTCCAATGCAACCAGCAAAGAAAGAAATTCAAGGAATGCTATGCTCCTTCCTTCCTTCCTTCCTTCAACCAACGCAATGGCCACTTCTGTGCACACCACTTCCATCCCCGGAACACTCCAAAACCTCCAGACCCTGCTGCATCCGAGAAAATCTGCACCTCCCATGACACTGGATCTCCCTGCAACCACATGGACACTCCATTAAAGTTCTCCAAAAAACGCAACCAAATTCTACAATCTTCCCTCACTGCACATGATACACGTATCCGATGATGTGGGCACTTTGCTCCCGCCATAGATCACGCCATGTTTCTGCAAAAAGTTTGCCTAGGGGCCACCACCTTGCATGCAAAATTCAAATACCCCACCAAACTCTGCATTTCCACTAGCATCAATTTCTTGGCCCCCACCACCTTCTCCAGCAATCCTACCAGTTTGCTCACCTTGTCGTGCGGCAAGCGTGAGGTCATGGCCCCTGAATCCAGTTCAATCCCTAGAAATGTCAACAACACTGCCGGCCCTTCCGTTTTGTCTTCCGCTAGAGGCACACCCAAATCCCCCATCAAAGCCTGGAACAACTTTAGCATCTCTTTGCACTCTCTTTCTCTTTCCGCCCCGCTAATAAACAGAACATTATCTAAGTAATGCAGCACACTTCCCCAACCTGAACTGTATTAAAATACCCACTGTAAGAAGGAACTGAAACGCTCAAACAAGGTGCAGGAAATTGCACAACCCATTGGCAAAGCTTTGTCGATGTATATCTGGTCCTCAAATTGCAAACCCAACAGCCAAAAATCCTCCGGGTGCACCGGCAACAACCTGAAAGCCGCCTTAATGTCACACTTGGCCATGAAGGCCCCGCGCCCCGCTTTCCTCACCAAATCCACCGCCTGGTCCACACTTGCATATACAACCCCGCATTCCTCAGGGGCAATGAAATCATTGACAGACATGCCGTTGGGCCATGACAAATAGTGTATCAATCTGAATTCACCTGGGGCTTTCTTAGGCACAACACCCAGCGGGGATACAACTAAATCACCTGGCAGATCATCAAATTGCCCTACTATCCTGCCTGTCGCTATTTCCTTGCCCAATTTTGTCTTACCACCTCCACATTTTCTTTGGCTGACTTCAGATTTTCCACCCACCTATGCACCCTTGGCCCCTGATAACCCAGCCTGAAACCATGACAAAAGCCTTCACTCAAAATCTGAGCCCCTTCCCTGTCCGGATAAAATTCCAACCACTTCTCCAGCACGTCCAACTTAATTGGAGTAAAAACCTTTCCGCACAACCCCCCTGCCGGATCCTCTCCCTCTCCCCCTGTCTCCTTGTTCGAAACACTGAGTGAGAGGGTGCTTCCCTGCACATTTGCTACATTCATGTCTGAACCTACATAAGTTTCTTGTGCAGCCGTCCTTATTAAATGCCTAACACGCTGCTGAAGGCTGCCCTCTGCCCCCTTGTGGGCAGGGCGACCAAGAAAGGGCCGGAAAGGCACAGGCAGCCCACTTGCTGTGTGCAATGTCGGGGCAGACCTCATTGGCGCCATCCACTGCAGCCATAGAACCATGTCTATTTCCCCCCATATAGCCTGACTGTCCTCCGCCATTCTTGCTCTGAATTCTTCATCGTAACGCACCCACGCAAAGCCCTCAAAACTTGTAAATGCCTTTCTGATTACATCCATATATTTTAGCAAAGCCACACATCGCTCCGGAAATTTCTCACAATAGACACTGGCGTAAATAATAAATGCTGATGTCCAATTCTCAATTGTCACTGGGACCCTTGGGCGCGATGCCAGCTCTCTCTCCTCTTCCTTAGAACCCTCCTTCGCTCTTACTTCCCTATGAAGCAGCTTAAACACATCCACAAATTCCCCAGCCTAAATCTTATCCTTAGTCGCTGCCATCAAATGCGCACCCAAAGGTTTTGCGATGCCCATGTAAGGTAGCTTTTTCTCCTTGCCCTTCACTTCCACTTCTTTTTCTTTTGAAACCTGTACCTCGAGCCAATGGCTCAACCACCTTGTCTGTTTGTACCTCCACCGAGCAATTGCCCTTTTCACCCACCAATAGCCTGTACACCAATCTCATTTCTTACCCCTTGCAGACCAGACCCTTCATTTCTTTCCCCCATTCTCGTATCCCCCCTCTGCCATGCAGTTGACCAGTCCCTTTCCCGCTCACCTCTTTCCGACCTTCCATCGCCTGTCTGCGGTCTGGCCTCCACTCCGATGCTCCTCATCTCTTTTCTTACTGGGCTCCTACTGCGGGGACAAAACATGTCAGCAGTCTCACCCAGCCAATTGTTTCCCCGACCTCTTGCCCCACAAACCCCATGCTCCTGTCTTTCACCATTCCACCTAAAACCCCTTCTCTCATTCCCCCTCCTCCTTACCGCCCTATAATCTTCATCCTCCCACTGCCCCACATATTCCTCCATCCCAACTTCATCACCCCTGAAATACCATTGGTGATGCGAGCTCATGCTCGGGTTGAGTAGATCCTCTTCATGTGAGCCCAGGGCGTCCGCCCCGCCACTCCTTTGGCGTCTTCTCGGCAGGGCTTCAGAAACCCCTTCCTGGTCCTCTTCTCTCGGGCAAGGTGTGCTCTCCTTCACCCTGTGGTCCTCATCACTAGGGGCTGTGCTGCACCCTCTAGACTGTCCTCGCGCCGACTGAGAAGGGGCCGTTCCTAAACCCTCTCCATATTGATCCTCTGGAACAGTGGGGGCTGCGTAGCACCCTCCGCCTGACATCCTCCTAGCCGGGGGGGGCGTTCCGCGCCCCTCCCTTACCTCACTAAATGATGGGGACCTCTTTCTCCTTCTCCCACCTGCACTCTTCCACAGGTATTTACCCCCTTTGCCCCTCTGTCCTGATGCCCCACTCTGCGCCCCATTCCCCCCCACCGACATGGCTCTCTTGACCTACCCCTTTTTGGACACTCCTCATATCCCCTCCCTCCCCCTGATCATTATTAACCCCAACCCTATCTGGCTCCCCACCCAAATGCATTTCTCCCCTGGATGCTCTCCTATCAATCTCCCTCAACTTCCTGCCCCTGGTTTCCCAGACCTCCCCTCTACCAGCCGCAGGGGTGCAAGCCACCACTGCCGCAAGAGCCCCATCTGCCGCTGCTCTACGCTGTGGCCTACCCCCACCAACCTCCCCCTTGACCTCAACCACTGCCCCTTCCACTTGAGCCTTAGATGCCCTGCTAATAATTTCTAGGGCCTCCCTCAGAGCCCTGGCATCCACCAGACCCTTCTTACTGGCTCCCTGGCCCACCATCGTGCACCGATAATCTGATTGTGCACTAAAAATATGCCCCTTGCTACTCAACTAGCTAAAATAAGCCCCCGAGCCAGCACCTACCCGTGGACCACTACCCCTAGGAATGGGAAACCCAGAAAAGAAAATTGGGCTATAAAAATTAATATCCCTCTAAAGAATTAATCAAAATCTATAATTCCCAGATAGAGGATATCCTAACAATTTTATTTAAATGTTTTATTTACCCCCCCACCTGAATAATACCCCTGCCCTAAAAGCCCCCTCCCCTAGCTCTTAACCTGCCCCCAGAGCAAGAACACACAAAACCAGAAACCCACAATCAATTGGGGCCGAAAAATGAACGTAGTACACTACCCCCAGGTGGCGTGAGAGCCGCACCGCACTTAAAGGCACAGAATATCGGCGCAGCCGCTTTAAGCCGACCGCACTGCCCCCTTTGTCCTGATACTTCTACTGCGCGTATGTTAAACACAGCTAGAAGCTAAAACACACGGGCCCCGTCGCGGACTAACAAGATGCCACCCGCTGACACCAAAAGGACCCGAGGCGGAGCGGCACCGCCGCAGAATTCCAATAAAACGAACCGCTCCTTAACGACAACGTTCCCCAGAACCTTTTACCCCTCCCACGCAACGGACGACCTGTAACGTCGAGAAAGAACAGACCCCGAAACCCCGACCACGGGCACTAAATGAGGCAGATGAAAGATACGGTAAGAGGGGATACCTTATCTACGGTACCCCTGGCTATAGGCAATATTTATTTTTTTTAAAGTAAAATTAACATTGAAACTATGCCTAACCTTCCCAAACACTAACTCTAACCTCTCACCTATGCTAAGAACCAGCACTGGGGGCCCAGCTAAACAGGGAAGGCTCAGGAGCAGGGGACCAAGGACTTCTCCATCTCAAGTCCCAACCGTCGCCTGCTTCCCGAACCTTCCCTGCCCCTTAAATACCCCCCGGAGGGTGCACTACGCGCAGGCCATCTCGCTGGCCTGTGCAGCACCAAAATAACCGTGGGGGGAAATGCTTTGCGTTCCCCCCGGCACCCCCCTTAAGAAACGATTCGGGAACATGCATCAACCAGCTCCTTTGGGATGCATTCATACTGTGGGAGATAATATGGATCCTTGTTCGTTTATTGTTTGGTACCATGCATTTTGTGCACATTTGTGTGTACTTGGCTGTAATGATTGGATTACTGGTTAATCTGGGGGTATCTGTAATGGGCATCTTTTCATTTCTGAGTCTGCAGACATTCTTCATGCGTTGAACTTGGATGCACTGAGAGTGGCTTTCCATGTTTATGTGGAGATAGCCATAAACCGCCTATTAGTAAATGCTCTATCCAGTGTTGATTTCAATCGGTGCAGGCATTTGTTTTTATGTTTGGTTTATAGGTGCTGTTTAGCGCCACCTATTGTGACATAAAAGGGCTTCATGTCTTGGGATGTTACAGCCTAATCACGCATCCAGTCATGAAGACCATGGACACTGGTTTCTTGCTTCCAACCTCTTTATTAATCATACACATACTGCTTGTCCCTCCCCTGTCCCCTGACTCCCGTTTCCTGTCGCAGTCTCTTTCCCCTTAAAGGGGCCGCATCGTTTTCCCTTGTAACACCCCCTGTTACTTATCAGGGAATTTTGTAGCCTACATCTGCTTGATGAGGCGGGGGGCCTCCATATGGTTCGCTGTTAGCTGCCTGGCGATTTACAGGTCTCTCTCTGATGCTCTTAATGGGTGGTTCTCGGTCCTCTCTCCTTGGGTTTCTACTTCTTCTTCTCCTTCCGTCATGCAAGTGTCCTCGTCAGAGTCCTCTTGGAACATCTTGTGAAAAAAGGAGCCATTTCGGGTGATCTCTCCATCTTCTCGCATCGCTGTGACCATTTGACGTCCGTGACCAACAGCGGCTCAGAGCCCTATCTCGCATCCGTCTTCCTTTGTTGCTTCTGCCTGACGAGCACGACTTCTCCGACCAGGAGTTGCGGTTCTACCCCCTTCCTTTTCCTGTCTGTACCCTCTTTGGCTTTCCTCCTTTTCTCAGCTTCTCATTTTTGGATTTCTGCATCTTCCAGCGGGGTGTAGTCTTCGAGCTGTGGTAGCCGAGTCCTTGGCTTGTACTTGGTCATGAGTTCGGTGGGTGTCCTTCCAGTTCTTTTGTGCAAAGTGTTCTGGTAACTCCTCGGCATTTGCGAGATGGCCTGGGGCATCAACATCAGGTCTGCGGCTGCTTTCTGGCATGTCCTTTTGATGGTGGCCATAAATCGTTCCACCATACTGTTGACTTGCGGCCAAAGTGGTGTAATCCTTCGGCGGTGGAACCCAAGGTGTGCTGCAAACATTCAAAAGTCTTGGCCCTGAAATGGTGGACCGTTGTCTGTTTTTTTCAGATTTTCTATGTTGGCTGCTTGCACATCCACTCTTTCATACACCCTTGCGAGGTCCTCTATCTCTTGTAAAGGGAATGGCTTCTTTAGCAGGTGTTTTCTGAATTGCAAGGTTATGCATCTTTCTATTACTCTCAGCCTGATGGCTTCATCATCATGAAAGTTTGCGAAATCGCAATAGGTTATCTTCCTCTGGAGTCGGAGTATGAATTTACCAATTGTCTCGTGGGGCAGTTGCGTGCACTGGTTGAATGGTTACCTTTTGTAGTTTGTGTTGGGAATGACTACTAATTTCCCATGGATTGCGGTTCTGAGAAGATATGTCAACTTCTCCTGGGCCGGGATGTTTTTTATGATCCCCTTCATCTCCTTTCTTACAAGATTTGTAAAGATGTCTATTTTGTTGGGTGCATCCTCGTTCCCTAGTGCCCTCAAGAACTCTTTCAATTCTTCCATCCATTCCTGCCATCTCTGGCCCTGGTCCTCCTGTGGTTCTAGTGTGAATGGGTTGGGGCATCGTAGAAACGTCACAGGGTTTGTGGGGGCTACACCTGCTACCACTTGTGCTGCCGGGTCTGCTGCTCCTCCTTGTGACATGGTCCTCTTTTCCTGGTGTGGCTGCTCGCATTGCTTTGTTGCTCAGTCCTTCGGGTGGTGTACTGTATTGGGGTTTATCTCCCCTTATTATTGTGGGTTCCTCTATCTGTGCGCACCTCCTTCTTTCTTCTCCTTGGGCTGGGTGGCTGTGTGGTGGTTGTGGCTTAATGACCGTGTTGAACTGCTCTTGTGCTCCTTCGGAGTGTGAGGTTCTTTGATCTCGTGGAGTGGTTTACACGTTGTGGGGTTGCCTTTATTTGTAGGCTAGTGCGTTGGTTTGCTTTCTTCCCTTGGCCTGTGTAGGGCAAGGCTGCGTGGTGCGTATAACGTGCAATCTCATGTGTCAGATTGTCTCTGAGGCCATGTGGTGCAAGTGGTACGTGGCCTTGTTTGCCCGTTTTCCTTTCCTGTGGGCTGGGTGCACGTGTTGGCGTGTGCATCCACGTGTTGTAATGGGCCTGGGTATTTTCCTTCCTAGGCGGTCGTTCTCCTTCATTACCAGCTGCTGATTGTTCGTGGTCGTTGTTGCGATCTAATTGTGGTACGGGTTTAATAAATGTTTGATGTCCTCGCATTCGACTCCTCGCGTTCTAGTGGGTTCGCAGGGTGAGGCCGCATGACGTATATAATACGCGACCTGGCGGAATGATGTGCGGCCTGGGGTTTGGCGGGGCATATCTCTTCTGTCCTCCGTGACCACCCGCCTCCGTGTTGGGCAGTATTTATTTCATGCGCTCCTCTTCTCTCAGCCACGGTGCTCATTACTGCGGATGTTCATTGCAGCGATGACCCTCGCTTGCAGGCGACGGTCCTCCCTGCCGATGCCGTACCCTGTGTCAGGATTCGCCTCCCTGCTGCAGACGGTCATCGGATTCATCTCCAGCTGTCCTCGAGTCCTCGATCCTCCGCTCCTTCGCTTTGGCTGCCTCCTTCAGCCATCTTGCAGCCACGAACGGTCCAAGTGTTGCCTTCCTCCTTCAGCCTTTCAAGTCCTCCTACTATGCTGTGGGTGTCAACCACCTCCACTGGTCACGCCGGCCTCTCCTCCACCGGTGCTGACCACCTCCTCCTCCAGCTGCGGCACAGCCTTGCTGTGCACAAGTGGGCAGCAGTCCTCCTCTTGATCCGTGTCTCCTAGTCCTTGAGGCGGCACGGCATGGCTCGTTGGCAGTTGTTACAGCCTAGTGAACGTATCCAGTCATAAAGAACACAGACACCGGTTCTTTGCTTCCAACCTCTTTATTAATCATACACATACTGCTTGTCCCTCCCCTGTCCCCTCCCCTTTCCCCAGGCTCCAGTTTCCTGTCGCAGTCTCTTTTCCCTAAAAAGGGCCATGTCCTTTTCCCTCGTAACATGGGATCGATTGTATTTATTGCGTGGGTCTTTACCGGGCAGTAAATACAACGGATGCCCCATTTGTGATGTCATCTGTGATGTCCTGGATGTTAGTCGTAGCAGTGCACGCTGGTAGCACAAATTATGGTTGCTTAGCTTACCATAACTGGCGAATTTCACAGGTTTTTTGGTTTTACTGTAATTATAAAGTCCCTTTGACAAAGTTTTTTCACTGAATTTCATAGGTTTTTATTACTGCAACTTAACCATAACGTTCCTTAAACAACGTTTTTTTCTGTGAATTTCATAGGTTTTTATGAGTGAAAATGTTTCATGATGTTACAGCACTGTATATAAGTTATTAATAATTCCTCTTTTAGAATATATGAAAGAACTGTAAACCTCCTTTAAGAAACATATTTTTTGCAACGCATACTGATGTGTGTCGTTACCAGCAGCACATGCTGAGGATGCAAGTCATGGTTAAATTGCTTAGGGCATGAGGCTCGACTATGACCCCTGTCCCACCAAACCACCCCCGTTATCCATTGCAGCTACCGTGCATCCTAGTTCAGTGTTCACTATACCCTCATAATGTGACCAATGGCCAGTGCTCATAGCTTGCATCCACGGACAGTCTCCACAATCCATGGGGCATGGACTTCGGCCAAGCTGCATTCCCCAATAGGCATATCAGAGTAGGCATTTGTCCTTGCAGAGGGCCAGGCCCACTGTCTAGGCAGCAAAGTTATATCACAATTGTTTGTACTTACTTTTTGACACTTTCAAAAAAGTCAAACACAGGACAAATTTGTAAAAGCATGCTTTCAGGTCCTTGCTGATACTCCTCACGCAAGTTTACTGCAATCCCGTCCAGCACCTTGGGCTGCAGCCACGAGCAGAATTTGTTTGTCCCATTTAAACATAGGGCTTCAGCCAATGCGGCATGCCCCAATAAGTGAGTAGGCATTCGTCCTTGCCGAGGGCCAGGCCCACTGTCCACGCACCAAAGTGATGTCACTATTTTGTGTACTTACATTTTGACACGTTGGAAAAATAAAACACAGGGCAGATTTGCAAAAGCAGGCTTTCAGGTCCTTGCTGATGCTCCTCGCGAATGTTTGCTGCAATCCTGTCCAGCACTTCGCGCTGTAGCCACAAGCAGAATTTGTTTCCACATTCATACCTATCGTGATTTCAAAAAACGTTACCACATAGTCGGTCGCTGTTGGCCATGCCCACTTTATCCCCATTGCCGGGCCCTCATGGTTATGGCCAGTAGCCAGATTGTTTGTGACATGACCCAGATAATCTGGCCACTGCCCATGGCCACAGGCTAGACCTCAGTTACCAAACGTATATCACTATTTTGTGTACCTACATTATGACACTTTTCAAAAAAATAAAACTCAAACACATTTGCAAAACCATGCTTTCGGGTCCTTGCCAATGCTTCTTGTACGAGTTTGCTGCAAACCTGTCCATGTTTTATTTTTTGAAAAGTGTCACAATGTACGTATAAAGAATAGTCACATAACTTAGCCCCCACTTAACAAAATCCATTCAGACTTTGCACATACATTCAAGGTTGGTTCAATCATCTTTCCGAAAACGGTTGTGCAGATTCGTCAAACAGCAACAAAGTTATAAGCCATCTAAACATCTTGAGACCCCCTTCTAATTTTCCCCTCTCTTGACAAAATCCCACTGAACTTTGCGAAAACATTCAAATCTTGGTCTTAAATCTTTTCGCAAAATGTTGTGCAGATTTGTGAAATGGCACAAATATTTTGGGACCCCCCCTTTTAATTTTTCCCCCTGTTGGTGCAACAACACCAGACTTTGCAGAACCATTCAGGGCTAGGTCTAAAATGATATTGCATCATGTCATGTATTTATTTATTTATTTTATTTGCATTTGTAAAATGCACTTGCAGCCCAGAGGCATCGAGGCGCTGTTACAGAATTTGTAAGAGGTTTTGATTAACATGTTAATGGGCAACCAGAGGTCTCTTAGTTACATATACAGACTACATGAGATAAAGATATCCAGGAACAGAAAAACTGAGTTTGTAGTCACATTTATCCGTTTCTTTCACAGAACGGTTTCCGGTATTCGATTACTCAGTTACTACACTCACCAGCTGAAGATAAACACACTGGCACCACAATATCAAGGCACTGCGAACGTAGCCAGTAGCCATTAACCAGTAGCCAGTAAGTGTATTAGATAGTGATTTATGAACTATATTACACACACATTTACAGGAAGATTCTGTTAGAATCATCTGTCTTTCGTCTCTCTCTCCCCCTCCAACTAGTTTTTGTTTTCGAGCAGTGCACATGTCCAGTGCTCATCGTCCTACTGATTGTTTCTATAAAGATTGATAGTGTCCTGAAGAAGGGGGCTGAAGATACAGTTAATATCGAGATCAATTCGGTCTCTGTGTTCTCCACCCTCAGAAACACAAATTGGTGTAGACGAAGGGTCATGACTAAAAATTACGATTTCATGCTAACATTTGTCACTTATGGTACTAACATCACATTGATTTCAACTGCTTTATGCTAAAAATGATAGCTGTCACAATTAGGTAGATGTGACATATGTGTTGTTATTTTGAAGTTGTACCTCATAAGTACGCCACAAAATCGCTGATGTCTGTTGCATTTTTAGTTTGACCATTGAAGTGTCATGTTCACACATGGTCCTTTTTAACTATGTATATGCAAATTAAAATATGTGTTTTGTGATACCGATGCAACTGTCCTTAATGCAGCTGAGTGTAATTAAATATTACTCATATGAGTATTCACCTTACTACCCATGTGTAGGGAAGTTGGGTAGCCAGTGGTGTATCTGCTCTATAAACATATATCTTTCCTCACACACCCTGGTCCCCGAAAAAAAGAGGAACAACCTTGCTCAACAATCATTTACTTACAGTGAAAAAGAAGACTGCATTTCCAATGGCGCTCAAATAAATGCCATTTCTACGGAACCACTGCATATTTTGCGACCTCGTGATCTCATAGTGGGTGGAGAACATGCCAGCAGTCTGCATAAATTCACCCATGCTTCTGTTTATACCGGCATGGGCCCATACTCCTCTTGGTGTTATGCATGAGAAAACGACCTTGGCAGTAGGAAAAATCTGCATCACTGCATTCAGAAACCTCTTCAGGTGACGGATTAAACGTCCACACGACATGTAACCCAAATGTAGACTTCCATAGTGCACACGACAAAGTCAACGTTCATGATGGACGCCACATATCTGCAAAGGCGAACCATTCCGCCGAAACTGCTGTCATACTGACAGCCCCAGGAAGCATCCACTCCTTCCAACCCGAAATTACCAGCAACGCCTCTTTGCACACAACACCTGTGCAGATGGCGCACAAAGGTAACCGATGTTGAGCACTGTGCGTCTCTCCATCTCTACCAACCTCACGACAAAGTATTGGGAAAAAATGGTACCGCCCCTTCCTGTCAACCACACCCTAAACACCTAATTGCCTATTTCCCACAATTCCATTTCCATGGCCACCATGCCCATAATGACAGCATGTGTCACGTGCGCTTTCCCAACTACAGTGAGGGCCACGGCCCAGTAAAGCATACACAATACTTTTTGTCATGATGCCTACCTCCAAGGAGCCAGGTCCGACCCAGCGACCCCAGAGGCAGGCATCATTTCCCCCAGGGGAGTGCCAGCGGGCCCAAGCTGGGGCCCTTTGGACGCAGTCCTGGCGCCTTAGGCGCCAGGCTCATGTTGGACCTCTGTCCTGGCGCCTTAGGCGCCAGGCTCATAAAGCTAGACATGTGTTCAAGTGTTTTAATGTGCACTTACCTGATGCAGACCATGCTGCCACATCCAGGCCCTCTTGAGGCCTGAATGGAACTACTTTACCTGTGGGACTACTTTCCACCCGGGTGTGGTCGGGGAAGGATACATACCTGATCGGAGGAAGGATACACACTTGGGACTTCTTCCAAAGCTATTTAAACCACACCCGATCAGCAACTCACGCTTCGCGTTGTTCTGCTCCTCGCAGCTGGACGCTCACTGTGTCAGCTCCTGCATCTGGACTTCAGCCACGCCTGTCAGCATCCTGGGTCACCTGCAAAGGGAGACAAGAGACCTTACCAGCTAAATCTGCACCACGGAGACATCACCGACGATCCTGAAAGGGAAGACAATATTTTTAAAAGCATTTCGTTACGATCGCTGCAGCGCTGCATTTCACTCACCTTTCCTGGGTTCCTCCATTTTCAGCAGCGATCATCCGGATACACAGCCACTTCCCAGAGCCTAGAGAAAAAGACAAGAATAAGAGGTGAGAGAAGGAAGGGAATAAGACTTACCTGTTGGGTCATTCCCATTTCATTTCGGGTCTTGCGCTTCCAGGCATTTTCCGGACCCCGGCCCCTATGGGGAAAAAAGACAGACATTGAATGAGCGTATGCAAAGACAGTTCCCGAGCGCTCATCCAGAACTAACCTGCCATTTAATGGAACTGGAACTGCACGTTTCACTTCGGGTCGGTGCCATATCTCCGGCATTCCGAACCCCGGCCCCTAAGGGGAAAAAAGACATAAGCATTAGCGCTTGCTGCAAAAAGACAATGAACATTATTATTAAGCTTGGACTTTTGAACTTGCAACAGAACTTTTAAAGAGCCTTACCTGAATAGTCAAGCTTACCTGAACTCCCATCAATCCTCAATCCAGTGAAGTAACTGGGTTTCAACGCGCCCCTGCATCAGAAGCAGGATGGAGAGCTCATCTTTCCTGACCCTAAAGTGAGACTTCACGGGGAATCGTGGAAGGGTATCGTGGAGGGTTGGAAGAGAGTGGGAGGCTTGAGCATAACTCAGTCAGTAGGTAATACTCCCTTTTCACGCACAGGGGAATATTCCTGCGAGCCGGAGAAGCCAGAGTAGAGGGCCCTTCCTGTCCATCTTCAGAGTCCTGCGCTTCACCATTGAAGAAGCATCAGCACTCGAAGCCAGACCTGCGCCTCCGTGGGAATCAGGTGAGCGTTACACTTTTTCCCTTTGCACTGGCATTTTTGCAGCACTCCCTCATTGGGTGCCGTGACATTTTCAAACATGCATGCAGCAATCGCATACGAAACCTCGGCATTGCACACTATCATTTCTATACACCACTCCCTATTTACTGTTAAACACTCTCAGTGCACGTTCCTTTTGATTCCAAAGCCCCTCCACCAGAAACTTCTACTGAAGAATGCACGATTGCAGCATCCACAAAGATCCTGAGGCGCACCCAGCACACCTTTGGCCATGCATACAACAGTGCAGCCCTTGCCCACACCCACCACACCATTATGGATCCATGCATGCAACCATGTGGGCAGCTAACATTATGCACATATGTAACATAGGTAGCGGCACTTCTACCCAACACACAATAAAACACCCATTCACGAAAACGTGTCACAATTGGCAGAATCCACAAAAATACCACAGCCTGCACCACCCCTGCCCCCTGCCATTCACAAAGTATTGTGTCACTGGCAACCTAAGCACAACATCTTCGCAACATTGGGCCTACTTCAATAAATCTGCACACAGCAGAGTAACCAAGCACATATAAGCTGCACTTCAACCATACCCTCTTCCATACTCAGTGTAGAAACACTGCTCCCTATGGCCACACTGCACAACTTCTCACTGAACCATCTCCTGCCATACACCAAATACTATAGCATGTTGCAACTATCACCACAACCGTGGAACGCACAATACACACTTTTTAACCCACTTGTGCTGCTGTAGCACGTCAACAATGTGCTCCACAACCATTCTCCAAAGACCACCACCCTGTGCCTGATGCACTGTCAAACCTGCATTGCTGCAGTGGATGTGCTCCTTGCACACATTCACTGCACCGTAATGCAACCATACATGCCAGCATGTCACCAATTACCACTATGCACATACGCACCACTGGCACCGGCACTCCTACCCAACCTCTGCACCGCAATGGAGCTATACAGCGTAAAATGCAACAGTCACCATAATCTACAACCATGCGACAATGTGGGCAGCTAACATTATGCACTATGTAACATACGTAGCAGCACTTCTACCCAACTCCCTCACACCATTAAATACCCATTCACGAAAATGTCACAATTAGCAGAAGCCACAAACATACCACAGCCTGCACCACCCCTACCCACTGCCATTCACAAAGTATTGTGTCACTGGCAACCTAAGCACAACATCTTCACAACATTGGCCCTACTTCATTAAATCTGCACACAGCAGAGTAACCAAGCACATATAAGCTACACTTCAACCATACCCTCTTCCATACTCACAGTATAGAAACACTGCACCCTGTGGCCACACTGCACAAATTCTCACTGCACCATCTTCTGCTGCACACCAAATACTGTAGCATGTTGCAACTATCACCACAACCATGGAATGCACAATACATGCTTCGCAAATCACTTGTAGTGCTACAGCACGTCGACAATGTGCTCCATACCCACCATCTCCCAACATCACCACCCTGTGCCCCATGCACTATCAAACCTACATTGCTCCAGTGGGTGTGCTCCTTGCCCAAATTCCCTGCACCGTAATGCAATAATGCATGTCAGCATGTCACCAGCTACCACTATGCACAAACACACCACTGGCACCAGCACTCCAACCCAACCTCTGCACCGTAATGGAGCTGTACAGCGTAAAATGCAACAGTCACCAGACTCTGCAAACATTACACTGTCTCTGGCTGCCCTACGCTCTTTCATTCACTTAACTATGGTCTTACCCACTTCCACTCAGAAAGTATTGTCACTTCCAACCTAACCACAAAATGTTCACAACATTGCCCCTACTCCAAGCAATGTGCACACAGCACACTATCCAAGCACATATACCCTGCACTTCAACCATACCCTCTTCCATACTGACAGTATGCAAACACTGCACCCAGTGCCTACACTGCATGACTTTTCACTGCACCATCTCCAACCACACATGAAAAACTTTACCATCTTCTAACAGTGACCTTATCTAAAAAAACAAACATAAATGCATGGCAGCTCACTTCTGCTCCATTGCGTCTGAAATGTGCTCCACAACCATTCCGTACAAGTCACCACGCCCTAGGCTCTTGAGCGCATGGCCTACGGCCATGCACCCAATAATCAAGGCCTTGAACACACCCACCGCAATGTAATGCCACCATGCATGTCACCATGTCACCAACTATGACAATCCACATACACCCCACTGCCACCAGCACTCCTACCCAACCTGCGCACCGCCATGGAGCTACGTAGCAAAATAATGCAACAGTTACCATAATGTAGAAAGAAAACACTGTCTCCTGCACCCCTGTGCACTTTCATTCACATACTATGGGCGTACCCACTTCCTTTCACAAAGTATTGTGTCACTACCCACATACTGTTCGCAACATTGGCCCTACTCCAACCAATCTGCACACACCATACTATGCAAGTACCACCCTCTTCCAGATGAAGAGTCAGACATGCATTGCTGCGGTGGGTGTGCTGAAGCCCTAGGCTCTTGAGTGCATGCCCTTCGGCCTACGGCCATGCACCCAATAATCTAATCCTTCATCAGACCCACTGCAATTTCATGCACCCATCCATGGCACCATGTGCCCAACTACCGCAATCCATCTGCAGAGCACAGCCACCCGCGCTCCCATCCAACCTATGTCATGTGCAATTCACTCCCCTTCTGAAATTCACCTGCCTCCACTCACCATGGAAAGAGGTTGCAGTGAAAATGTGGAGGCAGAAGCTATCGGGCCGTTACGACAGCTGCCTCCAATCACCATCCAAGGTAGTCAACTGTCTAGGTACCCGCGAATTGGCGCAATATGCACAAACACTGTAGGCACTTCTCCGTCTTCTTCCACCTAGTTACTTATGTCACATGAACCCCTTCTCACTCCCCTACCCTTTGCCTCCCTTCTTGCCACCAACACATGGCATATTTCCGCCGGCGCACTGTCTTCCGATACACCATAGCAACGTTAGCCAAAAAATGTTGACGCACAGCATGCTTCCCTCCAGCCAACCACCGGCCAACCACTGGCTACGTCCAAAGTTCTCCGACAGCACACCGTACTGCAAGCCAATGACACTTCTGTCCGTGGAGCGGACCCAGATATCATTAATTTTTAGAGATGTACATTTCAGTTGTTTGCAACAAAAGTACTGACCGGATTCCCACCAAACACACAAAAGCACGCTTTCTGACCCAAGCCCCTGCCGAGATTTGGTGCAAATCCATCCAGCCATTCAGTCTATGGAAAAATAAAATGTTTGGGACCCACCTATAACTTTCCCCCCCTGCACAAAACCTCACCCAACTTGGCGAAACAATTCAGAGTGAGCCATATACTTTTTTTTATCAAAGTTTGGTGCAGATTCCTCCAGCGAGATCGAAGTTATAAGCCGCCGAAAAAGCGGTCTTCCTATGGGTTTAGCAACTTAACAATATACACGCCCGCTACTGCGGGCTGTGTAATATGTGTATATATACACACGCACACACACACATACACACATATATATATATTTATATTCAGTGAAAAAACATTGTCAAAAAGACGTCATAGTTACAAGTGAAACCAAAGACCCCCAGAAGTTCACCAGTTATGGTAAGCTAAGCAGCCATAACCCGTGCCACCACCGTGCACGGCTAAGATGAAAACCCAGGTCACCAAAGATGACATCAGAAATGGCAGTGGTCAAAGAGCACGAGAAACACTGCCACCTACCTTAAATTTAAGACCCGCCCAACATCTTCCTTTGTCCACCTGCCCCTCCATCTCTGTGGTTTATGCCCCTATCCTCCCTCCCTTCCTTTCCCTCCTCCACCATACCTTGCCTCTCCTATAAAAAACAGAAAAACAAAAAAGCCAAAAAATCCAAACTGTTGCCTCCACAGTGAACTACAATGGTGTCTGGATGCTTCAAGTGAACCATATTCTCACAAAATGGGAGAAATTCTGCCCACTTCATTCCTGGAACATCATGGCATGAAACTTGAAATTCATGTAATCCAAGATTCTCAGACAATCTACAGTGCTCAGAATACACCTTCAGCAAATGGATCCAAGAGTCTCCCAGATTCCATACACTCTGCTTCCTCAAAGACATATCCATAGCATCTTTAGTGCACTCACCAAAAGAAAACTCGTGCTAACCTCTCTTCCTGTACACCACACCCAGGAAACCTGATTGGCTGATCCCCTGATGTCTGGGGTCATTCATAGTTTCTGCAGTCCCCTTTCCATGCCAGGCATCTTTAAAAGATCCAGATGGCACGTGAGGTGTTCGCGGACTACCGCAGTGATGGTGGACACCTTAGCACAGAGCAGCCCTTTTACCCTTTTTACTTTTATGTACATGTCTTATGTTAATGATTTAAACAAAAGATAGATGGCTCCTATCAACAGTTACACACATTAAACTAAAACTGTTGTTTATAACACGTACAAGATTTAATCCAAAATTGACATATAAAAATACACTTATCAAAAACACTTTATAAAACACTGTATAAGAAATACAATTTAAAAAACCGTGACAGACACCGCCTATTTCACTCGGCGAAGATCTAAATAGATCAAATTCGTTATGATCTTGGAGACTCTCAAAGGCGTCTCTAAGTCAGAGTTGTCATTTCCTTTACATATATAAGGCATCAATGATTAATAAATACGTCATTGTCACGCACTCGACATGTTTCAGTTCTCTTTGATCGTTATGGGAACTTTCTTCAGGTATTATTGTCACTTGGATATCTTAAAAAACATACAAGGTATACTGTTATTGTATATTGCTGGAGTTTCCTCCAACGTCTTGTGCACAGTGTAAACGCTGTTTCTTTCTTGATATAAAAACCGTTGTAACTGGTCTAATCCGTGGAGTCAGTTGGGAGGGCTGTCTTGAACTGAGCAAGAGATGTATTTTCTTAGGTATGGTTCCCCTTATTAAAGGGATAATCAACCTGTAAAAATTGTCGAATTTTCAAATTATTAGATCAGAGGTCTAGTTATTTTCCACTATGGAATTCTTCATGATGGGTAGCTGAAGTCACTCTCCTGACTGGAGACTCTCAGTTGTTCTAGAAGTGGATGAGTATCCCCAGTAGACAGATATCAGAATTAGTAGTCAGCTCTAGAAATAGGCACCTTCAAGTGCCAGAGGACCCCATTTGGATCTTCAAACTTAGGCAGAATATTAATTTCTTTTTTTTTCTTCGGGTCAAGGAAGTAGCCTAGTCCGCAGTCATGCTCAAATATTATTGCAAAACAAAGGGGGGTCTGGGAATCTCTCTACCAGCACGAACACAGCCCAATGACCTGTTCTTGGGTGAATAACCCCTGGGAGAGACTCGACCAAGTCTTTAGCTCACTGTCCCTTTCACAGAGAAGAAATTTCCCTGCATATCAGCCTTTGTCCTGCCCAGGGGCAGTCCAGCGCCGAAATGCTAGGCAATTCTCCTCTGAACAAGAGTACCATCAGTAACCCCATACACGTGTTTCAGCCTTGTTGGGCATCATCAGTGAGGTGAAACTGGTGCCTCTCTAAGAACAGTGAACAAGGGGTCCACGTCTGGATCGCCCTGTCAACTTAGGGTGAAACCCAAAGTTAATTAATGCAAAACAAAGGGGGGTCTGGGAATCTCTCTACCAGCACAAACACAGCCCAATGACCTGTTCTTGGGTGAATAACCCCTGGGAGAGACTCGACCAAGTCTTTAGCTCACTGTCCCTTTCACAGAGAAGAAATTTCCCTGCATATCAGCCTTTGTCCTGCCCAGGGGCAGTCCAGCGCCGAAATGCTAGGCAATTCTCCTCTGAACAAGAGTACCATCAGTAACCCCATACACGTGTTTCAGCCTTGTTGGGCATCATCAGTGAGGTGAAACTGGTGCCTCTCTAAGAACAGTGAACAAGGGGTCCACGTCTGGATCGCCCTGTCAACTTAGGGTGAAACCCAAAGTTAATTAATGCAAAACAAAGGGGGGTCTGGGAATCTCTCTACCAGCACAAACACAGCCCAATGACCTGTTCTTGGGTGAATAACCCCTGGGAGAGACTCGACCAAGTCTTTAGCTCACTGTCCCTTTCACAGAGAAGAAATTTCCCTGCATATCAGCCTTTGTCCTGCCCAGGGGCAGTCCAGCGCCGAAATGCTAGGCAATTCTCCTCTGAACAAGAGTACCATCAGTAACTCCATACACGTGTTTCAGCCTTGTTGGGCATCATCAGTGAGGTGAAACTGGTGCCTCTCTAAGAACAGTGAACAAGGGGTCCATGTCTGGATCGCCCTGTCAACTTAGGGTGAAACCCAAAGTTAATTCATGCAAAACAAAGGGGGGTCTGGGAATCACTGATGATGCCCAACAAGGCTGAAACACGTGTATGGGGTTACTGATGGTACTCTTGTTCAGAGGAGAATTGCCTAGCATTTCGGCGCTGGACTGCCCCTGGGCAGGACAAAGGCTGATATGCGGGGACATTTCTTCTCTGTGAAAAGGACAGTGAGCTAAAGACTTGGTAGAGTCTCTCCCAGGGGTTATTCACCCAAGAACAGGTCATTGGGCTGTGTTCGTGCTGGTAGAGAGATTCCCAGACCCCCCTTTGTTTGCATACATTAACTTTGGGTTTCACCCTAAGTTAACAGGGCAATCCAGACGTGGACCCCTTGCTCACTGTTCTTAGAGAGGCAACAGTTTCACCTCACTGATGATGCCCAACAAGGCTGAAACACGTGTATGGGGTTACTGATGGTACTCTTGTTCAGAGGAGAATTGCCTAGCATTTCGGCGCTGGACTGCCCCTGGGCAGGACAAAGGCTGATATGCGGGGAAATTTCTTGTGAAAAGGACAGTGAGCTAAAGACTTGGTCGAGTCTCTCCCAGGGGTTATTCACCCAAGAACATGTCATTGGGCTGTGTTCGTGCTGGTAGAGAGATTCCCAGACCCCCCTTTGTTTGCATACATTAACTTTGGGTTTCACCCGAAGTTAACAGGGCAATCCAGACGTGGACCCCTTGCTCACTGTTCTTAGAGAGGCAACAGTTTCACCTCACTGATGATGCCCAACAAGGCTGAAACACGTGTATGGGGTTACTGATGGTACTCTTGTTCAGAGGAGAATTGCCTAGCATTTCGCCGCTGGACTGCCCCTGGGCAGGACAAAGGCTGATATGCGGGGAAATTTCTTCTCTGTGAAAAGGACAGTGAGCTAAAGACTTGGTCGAGTCTCTCCCAGGGGTTATTCACCCAAGAACAGGTCATTGGGCTGTGTTCGTGCTGGTAGAGAGATTCCCAGACCCCCCTTTGTTTGCATGCTCAAATATTATGTTACTCATAGCCACCTGCATCAACAACTACTGTAAAACTCACCAAGATTTCTATTTGCAGATTCTACAACATCTGCATCTAACAAGACATAGTTCAGGTGCACTTATATTGTTAAAGGATTTTTGTCAAGTGTTTTACAAATGTATATATGCATGGTTTGTGCCACTTACCCTGTAATAAGCTTCTCAATTAGCATATTCTCTTTTTTAACCATTCTATGAAATGCCATGTATTGCAGTATTCAGCACATGCTCACATCAAGAGGCAGTTACTTACAATGCTGTGCATTTAAAAAGGTTTTTTAGAAGCTTTTTCATGAAAGTAAAAACATACATATGTGTATTTATAGCAGCAATGTGTGTAACTTTTTTCTAAAAGAAAGGAAAAGCAGATTGAAAAGATGTGTACAACATTTTGAAATGGCACTTGATGTGTGGAATTATAATGTATTGTCAGCACATGCATACTTGCCAACATGACCCATTCCAATCTATAGGTGCTTTTCAAGTCTTGTTTTTTTCTTTGCATTCTGTGAGTTGTAATACCACTTCTCTCATTGCAAAACTCAAACTACAAGTACCAGAATGCAAGAAAACCAGGACTGCACTATAAGATTCGAAAGTGTAACATTTATTTCAAATGAAAAATGGAAAATGCTGTGTGTTTTTAAAAATATTATTTAGGAGCATTTTCATGAATGTTAAGACATGCATATATGCATTTATACCGGCACTCTGTGTAACTTCTTTCTAAAAGAAACAAAAAGCAGATGCAAAGATTTGTACATCATATTTAAGTGCCACTTAGTGTGTTTAAGTTTAATATCTTGGCACCACATACATACCTGCTAACATAATCCGTTCCAATCTATAGGTGCTTATCCACTCCTAGATTTTTTCTGAATTCTGGGACTTGTAGTCCAAGTTCCCTAATGCGAAAGGTGCAACTACAACTCCCACAATGCATATAAAAAAACACTTGATAAGCACCTACATATTATAATGGATCATGTTGGCAAGTATGCATGTACTACCAACATATTAAACTTCCAAATGCCACATAAAAATGTTCTACACATCTTTTCCATCTGCTTTTCTTTTACAAAGAGTTTACACACAATGCTGCTAAAATGCACATATGCATTTTTTACCTTTCATGAAAATGCTCCTAAAAACAAAAATGTTTAAACGCTCAGCATTTTCCAATTTTCATTCCATATAAATGTCACACTCTCAAACCTCATTCAGTACATCCCTTACACTTCCACCATTCTCCACCTGTTCACACATATTTGTATACCACCAAAGTATACATATATACAACACTTCTCCTTACATATAAAGTACTCTTTCTTTCCAGACATGTACTATAAGACACCAAACACTGCTGCAACACCAATCCACCATTGCATTACCACCAGGCCACAGTTTCAGAATTCTTCAAAAGCACTGCAACACATTACAAATACATTGCACCACAAACACGGCACTTCTTTCATTAAAACCAGCAGCACAGAAATAACTTAGACATGCACCTTGTTCTCAGTCATGTTTGCCCTGTTCCTTCTAATGTCCCTAACAGCACTACTCATACTCTAATTGTTCTAACAACATAGTTAACATACTTTAGTACACCACCCATAACACAACATTATTATCTCTTTCTCTCAACAACTCCTCCCTTCATAGATAGCAACCTCTCTTACTAAAAGTACTGCCCCTTTACCACCTAAACCCACTAACTTTCTTTTACAATTACAGCAAAGAAGAAGATTCCCGGAAACAGCTACCGAACAAAGAACACTCTTCACATATAACAAGGTAAGTACATTAACCTAGCATATCTATCACTCTAATTGCAACAATGTACTTTCACTATATATTAGCCTAGAGTATTCTTGTCGAATCAACAACATTAATTTCACTCATACTCATTATATTGCAACATTCACACTCTTTCTATTCCTATCTACCACCACCATTATAACACCCACTGTTTTCCTCAAAACATCATGTCCCTACTTTCAATCACAGCACCACTCCCTTACTCACTAACCCAAGCCCATCACACCTCTTCATACTCTTACAACCTTCTCAAATACACCTATCATCCTACTACACAATCGCACAGCTCTCTATTAATCTCTACAATCACACCCAAACACCCATGCACAATACATGCAAATACATTCCACAACTTTCAAACCCAAACTTACTTTTCTCCCAACAGACAAAACAAAATGCCTAAAAAGCAAAGAAGAAATAGAGCAGATCTGACTATAAGCAAGCCATATAGTCATCCACCTCTAAAATAATGTATAGAAAACATTAAAACAAAACAGCTAGTAACCTCACTCAACAAAACTAAACCAGCCACTACTAAAAGTAAAAGCCCTCTTGCAAAAAATAAAAGTTAAATGTAAAAGAAAATGTACAAACAAAAGCACACCTACTAATGAACACTATCTAGCAATGTTAATGTAGCCACAGTAAAGCATTCAAAATAATCATTTTACAAAAACGTTTCCACTGTAGCATTCTTCAGTCTTATTATAACAGCTGATAAGTCACGATCTACCCTTAAAAACGACTGCTGAAGACTAATCATTGAATCTCTAATTGACAACACATTTCTAATAAAGAGAAAGTTGTTTATATTGATTTTAAACAGAATGAAACCACTAAATTGTAACGCTCACCTGACTCCCACAGAGACGCTGACCAGGTCTGGACTGCTGCGGCCTCTTCTAAGGTGATGCGCAGAACTCGGAAGACCGACTGGACAGGACCCCCAAATCTCGCTTGTCTGACTCGCAGGAGAATCCTTCTGGAGATGGAGAAAGGGGATGAACTACCTGAGGAGTAGCGTGTCGGCCTCCCACTTCCCTCTTTCACTCTGCTCAGACCACCTCCGAAATTCCCCGTTAACTCTCACCTTAAGGTTTGAAAGGACGAGCTCTCCATCCTGCTTCTGGTGCAGGGGTGCGATTATATCCAGTTACTTCACTGGTGTTCGGATTGGTGAGGATCCAAGCTTACTTGACTTTCCTGGCAAGGTGCCGTAAGTATACTGTTGTAAAAGTTCAAGAGTTGGCCTCCTTTTCTATTTGCCTTTATATTCAGTAGTCCGTCTCTTATCCCTTTTATCACAGGTGCTGAGTGAAGATTTCGCGTAGAGGAAACAATTCGCCGAAGGTAAACTCAGGTGAGTTTATGATGGGTGGTTCCTTTAATGTCCTTATATTCACCCACTAATGCGTGTGTCTTTTTTCCCCATAGGGGCCGGGGTACGGTACTGCCGAAGAAGCGGCGCCGACCCGAGATGAGGAAAGATTCTCCCAACAATAATCAGGTAAGTCTTGTGGCGAAAATCTGGCTTTCCTCAATATGTTCCTTTTGCTCACCTTTTTTTCTTCGCTTCCCCCTTAGGCGCAGGTATGCGGCGGATCGTGCAGATGGTCGCTAAGGAGCACGGAGATGCCTCGTGAAAAGGTGAGTGGAATGCAGCGCTGCTTTAAAATAAATGACTTCCCATAGGATCGCCGGCGTGATGACTCCGGGTAGAAGCAGGTAATGTTCTTCTGTTCACCTTTTCCCTTCTCTTCTTTCCTTTCAGGTGTTCCAGGATGGAGGCGGGCGTGGCTGGAGTCAGGATGCAGGAGCAGACACGGTGAGCGTCCAGCTGCTAGGTGCAGAACAACGCGAAGCGTGAGCTGCTGTCTGGGCGTGGCTTAAATAGCCCCCAAAGTAGTTCCAGGTACGTATTCTTCCCCGGCCACGCCCAAGTGGCAAAATAGTCCCACAGGTAAAATAGTCCCTTTCAGGCCTCAAAGAGGTCTGGATCTGGCAGCACGGTCTGCATCAGGTAAGTTCACATAAACACTCCCTTTATGAGCCTGGCGCCTATGGCGCCAGGACTGAGGTCCAAAATGAGCCTGGCGCCAAAGGCGCCAGGACAGTGTCCAAAGGGCCCCTACTAGGGGTTGCTGGCCTTTTCCCCGGGAACATGATGTCAGCTTCCGGGGACGCTGGTCCTGGACTGGTTCTCCGGGAGTAGGCATCATGACAGCACTCCCCCCCCAGGCCCCTCCCAAGATTGTTCTCTCCGGGGGTTTCGGTTTGTTTGGGAAATTCCGGTGGAATTCTTTTATTAACCGAGGTGCATGTACATGGTCACTAGGTTCCCCAAGACCTTTCCTGAGGCTCAGTATTCTTTCCAATCTATTAGATAGAAAAGTTTTGACTTTGACACCTTGGTATCTAAAATGTTCTTCACCTCGAATTCAGGTTCTCCATTTATTTGGATAGGTTCTGGTGGCTTGATTAATCGAGTTCCAGGTTGTACTGGTTTCAAAAGTGATACATGAAAAACAGGGTGAATCCGCATATTAGCTGGTAGGTCGAGTTTGACGGCCACCGGGTTGATTATGGCCGTAATTGAGTAAGGCCCCAAATATTCTGGGTTAAAAGTTCGAGGTCCTTTGAGCGATAAGTGTCTGGTGCCTCACTTCGGTGGAGATCAGCATTCTTCTTGTATTTTCTCTTGGCTTGCTGTATATGTGTAGTTGCTTCTTTGAAAGCTTGAGTTATTGTAGAATGCAGATGGTCTACTGCGGGCATTTCGAGGCTTTGAGGTGAGTCAAGATCTGAGGTTCGAGGGTGATGCCCATGTAAGGTATAAAAAGGACTTTGCCCAGTTCCAGAATGTACCGAATTATTGTATGCATATTCGGCAATCCAAAGAATATCCTTCCAATTACTTTCAGATTGATGCAACATACACCGTAAATATTGTTGAAGGGTCTGGTTAGTCCTCTCTGTTTGACCATCGGTCTGAGGGTGGTGGCTGGTTGATAATCTTACGTCGATTTGTGCCAGCTCACAACACTTTCTCCAAAAATGGGAAATTAATTGGCTTCCCCGGTCAGAGACTAGTATGGACGGGAATCCATGTAAACGAACAATATTTTCAAGGAATTCCTTGGCTAGGACAGAAGCTGAAGGTAAACCTTTTAATGGAATGAAGTGGGCCATTTTGGAAAATAAATCCACAATAACAAGAATAGTGTTATATCCATAACAAGGAGGCAGGTCCGTAATAAAATCCAGTGACAAGGTGTGCCAAGGTGCCGGTGGAATGTCTAAGGGCTGAAGAAGGCCGGCTGGTCTTTTTTTTTTTTACCTTTATTTTGGGCACAAACACCACAGGACATCACAAAGGATTTAATGTCCTTTCGCCAAGAGGGCCACCAGAACTGTCGTTTAACCTTTTCTTCCGTCTTGGCAATACCTGGGTGCCCCTCTATTAGAGTATCATGATAACGAGAAATAACCAGTTATTGTAATTCTTTGTGTGGTAGAAATAAGCGCCCTTGGAAGTAAGGTAGATCATCATTGACAGTAAAGTAAGACCCCTTTTGAATCCAATCCTGCAAGGCTGTAGGGTCCAGGAGTTGTTTAACTCTAGCTTGAATGTCTTCCAGTGTTTGTAAAGAGGTCATGCCCAGAATTCTTTGTTCGGGAATTATCGGTACAGGTTCTGAGTTTGTATCTGTTTCTCCCATTCCTATTCGGGATAGAACGTCCGCTTTGCCATTCTTGCTGCCAGGACGGTAGGTAATTACAAAATCGAATTCAGCAAAAAACAAAGCCCATCGGAGCTGACGTGATGATTGAGCTTTGGCAGTTTTCAAATATTGTAAGTTCCGGTGGTCAGTGATCACTGTGATGGTATGTCTAGTGCCAAGAAGATAATGCCTCCAAGCCTTAAAAGCAGACTTAATGGCTAATAACTCTTTGTCGGTGATTGCATAATTGACCTCAGGTGCCGAGAATTTTCTGGACCAAAATGCTACGGGGTGCAGTTGGTTCGTTTCAGGATCTCTTTGAGACAGGACAGCGCCCATGGCTAAGCTGGATGCGTCGGTTTCGACTATGTATGGGAGATCTGGACGCGGGTGTTTCAATACAGGTGTGGAGGTAAATTTAGCTTTTAATTCCTGAAAGGCCTGTTTGGCTTCCTCAGACCATTCGAAGCGTTTATTTTTCCTCAAGAGTGCAGTGATGGGTTGTACAATACGTGAAAATTCCGGGATAAATCTGCAATAGAAATTGGCAAAGCCAAGCATGCTTTGAACGCCTTTCACAGAGCTAGGCGATGGCCATTTGAGGATGGCATCCACTTTTCGCGAGTCCATTCGGACTCCTTTAGGTGTCAGGATGAAACCAAGAAACTCGACTTCTGTGGTATGGAAAACACACTTTTCAAGTTTTGCAAACAGTTTGTGTTGGCGCAATTTCTCAAGAACTGCCCTGACGTGCTTTTTGTGATCAAATTCCGAAGAGGAGTACACAAGAATGTCATCGATATATACGACAAAACAAACATCGATGAGTTCCCGAAGGACATCGTTCATGAAGTTTTGGAAGGCAGCAGGTGCGTTGCACAATCCGAAAGGCATCACCTGGTCCTCGAATAGTCCATATTTGGTGCGGAAGGCAGTTTTCCATTCGTCGCCTTCCTTTACTCGCACCAGATGGTAAGCCCCCCGGAGATCTAACTTGGTGTATATGCAGGCATCCTTCACCTGGTCAAGAAGTTCAGGGATCAGAGGCAAAGGGTAACGGTTTTTAACAGTTATCTGGTTCAATGCGCGGTAGTCGATACAAGTTCTGAGGTCACCTTCTTTTTTTGGTACGAAGAACAAAGCCGAGGATGCAGGAGACTTTGACGGGCGAATGAAACCATTGGCTAGGTACTGATCTAAATATTGTCGCAAATGAAGATTCTCGGGTTCAGTAAGAGCATAAATCCTGCTACAAGGGGGTTGTGCACCGGGCATCAGATCGATTTGGCAATCGTACGACCTGTGAGGGGGTAACGTGTTGGCCTGTTCCTTTTGGAAGACGTCTTGAAATTCTTGGTATTCCGACGGTATTTGTAAAGTGGCAGGGGTTACTGTAGCCAGGCCTATATTTGGATTTCCTGGATAACAGGTTTGTGCACAATCCGGAAAGGTTATCCTCTTCGCTCGCCAATCAATTCGAGGATTATGTGTTTCTAACCAAGGGATTCCTAGAATTAACTGAAACTGTGGAGCCTTGATTACGTCAAACACAACAGCCTCCCGATGCCCGTCCTGACCCACTAGTGTCACCTCTGCAGTGGAATGTGTTACCGGCCCAGAGGCGATTTCGGTTCCATCTACTGTGGTGATGACCTCTTTACTGGTTTTAGGACGAAGAGGGAGGTTGATCCTGGAAGCCAATTCATGATCCACATAGTTTCCTATAGCCCCACTATCGATGTATGCCTTTATTGCATGCAACCGCCCAGGCTGTTCCGGATCTACGAGGACCATTGGCATGATGAAGTGAGAGGTCTGAGAGTTAGTTTTCAGGCTCGGCAAGCGGACCCCTACGCTTGTCGGGCGTGGTCGTTTCCCGAATCAGGTTCCATATGGTTCTTATCCGCGGCTCCTACCGCCTTCTTGGGCGGTTTTACTGGGCAATCTCGTAAAAAGTGTCCAGAAGACCCACAATAAAGACATAATCGCATCTGCCGTCTTCTTTCACGTTCTTTTTGAGTTAAAGGTCCTTTAACCCCTCCAATTTGCATAGGTTCTGAAACATCGGCACCCTTGGGGTTAACGTGAGTCTTGACCAACACCGGTGTCTCAAACTTGGACCGATCTGGCTTTCTGTTTTGAAGCCTGTGATCTAATTGGACCACTAAGTCTATATATTCCATGCTGTCTTGGGGCGGATTTACAACTTGGGCCAGGACATCCTTAAGTTCTCCACGTAGACCTCGATAAAATAACGTGATTCTTTTATCCTCTGGCCACCCAGTCTCCACAACCAACCTATTGAAGGTTGCGATATAGGCTAAGAGATCCTGGTTACCCTGTCGTAGGGACAGAAGTTCGTTGTCCAGGGCCTGTCCCTGAGAGTGCCGAGCAAATAATCTTTCCATGCGTGTCTGAAAGCCTTGAAAATCCCGGAGTATTGGGTCATCTTGAGTAACCAGTGAAACTGACCAATCGGCAGCACAGCCGCTGAGATATGATAATACAAAAGCTACCTTGGTTTGGTCGTTAGGAAAGGCCCCAGGTCTGCAGAGGAAGTGCAATCGGCATTGATTCATGAATACGGCAAATCTTTTGGGGTCCCCGGCAAAACGTTCAGGTGGGGCCAACGGCATATTTCCAGGTAGATTAATTTGCACTGGGTTACTTCAAACCACTGAGGCGGGAATACCCCCTGAACCTGGTAGGGGAGTTTGTCCAGCCTGACCTTGCAATAGCTGCCTGGCAAGGTCATCAGTTCGTTCCTTAGATACCATTAGTTCTCTCCTGAGAGCGTTAGTCTCTTGACGAGCGGAATGCACTTCGGCCCGTAATTCCTCCAATAGGTGGGCCAACTGATCAGTCTCGGAAGTCTCCATAGCGCCTGGGTGGGAAATTGTAGGAAGGCTTTGTGTTCTGTAACGCTCACCTGACTCCCACGGAGACGTTGACCAGGTCTGGACTGCTGCAGCCTCTTCTAAGGTGATGCGCAGAACTCGGAAGACCGACTGGACAGGACCCCCAAATCTCGCTTGTCTGACTCGCAGGAGAATCCTTCTGCAGATGGAGAAAGGGGATTAACTACCTGCGGAATAGCGCGTCGGCCTCCCACTTCCCTCTTTCACTCTCCTCAGACCACCTCCGAAATTCCCCGTTAACTCTCACCTTAAGGTTTGAAAGGACGAGCTCTCCATCCTGCTTCTGGTGCAGGGGTGCGATTATATCCAGTTACTTCACTGGTGTTCGGATTGGTGAGGATCCAAGCTTACTTGACTTTCCTGGCAAGGTGCCGTAAGTATACTGTTGTAAAAGTTCAATAGTTGGCCTCCTTTTCTATTTGCCTTTATATTCAGTAGTCCGTCTCTTATCCCTTTTATCACAGGTGCTGAGTGAAGATTTTGCGTAGAGGAAACAATTTGCCGAAGGTAAACTCAGGTGAGTTTATGATGGGTGGTTCCTTTAATGTCCTTATATTCACCCACTAATGCGTGTGTCTTTTTTCCCCATAGGGGCAGAAGAAGCGGCGCCGACCTGAGATGAGGAAAGATTCTCCCAACAATAATCGGGTAAGTCTTATGGCGAAAATCTGGCTTTCCTCAATATGTTCCTTTTGCTCACCTTTTGTTCTTCTCTTCCCCCTTAGGCGCAGGTATGCGGCGGATCGTGCAGATGGTCGCTAAGGAGCACGGAGATGTCTCGTGAACAGGTGAGTGGAACGCGGCACTGCAGCGAGCAACGCGATGCGTCTTTAAAATAAATGTCTTCCCTTAGGATCTCCGGCGTGATGACTCTGGACTCCGGGTAGAAGCAGGTAATGTTCTTCTGTTCACCTTTTCCCTTCTCTTCTTTCCTTTCAGGTGTTCCAGGATGGAGGCGGGCGTGGCTAGAGTCAGGATGCAGGAGCAGACACGGTGAGCGTCCAGCTGCTAGGTGCAGAACAACGCGAAGCGTGAGCTGCTGTCTGGGCGTGGCTTAAATAGCCCCAAAGTAGTTCCAGGTATGTATTCTTCCCCGGCCACGCCCGAGTGGCAAAATAGTCCCACAGGTAAAATAGTCCCTTTCAGGCCTCAAAGAGGTCTGGATCTGGCAGCACGGTCTGCATCAGGTAAGTTCACATAAACACTCCCTTTATGAGCCTGGCGCCTATGGCGCCAGGACTGAGGTCCAAAATGAGCCTGGCACCAAAGGCGCCAGGACAGTGTCCAAAGGGCCCCTACTAGGGGTTGCTGGCCTTTTCCCCGGGAACATGATGTCTGCTTCCGGAGACGCTGGTCCTGGACTGGTTCTCCGGGAGTAGGCATCATGACATAAATAAATGAATCAATAAATTACAAAAAGTACATCTAAACATGCGCAACATCAATATAGATACCTTTTCAAACTTTTGTGAAGGTGAATGGATTCACAAAAGAAGGACTGAACCATATTTCCATGAAGAGGCTTATAACAACAACCAAAAACAATTGCCGTAGACAGTAATGGCCGAGGGTATGAAAAAGTATGAGACACTATTATGGCAAAAGAAACCCTTATAGAAAAAGTGTCCCCAAGAAACGTTCAACCAAATATTCCTTTCGCCCAAACAAACTGTCCAGTGTATAAATGGACATACAGCTCAATGTGTAATCTATGCCAACAATCCTTTAAATCTTTACAACAATTCCTCAATCACTATGTGAAACTAAAAGACAAAAGTAAAATGAAACATTTACAAACCATAGAGATGTCCAGTGCACAGCCATTCTGGACTTCAAGGACATTCATTAGCTTGCATTTTAGGAACTGCTTGCAAAAGCACCGTCCACCACATAAAAATGTTAGCTACATATCATTCTACTATACGGAATCTTGTGCATAGACTATACTACGCAAAAAGTCCTGCAATAGAATTGCAAAATTTAAATAACATTCACCTACATTGAACAGCCAAAGAACTCCTTTCAGAAATAGAGCACATCCAAAGTAAATACTTCGAAACTGAAGTAACTTCAGAAAACATTATCGTTAACCTCACAAACACCAACCTCCTAGCAAACGCATACATAAAATAAATAGCTACGTTTCAAAACACATCTGCTGAAATACCCGACCAATTATGTGTCTGTTGTTGCAGAACGTTTTATATAAAAAAAGCACAAAAATAGCAAATATGGCCTACAAAATAGAGGACAATAAAGAATCCCAATGGTTCCAATTTGCTTTATATCTAACAGCAGAAAATGAATACAAAATAACTGACCCCTCATTAGTTTGCATGTACTACAATACAAAGTTTGACAATAACCAAATGCCATCACATGCTATCACTAATAACTTAGAAATATTCCCACTTCCAAAGGCTCTCCAAAAACTTATGAGAGCATTATAATCCAAGCAATACACCAAATTCAAGCTATAATACTCCTTCAACCGAAAACAGCCAAATTGCCTCCATCTACTAAAAGGCATCTGGGGCAAAGTAGAATATTTGCCATTAAATCTTAAAGAAAATGTAGAAACTCTAGGAGTACAATGGCCAAAAGATCAATCTTTCATGGTGTACCAACAAAAGAAAAACATATTTGGCACCAACTAGTTGACATAAACAAAGTTAGACAAGCCCTACAATATCTGAAAGAAAACAATAAATACTACAAAATATATAAACATAGAGGAAAACTTAAGCAAAATGACCCAAAGAATTCAAGGTTCACCAGCAACTGGCCATTTTGAACGTGTAGATCCTGTTACTGCAACCAACATTTTAGACTAGCATACAATTCACCCACTACATTCCAAAGTCACCACTGAAGATGCATTAGAAACATATCAAATGCGTCAAACCAAAGGATCCCCAATGAGCACATGGGGAGAAAGTGCAGAAGCACGTTCTTTTCCTCTACTCTATCCTACAGGAAAAGGAGGAAGACATGATGAAAGAACCACACAAATTAGTGCATCAGAATATCGCTCTTTACAAATGTTTTCTAAAACCTCAGATTCAGATCAATTGTAGAATACATTTTCCACCTCTTGTTCGAAAGTGAACTAGCAAATCTATGTTAAGGAGTTGCACCCACATTAAAAACAGGCTGTAATGTTTTAAACATGCCCGCTACTCAACTGCTTCAAAAGATAAAAGAAAAAGATTAAGTTTTGCAGTTAAGTATCTCTAATCTCTTGGCAAACGGGCATGGTACAAAATAATACTGGTACCAACATCACACTGATGTACGTTGTATGCGAAGGAAACTAGGCCCAACCACATGGTTTCTTACCCATGTCAATGCATCAAGGTACTTTCACCATCGCTTCATTGCCATTCTGCACTTTATCTGCAATAAAACTACCCCTCCACTCAGAGAAGTGCAACACTTCTTTTGGAGAAAAGAATAGCAATCCAGAGGAGCACCACACATCTCCATGCTTTTGTGGATAAAAGATGCTCCAAAATTTGGCCAGGAGAGTGATGCCACTGTTTTACAGTTTATTGTAAAATACACTACCTCCGACATCCCTCCAGAAACCACACATAGTGACCTGTGTACACAAATCTTATGCTTCCAAAAACATAAGTACGGCAAAAACTGCTGACGTAGATATAAAAACAAAGGTACATACTATACCAAATGTCACTTTGGCTTCCCTAGACAAGTTTGCAAAAAAGGACCTGTATATGGCTTGATGTTTCTGTTAGACAGTCTAAAAGGCAAATCCCCTAAAAACACATACAGCATTAAAAGGAACGAAGCATCCAAGTACATCAATGATTTCAATGCAATCATTGCCCTCTTGTGGAATGCAATATATAGGAATACAATACATTGCAGACAATTCCACTGCAGTTGCAAAATATGTCACAGTCACCAAAGCTGAGAAAATAGAGCTAAAAGAATTCTGGGATGACCTATCATCTGACAAGATACTGTCACAAAAATTGTACAGCTTTGGAATAAAAATGCTCCCCCATAGAGAATGGGGTTGCTACGAAGCTGCAGACCATTTAACAGGTACAGCATTACATGGCAAATCTGAACACATAGGGCCTCATCACGAGTTGGGCGGTAACCCTTAAAATCGGCGGTAACGCTATCGGTGCTGATTTTAAGGGTCCGTCGGATCATGAATCCAAATACCGCCGGCGCCATTACAGCCGGCGCCATTACAGCCGGCTGTACAAGCACCAGTAACCATTCGTGCTAAAACATAGCAATCACAAGTCTGGCGTACGCGCAATTAGTGCCAGAAAAGCGGCAGAAAATACCCCCAGCAAAATTCTGGAGGTAAAAGAACACAGGCCACAGCAATAAGGGCCCAGGTGAAACCAATGCAAATCAGAGGCCTACAAAGGACCCACCCATGCACAACACACCCTCCGCAACACCATTCCACCAGCAGGAACAGGGAGGAGACAGCAATAAGGGCCCAGGTGAAACCAATGCAAATCAGAGGCCTACAAAGGACCCACCCATGCACAACACACCCTCCCCAACACCATTCCACCAGTAGGAGCAGGGAGGAGACAGGAATAAGGGCCCAGGTGAAACCACTGCAAATCAGAGGCCTACAAAGGACCCACCCATGCACAACACACACTTCCAAACACCATGCTGCCATTTGGAGCCGGCAGCCTTGATGTGGACTTCTACCTGCTGCGCCTGGAGCTACAGAGGCCAGCCAACCAGGCCACGGCCCTGGGAGCACAGGGGGTTGTGTGGATGAAGAGAAAGAGGAGTAGAGCAGCACCAGCAAGGTGGCCAGCCATCCCCAGGGCCCTGACTGATGGCCAGTTGGTGACCGAATATCGGCTGGACAGGGCAACCATCACCCAGTTGCTGGACACAATCCAGGCTGACATCGGCAGCCGTATAGCCATCAGCACAGCAGTACCTCCGCTTGTGAAGCTTGTGTCCGTGCTACAATTCCTCGGGACTGGCAGCTACCAAAACACCGTTGCCATGATGCATGGCATGGCCCAGCTACATTCAGTGCCATGCTGGGACAGGTGCTGGATGCACTGTTGAACCATGTGAATTAGCACATCGCATTGCCAGCCACTCAGGCACAGGTGAACCAGCTGAAGGGTCAATTCCATGCCATTGCCCAAGTCCCGAATGTAATAGCAGCCCTGGACTGCACACATGTAGCACTCGTACCACCCCAGGCACATGAGGTAGCCTACAGAAACCGGACAAATTACCTTTCCCTGAATGTGCAGATGACATGTGGCCCTGACCTCACCTTCAGCCACTGCTGTGCCCTCTACCCAGGATCCACCCACAACGCCATGGTCCTGCACAACAGTACCCTGCCAGCGTACATGGAAAGGCACCGAGGGCAAAACACATGGCTGCTGGGTGAGTACAAATATATACCGTAATGCATGTTAATCCACATCTGATGGGGCTGGTCACACACAATGAAATCCCTGATTGTCAATAGGCAGCACCATCAGTGCAGCATTTCCATTCAAGCACCTTGCACGAGAAACCTTGGACATGTCCAACACAGCAGAAGACACCCATTCAGGATGTAAAAGACATGTGGCAGCACAGTGACATATGGAAGGCCTACCACCACAAAGCCTCCTGTGTGAGTAGCACTATGGCTTCCCACACTAACACAGTACAGACATCCCACCCTGCCCACCCGACAGTCATGCAAATGTAACACAAAAGTCGGCACATCCATAAAAGCACCACACATAAGTAGTCTGATTAATTCCAATGTACATCCCACAAACACCGTCCCCTGAATGGCCAATGAAATGCCTGGGGAACAGTACACAATAGTGACAACAAGCAAATGCAACAGCAGCCAAAGGGAATGGCAATGACACATGAGGTAGCCACTTCTCGCATGCACAAGCAGATGGAAGGGTCCCCTTCCCCAGTGACAAGGGAATGAGTACTGTTACATTCTGAAACAGAGGCGTACCAAGTTGTGAGTACCTCATTGAATCAATGCTGCTCGTAGCACAGCACACGCCACAATGTTAGTGACCAAATGAAAATATGGCAAAATGACACTGATGACTGAGCCCTGTACACCCACTCAAGTTACCTTGTCCCAAAACCTGCTTTCTCTCCCCTGCAGGTGATTCTGGATATCCCCAGTACACATGGCTCATGGCCCCTGTGCGTCATCCACACACTGCAGCAGAGCGGGCATACAACATTGGCCATGGTCGTACTCGGATCTGCGTGGAGAGGGCATTTGGACTGCTGAAGGCACGCTTCCGGTGCCTAGACCGTACGGGAGGGCCATTGATGTATGCACCTGAAAAAGTTGGAAAAATTGTACTGACATGTGCCATGCTGCACAACATCTGCTGTCGCAGGAATGTGCCACTGCCCCCTGATGCTCATGTGCAGCCACCTGAGGATGGGAGTGAAGGTGATGACGTGCCTGAAGGTGTTGCACATGCACAAAGGGTTGGGCTGAGGGAGGGGAGGTTGGCTAGACAGGGCTTGATTGATTTTTTTTATACGGGTGACGGCTACATTTTACACATGTCACTTCAACATTAAAGAGCACTTAATCACAATCACTACTGTCCATGCTTTGTGAATTTTGAAAAATGATTTATTCTCAGTTTAACAATCCCCCCTTCCCCAGTGAACACCCAGCACACAATCCCCCATACCCCCAGTGAACACCCAGCACACAATCCCCACTCCCCCAGTGAACACCCAGCACACAATCCCCCCTCCCCCAGTGAACACCCAGCACACAACCCCCCCCACCCCAGTGAACTCCCCACAACAGTGCAGGTAGGTGCATCTTTGCCATGCCATGTCCAACTACGATGGTCGTGGGCGCTTCCCATGTCCAGCCCCTCTGGTGTGTGTGACCACAGGTGGTGCATTGAACAGCGCCTAGGAGACGGCTCAAGGGATCCCTCTGTGGGTGTAGTGGAGGTTGATGGGACTGACCCGGTTGCTTACATGTGCTGACTGAGAAGGTTGTTCCCCCTCCCTTGTCTGCTCAGCAAGTGCTAATACTGCCTCGCACAACTCCCTCACCCTTGACCAAGCCCTATCAGGGCTGAGGTGCATTGCTTCACCACTCTGCGTGTGCGCGCATTGTCTCGCGCAATGTTCTTGCATCCATGGTGTATGGATGCATTGATGGCCTTGATATGCCGGCTGTGCACTTTGGCCATGGATTCAACTTGGGCCTGTTTGGCCTCGATCACGTCCAGTCGTCCCATCACTGCTGCCCCCGTGATAAAGGGTATCCCTGGTGTGGCAGGTACCGGCCTGCCACTTGTGCGCTGTTGGGGGGGGGGGCTGCATGGGGACATGTGGCCGGCTGGGATTGGGCTGCCGAGCTCTGGGTGCCGGTCTTCAGGGCTGCCATATGATGGCGTGTCTTCGTCTGGCTGTGGTGTGCGGACACGACACACATGCACAGGTGGGGTTTGTGCTATCTGTGCTACCTGTGTGCCTGGCCCTGGGGTCACCTGTGGCGTGCCCATCCCTTCAGCGTCACTGCTTTCGGGTGAATGCAGACGTCCTGCCTGATGCGCACGTGGAGGTGTCACTCCCACGTCAGGCTCCATGTTACGCTCACCTTGTTCCCACAGGGGCGTCGATGTGAACTGGACAGCTGCGGCCTCCACCAATGTGATGCGTAGTGCCGAGATGACAGACTGGACTGGCCCATCTAGCTTTGTTTGCTTGGCCCGTAGGAATATTCTTCTGCAAATGGAGAAAGGGAATTGACCACCCGTGGAGTTGAGCGTTAACCCTCCCCCACTCCCGCTGTTCTCCCCACTAATCACCTTTGATGTCCTCTCTTATATTCTCACCTGATGGTTTGGAAAGATGAGCTCTCCATCCTGCATTGAGCGCAGGGGCGCGTTGATAACCAGTTGCTTCACTGGCTCGAAGGAATTGGTGAGTTCCAGAACAATATTGACTCTGAGATTCCCGGCAAGACGCTGTAAGTATGTAGTTCGTAAGATTTCAAATGTCTGACTTTCACTCTTGTCCGATTCCTTGCAGCTTGCAGCTTGACCGTAGCGAAGAGTTCATCGTGGCAACCGGTAATATTCAGGTAAGGATTTGTATTATCCAACACAGTTCGATAAAATAATGTCAATATGTAACCTGTTCCGTTCCCCCTTATTCAGGCGCTGAGAGAAAATATGAAGTCTTGGGGAACAATGCCTCAGGCGGTAAAATCAGGTAAGTCTATTGTGGTGAGGAGGTTTGCCCTTGTTTGTCCCTTAGTTTCACCTTGCTGTTCCTTTGTTTCCCCTTAGGGGCCGGAGTTCGGCGAGGATGCAGTGGAAGCTGCGCCGACCCGTGAAGAGGAATAGTACCCCCGGTGGTAAAATCAGGTAAGTCTATGGGGGGTAACTAATAATGCCTCTGTGTATTCCCTTGGCTCACCTTGTGGTTCTTGTCTTCCCCTTAGGTGCCGGAGTGCGGCAGGAGCATGCAGAAGGATGCGGTGGAATGTGAAGATGCTGCGAAGGCCGGTGAGTTCAGCGCGGCGCTGCTGCAGGCGAGGCGACGCGCATTAAATAACTTCTTTCTTCCAGCTCCAAGGCGCGATGGATCGGGAATTCAGGTAAGGATCAAAGGTATTGCTCTTGTTCTAACCTTTTCTCCTTCTTTCTCCCTTTTTCTAGGAGCTCCAGACTCGAGGCGGGCGTGGCAGAAAACTGGATGCAGACTTGCAGGCACGGTGAGCGTTACGCTGCTGGATGCAGAATAACGCGAAGCGTGTGCTGTTTTTCGGGCGTGGTTTAAATAGCCACCAAAGTAGTCCCAGGTAAGTATTCCTCCCCAGCCCCATCCGAGTAAAAAAAATAGTCCCTAGGTAAAGTAGTCCCGTCCAAGCCTCTTTTGGCTTGGAGCTCTTGCAGCATGGTCTGCATCAGGCGAGTTTGCAGCATGGTCTGCATCAGGTAAGTTTTAATCTATGAGCCTGGTGCCTATGGTGCCAGGACTGACTCTCCATATGAGCCTGGCGCCATAGGCACCAGGACTGCACCCAAATAGCCCCTAGCAGGGGTTGTTGGGCTTGCTTAGAATAACTTGATGCCTGCTTCCGGGGTTGCTGGACTTGGTCTGGGTCCCCGGGGGTAGGCATCATGACACTCCAATCCACAGGTGACTCCCTCTGCATCGGGGGTATGCCTGGTAGCTTGGGGCGAGCTGGCCGCGGACTCCCTGCAGACATGTGGGTGCTGCAGCGGTCTGGTTGGGCTGCGTTGTGGTGATGTGGCCTGCGTCGGTTCCCTTACGTGCGGCCCCTTTGTGGGGTGGTGGTGCTGCTCTCCATCATCTTCATCCCGTGAGGTTTGCCGTGTGCCTGTGGGGTACATAGGGTGTGGATTGAGTTCAAGGCAACCTACATGAGTATCAAGTAGTTCATGCCATCAAGTGGGATTGTAGACAGTATCAATTATGCATTCAACTTGCATTTTGTTCAGTCACCATGTGGGGATTGGTGTGACTTTTCATTTGGTCTACTTCATCCGTTCTCTAGATTTCATCCGTTCCACCCGCTTCATCCGCTTCCTTCATCCATTTCATCCACATCATCCGTTCTACTATTTACATCGGCCATTTTAGTTTCCTGTTTATTGGATCGGGTCTGTATACTGGATTGTTATCTTTGATTCAACAACTTTGGGTTTCTGTTTATTGTGGTTGTTTATTCTGTTTGTGCTAAGAGTCTACTTTTAGGGGAAGAGACATGTTTTCAGTAATTTGCGGAAAGACATGAGGTCTTCGGTGAGTCGAATGTGGGGTGGAAGTGATGATCCACCTAACCTGACTGAGTGAGTTGGTGTTTGGTATCACTAGGAGGCGGGCAGAGCTTGATCTTAGAGTGCGCAGTGGATGGTAGAGTTTTAGCTTGTCCTGAATGTATTGAGGTCCGGTTTTATACATTGCTCTGTGAGATGCATAAGGTTTTGAAGGTCACCCTTCATCCGACTGGGAGTTGTTGTGCTGTAGTTGAATACCCATGCCCTTCCCTGCACTAGTTACAGAGTCCTAGGAACTGCTGCATTTGTGTATCGGCTGTGGGTTTTGCAGCCCTGCGTATTGCTTCTGCCCTTTGTGGTCTACTGTCATCTTGGGATATCATTTGTCCAATGTACAACACTTCTGTCTGGCAATATTGTAACTTGGCTCTGTCTACCCTTTACCCTGTTTCTGCTAGTACTGTCACCATGTGTACTGAATCATTTCTACACTGTTCCTCTATCTTGCTACAACTCTTTGGGCCTCATTACACAGATACCGGAAAATACCGGTAAATCCTTACCGCCTTACTACGAGGTCCCTTTGCGGGTTGGGGGATTTAACACCTGCTTTTTGCAGGCGTTAAAAACCAACCCGCAAAGGGACCCAGGGAGCTAATTACGGTACCGCAATTTGCGGTACCGTAATTAGCGCCTTCCCCATTCCCATTATGCCCTATGGGGCAAAAATGGGGAAGGGCAATGGTGGAAGGGGGAATTACCGCCCCGCCAACCTTGGAATGGGGCGGTAATTCCCCTTTCCGCCAAGGCGGTGCCGGTATTTTACCGGCAAGAACCATGGCGCTAATAGCGCCATGGTTCTCCGCCATCCGTGTAATGAGGCCCATTGTCATCTATGTACTGTATAACGGTGCTCTCCATCTGTACATTTCCTAAATCCATTTGAAGTACCCTGTTGAGTATGGAAGGTGATTCACAGTACCCTTAAGCAAGTCTTGCATGTTTCCACTTCTTATTTCTATATAGAGATGATGTTTAAGTCCTGTGTGTCTGGGTGGAATGGTATAGTGAAGAATGCATTCTTCAAATGTATGACCGTGAAGTAGGCAGCTTCCGTGAGGATGCTACTCAATATTGTCGCCGGATTAGGAACTAAAGGAAACTTTGCTTTTACAATGTGGTTAAGAGGGCGCAAGTCCTGTATAAAACGCCTGTCGCCTTTTTAACAGGGTACATTTCCGTGGTGCATGGTGATTCAGATGGCCCTAGAATGCCCTGCTTCACTAGTGCTGCAATGTGCTCCTAGATCATTTGTCTGCCTCTCTCGATGTTGGGTACTGCCTAACTCATGGTAAAATGGCTCCTAGCTTCAGCTTTATTTTCGCAGCTCCTATTCATTTCAGAAGCTTAACATCATAGGGACTTGTGGCCCATAAGATGCTGCTTTCCTTTGCCAAATCTTCCTTGAGAAAGGTCGGCGGTGCTTTCAGCACCATCACCATTCTCTGGGGTACCTCTCTGTAATGTATAATTCTCACCCAATATGTGATGCTCATTCCGAACACCATCTCGTGATCTGATCTGTTGTCTTTGAATAGTTCTTCATCTGTAACTGTAGTCATTCTGCATCCTTCTGCCACGGCGATCACTGCTTGCCATGGTCGCCCTGTGTCATCTGTCCAATGCACTGCTATTCAGTCATCCCCCTCTATTACTGTCTCTAATTCTAGCGGCACTATTGTCCCTTCTGTCTCATCTAATGGTATTTCTGGATTGAATAAGTGCTTGTTTGGAAGGTGCTACATTTTCCCCTGAATCCCTGGGAACCATGCTGTTATTATTTCAGTCCCATACTGAAACAGTTCCTCGTCCACTGGCACCCCCCCTCTGTTCCTTCTGTCCACAATAGGCTTGAATAATCTCCTCACGTTTAGGTGAATCCCTGGTGTGGAACACACTATCCCCTTTGTCAGTGAAGGCAATGGCCATGCTAAGTTTGCTCATGAGATCTCTCCTCAGTATGTTTACGGGTGTCTGTCGAGAAAAAAGTAGGGGCAAAGCTAAGTCGTGTTCCCCCTATGGAAAGTGCAATATGTTCTGTGAAGAACCCATGAGTATTCATGGCATTGCCTGACCTACTTTGTTTCCCCTCCCGGATGCAGTATCTAGTTGCCCCTGTGTATACAAAAAAGGAAAATGTTTTGTCACCTATTGTCGCCCCCTATACATGGTTTCTCCGCCGGGGTGGGTCTAAGCGATAGGATGGAACACATCAAGTCAATCTGTGGGCTGTCCTATTGAGGGTATAATGACGACTTCGCCCCAATCGCTAACAAAGCCTTTCCCCCTGACTACTCCCTCATCCCACTGAACCGTCCCTCCAGAGGAGGGGGAGTAGCATTCGTCTTCAAATCTCTCTTCCGCGCCTCAATAATTGACAACCAACCCTCCATTCCCTCCTGCGAAGCTCTCCTCGTCAAATTATCCCTCTCAGTCGCTCTCACACAGCTTCCTAATAATCTACAGACCCCCTGGCTACGATAGACAATTCGCAAACAACCTCAGTGACTCTATTGCCACCCTTCAACTAAACCATCCCAACCTCACCCTTCTTGGAGACTTCAACATATGGCTCGACACCCCCACCAACCCTATGACACTCTCCCTGGTTGACGGTTTAGATGCAATTAATCTCCAACCCCACATAAAGGGCCCAACTCACTATAAAGGACACACTCTTGATGCCATCTTCAGCTCCAACACCCTGATTCATTTAAAGCCCCCCACCCCCATCATCTGGTCCGATCATTTCATTCTCTCGTTCACCATTCGCTCACCCGACCCACTACCCGTACTCGAATCTGAACCTCAGAATCTACGCAAATGCTGGAAAAAACTAATAATTGCCCCGGACCTAGCCGAGGCACTCCTCCAGTGTCCAACTCCTACCTGCCATCTCAACAATCAACTAACCCCCGAGGCCTTTGACTTATGGCTCAATGCAGCTCTGATGCAGCTCACACCCCCTTGCAAACCATCAAACCGGCGTGGCCTTTTCCCCAAATGGTTCACTCCAGAGTTAAAGACCACTAAACAACTTTACAAATATCTAGAACGCAAATGGCAGAAAGACAAAACCCAGGAGAGAGGGCCTCCTTGGCCCGACACCTCTACCAATACAAAGCGAAATCCGGAAAGCAAAGAAAGCCCACTACAACACCCGAATCCTAAACTGCAAAAACCCAACCAAAGAACTCCACAAAATCGTCTCTGAATTCACCATTCCGGCCTGCACCACGACTGTCCCGACCCCGTCACAATCACTGTGCGACTCACTCTCCCTTCACTTTTACACCACGGCTATCGAAAGGACAAAAACGCTAACCACCAAACTAGCGCTCTTACATCCACCAACCAACTCTCTGCCCATACCCGCCAGCCCATCAGCTGCAACCTCTGCACAAGCAACGTTCGAATCCTTTAGTCCAATATCACCAGAGCAATTTCTAAAACTTCTACCGCCCGCAAACCATCTGGTTCCCCGCTGGATCTTTGCCCAGCGACAACCCTCAAACAAATGTTAGCTTCCACCTGCGCAGGAGAACACCCAAGATCTATCATAAATGCCTCCCTTTCCTCTGGTATCTTTCCCGAAGCATTCAAAACGGTTCACGTCAAACCTCTAATTAAAAAACCATTGCTCGACCCTCTTGAGCCCAAAAACTACCGCCCCATCTCAAACACCAGGTTCCTTGCCAAACTCATTGACCGAACCGCCTACTCCCAACTAAATGCCTTTGTCGAAGCCAACAATCTCCTAGACCCCGCCCAATCAGGTTTCAGAGCCCGTCACGGAACTGAAACCACCCTAACCTCAATCTGGGATGACCTTAAAATGACGGCTTACTCTGCGGGATGCGCCGCACTAATCCTTCTCGACCTATCCGCCGCCTTTGACACGATCAATCACTCAATCCTCCTAGACCGCCTCCACTCCCTAGGAATTAGTGGAACTGCTCTTAAATGGATAGCTTCATTCCTCAAAGACAGATACCAAATAATGATACTCTCCAGCTATACCTCCCAAGCCCGACCAGTCGACACAGGAATACCACAAGGAGCATGCCTATCTGCCCTCCTGTTCAATCTTTACCTGATCACCCTCCCACCAATAATTCACTCACACAACATCCTGTGCTACAACTACGCCGACGACACCCAACTAATTCTAAAACTCCTGGACTCAAAACCCAACTCCCTACCTGACCTGGCCTCATGCCTCCTTGACATAGAACTCTGGATGACCCAAAGCCACCTCCTGTTAAACCCCTCTAAAACCGAAATCATGGTATGTGGCAACTCGGAACTTCTTCCGCACCCACTACCATGGCCATGGCCAACTCACCGACCGCCTCCAAATCAGTGAAAAATCTTGGATGTACCCTGGACTCTGACTTAACACTCTCTCGCCAAGTCAACAACGTCTCAAAGTCCTGCCACTACCACCTTAAAACCCTTAGGCATATCTTTCCGTATCTCTCCTTTCCCAACAGACTCTCCGCGGTCCAATCAATCGTTTTATCAAGACTGGACTACGCAAACCCCCTATACCTCGGAGTCCATTCGTACCAACTGAACAAACTCCAAAGGGCACAAAATGCTGCAGCCAAATTGCTACTTGCACTTGGCCCAAGAGACCACGTCTCCCCAGCCCTTAAGACGCTGCACTGGCTTGCAGTAGCCCGAAGGGTGACCTTCAAAACCTTATGTATCTCCCATTGAGCACTGCATAAAACAGGACCTCAATACCTTCAAGACAAACTAAAACCCTATCACCCACCACGCACCCTAAGATCGAGCTCAGCCGGCCTCCTAGTCATACCGAAGACAAACTCAGTCAGATTAGGCAGATCATCATTCTCAGCCTTGGCCCCCACACTGTGGAATTCACTCCCACCTCACATCCGCCTAACTGAGGACTTAACGTTGTTCCGCAAACTTCTGAAAACCTGGCTCTTCCCATAAAACCAACCTGTACCATACTAACCCAAACAGTCTAACAGCAACTCAATGACACTAATCCAACAAACTACCTGATGCGAGAAATCGATAGCTAATAACCCCTAATATAAACTAGAAGGACAAACGGAACTAAACGCATAAAGTAGATCAAAGCAGTAAAAAGGTCAACAAGAATAAACCATACGGAAACAGTAAAGAGTTAAACTGCTGAAATTGACGGAATGCATGAAAGAATAAACGAAAAGAATGGCATGGATGAGATGGTTAGAATCAATAAAGCAGATGGAACACATGAATGCGCTGAATGGAAGAATGCACGAATGGAAGAATAGATAACTACATAGCTCAAATGAGTGTTGAAATTGAATGAATAACTAATCTGGATGAGTACTTAGAATGGATGAACATCTTGAACAGATGAGTGTGTGGAGCGGATGGGTGTGCTGAGCGGACAAACGTGTAGTGCGGATGAGTGCACAAATACAGTGAAAACTATAAGAACTTGGAAGTGCGTAAAACAGACGAATGTGCAGAACGGAAGAGTGTATTCCGGATGAGTGTCCAGTACAGATGAGTATCTAGAGCGGACGAGTATGTAGAGCATGTGACAGATCCAGGTTGTATCTGCAAGTATCTGCAGGAGAAGCAAATAAAGAGCGGATGAATGATTAGAGCGGATGAGTGTATAGAGCGTGTGCGTAGAGGGTGCGAGTGCGTGCATAGATGGGGCGAGTGCATGCATAGAGGGGGCGAGTGCGTAGAGGGGTAAGAGTATGTATAAGGGTGAGTATGGAGTGAGTATGTATAAGGGTGAGTATATATAAGGGGGGAGTGCTTAAAGGGGGGAGTGTGTGCGTAGAGGGGGTGTGTGCATAGAGGGGGGTGTGCATAGAGGGGGCGAGTATGTATAAGGGTGAGTATGGAGCGAGTATATATAAGGGTGAGTATGTATAAGAATGAGTGTTACGCTCACCTGGCTCCCCCAGGGGTGTCGGTCAGACCCGGACAGCTGCGGTCTCCACCCACGTGATGCGTAGTGCAGCGATGACTGACTGGATCTGCCCTCCTAATCTTGTCTGCTTAACCCGTAGAAATATTCTCCTGCAAGTGGGGAGATGGATTTAGCCACTTGTGGATTCATGTGATGGCACCCCCACAGTCCTCCCCAACTAATCACCTCCGAAATGCCCTCACAGCAATCTCACCTTATATTCTTGAAAGATGAGCTCTCCATCCTGCGTGGATTTGCAGGGGCGCGTCGATTCCAGTTACTTCACTGGTTTGAAGGCTCGGGAAAGTTCCGGAGAGTATTGACTCTGAGGTTCCTGGTGAGGACCAGTAAGTATTAAGTTCATAGAAATGTAATATATCCGATGTTCACTCTTGTTCCCCCCTTCCTTTCTTGTCTTGCAGCTGGCTCGTGAAAAGATGCTCTTGTGGCAGCTGGTGGCGCTCAGGTAAGAGTATGTATTACCCGGCGCTGTCCGGTAAATGTTGCACGTGGAAAACGTGTTGTTTTGTCTCTCTTTACAGATGCGGCACGTGAAAATATGGAGCGTCACAAAAGGATGGCTCCGGTGGTAAATCGGGTAAGTCTATGGTGGGAAGAATTATATTTGTTGGTTCCCTCGGCTCACCTTGTGGTTTTCTTTTGTCTCCTAGGTGCCGAAGTTCGGCGAGGAAATGATGGAGGCAGCGCCGACCCAAAGGATGCTGTGAAGACTGGTGAGTATGGCGCGGCGCTGCAGCTGGAGGTGCGGCGCGTGCAGAAATGATGTTCTTTACAGGTCCGGAGACGAGATGGATCCAGAATCAGGTGTGGAATAGAAATAAGTTAGTTTTCTAACCTTGTCCCTTTCTTTCCTCTTTGTTTTATGAGCTCCGGATTCGAGGCGGGCGTGGCAGAAGACTGGATGCAGGCTGCAGGCACGGTGAGCGTTACGCTGCTGGATGCAAAATAACGCAAAGCGTGTGTTGCTGGTCGGGCGTGGTTTAAATAGCCTCAAAAGTAGTCCCAGGTAAGAAGTCCCAGGTAAGAAGTCCCTAGAACCACACCCGAGTAAAAAATAGTCCCTGTAGAAAAATAGTCCCTTTCAGGCTTCATGTTGGATTGGAGTCATTTGCAGCATGGTCTGCCTGAGGTAAGTAATGACTATGAGCCTGGCGCCGACTGATTTCTACTATGAGCCTGGCGCCTAAGGCGCCAGGACTGAACCCAGATAGCCCCTAGCCGGGGCTGCTGAGGTTTTACTAAATGTCTAGATGCCTGCTCCCGGGGTTGATGGGCTTGGTCCGGATGCCTGGGGGTAGGAATCATGACAGCACTCCCCCCCCCCCCCCCCCCCCCCCCCAAGGCCCCTCCTAAAGTTGTTCTTCCCCTGGGTCCTGATTTGTCTGGGAAGTTCCGATGGAATCTTTTCACCAACCGAGGTGCATGGACGTGGTCACTAGGTTCCCATGACCTTTCTTGTGGTCCGTAGCCCTTCCAATCAATTAAATAAAAAAAGTTTTGATTTAACCATCTTGGAGTCCAGGATATTTTTTACCTCAAATTCAGGTTCTCCATCTATCAAGATGGGGTCGGGTGGTTTGGTTAATTTTGTTCCTGGTTGAACTGGTTTTAAAAGTGAAACATGAAAGACAGGATGTATGCGCATATTAGAGGGTAATTCCAATTTGACGGCTACTGGGTTGATAATGGCCTTAATAGTTTAAGGTCCCAAATATCTAGGGTTAAAAGTCTGAGTTCCCTTCAGGGGTATGTGTTTTATAGCCAGCCAAACTTGATCCCCAATCTGGTATTGTGGAGTTTCACTTCTATGTTGATCAGCATTTTTCTTATATTTCTCTTTTGCTTGTTTCAAATGTTCTGTTGCCTCTTTAAAGGCTTGTATAATAGTAGAATGCAAATGACTAACTGCAGGCATTTCTAAATGCTGAGGCGAAAGGTTCGAGGGTGATGTCCATATATGGTATAAAAGGGGCTTTGTCCGGTTCCTGAATGTACAGAGTTATTGTATGCATACTCGGAAATCCATAAAATATCTATCCAATTACTTTCGGTCTGGAATAGCATGCAACGTAGGTACTGTTCAAGGGTCTGGTTGGTCCTCTCTGACCATCGGTCTGGGGATGGTGACTGGTTGATAACCTCACGTCAATTTGCGCCAGTTGACAGCATTTCTTCCAAAAATGTGAAATGAATTGACTACCTCGGTCAGAGACCAATACGGAAGGAAATCTGTGTATTCGAACAATGTTTTCGAGGAACTCCTTGGCCAGAATTGAAGCAGAAGGTAATCCCTTTAGAGGAATAAAGTGGGCCATCTTGGAAAAAAGATCCACAATAACTAGAATGGTGTTAAATCCATTACATGGAGGTAGATATGTAATAAAGTCTAACGATAAGGTGTGCCATGGTGTAGGTGGAATATCCAAAGGTTGTAAGAGGCCAGCTGGTTTTTTCTTCTGACTTTTGTTTTGGGCGCAAATGCCACAAGACATTACAAATGACTTTACGTCTTTTCGCCAGGTGGGCCACCAGAATTGTCTCTTAATTTTAGCTTCAGTTTTTGCGATACCTGGATGTCCTTCCATCAGGGTGTCTTGACAATTGGAGATGACTAGTTCTTGTAGTTCCTTGTGTGGTAGAAATAGTCGCCCTTGATAATAAGGTAGGTCATTGGTGACTGAGTAGTCCGGGCCTTTCTTCACCCAGTCCTGCAGGGCTGTTGGATCGAAGAGTTTTTGGATCTTTACTTGAATATCCTCTAGTGTCTGTAGAGTGGTTATGCCAAGAATTCTTTGTTCTGAAATTATAGGCACCGGTTCCAGGTTCGCATATGCTTCTCCCATCCCTATTCGGGATAAGGCATCTGCCTTGCCATTTTTACAACCTGGTCGATAAGTGATCACAAAATCGAACTCGGCAAAGAACAATGCCCATCGAAGTTGACGCAACGATTAGGCCTTGGCTGTTTTTAAATACTGCAAGTTCCGGTGATCGTTGATTACGTAATGGTATGCCTGGCACCGAGAAGATAATGCCGCCAAGTCTTGAAGGCAGATTTGATGGCTAATAATTCTTTATCGGTAACCGCATAGTTTAACTCGGGTGCCGAGAACTTTCTGGACCAAAATGCTACTGGGTGAAGTTGACCGGTTTCAGGATCCTTCTGGGACAGGAAAGCTCCCATAGCTAAACTGGATGCATCAGTTTCAACTATGTATGGAAGTTCGGGGCGTGGATGCTTTAAGACAGGTGCAGACGTGAATTTCGCTTTCAGCTCTTGGAAGGCCTTTTCAGCTTCTTCGGTCCACAAGAAGCGTTTGTTTTTTCGCAAAAGTGCTGTGATAGGGTGTACAACATGTGAGAAATCCGGAATGAATCTGCGGTAGAAATTAGCAAATCCGAGCATGCTTTGTACCTCTTTAACTGAACTGGGTGATGGCCACTTGAGGATTGCATCCACCTTTCGAGAGTCCATTCGGACTCCTTTTGGAGTCAGGATAAAGCCAAGGAATTCAACTTCCGTAGCATGAAAAACGCATTTTTCCAATTTTGCATATAACTTGTGCTGGCGTAGTTTCTCAAGGACTGCACGAACGTGCTTCACAGGGTCTGATTCTGAAGAGGAGTACACTACAATATCGTCTATGTATACAACAACACAGACGTCAATGAGTTCACGAAGGACATGGTTCATAAAATACTGGAAGGCTGCTGGTGCATTGCCCAACCCGAAGGGCATCACCTGGTATTCGAATAACCCGTACTTAGTGCGAAAAGCAGTCTTCCATTCGTCGCCTTTCTTTACACGTACCAGATGATATGCCCCTCGGAGATCTAATTTAGTGTAGATGCAAGCGTCCTTTACTTGGTCTAGTAATTCAGGGATCAGAGGCAATGGGTATCGGTTCTTAACCGTGATCTAATTTAATGCGCGGTAGTCTATGCACGTTCTGAGGTCACCTTCCTTTTTAGGCACGAAGAACAAAGCTGAAGATGCAGGGGACTTGGATGGACGAATGAAGCCATTAGCAAGATATTGGTCCAAGTATTGTCGTAGGTGAAGGTTTTCGGGTTCCGTAAGGACGTAGATCCTACTACATGGAGGTTGTGCACCGGGTATGAGATCGATTTGACAATCGTATGATCTGTGAGGTGGTAGGGTGTTTGCCTGTTCCTTTTGGAAAACATCCTGGAATTCTTGATATTCCTGAGGTAACTGCACGACTGGAGTAGCGACTGTGGCCAGGCCTTGGTTCAAGGGTTTTTTCGGGTAACAAGTATGTGCACAATCCGGGAAGGTTATTCTCTTCTCTCGCCAATCAATACAAGGATTATGTGTTTCCAACCAAGGTATCCCCAGTATTATTTGGAACTGCGTTGCTTCGATTAAATCAAACACAATAGTCTCTCGATGCCCATCCTGACCCAATAGTGTCATCTCTGTGGTGGAATGAGTTACAGGCCCAGAGGCAATTTCAGTTCCATCGACTGTGGTGATGACATCCGAAGTGGTCTTTTTGCAGAGAGATAGATTCATCCTAGAAGCCAACTCGTGGTCCACATAGTTTCCTATGGCCCCGCTATCAATGTATGCCCTCACTGCGTGCATACGTGATGGCTGCCTTGGATCTATAAGGACCATTGGTATGATGCAGTGCGAGGTCTGAGTAGCCTTCTTCAAGCTCGGCAAGCGGACCTCTACGCTTGTCGGGCGTTGGTTCCCGAATCAGGCTCTGTTTGATTTTTAACAGCAACTCCGACTACTCTTTTAGATGTTTTTATAGGGCTATCCCGTAGAAAATGTCCTGAGGCCCCAGAGTACAGACACAATTGCATCTGCCTTCTTCTTTCTCTTTCCTTTTGAGTTAAGGGTCCCTTGACCCTCCCGATCTGCATCGGTTCTGATACATCTGTTCCTTTGAGGGTAACATTGGGTTTAACCAATACCGATTCTCGAATTTAGCTCGATCAGCCTTTCTATTCTGAAGTCGGTGGTCTAACTGGACCACTAAGTCTATATATTCTGCACAATCCTGAGGTGGGTTCACAACTTGGGCCAAAACGTCTTTGAGTTCACCCCGAAGTCCACGATGAAATAATGTAATTAATTTTACCTCTGGCCATCCGGTTTCCACCACTAACCTATTGAAAGTGGCGATATAGGTTAATAGATCCTGGTTACCTTGTCGTAATGATAAGTTTGTTATACAGGGCCTGTCCCTGTGAATGTCTGGCAAATAGTCTTTCCATGCCCAATTGAAAACCTTGAAAATCCCGAAGAAGAGGATCATCCTGGTTAACTAATGGAATTGACCAATCCGCTGCGCTGCCACTAAGATATGATAGTACAAAGGCTACTTTGGTTTGGTCGTTCGGAAAAGCTCCAGGTCTGCATAAAAAGTGCAAGCAGCATTGGTTCATAAACAAGGCAAACTTTTTTGGGTCCCCAGCAAAACGTTCGGGTGGAGCTAAAAGAATGCTCCCTGGTAGAACCACCTGCGCACAGGATTGCTCGATGAAACAGGGTTGGATTCCCCCCGAATCCAGGTAATGGTGTTTGCCCAGCTTGGTTTTGCAGTAATTGTCTAGCAAGATCATCAGTGCGCTCCTTTGACACAATCAGTTCTCTTCTGAGGGCATTAGTCTCTTGGCGCGCGGAGTGTACTTCTGCCCTAAGTTCCCCTAACAATAGGGCTAGTTGGTCGGTTTATGAGGTTTCCATAACGCCCGGGTGGGGATTTGTTGATTGGCTTTACGTTCTGTTACGCTCACCTGGCTCCCACAGGGGCGTCGGTCAGACCCGGACAGCTGCGGTCTCCACCCACGTGATGCGTAGTGCAGCAATGACTGACTGGATCTGCCCTCCTAATCTTGTCTGCTTAACCCGTAGAAATATTCTCCTGCACGTGGAGAGATGGATTTAGCCACTTGTGGATTCAAGTGATGGCACCCCCCACAGTCCTCCCCAACTAATCACCTCCGAAATGCCCTCACAGCAATCTCACCTTTTATTCTTGAAAGATGAGCTCTCCATCCTGCGTGGATTTGCAGGGGCGCGTCAATTCCAGTTACTTCACTGGTTTGAAGGTTCGGGAGAGTTCCGGAGAGTACTGACTCTGAGGTTCCTGGTGAGGTGAGAACCAGTAAGTATTAAGTTCATAAAGTTCAATATGTCCGATGTTCACTCTTGTTCCCCCCTTCCTTTCTTGTCTTGCAGCTGGCTCGTGAAAAGATGCTCTTGTGGCAGCTGGTGGTGCTCAGGTAAGAGTCTGTATTACCCAGCGCTGTCCGATAAATGTTGCACGTGGAAAACGTGTTGTTTTGTCTCTCTTTACAGATGCGGCATGTGAAAATATGGAGAGTCACAAATGGATGCCTCCGGTGGTAAATCAGTTAAGTCTATGGTAGTTAGAATTATATTTGTTGGTTCCCTCGGCTCACCTTGAGGTTTTCTTTTGTCTCCTAGGTGCCGAAGTTCGGCGAAGAAATGATGGAGGCAGCCCCGACCCGAAGGATGCTGTGAAGACTGGTGAGTATGGCGCGGCGCTGCAGCTGGAGGTGCGGCACGTGCAGAAATGTTCTTTACAGGTCCGGAGACGAGATGGATCCAGAATCAGGTGTGGAATAGAAATAAGTTTGTTTTCTAACCTTGTCCCTTTCTTTCCTCTTTGTTTTAGGAGCTCCGGATTCGAGGCGGGCGTGGCAGAAGACTGGATACAGGCTGCAGGCACGGTGAGCGTTACGCTGCTGGATACAGAATAACGCGAAGCGTGTGTTGCTGGTCGGGCGTGGTTTAAATAGCCTCAAAAGTAGTCCCAGGTAGGAAGTCCCTAGAACCGCACCCAAGGAAAAAATAGTCCCTGTAGAAAAATAGTCCCTTCCAGGCTTCATGTTGGATTGGAGTCATTTGCAGCATGGTCTGCCTGATGTAAGTAATGACTATGAGCCTGGCGCCAGGACTGAACCCAGATAGCCCCTAGCCGGGGCTGCTGAGGTTTTACTAAATGTCTAGATGCCTGCTCCCGGGGCTGATGGGCTTGGTCCGGATGCCTGGGGGTAGGCATCATGACAGTGAGTGCCTAGAGGGGGTGAGTGCGTAGAAGAGGTGAGTGCGCAGAGGGGGTGAGTGCGTAGAGGGTGTGAGTGCATAGAAGGAGTGAGTGCTAAGTGGGGGTGAGTGCGAAGAGGGGGTGAGTGCGTAGTGGGGGTATATACGCAGAGTAGAACTGCGTATACAGACGTACATAGTATGGTCTAGAATGCAAAAGAACGTTTGAAAGGGCATATAACCCATCATATCTCAAACACCACGCTTACTCTCTCCTTTACATCAACACTCAACTAGAACACAGAGATACTATGACACCATTCGGTATAAATGTTCTCATACCTACATCCGCCGCTCACTCCACATCACTCTAAGTAAACACTGCTGGGTGGACACCCCAGCCAGGCGTTTCTCCACAGGCCTAACACAGCCACATCCGGTCTGGATAAACCCTGCTGGAACGAACACATACTCCTGATCTCTCAACCACCGCACCTACAGCTAAGAAGCAGCTATTACACCAATACCACAATACTGCACACATAGCCGGTGCTCACATGCACCATTTGACTCCCTCTACTGATCTGAACTTCGGTTCCCAAGGGCGTTCAACCTACCAGCGCTTTCAGACCATACCAATGGTATATAAGGCACTATACAAATGCAAAATAACATAACATGTGTGAGTGTGGAGGTACACTGCATGGGAATGTTTGTGTGACAAGATCACATGCAGGGTTGAGGTGCGCTGTGCTCACGGTCCTGGGGGTTTATTCTTGCACACTCGCACTCTACGTAGCTGTCCCATGGCTATGGATGTCTGTCCCCTGCCCCTTCTATTGATGCACTGCACGTGCAGGGTAGTCTAGGCAGCACTACTGTTCAATGGATCAAGGGGTCACTTATTGGTGTCTGCAGTGCCTCACACGCATTTCTTCACATTCATTCACTCAGGGTCTGCATGTGTGGTACTTTCAGTTGCATGCATTTGGGGTGGGACTCACCTGCAGTCGGATCTATGTCAGTGCCTGCCTCCGCTCCACCAATTCCCTCTATGGTGCCAATGTCAATCAGGCCACTCATCTCCTCCCAGGGTGTGAGTTCGGGTGGGGGTGGTGGTGGCCCTCCTCCAGTCCCCCTGCTTGCACTCCTGTACTGTGACAGCATGCCGCGGACTCTCACACACAAGTCATTGAGGTGCTTGCGACAATCTTCGCCATCCCGGGGCACTTGCCCCACTGCAGTTACCCTTTGGCTAATGTTCCCCCAAATCTGTGCTCGGCGCTGGCCACTGGTCTTGCGCTGCTGCAGCTCCTCATGGTGGATCTCTGCCTCCTCCACCAGTACAGCCAGCTACTGGTCGCTAAATTTGGGCTTCCTCACCCTGTCCAGGGCAGACTTGCCCCTAGTGTGCTCCTGTGACATGATTCTGTCTTCCCAGGGGTGGATGGCTTCCAGGGGCTGTGATATCTGACGGATTGTGATTTCCAAAATGCCGCTTTGTTTCCCGTTCTGGTGGTGATGCGTTTCCCACGCGCTAATAGCGCGCGCTCATGACGCGCGCTATTAGCGCAGTATGGCGGTAGCGCACGGTGCGCCGGATTTACGGATTCTTGGCCCGTTTTCCCATCGAGCGTTCTTTGCGCTACCGCCATGCCCCTGTGCGCGTACATGAAAACTCGGGATCTGGCGGACTATCCACCGGGGGGCTTGGCGTTAGCGCTATTTACGCTCGACGGGAAAACTGCTGCATTATCGCCGAACTCGTGATGAGGCCCATTGTCTGGCTAAACCTTGATCCAGCTTCATCCCGAAAAAGAGTACTAAAATCCTACCAAGAGATAGAAACAACAGCTACATATAATCCCACCAGCAAGGACATTTTAAAAATCAATTTAATTGAAACACAATACGCAAACGGAAGTACTGCTTTGGAAAACATGTGCCTGTACAACATAGCCCAAAACTACTCCTACGAAAAGAATGTCACACCGGATGAGACAATTGACAAATATTCAGTCTCAACTTGTGAAGGAAGCCCAGTGAAACTTACCAACCCCAGCCTAATTAATCATGTAAAGTTATAATTTAAATCTCTGCAACATAGAAAACATTATTACATGTCTCTCATTTGAAGCTGCATTCAAAGCAAATGAAAGCAGTATAACAAATTTAAATTTTTAATAATACAAAGAAATGTTGGACAATGAATGCTAACAAGAGGAAGAAATTGAAGCTCTACTAGATAAAGACACTCCTGAGTGCAGTCAACTTTCTCTTACAGGAAGCCAAGAACCATTTGTAGAACCGCTCATTTTAATGAAGCATAATTAGCCATGACTGAGGTAGAAAATGCCATGTACCAATCTTAACAATCTGAAGAAGACTTGTCAGTGCTAAAATCACAGCTAACTGATGAACTCACCATTTATCTAGACGTGACTGAAGAAATTGAACATGGTTTTAAACATGAAACTAAAACATGTAGATCTAAAAATAATATACCTCTCCTCCTGTATGTAATTGGTGAAGCTGGTTTTGGTAAAACATTCTTAATTAAATTAATCAGCACATTTCTACAAGAGTTAACAAACAACAACCTTTCATCTGTTGCAGCAGCCCCCACAGGTTTAGGTGCCTACAGCATAGGAAATGTAACTTTACACTGACTACTGCTCCTGCCAGTAGAACACCAAAACAAATCAGAATACTACAAGTTGTCAGCAGAAGCTGCTACTGAAGTATGCAGAATTCTGAAACAATTGAAAGTGCTCCTGATAGATGAAGTAAGCATGGTTTCCAACCTCATGTTGGCTTTAATTCATTTCAGAGTGCAAGTAGTCTTAAAAACCTACTCTGAAGAACTGTTTGGAGAAAAACACATTGATTTCAGAGACCTCCTACAGTTAACACCAGTAAAAAGTCAACCCATTTTCAAAACGTTAGGACACAAACAATGCTGTAACACACATGGCAGCATTGGAAATGTAAATCTCTGGCAACATTTTTGCTACACAGAACTATCTAAAAAAAAAATGCATCAATCTGCAGATCTCACCTTTGCTAACATTATAAAAAGCATTAGAACTGGTCTGCTTACTAAAGATGCAAAATCCATCTTAAATACTAGACTAATCCATGAGCTGTATGGGAAAAACACATCTGCTCCTGATATCATGGAACAATTAACTAAAAAAATATACAATGCATGTCTTTAATGCCAACCCTTGCAAGCTGTAGTCAATTCAATGATACAATGATAAAAATGAAATACAAACCATACTTCATATCAGTTCCACAGACAAACTAGAAGTGCACTACATGATACTCCCTATGTGTCAACAAGTAACAGCACGACTAAATAGCTTAGAAAAATGCATTTTCAACATAGCTGGATTAGAAAAAGTATTACATCTTTGTCTAAACTGCAGAGTAATTCTAAAACGTGACCTTGACGTAGAACAAGGTTTAGTCAGTGGAGCAACTGGTACAGTTGTTGGCTTCCAAACATATCCACTTGACAACAAATTCAGTTTGTCAACATCCACTTTGACAAAATTGCAGAAGTTAAAAAATAGGCTGCACAACAGCACATTTCCTTCGTTTCAAAGACATGTACCTACGCAGAGAACAATTCTCTCTATCTCTTGCATATGCTGTCACTATTCACAAATCGCAAGGTCTAACCTTAGATCCTGCATTCATTGACATTGGCAGCACAGTCTTTAAAGAAGGTATGAGTTACATAGCACTTTCTCATCTGTGTACACTCAATGGTGTATTGCTAGTTAACTTTGATGCAAGCAAAGGCAACACAGACATTTCTTGCCTCCTACAATACAACAGGCTACATGCACTGTACACCCCGTCTAGATGTGTACCCTTTAAAAAGAAAACTAATACAAACAGAACCTATAACAGATCTCCCAACAATACCGCTAAACAAAGAGCCACTGCTGCTCCATCAAATAATACAACCACAAAACCGTCCAGTCCAAAATCAACTGCATGACCATCAGAACATAAAAAGACAAATGTGTCTTCTCAAAAAACAACTACAAGCCCATCAAACGATAGAGAGGCACAACTCTCTGGTCCATTGAAATTCAGCAACACAACTGGAGTAAATTGCCATGAAAATGTTGCAATCAATCATCTCTTCCAATTGTCACCAATTGTTCACATTTACTAAAATGGCACAGACCAGTTGTGTTTGCAAATGCTCATCCTTCCTAGAAATGCCACAAATAATCCTGACAGCATTTACAGTGCCTCAGGTATAAGGCACAAATTGGACTACTGTACAGGAATGGTAAAATTTACCATAAACACACAAGAATTCCTAATGTGCTTACTACAAGTACAAGAAACCAAAAATATCCCTATAGATTAATTCCAGATTTCATTTTTAGCCACCCTAGGGTTAACATATGTTATCTTGGAGCCAACCCACATCAAAGGTCGTACTCTAGACTGGGTGGCCCACCATAATTGCTCTGTCTTGGTTACAGAGATTTCTCCTCTCCCCTGGTCTGACCACCATTCCATTCAATTTGATCTTAAAACGATCAAAGCGACTCCCAAACAAGTGACTCCACTCCCTGCGGCACTCACTAGAAGCTCGCGTCAGCTTACCAAGGAAAAGCTAACGCCTTTCCTTATGGTGTCTGCTCTTCAGCCCACTTTCTCTAGGGACCCTGAAACTCTTGCTAGCGCCTTCAAATAGGTTATCACCCAAGCGGTGTATGCCATTGCCCCACTTACGCTCAGGAAAGCCAAACGATCCAAACATTCCAATGCCTTGGTCACGCAGGAGCTTCTGGAAGTATGTGCCAAAAAGAGAGAAGCACTCTCCTCCTGGAAAGCGAACCCTAATGAGGCCTCAAAAATAGCTTTTAAGACTGTCTCGAAAGAATATAAAAGTGCCATATTCAATGCCAAAGCTGTTTCCTTTAATACCAGGATAGCGAATGTAAAATCAGGGACATAAAGAGATTTTTGCCATTTTCAGAGAGCTGGAAATCCCTACCACCCTGCCTCCGACTCTCATTAAGGATGAAAACTGGTGTAATAACATCCAAAGTGCAGTGCTTGACAAACTTAATACACTGCAAACTAAAAACCTATCTCATCGGAAAGCTCTCCGTCACCAAATAGCTAACCTTCATAGTAGTACGTCTGCTGCAACAGAACCTGTTGAATCCCCGCCTTTTGACTTCATGGACATGACTGAACCTGAAGTAATTGACCTTCTTAAATCTATTAAACCATCCCATTTCAAGGGGGATGTCTGTCCGGCTCAGCTCATTAAAGACTTTACTCCTACCCTTGCCCCCTTCCTAACAGCCTGCATTAATGCATCCTTCAAGTCTGGCAATGTCCCAACTAGTCTTAAGGTTGCTTCCTTAAGTAACCCACCATGTACCGAACGGCCCCAGGGAACTATAGACCCATCACTACTGTCCCTTTTTTTACTTTAAATCTTGGACAAGGCGGCTTATCTGCAAGTCCAAGAATTAATTGAAGCTAACCTTCTTCTTGGCCTCCGGCCGTCGGGTGTCCATCCAGGACGGGGCACCGAAACTGCACTGTTAGACCTTAAGAATCAAATGGATGACCTTAGAGATGCTGGCAAACCGGCGCTCCTATTGCTCCATGATTTATCCGCAGCATTTGACCTAGTTGATCACAAGACACTCTGCCACCATCTCTCATCTGCGGCAAACTTCTCCCTAAAGGCCTGTGATTGGATCACCTCATTTCTTCATGAAAGGGTTATGAAAGTCTTTTCTGACTCAGCCTGTGCCCATCCAAGTCACATTAAATGCGGAGTCCCACAGGGTTCCTGCATCTCGCTTACCCTATATAACTTATTTATAAGGCCATTGTTTAATCTCCTGGATGCACTGGGTATCTCATACACCAATTATGCTGATGACACTCAGGTGCTTATCCCCCTCACTGCGGATTACAAGTCCGAGATGAACACCCTTAACTTCATTTACTCAACTATTCAGACCTGGATGGCAGAAAACTGGTTGTGCCTGAATGGTGAAAAAAACAAACTTCTGTTAATTGGATCCCCTGCCACCCTCAGTAAATTGAACAAACAATATTGCTCCTTCTTGATTGACAATATACCGATCACGGTATCCCAAGTAGTCAAGACAGTAGGTGTTTACTTGGACTCTAATCTCACTATGAACAAACAGGTCAATACCATTGTTTCTACCTCAGCCTACCATTCCAAACTGCTCAATGCAGCCAGAACCCTTTTTATCTGAACAGAACTGTCTTTCCATTGCAAGAGCAATAATAGGATCCAGATTGGATTACTGTAATGCCCTCCTGGTAGGGACCTCTGGCAAAAATATCTCTAAACTCCAAATCGTACAAAACAATGCCCTTAGAGCGTCGCCCAGTATTTCTAAAAAGGACCACATCTCTGAGGCCAGGAAGCAGGTCCTTTGGCTCCCGGTTAAAGAGTGGATTGTCTTTAAAACCCTTGCTGTTACGCATAAATGCGTCCATAACATGGCACCTCCCTACCTGGCTCTAAGAATAGCCAAGACAACCGCAGACAGACCTACTAGAGTTGCCTATACAAACAGAATTGCCATTCCCAAGACCCGTAGAGCTTGTGCAGGCAGGACCAGCTCCCCTACTATGGCAGCGACCCATTGGAACTCCTTACCCCACCACATTAGGAGGATTGATTCGCATTTAGCCTTCTGCAAAGCAGTAAAAACCATGCTGTTTACCTGACTTAGTATTGCCTTTGTTTCTTCCTCTCCACTTTATTATGAAACCTTCATGTACTGTACCTTACGCTAAAGCTGTGACCATGTATGTATGTACTCTGAACCACTTGTACTTGTAACTAAGAAAATCCATTGTTCGGCTTCCCGTTCATTGTAACCTAGAACCAAGCTTTCTTATAATCTCATGCAACAGTGCCTTGATGCCTCTGGGTGGTAGTGCGCTCTACAAATCCAAATAAAAATAAATAAAATACATGTGGAAACATACATGCACTCTCTGGAACCAGGTTTTTTCACAAGAGCACATGCCTAATGAACAATGTGTGTATGTATCCATACCAAATTCTGAATCTATTCCATTTCACCAGCTTCTGCAGAATGCAAATCATAGCATGTTATTCCCTTTTTGTAATTCAAACAATCGTTCCAGCATACACATAAACATGGCCAATATGTGATATTAATACTTCTATTCTAAGGTTTAATGCAGATGGTACCAAAAACAACTGTAAGCTAACAAGCTTCACACACTGCCAAGTATCTCTTGGCAAGAAAACCTTCACAACAGTGGGCATACTCTACCACACTGGTGCTACAACCACGTTGGTTTGAATGTAACAACACCTCTCTTACTCCAAAACATAGGTTACCAGCAAATCTAAAAAAATGCCTACTTAATATTCCTTCAACACAAATGTACTCACAAAACTGTAGCACAATCAACAGTTAGTAAACGCCAACAGGTATCTAACTACTTCAAAAATACCCTTCATTGCAATACACTTCAAATACGCCATCATAGTTCTTGTTACTGCAAAACTTCTTGTATATATAGTTAGAATACGGCAACAGGTATCTAACTACTTTAAACATTCCCTTAATTACAATATACTATCACACTTACGCTCACATGATTATAATCGTTTTTCTTTAATACTCTATGGATTTTCTTTCCCAATGACCCAATGATTATTTCATGTCAATACACCAACAGTGTAGCATACACTAATGTTGTAACACACATCGTACATAGAATGTACTGTTTATGCGGGTGCAAAAAATTAAATGCATGTGTAAAATCATATGCAATGAAAGGTTTTAAACTATCCTGCTTAGCAATTATATTGTTTTTTTCACAGAAAAATATCCAGAGATTCCAGCTTTATTACTGTATGCAACTAAGTAGCCATACCAAGTATAAACAAATGCATATTCCATAAGCATTATCCTCAATTGTACCACAATCATACATACCATATACACTTCAATTATATAATTCCACCATATTACTGTATACTCCTCCTACATTCCCTATAATTACTATACACATGTTTGCCCCAAGAATCTGGCCACTGGCCACAACCACCACAATAGAATTAAACCATGTAACAAGTACGTACAATACACCTTCAAATAACAAGACTCACCCTGAACCCCCTGCAATCCAAATTATGTCTGCGGACACCAAAAGTGACCGCAGACTCTGCAACACCTGCACACCTTTTATTCACCTATAAAAACAGCTCCATGTCAACCTTATTGCACTCCCCCACCCTTTCAGGCCCTCTTTTGGCCACCAAATAACCCCAAATATGTTTTCCAGACTTTTTCTCACTGTGCTGTCTGTGGTCAGTGGTGATGCTTGTAGACTCGATGGCACCTGCTAACCCTTTATTCACCTATAATAACAGCTACATATCAACTATATTCCACTCCCTCACCCTTTCCAGCCCCTCTTTCGGCCACCAAATAACCCCAAATGCGTTTTCCAAACTTTTTCCCAAAGTGCTATCTGAGGACACCAGCGGATGTCTGTGCATCCAACATGGGGTACGTTTAAAAAAATGTGATGCACCTCACTCTTTTGAGCATCCAATCAGCAGGCGCATATGATTTCTGCGGACATCACGCTGCCCCCTGATTGGCCCAGGCTTGTCCCGGACCCCAAATCAGAAAGTAAGTCTGCGGACTGGACCCAGATATCACACATTGTTGCAGCCTACTTTTGTCAATTCTTTTTAAAACTACAGGATGGATTGAAACCAAATTTACAAAAGCACGCTTTTGGGACCAAGCCGCCACTCCTGGCGCAAATTTGGTGAAAATCTGTCCAGCGGTTTGGGCTGTAGAAACGAGCACAATAGTTTTGCCATTGCATCTATGAGGATTTCCACACATTTTGGGACTCCCCTATAACCTGTCTTCAATTAAATTTGTGATGTCATCTTTGATGTCCTGGGTGTTAGTCTTGGCAGTGCACGCTAGTGGTGCGAGTTATGGTTGCTTAGCTTACCATAACTAGCGAATTTCTGAGGTTTTTTCAAATTTAATTGTCGCTGCCTACCCAGTTGCACACCCGTACTCCCTCCTTACCACCCTTACACTTGGGTCTGTGTCTGTAACCCTATAGTCCCCCTACCTGCATGTTTGGACACCTGCTGTCTGCACTTACCCTTTCACCTGCCACCTGCTGGCCGCACTTCTTGTTATTGTTTTGATCCTATGTACAGCACTGCCCCCTCCCCTTTCCCATGGCACTTTTCCCCTCCCCTCTCCCATGCACTTGTGCAATCGGCTTGTCACTTGGCCTAGTCAGATCATTGTCTCTTTCGTCCCTCTGTTCACCCTTCCTTGCCTCACCGCGCCTTGAAGCATTGTACATAGGCACGTTACAGATGCCATATCATATCATTATAACCATGATGTCCCTTTAACAAAGTTTTTTCACTGAATTTCATAGGTTTATATTAGTGCAAAGTAACCATAACGATTCTTTAACAACGTTTTTTCAGTGAATATCAATACAGGCAAGGCCTCCCATACGGACCTAAGCGCTTGCATACCCATCAGCCCATACCACCTAGAAGCAAACCAACACACAGTCACTGGCTTTTTAGAACTGCAATGACCAACACTGCAAACGACCAACACTACAGCAAAAGCATTTTTGCGCTCTCTTTCTCCTCCCACTAACAAAACACACCCCTTCTATTATTTATTTTCAGACCCACCAGAGTGCATGGAGACCATGCACATGGCAGTGCCGCCCAAAATAAATCCCTACAACATTAGTAAAGCTGTAAAGCAAATAGGGAGCTTGCAAACTGGTGCCTTTGAAATGTGGCATCAAGGTTCTCCGCATTTGCAAATGCAGAGATTAAGCCTTTTTGTCCTCTGGGAACCTTACACAAAATGTTTACCCCTAGCATTTAAAAAGTGAGACCTATTGTTTAGACAATGCTGGTCATTAAGAGCCTTACAACTAACGCGTGATATTAAACGTACAGACTACATCTGCGTATTATGTTCCATCAGATATGCTTTTGAAACAGTTTTAATAGTGACTTTGCATTTTCTGATGATATATATAAAAAGTAGGAGTTGACCTGAAATTGGTTTCATAACTTTATCATTATTAATATCTGTCTGCACTCTAAAAACTGGGGCACTCAAATATTTTACAACACACACACGTGCTAGGACTGCACAACTTGCAGAGCTAATTGTCCCTTTCTGTGTGCGTCCTTCACCTTATCTTCAGAGCAGACGGTGAAATGAGGGCAGCAGTGTGCAGTCCAGGACTTGCCCAGGATTTATTTTCGCAGGGTGAAGTGTTCAGCTTCTTTCCCAAGGAGTTGGCTTCACTCGTGGAAAATAAAGTCACCTTCAGCACTGGCTGCATGATCTGAATTTAAAACAAGTCTCGTGGCAGACAAACCATGTAGAGAGCTCAAATGCAAAATATGCCAGAGGAGGGATGAGGCCCTCGGATATCCAATGGAAACGGAGGTTAGTAATGGAACGAAATGCCCAACCTGAACTATCATGAAAGCTGCTCTCTATGGACACATGGTGCCATTTGACTTGCAGAAGACACTTCAATAATACCAAATGTTCATCTGCTTCCGTGGGCATGCGTTGAAACATGGTTACTCCCTCATTTGGCTCGAGACATGCCCCTATTGCACGGGGGAATCGAGTTTGCCTGTGTGCATATGCATATTACCTAACGGTGTACGCACCAAGCATGCACAATGAATGGTGACCACCGGGAAAAGGCAGCCACTTAGTGCACACTCCAAGGACGCACTTTGGGAGGGAGCAAGGAGGATCTAAGTGGCGCTGCAGGGAAACTCAAATGGGGCTGGTATATTCTGGCCCTCACCCAAAGGCAGGCCGCATGGTACACACACGCTTAGGGAGGGAAGATCGAGCTGCAATAGGGATGCTGACGAGGAGAGGGTTTTTGATCATCTGTGGACAACTGGTCCACAGTAGCAGAGGGTGGGTTGCCTGCCCGGAGGACAAGAGACAGCACAGTAGATGAGGTTGGAGAGAGGAACACCAGGATTGATAGTGTTGTGTAAAAGGAGGTCTAACAAAGTAAGAGGGAATTGGAAGGGATAAGAGAGAGGAGGTGATGGAGTGTGACTGGGCGGGGCTGCAGCGCATGGAACACAGAGGAGAGCTTGCAGTGGTGGGAGTGCAGGGAATTTATTAGGTTTGTGCAGTGGCAGGATTTAGCAGAGACTAGGGCTTTCTTGCCAGAGATAAGATTAGGGGAGCACCATCTATGAAGGTGTGGCCACAGGATTGTCTTCATCTGTCAGATCAGAGGAATGATACAAGGTGGGGGGGCGGAACCAGAGGGAGTGAAGATGGAAGCGCACTAATGGTGACCAAAGGGAGTTTTCAGGGTGGAGATAAAGTCAGGAAGTCCGTTTCATTAGAGACAACCTAAAACAGAGAGTGCAAGGACAGAGTACCTGAATTCATCTAGACAGGGGGCTAAATCAGGTTTAAATGTGTGTTTTGTTATGGGGGTGTGGGGGAAAAGAGATAAAGGAAGAAGGGCAGCAAAGTTGAAATTGACGAGGGATTGGTTCGAGGTAGAGGAGTCAATGTTGAGGTTTATGGTGGTAATGGTTGAGGAGAGGATGATTTATTTGCTTGAATTCAGGAAGCACTCATGCTTATATATATTTATTTAAAAAAAGTGGTAATATTAAACTCATGAGTGATGAAAGGCAAACAACACGAGTTTACATCCTGAACAATAGTTAACCTACATCATGAGCTTTCAGAGATGATCAGAAAGAAGAAGAAGCAGAACATAAAGAAAATGTAAGAGCCTTCCAAAGTTCAGAAGAGAGAATGAGCAGTATCAGGACTGAGCACAAGGAGGGCATGGAACAGCTAGTCGAAAGAGAGATGAGGACAGAATGACAACAAAATGAGTAATTATAGACAAGGAAAGGGGGAAAAGAGGGCATAAGGCAATTAATGAATTCAAGGATAATACAAAGGTGTCAGAAACTAAAGGCAGGCATGGAAAGAAAACCAACAGGGAGCAGCTTAAGAGGGAGGGGTATGAGAATGAGGAGGGAGACAGCATAAAAGAAACATAGTAGAGTTAAGATCGATTGAGATGGAGAGAGGGCATAGGCAGGAAGACGAAGAAGAAGTGAGGAACAATGGTTAAAGCCAACATAAGAAAAATACACTTCATGGCAGAGAAGTCAAGGAAATGACACATGTTATAGTTGTAAAGTTTGAATGGCTGGAGTTGGCAAGGGAAGAAATGGGAGAGTTAAAAACGTGACTATGAACAGACGAAAAGAGTGAGAGAATTAGGGGGAATTAATAAAAGAAGTGGGTGGACAATCGCGAGCGCAAGTCACAGGAAAGAAGAAAATTCCCATCAGAGATTAAACTAGGTTAAGTAGGGGGAAAGCATCCAGAGCTGTATATCAGAGAGACAGTCTGTATTAGAAGCATGAAATGGATCAGTGAAAGTGGGAAAGGAAAGGCACATTTTTAAATAATCATCAGTCTAAAAGTAACCACTTAGAACAAAAGATAAAATAATAGAAGAAAGAGGAATAGTAAAGGAGAGAGAACTGAAACTTGTGGGATACAAAAGCACAACGGATGAGTACAGGAAGAATCACCAGTCCGTGAAAGACAAAAGGAGAATTTGGCAAGACAAGCAAATAACCCAGAGAGCAGAGCCAGAAATACCAAGAGAAAAAATAGAAGAGCAAAATATAGGGTTATCTACCATATCAGAAGTCACAAATAAGTCCAAGAGAATAGAAAGATGGGACTGTTATACTGTTGTGTAGAATTAAGAAAATGTATGGCCTGTAGAAGAGCAGTTTCAGTGGAGTGAGAAGGGCTAAACTAGATGAAAGTAAGGGGAAGAGGTGGTTTCGACTCAAGATAAGGGTGAGGGAGTTGCGTTTTGTGCATGGATAAACTGCAAGAAGTAACCAGGGATTGGCCTGAGAGGGCAATGTCTACTTTGAGCCAATGAGAACTGGAAATATTTGGGTGGATGAAGTCTCCCATTAGCACTATAAGGACCTCAGTGGCTAAGAAGAAGAAGAAGAGGTCAAGATGACGAAAGTAAGCATTGCAGTGGCCAGGGTAGATTCGGAGAATAGTAAGAAAGGTAGATCTAGTAGGACAGGACTGTGCTCAAAGAATGGGAGAAAAAATGTGGCTAGTAAAAGAAAGGAGGATTGGCTGACCTTGAGGCAACCCCCTCTTTCTTGATTGGCCAGTCATTGAGAGTGAACAACAGTAGAATTGTCATTTTAGAGAGCAACAATTTGGGTGGTGTCACTGCCGGTGATGCAAGTTTGTTTTAGCTCAATTTTACCTATAATGTTCAAGTTGCAAAATGCATCTAAGGATTGAAGAAAAGAAACAAAACTTTGCTGAAATGTAAGTGGCAATTGAATTGAATAAGGAGGGTGAAAGAATGAGAAAAAGTGTGAGAGTGTAAGGAAAACCATGGAGATGTAATGCATACTCATGATAGACTTAAATGAAACAGATGCACAGTCAAATGACACCAGGGGTGTGTCATGGTCGAGGAGGTGACCGCTACTCTCAGTTTAAGGTGTGTCCCTGAGGTCGGGTGCCTGGATTCCGCTCATTGCCCTGTTGGGAAGTTCCCCTCCCCTGCCCCGATGTTGCAAATTTTAACTACCTATATGTGTAAGGATTTAGAATGAAGATAGGTGCTACAGAGTGTTGGGTTTGGGTGGGGCCTCTAATGTGCCCATGCAGTATGTGACCCATCGCAGCCAACTTCTAGAAAATGTTGGTAGCAAGTTGTTCAAGATGGCCGTTATCTTTCCTGAAGCCCAAATCTCCCAGATCTTTGACCACCACAGATTAAGAATAGGCCCATCTGGAGCATTCCACGACCCTACGAGGGTCAGTCAGGCAGCTATCAGCAGTTGGGTGGTCAGGAATGCCATGTCCCTGATCAGCGTAAAGCACTGTCTTGGTCAGTATCTCCCAGGATCATTGTAAGTGGACAGAGTTGTGGCTTTCACCCCATGATTCCCACAATTCTTGATAAGATGTATTTACAGTAAAATTGGAAGTGGGGGAATGACACCACATGTGTTCCATTGTGCCTGTCTAACCACAGCCCTTCCAGCACAACTGCGAGTACCCCAGGGAGAGTTTATGAAGGCGATGTGGGGAAGAATACCATTGTAACATTATTTTACACACTTTTTATGAGGGTGCATTTGGAGCTTTTCTGCTCTCTCGGCCATATGCATGACCATGAGTCCTGTGGAATATCTAATTGAAGGCCTCGTTCCCAAGCTGTCATTTATGGCAGCTTCTCGTCAGGGTCAGATCTATCTAGTAGCTTGTAAATGCTTGAAATGTTTCTCTTTCCTGGCAGATCACTGAGGAGCAACTCAAGGGCTGTGTGTTCCCTGTTACTATTAAGGCAGTCCTCCCTAGATGTGATCCAGTGTCTGAGCTGGCAGTAATGTAATATTTTGGTTCACGGCAAAGAGAATTTTGTTTTGAAACCTGCAAAGGAACATGGGAGGCCTTAAGTGTAGCAATTGCGGAGCAAGCCTGGTGTGCCATCGAACCAGCGGTGAAACGCTTTTGGGTCTAGACCAGGGGTCAAGTCTGGGTTCCCCAGAACCAGAGAGAGGGGGCACAGTCTAATGTCCTACGGTCTAAAGGCCATATCTCAGTAAGATAGTGTCATCATCGATGAGTCCAGCAGGGGGCCACCTTGTGACCATTCATCTCTCTCTAAGAAGAAGAGGGAATCCAGGGGGAGGTGGGTGTTAGCCTGCTCTAAGTGTGGCCACCCTGAGCCCATGAAGTCATTGCTCCATTTCCCCACATGTGACAGTTGGGTTGGCATGCGGTACCTATGCATGTTCAGGACTCCCAGGCCTCCAATTGCTGCAAAGCAGAACAGGACCTTCCTAGAGATCATGGGATGTTTGCATCCCCCCCATATGAAGCTAAAGATCTTCTTTTGAATGCCTGAGAGGGATGCTTTGGGAATCTTAATTGGGAGGCTACTGAAGAGGGATAGAAGTCTCGGAAGGACATTCATCTTAAATGAATGGATCTATCCAACCATGAGATCTCCAGAGGAAGCCACCTCTCCACGCCAGAGGATAGAGTGCTTAAGAGGGGTAGCAAATTGTGGTTGAAGATTTCATCTCTACGTTGGGTGATGTGCACTCCCAGATATTCAAGGGACTTTCTCCACCATTTGAAGGGATACTCTTCTTCCAGGCAGAGGATCACCTCTGCCGACTATGAGACATTCAACCCATGGGATTTGTTGTAGTTTTCTGCACAACCGAAACATTCCCCAAATTCCTTGTGCTCTCGAATCGTTTAAAGGAGGGGTTTCGCCGTTCAGCTGAGCAATAGTAGTATATCATCACAGTAAATAGCTTTTTTCCTGGTTAGTGATACCCGCCACTATCCCATAAATATGGGCATGCACCCTAATGTTGCTTGCTAGAGGTTCCATTGCAAGTGCGACTAGGAGAGGAGACGGGACAGCCCTGGCGCGTGCCCCTCTTGAGACATATTGGTTGTGTGGTGTGGTTATTTACTTTGACCCACATTGAGGGGGATGCCTGTGTGGCCAGAACCCGCAATTTAAAGTTGTGGCTGAACCCGAACGCCGCTAAGGTCTCTTCCAGGAATCCCCAGGCCAGCCGACTGAATGCTTTGTTGGCGTCTAACGCCACATGGGAGAATTTCAGATTGTTGCATCTGCCTGTTTCGATTAGGTCTATTTCTCTGCGTACATTATCATGGATGGATCTTTGTGTAAGAAGCCGGACTGGTCAGGGTGAATACAGGTTTGTAGGGCTGCTACTAGCCTATTGGCCAGGATCTTCCAAAATATTTTCACCTCTGTATTCAGCAAGGCAATGGGATTATAAGAATCGCATTATTCCGCCGGATTTCTGGGTTTGAGGAGTAGGACCATTGCTGACTCCGCCACCATTTGTGTCACTGCCTTGGAGGCCAAGAAAGAGTTGAATAGGTTAGTTAAGGGGCGCTCAACTGGGCTTTGAATTGCTTATATAAGCGAGCAGGTAGCCATCCAGGCCAGGAGCTTTGTTAAGGGGACAGAGGATATCACCTCATCTACTTCCTCTTTGGAAATCAATGAGTCCAGAGACTCCTTGTAAGCTTCTGAATGTTTGGGGATGCTAGCTCTCCTGATGGAGGTTGCTTTTTGTGCTGCCATGCTTTTGGAGTTGGTAGACATACGCGGAGAGAAATATTGGAACACTATCTCACGTTTTTCTGTCTTGCCAAAATTGTGAGGTAAGGTTGTCCCAAATGTGGGGAATTCTATTCCTAGTTTTTAGTCCCTTCATTTTGGAGGCTAAGAGTCTGTTGGCCTTGTTACCCTGAATGCAATACCTCTGCTTTGTCATGGCAATAGCATGCGCTGTGCAGTCGGATAACTTTGCTTACAGTTTTGCTCAGGCTGCACGAAGATTTCCTTGACTTTCCCTTCCAGTTGGTCCATGATGGCTTCCCTAGACCCAATGAGTGCTGTCCCCTTGGTGATGAATTTGACTCTGAGGACTATTTAAAGGCATTCCATTAAGATATTCCAGGGCATGTCTGGAGCCCTGTTGTTCTCGAAGTATTGGCTTATGAGGGTCCATACATCTTCACAAATCATAGGGTCCCACAAGAGGGCCTCTTTCAATTGCCATGGGGGTCTCAGTTTGGGGGATAGTTTGTATATTTGAAGGTCCGCCGAGACCAGAGAGTGATGTGTCAGATGTCTGATCCCAGACTTCACTCCTGTAAAGGATAGGACAAGGGCTCAGGGTACCAATAGCATGTCGACCCAAGAATGGCCTCTGTGGATGTGGGAAAAGAAAGAGTAACCCATTCTATGGGGTGAATAACACGCCAGATGTTCACAACGTTAAGTGTGTGGAATAGATGTAGGAGTGCTAGGACATTGTGATAGTCCAGTTTGTTGGGTGGAAGAGATTTGTCTAGTTTCGGGTTTATCATGGAATTGAAATCCGCCCCTATGATCACAAGACGCTCTGCAAAGACCAAGAGAACTGCACCCAAATCTTCCAGGAAGGAGCCCTGGGCTTTGTTTAGGGCATAGATGGAGGCAACAGTTATCAGATGTCCCCCCAGGTTACCTTTCAGGAGTAGAAATCCACGCTCTGGGTCCCTACAAAGTGCTATTCTAACCAACGGCAAGTCCCTAGACATTAGGATCATCACCCCCCTCTTCTAAGAGCTGTGAGATGCAAAATATTGCTGGGAAAAGCATGGGTGTATGAAACTGTGTTTGTCTGCTCTTATTAGATGGGTTTCTTGAAAAAGAGCTATTACCTTCACTTTCTGGCAGAGGAGCTGAAGAATCTCCTTTCTTTTCCTCAGTGAACTCCACCCTTGGACATTGATGGTGGTTATCAGGACTACCGTTGGGGCCCCTGGGTCAGCTAAAGTGGACGTTTGGGAGTATGGTGGGTGTTGAGGAAGTGGACTGTGCCTGTTTATGATTGACCATTGTTTAGACGCAATCCCGGGAGGAGAAGTGTTAGGAAAGATTTCATAATTGTATGTAATTTTCTCTCCATGTGTACACCACCAAACTTGTTGCTGCTGTTTAGACACCTCTGGGCTTTTGCTCACTTTTTATGGGGAAACTGACATGCCCTTAAGACACTCAGTACTGGGAGACTTTGTTTCCCTTAGTCCTTTTTCCAATGTTGCAATTCTTGTGCAACATGTAGCAAGTGTGCAATGTATCTTACCATACAGCACACTTGGGTCTGTAGTCATTTTCCAAAGGCCCTAGATTCTCGGTGGACTTTTTATGAACTGTGCAGATGTATCATGGACAGGACTGGTGGCAGCTATCTTTTTTCGCATTCGTTTTAACCCTTTCCTGCCATGTTAACTGCGTTAAATGCGTTTGGCATGAATAGGTGGACTGGCTCCAAAATGGCCAGGCCACAAGGTTCTTTGTCCTGTCCTTTGGCCATCTTGCCCCTTTTCCGCTGTAGCTTAGGAACTGAAAGCCGCAGAGATGTCCTTTTTGTCGTATTCGAACCTGCAACCCGAGTGGACTGAACGGGCAAAGTTTGGGTCCAAGTGCACCTGGGACCGGTGAGTACTTAAAACACTAACCAGTGGCCCCTGGCACCAAAGACCCCTTTTACGCACAAGTGGTCCCTGGGGACCCCTATCCTTTCCACTGCTAGTGCGAACAAGCGACTCCATCTTGCACTCTGGAACTGCCTCTGCCTTCAAGTGGAGGTCCTCCCTGAATAGTGGGAACTTGTTCTTCATCGCCTCATCCACCTTCCCGTGTGCCAGAGACCACTGAAGAGACCCTATCTTGCCCATTGGAACAACCGCGTGCGCTTGCATTGCAGGTACTATTGAGCACAAGGCTCCTCTCTTAGGGCTTGGACTGCCTCTTAGTTAGGTGTGTTATCGATGTCGAAGGGGCCTAAAGACTATCTGCACTGCCTGTTTTCTTCCCATCTAGGTTATCGACCTATTTCGTGCATTTAACCCCTTTAGACCCCAATGGTCTTGTATATACATTGTATTGATAGTGTTGTTTTGGTTTACTTAGTGTTACTGTGATTCTTCTGCTATGGTCTATGTTAAAAAGGTCTTGTAATAAATGTGTTTATATTTTTAATATAACACCTGTCTGGAGTAATTTGTAAGTGTCCTTGCTCTGTGTGCTCATTGAGGTCCTTCAGTCACCCTCACCCCTCCTGAGACCTAGTCTTGACCGCCTGCCATAGCTACCCTGATTGGTCTGGCTTGTCCAGAGGTTACCCTGTTCCAAGCAACTAGGATGGCCTTCTGAACCTCTGCCCCCCCAGAAATCCATCTTAACAGGAAGTGAGGATCAAAATCAAAAGGATGGGGGATAATGAAAGGTCTCTACCCAAAAAACATAATGGATAGCCTAAGGCTGTATACAAGTCACATTTGTACCGGGTCTTAAACCATGTAAACATGTTCACTTTGCACTTACAAAGGATCCCAACATGGATAAAGATGTATGGAATGATTTTGTACGAAACCATGAAGCAATTTTAGTTCTGTTTTTTTGTCTCGATAGTTGTGGTCCTTTTTGAGTTAACCCATCGCAGCATTCAATTATTAGCTTTTACCATTATTGCCATGTCTTCTGTCCATATTGGTGTTTTTAATTATGTGCTGCCACCTTTTCCAGCTTCAGGATAGCTGGGCAGCTTTCATTGTCCATGCATTTATGTTTTATTTGGAAATGTTGCAAAATTGTTACAAATATTAGTGCTTATTTTTTTTAAAAGAGCGTATTATTTGGGAGTGCTAAAATAAATCCTGAGCTTACATTTTTTGTGGTTTCCAATGAATGTTATTGATAATTCTGGCGTTAATATAGGTTTGTTTTTTCTATAGCTATTTATACAGCTTAATCTTAAAGAGGGTATTTTATATTACGTGTCAATGCCCAGTTTGAAAAGGTTTTTCATAATTAAATTTTAGGGCTAATTAAAAGAAAACCTATATATTGTGTTGTGAGTTTTTCTTCGTCTGGTATTGACAACAATTCAAGAATCAATGGGCCTCATTACGGGTCTGGCGGTAACCATGCCGGTGCTACCAGCATGTTGCCACCGGAACTGTAAAAAATAACCGGCGCCTGACTTCCTGGTGCCACCGGGCTATTCCAAGTTCGGCTGCCGGGAAGTCAGGCGCCGGCAATTTCATTAATCCCCATTCCCATGGCGTCCCATAGGACTCTATGGGAATGCGGAAACGGAAGACAGTTTGACCAGGTCATGAGATTGCTCACATGCTGAGGTTTTGAGTTTGCCGACTCAGTATTCTAGACCTGAAGCTTATTTCTCCAGTGGTGTTATTTTCTGGCTTAGTTCTGCCAGGCTTGATTTTAATTCGTTCTTGATCTCTGGGAGGAGGAGCTGAATGTCCGCTTTCGTGGCTAGGGTGCTAGGGAGATGTTCCTGGATTGTGGCTGTGTGAATCTGAGCTTCAATGCTCACCTCATTCTTCTTCTCTTTTGCCAGGGTGGCGTACATCAGGGCAACGTTGTCTATTGGTTCATTACGTTTACTCTGTTTGGCCATCGCATGGTCTGGGGGGAAGGTGGCAGAGGTACCAGCTGGTGATTGAGTGTAGTCCCTTGCCTGGGCTGGTTTGAGCCAAGTTCGACATGGGGGCTGTGGGTTTATCAGACGTGAACTGTGGCATCATGTTGCAATGTTTTACTACTGGACCCTTCAGGGCACCTCTGCCGGGCCGCCTCCCTTATCTCACATCGTTTGTCAGGACTTGGTGCTTGTCTGCTCAGCCAAGGATGCCCCAGAGGTCCACAGTTTGGCCTCCACTGATGATCGCCACGCTGCATGTTGGACTGCGGTAGCAGCAGGTTCATCTGGGCTGATGTCACCCCTGGGTGTGAGCAGAGCTCCCATCACCCATACCAGTGAGGATCTGTAGGTATGTGCTGTGGGTATGCCAGTGGGAGACGGGGGCAGTTCCTGTGCATATTCACTGCACTGCACTGTCAGTCTCGTTGGTGAGACCATCAATGGAGGCCCATAGTCTGGCCCTCCAATATGCCCTCTCCACAGTGTGCACAGCACTGCACAAGGCTGGCGGGTGAAGAGGCTGTGGGGGCGCTCATGATGGAGAGGGCTCACAAGCTCAGTAATTGTAGATCTCACCCAGTGATGGCAGGTATGCAGCACTGATGGGTTCATGGTTTCCCACCCACCTCTATTCAGGAGGTTCTCTGTGTCACTGGCATGCGGCTGCATTTGCTTGCTGCACCATGCAAGCAGTCCGTCCCGTTGGCTTTCTTCATTGATCGCGCCGTTCACTCTTCTCTTGGTGGTGCAATTGTTCTCACACACCCCCAATCACGCTGAGTTGGTGAGGCGGCCTGCATTATGATGCCCTCTCGGAGGAGTCTATACCACGGCTCTGGGGCCCGTGGCAGATTCATCCAGATCCCTGTCCCCATCGAGGTTGATCCGATGCTGCAGCAGTGGTTTGGGGCGGGCTACACAGTGGTCATAAGGTGCATCCCTGAGAGTCTTAAGAAGATGCTGCTGCCATGTCACTGTTTGCCCATGCCCACAGAGATACAAGTTTTAATGATGGCCATGACTGAGAGGTGGAAGACATGTGAGACAAAGTAATCTGTAATAAAGGAAGTCACAGTGCAGAGTAATTAGGCCTTCCAGAGCCTGAGAGTGGGGCTAGTAGGAGGGAGGATGAAGTGGATGGGTGTGGACTGACTCCAAATGGGAAACAGGTGGCATAGATAAGTTTGAAGCTAGTGGTGTTAGAGTGTGCAGACTAGTCACAGTGGTTTTGCGTGTTATGCAAAGGATAAGGTTTGGTTGGGCAGTGACAGGGGAGGAGTTGGGAGGGAGAGTGTAGTGAGGAGAAGGAATGGGATGTGAATGGTGAATGGTCTAGAGATAAATAGGGATCAGTAGGTCAGTGAGTGCATAGGTAACCATTGTGAAGTTCTGAGTGGGATGAAGGCCATATATCTAGGTTGTATACATCTAGAAATATGGCCAGGTGTATATAAACTGCATACACCGCCATATATCCCGGTGTAGGCAGGTTGTATAGTATACATATAATGACCCAGAAATTAGGGAACATGGTATTGGGAACCAACACATTGGGTGACAAGCTGGTAGTTAACCACTAATTCCATTACAGACCAGTACCAAACAACAAGCTATGTAACAAGGGGTGGAAAAAGAGGGAGCAAGAGGACCTTGAGCTCCATGAGCACTTAAAAACAGTCCTTCACTGGCCAGCAGAAATAGTAATATCATGCAGTCTTGAGTGGCTCTGAACCTCAACAGTACATTTTGAAGCAGGGGAAAGGAGTAAAGACAGTTCTCCTGTGGACCCATTGAATGGATACTGCATTACCACCCAAAATTGGAAACTCTGGCCCACGTTGGATACATAGAGGGGACCCTACCTACTGGTCTAGCTGTCTAAGAGGTACATCATAGGCCATCCCTACACCAGACGAATCTCCCAAAGGACATTCTGCTGAAGTTCCCATTTGTAGCTTGTAGAGTAGATCCTGCTGAGTGATTTGGCTGACTGGTACATGACCCCTGCAAGGTAGGCTGCCTGAAGATAGGACTATTATTACTTGGACCATTCCCACAGCTCTAGTGATACTCTGAGCAGAGGACCCCATACCAATGGTTTTGCTGATATACAAACATTGCTGTGGTGTTGTCTGAAAGGAGAAACACTGACAAGTTCATGGTCACAGTTACAAGTATGTTCATATTTTCCTTTCTGTCCTGCGCAGACCAAAGGTCATGGAAACTGAAATCTTGACAGGTTGCTCCCAAAGAGAACTCATAAGAATCTGTGGTAATCACCCATGAAGGCTCTTGCACTTGAAAGGGGAAACCCTGGATGAGGTTGGAGCGAATTATCTATAATCAGATTTCCTGTTTGAATTCTTGGTAAATCTGAATGCTTGCTGATTGAGGCTGGGATGCCTAATTGCAGCACTCAACAAGGTGCATTTGCACCCACCCGTCTCTGTTCTAACATCTTTTAAAGAGAACTCATAAGATGCAGAGCCCCCCGCCCCAGTCCCAAGAGATGTTGCAAATGGCAAGCTATGAGAACATTCCTCGGAAGAAAAGGATGCCTCACAGCTGATCTGTGTTGATACACTGACAACCCTAGTTGGAAAAGAAGTTCCAACAGGACATGCAGTGGCAAAGTGGCTTCTGGAAATCTGTGAGACTGTATTAGCTGATCATCCAAATGGCAGTAGGTGTGAATCCCTCTAAAATGGATAAATTCGTCCACCAAGCTCATCAAATAGGTGAACACTCCGAGGCTGAACTGAGGCCAAAGGGAAATACTCTAGTCAACATGTGTTGCTCCTACAGAGATCGCGGGAACTGCTCGTAAGGAGGCTGAATAGAAACATGGAGATATGAACCCTTCAGATACACTGCTCAGTCAGACAAGATTTGCACATATGTGATTATCCCGATGTTTGGAAAAAAGTGATGAACGTTTTATAGGTCAAGTATAGTCTGCTGGGCATCCTGCAGGTAGTCACTGTTTGACTTTGGGTCCACAGTGAAAGCAGCAGATGGACATTTTCCCTTTCAGGTGGTCTTCTGCTATTTGCCCCTCTATGTGCTGAGGAAGGGACTTCATGGAGAGAAGATAAGTATTTGAAGCTATAAAATTCTCACAACCACCTCAACCTGTCCTGTCTGGGCTGGGACAAAGGGGTCGAAAACCCCTTTGCATGCTGTTGGGTGAGCACCACTAGAGTTTTGGAGGTGTGGGTGTTTGTTTTCTTTTTACTAAGCATCTATGGAGGGGTGAAAAAAGACACACCAACAAATGGATGGTCGAGGATTTTGTTTTCTTCATGGGCTTGAAATCTGGTAGCCCGCACCCAGACCTGCCTGTGAATGTCAGCAGCAGTGGAGATGCCTTAAGCCACTGGGTTGGTATGGTACAGTGACACTGCCATCATATCAGAACCCACCTGTTTTGTGCCGCAAATGCTCAAATGGTGGCACTCTCAGTTTAAAGATGTACCCATGCTCCTCCCCATTTTTATAAAACACCCCTTTCCTTGTTTTCAACATTCATTTGAAACACCCCTTATTCCTGAAATCAAAGAGTCTGTAAACAATTACAACACTCCAATGCTTGATATTTTCTAACCTGCACGAGACATCTCTGTGTATTGCCTTACTTGTCTTCACATCACAGAATAATAATGAATACAATGTACAAGTGTGCATGCATTACACGGTTTCAGGCTTATTTGGTGCAGGCCTTTACTGTGGAGTATAAGGAGAATGAGGGGCTTTGGGGTGCTAATGGACCCTTCCCATTGAGTTGTGACTTGTCAGGGAAAGGAGCTATTAGTACTCCCCATTTCACACTTGTGTCTGCCCCCCAATAATAAAAGATAAGACATCAAAGAAACCTACTTGGGGAATGACCTGTGGCCTGTGAAGCCCAGCTATGGCATTTGTCATCACAGTACTGGTTAGTGCCAACCTGCAGCATGCAAAACAAACCATCCCTTTTGATAGGTTTTCAAGGAGGCAGACCTCTGTGTTTACACTTTAAAAAAGCACCTTTTCTGTGTTTTGGGGAAGGGGCTGCGTAACAGAGTATTTGAAGTGCCACAACCGGGATGTTTCCTCTGTAAGAAACCATTAAAACCATTAAACGTCACAGAGTTCTTTGTAGAGGTTTTGATAAGTCACCTCTAGGAGTGACTCTGAGATCACCTGTCTCAGTTGTAGATCAACATTTTAGTGTTGGTTCTAGCCTATTGCCTCCAGGAGATTATTTCCTTCACCAGGGCGAGCTTTGGTGTATATCAAAGATGCCAAGCAGGTCTTACTCCAGACTATGGCAGCCACTGTCACTGAGGACTGGCTCTGTGGATGAGAGGTTATGCACATATTTTCTGAAGGAGAGGGGTTGAGAGGTGGCAAATCTTAAGCTAATGTTTTTACATTAGAGCTCTCTAGTTACTCAACTTTCCCTTCTGAAATTCTTTAAAGAAGTGGCCCATTCCTGAGCTCTGTTGCTGTTACAGCACGTTTCCCAGAGTCCACAAGCCACAGGCAGATTTTCCTGGTTTACCAAAGCTATATGGTCTTCAAAAGCTCCTGGAAGATTCATCAGGGATTGGTGGGCTGATACCTGTGCCAGAAAGCACACCATCCTCTGTGTTCTTGAGGTGAACTGCATTTAGGGGGGTGATCATACCTCTGATAGGAAACTGGAATTTTCATGAGACCACACATTGCCTGTCTGAATGGCTGCATAAAGGGACAACGGTAAGAATTGGGCTAGCATTGTTTGAAGTCCAGGACCAGTGCTCTGTTCAAATTCCAGAAATTGACATCTTACTTAAAGAAAAGTCAGGGTAAACCTCAGTCCTAGGAGCAGGGCTCTCAGTGAAGGGGTCCTCGAATGAGAGAATACCTTATGGCAACATGTGTCTTGCTCAAAAACCAATCCGGTGACAGAGCGAGGGGGTCCCTCAATGCACATAATATCTTATCTCCCACAGGGGCATTCTCAGCATGAACCCCGGGACAGCAATTTTCAGCTGACTTAGAACCCAGTGTGTCCCTTCCGGAATCATTGAAGCATGGGAATGCATCATTAGGACGGGCTACTTTGGAAAAATGAGGTAAATGAGCTAACTTACCCTTCTTTGCCTTAACGAAGGGTCAGTTGGGCACATGTGGATTTCAATGGAAAAGTTCTTCCCAAACCTTGAGACCAGAGGTGGTGCCAGGTTTTGGTGCTGGGGGTCAGAGGGCTCAATAAGAAGCACACGTCAATATCATTTCACTACTTTGCGCAAATTCCAGTGTCTAGTAGGAACCATACAATCACACGGACCTGCATTGTGGTCTCCCCATGTATCTTGTCTTTCATCTGCTTTTTCCTCCCCTGACACTTGTTCTGCAATAATATAGCTCAGTAAGTTAAGAACTGACCACTGACATCTGTATTCAGCCTACAAGACACAGGATCAAATCCTGTTAAAGCCAACACAGCCCTCATCCATAAGTCAATTTAACATTGAAACCAGACTCTTCGCATCACAATAAGTCACACACTACCCTCTGCTGTGCCCAAACCAATAGCTTTACCTTTACACAGTCTTCTTAAAAATATTAATGGTTCTTATTATACTGCTGTTCTGAAATGTCTCTAGAAATCAATGTTAAGGTGATGTCCGAGGGCCCCATAGTAAATTAGGAAGAGGCACTGACTAATTTGGGCGATACTTAATAGATGAAAATATGTTATTGTTCCTACGTGCAAGAACATTTTCCAAAGCATGTGCCAGTAACGTTGGAATATATAATTTGTCCGGAAATACAAGAGGACATGCCCATTTTGGACATAGATCTGCTGGCTATACAATTTAGGAAAATCACAATTTCAACCTCTTACAAGAGACCTGGCTTAATGCTGGGGCCATATTGATTAGGTTCATCTTACTAGTAGAAGGGCAAAGAAGATGCCCTAAGGTGGTCTTATCATTGATCTAAATAATTCAAATAAATGTATAGAATACACATCTGTGGAGGTTAACAATCATATAATATGTGGAATAGCAACTACTGGTGATAATCAGGAAGTAATTACTCTGCTGATTGTTAATGTATTTGCCCCCACGGGGTTACTTATACTGATTCTATTTTCATTTATCTTTCCATGACATGGAATAGTAGTGATGCCAAAATCATAATTCGCGGTGACTTGAAAGCATATTGTGATATGACAGAACCCACTAACCAAGCAATTCTGACTTACTCAAGAGCATACCCCTGAATTATATTGTTCAAGGACAAAAATAGTCCAGTTTTAAGCATGGATTCAGTATGATTAATTCTCAAATACTAAAGAACACAGAATCATTTGGCAGCCCAATATGGCACTGTGTGTCAAAGTTCAGTACGATAGATTATATTCATATCAGTTCATCAGTTAGGTTTTTCAATTGATTTTAATGTTTCATTGTACTGGTTTAGTGACCATGCGACTTGTTTTAGATTTTGAAGAGGCACACGGAAAAGAATGCCTGTTTGGCATTTATGAGATAAATACAAGGGACATTTGTATCACCTGGAAAGAAAGGGATCGCTACAAAATGAAATGATCACTTATTGAAACATTTTTCCTCTACACTATACAAATCTGAGGATTTGAGTCCTCATGATATTGTTAAGACTATTTCGGCACTGACTTTCATTTATGGAGGAATTAATAAGTGGGTCGAAACTAGGCCTACTTCGACTCAGGCCCCTCATGAAGCAATTATTGCAGGCTGTAAAAGAGTCTTGTCCAGTGCTATAAGGAGTCTATCTAAAGAAAAATCCCTTGGTCTGGGAGAATGTGCTATTCATATTAATTTTAAAAAAGTAGACACAAAAATTGGTTACGCCCGTACGAATCATCTGCTTGCACAAGCCAGCGGCAGTTAATGTATTGCACCCTTAGAACTAATGATACAAATAAATGTTGGTCTACGTTTAATACATTCATTTCATGTGACAACAAGAAGGAAATACATCCTATCGGAATCCTGCTGTGCGAGCTTTATCAGGAATAATTTTTATGTGTCTGAGGAAGAGATTTTACTTCACCCCTCTTCTACTACTAATATTGTGAATGGGCACTCTTATCAGGACATTGAACATCTAATTAACGAGAGTAAAGCGTTTTGAGCGCCCGGCCCTCATCGGCTTGCTGGTATTGTTTCAAGGAAGGATCCTCGATTATATGCTTCATTATTGAACAGGTTATTTCAGAGAATCATTGAAATTATATGGGTCCCTGAATCCTGGAGAAAAAAAAATCACATATAATTGCAGTATTTATAACCAGTGCTCGCACAGATCCTTCTAATTATCTCTTTTTTAACTATGCTCCGGGCTCCTCTCAGGATCTTCACAAACATTTAGTGAAGGAATTAAGAAGATGAACATGTTTCAAATGGACTTTAAACCTGCATATGGTACAATTCATAACATCATTTTGCTACAATACTCAATACAGCAATGCCAATTTAGTTCAGGATTACCGCTGCATATGGCCTTTGTCGACTTTACTGCTGCATTTGATTCTGTAAACCCTAATCTGCTTTGGAATAAGTTATTAAATTGGGGTCTGCCTAGATGTTTGCTAACCCTAATATGCTAACTTTATTCTGAAACCTCTGTTAAAGATTATCACTAATACGGGACTCAAACAGGGATGTGCCATAGCACCTTTGCTTTTTTAAATTTATATTGCAGATTTACATGATGCGCTCATGTCTGCACATTATTTTCTCCCTAAATTTAGTGACATTGCCATCCTAGGTCTAGTAGATGACATTGTTGTAATCAATGAAACGGCGATAGGATTACAGTGCTCAATTAATGCATTGTCTGTCGATACCTATTCAAATTGTCTACAGATTATAATAAAACAAAAGGCATGTCTTTTGGGAAAACTAGTATTACAACTAAATTTATCTGGTTTTTGGACACTCTTTAAATAGAACATATAACTATGTTTAAATATCTTGATGCACTTCTTTGCAGCAAGAAAGAGGGACTGTATTTGAGAGAAAACTTTATATTGAGGGCCAGAGTAAATTTCTGGTTGCAAAAAAATTCATAAACATGATTAGTGGATTTCAGTTGAAGGCTTAATAAAATTGTATGAAGCTAGTATTGTTCCTGCTATACTATAAACCCAAGAAACATACTTCACTGGTAAGTTTGAATTGATAAGTGTTCTTGACGGCAAGATCTGGAGGACTGCATTATGTTTACATCAAGGCTTCCTGATTCAGGCCATTCGCCTTGAACTAGATTTTATCTGCTTTAGTACGATGCTAAAGATAAAGCACAGTATTATATATTTGAAAATTATATATGCAAGCGAGGACCCCATTTTCTGTTTATTTGGAAAGTTCCTTAGACATTGAGACATTGCCCTAACAAAGGTAACACTTTTACTATATTTGCCAAAACAAGTATTGTTTTTCATGTGGCAATAAACTGACAAGTTGATCTATCTGTGGGGTTTATGCTTTTAAGTTGCCGGCTGAAGAAAGAAAAAGGCCTTTCTATGTGATTGGAACAACAACGTGAATTATCTGACCAGTATGGAAAGCTTGACTGAATTTGCGAAACAAGGATTCACTTTTCTGTTATCTCAAAAATATATGCTGACAGTTATGAATTGTAGAATGTGTTGTTTTATTATACTTCTAATATTTAATCAGCGACAGCATCTTCTGGTTTTAGGCTCTAGATTAAACATTCCCAGAGCTGGATGTCAATGTTGATTGTGTTGTACACAATATTCACTACAGTCCACTATACATTTTCATTTTTTGTTTTCTGTTGATAATAAATTATTAGGTACATTTGTTCATTGCATTTAGAACATTGAACAGGACTAATGTTGGTCTTATTGTGTATCTGGCAATTCGATAATCTTATGAAATTCACTATTGCTGCTATGGACTCATATCATGGAATGAATTAAGAACATTGATTCTCTGAAGCCAGGTTTTAAATTTGTACATTTTGATGATACTAGATAAATCAAGGTGAATTTAGATGAATGTTACATTATTTTACTGATTTTATATTGTAATTAGACAGTGAGGAAAATGTACTAAAACTGTAACACACTGCTTGTAAATAGAACATATATATTATATATATATTGGTAGAGGCTACACATTTGCATGTATATTTTAACACCTATGAAAAAATGTAGTTAGAGACCACGAAACAAATGAAACCATCAGTGATGTATCAGAAGAAACAGCCTCATCCTCAGTAGATACCACACAGAGCAAGGGTGAAAAAACAACAGTGTGTATAAAAAATTAGACTGTTACATCAAGAAGGCAGACAAGCAACCAAAGGAAAAGAAACCAGAAGACCAAAATGAAAAATCGAGCAATCAGAACCCACAGGGGCAAAAGGGGACAGAAAATTAGTAAACAATAAAAGGGAACAGGTACCGTAGGAACGATCAACACGCTATGGGAAGCAGAAAACGTTACCACAGAAAAAATTATGGATACAACACAAGTCATAAATCTAACAGAAACACAGCTGTCCGATAAGGAGATAGAACTGCTACAGAAAGGAATCAACTTCTGTCCTACGGGGAAGTTTGACTATGTTAGTACTTGCTTAGATCTAGAAAACTATATTAGGAAAATCAAGTTGGCTACATTTTTTGATGTGCATCCGAAGAAAGAAACTAAATCTATACCTCAAACATGAAAGACTTTTCTAACTCTTGGTGATTTGACTAAAATTAAAGATCTAGCATCATTGGATGATCCATCTAGTTCAGAGGAGATATTGATTGACTTCCAGAGTTTAAATATAGAAGCAGCGTGGCCCAGCAAAAGTAATCTAAGGAAGAAATCCCACTTCAATCCTTCCATAACAACCTTCGGCTGCATCAACAACTTGAGTAAAGAAGAATTAATTGGCTGTTCTAAATGTTTTTCCAATAAATAATGATGTGATCATTATACCATCAGACAAAGGTGGGACTTTGATCACAATGTCATCAGAGAGCTTTCTGAAAGAGGAATATCCACATCTAAGTGACACTGTGCTATATGAAACTACTTGAAGATCCTACAGTGAAGATAAACAGGGTAATTCATAGAAATTCGCACAAAAGTGGCGCACGCGACTGGCGCACAGCATGCCCGTGCGAATGTCTGCGCCAGCCGCGTGCGCTAAAATCGATTTCTGCGCACAGCGTATTCATGGATTTTCGCATCCAAAACCAGCCGTGGCGCAGCGACCCTGCAGCAGCGCCAGTTACGCCCCCAAGAACGCCCTCGCGCAAGGAAAAGCCTTCAAAATCCCCAAATAATCGCAAAGGGCTGCGCTAACCCTGGACCAGTTCACAGGGCTGGCAAACAGCAAACACCAAGGGGGGAACGTGTATTTCAGTGGTTCGTGGGAAGTTCCACACGCGATTGTCCTGTGTACGTGTGCATCAGGGGTGCGCGGGAAGTTCCACATGCAAAATCAGCAGTGTACGTGTATTTCAGGGGTGCGCGGGAAGTTCCACACGCGATTGGCCCAGTGCGAGCAGGGTACGTGTAATTCAGGGGTGCCCGGTAAGTTCCACACGCGATTCCATCAGGGTACGTGTATTTCAGGGGTGCGCGGGAAGTTCCACACGCGATTGGCCCCGTGCGAGCAGGGTACGTGTATTTCAGGGGTGCGCGGGAAGTTCCACACGCGATTCCATCAGGGTACCTGTATTTCAGGGGTGCGCGGGAAGTTCCACACGCCATTGGCCCCGTGCGAGCAGGGTACGTGTATTCCAGGGGTGCTTGGGAAGTTCCACACGCGATTTCAGCAGGGTACGTGTATTGCAGGGGTGTGCGGGAAGTTCCACACGCGATTTCAGCAGGGTACGTGTATTTCAGGGGTTCTGGGGAGTACTACACGTGAATTGGCCGTGTGGGTCCTCCCAGGTGTTCGCTCTACAACCTCCACGGCCCCTGCAGGCAGCCCACACCACGGGGGACTACCCTGCACCCCTGCTCATGTCCCGCAGGCAGCCCATCCACCATGGGCATGCCCCCCAGCCAACCCAAATGTCACCTTGCACTACTGATCAACAATGCATGTCTCCCACCACCCCCACCCCCCAGCAGTGCAGGGGCAGTCTCCACCAGGCCCCCACCCATGTCTACCACGACCCCCACCCCCAGCCACCAGGGCCAGCCTCCACCAGGCCCCCACTCATGTCTCCCACCACCCCCACCCCCCAGCAGTGCAGGGGCAGCCTCCACCAGGCCCCCACTCATGTCCCCCTGCACCCCCACCCCCCAGCAGGGCAGGGGCAGCCTCCACCAGGCCCCCACTCATGTCTACCACCACCCCCACCCCCCAGCCACCAGGGGCAGCCTCCACCAGGCCCCCACTCATGTCTCCCACCACCCCACCCCCCAGTAGTGCAGGGGCAGCCTCCACCAGGCCCCCACTCATGTCTACCACCACCCCCAGCCACCAGGGGCAGCCTCCAGCAGGCCCCCACTCATGTCTCCCACCACCCCCACCCCCCAGCAGTGCAGGGGCAGCCTCCACCAGGCCCCCACTCATGTCTCCCACCACGCCCACCCCCCAGCCACCAGGGGCAGCCTCCACCAGGCCCCCACTCATGTCGCCCACCACCCCCACCCCCCCAGCCACTAGGGGCAGCCTCCACCAGGCCCCCACTCATGTCTCCCACCACCCCCAGCCACCAGGGGCAGCCTCCACCAGGCCCCCACTCATGTTTCCCACCACCCCCACCCCCCAGCAGTGCAGGGGCAGCCTCCACCCGGCCCCCACCCATGTCTACCACCACCCCCACCCCCCAGCCAGCAGGGGCAGATTCCACCAGGCCCCCACTCATGTCTTCCACCACCCCCACCCCCCAGCAGTGCAGGGGCAGCCTCCACCAGGCCCCCACTCATATCCCCCTGCACCCCCACCCCCCAGCAGTGCAGGGGCAGCCTCCACCAGGCCCCCACTCATGTCTTCCACCATCCCCACCCCCCAGCAGTGCAGGGGCAGCCTCCACCAGGCCCCCACCCATGTCCCCCTGCACCCCCACCCCCCAGCAGTGCAGGGGCAGCCTCCACCAGGCCCCCACTCATGTCTACCACCACCCCCACCCCCCAGCCACCAGGGGCAGCCTCCACCAGGCCCCCACTCATGTCCCCCTGCACCCCCACCCCCCAGCAGTGCAGGGGCAGCCTCCACCAGGCCCCCACCCATGTCTCCCACCACCCCCTACCCACCAGCAGTCAGGGGCACCCTCCACCAGGCCCCCACTCATGTCTACCAGCACCCCCATCCCCCAGGGGCAGATTCCACAAGGCCCCCACTCATGTCTCCCACCACCCCCACCCCCCAGCAGTGCAGGGGCAGCCTCCACCAGGCCCCCACTCTTGTCTCCCACCACCCCCACCCCCCAGCAGTGCAGGGGCAGCCTCCACCAGGCCCCCACCCATGTCTACCCCCAGCCACCAGAGCAGCCTCCACCAGGCCCCCACTCATGTCTCCCACCAACCCCACCCCCCAGCAGTGCAGGGGCAGCCTCCACCAGGCCCCCACCCATGTCTACCACCACCCGCACCCCCCAGCCACCAGGGGCAGCCTCCACCAGGCCCCCACTCATGTCTCCCACCGCCCCCACCGCCCAGCAGTGCAGGGGCAGCCTCCACCATGCCCCCACTCATGTCCCCCTGCACCCCCACCCCCCAGCAGTGCAGGGGCAGCCTCCACCAGGCCCCCACTCATGTCCCCCTGCACCCCCACCCCCCAGCAGTGCAGGGGCAGCCTCCACCAGGCCCCCACCCATGTCTCCCACCACCCCCTACCCCTCAGAAGTCAGGGGCACCCTCCACCAGGCCCCCACTCATGTCTACCCCCATCCCCCAGGGGCAGATTCCACCAGGCCCCCACTCATGTCTCCCACCACCCCCACCCCCCAGCAGTGCAGGGGCAGCCTCCACCAGGCCCCCACTCATGTCTCCCACCACCCCCACCCCCCAGCAGTGCAGGGGCAGCCTCCACCAGGCCCCCATCCATGTCTACCACCACCCCCAGCCACCAGGGGTAGCCTCCACCAGGCCCCCACTCATGTCTCCCACCACCCCCACCACCCAGCAGTGCAGGGGCAGCCTCCACCAGGCCCCCACTCATGTCTCCCACCACCCCCACCCCCCAACAGTGCAGGGGCAGCCTCCACCAGGCCCCCACTCATGTCCCCCTGCACCCCCACCCCCCAGAAGTGCAGGGGCAGCCTCCACCAGGCCCCCACTCATGTCCCCCTGCACCCCCACCCCCCAGCAGTGCAGGGGCAGCCTCCACCAGGCCCCCACCCATGTCTCCCACCACCCCCTACCCCTCAGCAGTCAGGGGCACCCTCCACCAGGCCCCCACTCATGTCTACCACCACCCCCATCCCCATCCCCCAGGGGCAGATTCCACCAGGCCCCCACTCATGTCTCCCACCCCCCCACCCCCCAGCAGTGCAGGGGCAGCCTCCACCAGGCCCCCACTCATGTCTCCCACCACCCCCACCCCCCAGCAGTGCAGGGGCAGCCTCCACCAGGCCCCCATCCATGTCTACCACCACCCCCACCCCCCAGCCACCAGGGGTAGCCTCCACCAGGCCCCCACTCATGTCTCCCACCACCCCCACCACCCAGCAGTGCAGGGGCAGCCTCCACCAGGCCCCCACTCATGTCTCCCACCACCCCCACCCCCCAACAGTGCAGGGGCAGCCTCCACCAGGCCCCCACTCATGTCCCCCTGCACCCCCACCCCCCAGAAGTGCAGGGGCAGCCTCCACCAGGCCCCCACTCATGTCCCCCTGCACCCCCACCCCCCAGCAGTGCAGGGGCAGCCTCCACCAGGCCCCCACCCATGTCTCCCACCACCCCCTACCCCCCAGCAGTCAGGGGCACCCTCCACCAGGCCCCCACTCATGTCTACCACCACCCCCAGCCACCAGGGGCAGATTCCACCAGGCCCCCACTCATGTCTCCCACCACCCCCACCCCCTAGCAGTGCAGGGGCAGCCTCCACCAGGCCCCCACTCATGACTCCCACCACCCCCACCCCCCAGCAGTGCAGGGGCAGCCTCCACCAGGCCCCCACCCATGTCTACCACCACCCCCACCCTCCAGCCACCAGGGGCAGCCTCCACCAGGCCCCCACTCATGTCTCCCAGCAGTGCAGGGGCAGCCTCCACCAGGCCCCCACTCATGTCCCCATGCACCCCAACCCCCCAGCAGTGCAGGGGCAGCCTCCACCAGGCCCCCACTCATGTCTACCACCACCCCCACCCCCCAGCCACCAGGGGCAGCCTCCACCAGGCCCCCACTCATGTCCCCCTGCACCCCCACTCCCCAGCAGTGCAGGGGCAGCCTCCACCAGGCCCCCACCCATGTCTCCCACCACCCCCTACCCCCCAGCAGTCAGGGGCACCCTCCACCAGGCCCCCACCCATGTCTACCACCACCCCCACCCCCCCCAGCCACCAGGGGCAGCCTCCACCAGGCCCCCACTCATGTCTCCCACCACCCCCACCCCCCAGCAGTGCAGGGTCAGCCTCCACCAGGCCCCCACTCATGTCTCCCACCACCCCCACCCCCCAGCAGTGCAGGGGTAGCCTCCACCAGGCCCCCACCCATGTCCCCCTGCACCCCCTACCCCCCAGCAGTCAGGGGCACCCTCCACCAGGCCCCCACTCATGTCTACCACCACCCCCAGCCACCAGGGGCAGATTCCACCAGGCCCCCACTCATGTCTCCCACCACCCCCACCAGTGCAGGGGCAGCCTCCACCAGGCCCCCACTCATGTCTCCCACCACCCCCACCCCCCAGCACTGTGGGGCACCTGCCAGCAGGCCCCCACTCATGTCCAACTCATGTACCCCTGCACCCCCACCCCCCAGCACTGTGGGGCACCTGCCAGCAGGCCCCCACTCATGTCCAACTCATGTCCCCCTGCACCCCCACCCCCCAGCACTGTGGGGCACCTGCCAGCAGGCCCCCACTCATGTCCACCTCATGTACCCATGCACCCCCACCCCCCAGCACTGTGGGGCACCTGCCAGCAGGCCCCCACTCATGTCCAACTCATGTCCCCCCTGCACCCCCACCCCCCAGCACTGTGGGGCACCTGCCAGCAGGCCCCCACCCATGTCCAACTCATGTTCCCCAGCCAACATGTCATCACAATCTAGATCCCTGGTCCCTATGGTCAGCCTCCAAATGCAAAACACCCACCCGAGTATTGCATCCACCCACTCATAATTGGCAATTACATGACAGAACACCAATTGCAAGTTCCGAAACAAACACATTTCCCTCACATACACCCAATGGGTGTCAGTGAATCTCAAAAGCCATATCATGATATGCATTAAACCAATGAGATGATACTACACATTGAAGTTTGATAAAAAAATATGTATTGAAGGAAACATAAATAGAATCAAAAATAAAGAAACAGAAATGGGAATGTACAAAAATGAAAAGAAGCATGTCCGTGAAAAAAAGCAAAACCAAAAATCAAAATCCAAAGTAATGGTGTCCAAAGTCACTGTCCAGAAAACAAAATCCAATGGGAAATAAAATAGAAAGCCATTGCTCCATGGTTAAAATGTGAAAGAAAAATACAATCCAACAGTGAACTATGTACATACGAACAAGCCAGGGTCCATTATCCCAACAAAAGAAAGGAAACCTATCTAACTACACTAACTAATAAAATAAACTATATACAAAAATGTGGCCAATGTCCGAAAGGTCCAAAATAAATCCTAAAAAAAATTAAACCTAACACTACCTACATAACTATGTACAAGGGCAGCGGGCTAGTTTGACGGCTCACTTGTGGATGTCCCGGGCCAGGGCATCATCGAACTCCTGCTCAATGTCCCGGAGGCGGTCCTCCTCTGTGGCCCCGAGGGTCTGCAGGGCCGTCGACGTGTCCACCTCCAAACCCCTGCGGATTGCCTCGAGGCACTCGGCCCGCCTCAGGGCCCTCCGCATGGAGTTCTCCGCCCTGACCATTGTGAGCTGTGCCTCTTCCGCCCACTGCCGCTCCGCATCTATGGCGTGGCCCAACCGCTGCCACACGGAAGACATTCTCTGTCCTGGGTCCTCCTGCCCTCCGGCCGATGCCTGCCCCTCCGATGTTGAAGGGCCCGAGCCTTCATGGCTCTCACCACGTTGCTGCTGCTGCTGTGCCTCTGCCCGTGCACTGCCTCCTGCTGCCTGCACATCCTCTGCCGGCTGGGGTGCAGTCGTTGATGTGGCCACCCCTGCTGGACGTCCGACTCCCGACTGTGGCAGGGATGCCTCCTCCACCAGCCTGGCCGCACCGTCAGAGGCAGCTCCACAGGGCACCCAGATGACTGATGGATGGGAAGATGGCACGGAGGACGACTGGCGCATAGGGGGTTCAGTTGAGGAGGGGGTCGTAGCAAGCCCCATCATACGGAGGAATCCGGCCTGGGTGACCTGTCCCAGCAGGCTGACGTGGTCAACGAGCCATTCGAGATGACGTGCAGTCTCCTCATGAAAAGACTGCAGGTCACCTCACATGGCCCGTTGACGCAACGCCACACCACTCAGAACAGGCTCAACCCGGACCCGGATAGCCACATCTGCAGGCAGAGAAAGGCCAGTTGTCGTGAGTTCATCCCCTGCCTGAAAACGGGTCTGGACGTAGGCATCCCTGCTGGTGCAAGATGATGCAGGGACAGGATCAGGGACAGGATTGCACACAGGCACCTCCGCGGCAGCCTGTGCTGCCTTCTGTCCCTGGTCCTGCACTGCACCACTAGCACCAGTGGGATCCCCACCTCCAGACCCCGTCTCTGTTGCTTGCATGGCCTCCTCCTCCACCAAACCCCCCACCAACCTGGATGACTCTGTGCCATCTTCCCCCGTTGGGCCCTGTTGGGTCCCAGCTGCCCCTTCTGCTGCCGAGGAGTCCAACTCCAACCTCCGCCTCTTGGACCTCCCCCCGGCAGCTGCGGCCTGGGACGCGGCACCGGACTTCTCACTCCCCAACGAGATGACAACATGGGAGGGGAGCCGGGCCTTGCGTCTCCGGCTGGCGGTGGGATCCCCGCTGCTGTGCTCCACAGCACCTTCTCCGCCCTCTTCATCAGTTGACGCTGCAGACAGGGAGAAACAAAACACAGGCATCAGGGCACTGTACAATGGACACATACACACATGACAGTTGTACATGAGTGGCATTGGCAAACCTCAGACATGTCATCACAATCCCCAACACACATGTCATTTCAACTCGCACACATGAGCCATACCACAGCCATATCGCAACTGCCAGCACCATCCATACACATACAACAGCATGAGCAGGCAAAGGTGAGCCAGACATCACATGCAACACAGGAAGTGCACCACACATGTACACACACCACCACACTTGCATGCATGTGTACACCTCTGCCAAGTGTCGCAGTGTTCAGATGGGCATCCATGTCACATCTGCCCATCAGGCTTCCACATACCTCTGTCACATGCATCCATGTTGCATCACTGTTGCACCCTTGTCAAATACACACACATGCACATGTACACAGTGCTGATGCATGCAGCTGAAAACAACAGACATGCGTGACATCACGGACATGTCTACTTACATACACATTCATCCAAACATGTGTGCCCACACAACTGCATTTGGCATGCAAGCCTACACACACAAACACCATCCATGTCTCACACATTCCAGCCCTCGCATGTGTTAGCCCCAAGGCCCTGTACACCCCCACCCATACTCGACCCCATACAAACAGATGTGCAACCTGCACACTACTGAAAAATCACCACATGCACAGCTCACAATCAGGATGCATGTACACTTACCGCTCGACTCCAGACGGGTCTGCCTCTCAAGGACCTGGACGTGGAGCGCTGGGGATATGCATTCCAGGACCCTCATCTGTTCTTCCGACAAGTGGCCCCGGCGCCCCTTGGCATCCGCTGCCTTCAAGAGGCGCCGGGCCTTGTTCAGGGTCCTGGACCTGAAGTCCTCCCAGCGCTTCTTGACATGTTGGAAGTCGCGGACTGCCACCCACTCCGCGTTGATGGCAGTCACGATGTCAGTCCAGATCCGAGTCCGTTCTTACTTGTCGGCGCGGGAACTTCCGAAGAGGGCATCATACTGCCCCAGGACTTGCTCCACGACTTGCTCCACCAGGACACCAACTTCGGTGGCACTGAAGCTGGTGCCCCTCTGCCTCTCTGGCCGGAGGTTGTCAGTGGTCTCAGATGGTGTTTGCCCCGACATGACAACCCCAGAGGCAGGAGTGGGTGGGCAACTGGGGCTGGGCTGTGGAGCGATGGAATCCCAGTCGGGAGTCTTCGGTTCCAGCAGGGGTGGTCACAGCAACAGCACCCCTGGCTGATGTGCAGGCAGCAAATGGCAGGGCACGTGGGCAGCAGGCAGTCAGGCAGCAGCAGATGGCAGGTGGGAGCGTGCTCGGGGCTCTGGGGGGCAGTAGTTCGGCCTTCTGGGCAGGAGCGTGGTCTTCCGTGTGCTTACGCGTGGCCAGCTTGATACGGAGTGATTTGGCACGTCAAAATCCTGCACGCCTGCGTGTAAATCGAGGAAAGGCCCTTAGCGCGTATGCACGTGTGCTCGCATATGCGATTTCATTGGCCCAAAGGCCACCATGCGCAGCGGTGACATCACGCGCATGGCCGTAGAGAATGGCGCGTGTAAAAATGAAGAGATACACGTCCGAGTGTCAAAGCGCGTAATTGGTGGAAATGGCCTCATTGCGTATCCGCGTCTGTGACGTGTGTATAAAAGGTACGGGTTTCCTCAAACAGCTTCCCTACTACTGTTGTCCTGTCTCCTCAGACAGCGTACAATTCTTCTTTTGGCGGGGGTGTTGCCAACGCGCACACGTGCATATTTTTCACGCTTTTGTTCCTGGCGGACGGTGAGTCGCGCACGTATCTAACATATGTGCTTGCCCCGTGTGTCGCGTACCCCTTCAGAGGTCATTCTAGGCTGCGTGTGACACGCATACGTTCATTCTTGTGTTCCTGGGTGCCACAGCGTAGTGCAGGTTTATTTTTCCACGCACGTGGTCTAGGAGGGGTTGCGTGCACCTTACTTCGCTTTTTTGGGGTGCCTGTGCGTTGCGTGACCCGTCATCTTTCCCCAGGGGTGACATACAGCCTTCCTAGAGCACTAGGGTACGATTACCATCTGGTACCCAACCCCTTTGACCCCCAATTGCCCAGGACAATAGTTCACAGCGAACAAGCCGTAAGGGTGGCAAAGGTGGCTGAGCCCCAAGTGGTGGCCGTGGTGGTGACTTGCAGGGTGCCCCTAGCCCCCCATGTGTGGAGGAGCAGTCAGGGACACCCATGCCCCCACCGCCCCCTGGTTGAGGTTACCGTGGCTGACACCATCCATGCTCAGCCCTTGTTGGACCAGCCCACTGTGGAACCAGACCTGGCACAGGGTGACTCCATGGCTGACTTCCAGGTCAGCAGGTCTAGGCCACGTGCGCCGGTGAACGTTGGTGTCATCAGGCCACGTGGATCAGGGGCAGCTAGGTCATCTGCTGCCCCGCGTAGGCAGGCTGGGGAGGCTGCAGGGGCAGCTGCGGCTCCATCCACCCCACCTCTCACACACCCATCCAGGACAGTGTCGGTCCAAGTCCATCATGCTGACATTCCCCCTGACACCATCACACTTGAGATAATGCCTGCACCAACTCCCATGCTGAGTGTGCAATCCCACGCTCCTGCCCCTAGAGTCCAGAGCGGCGCAGGACACTCCGGATCCCCACCACCTTCCAAGCGGAAGAGGAAGAGTGCTCGTCCAGTAGAGGCTGATGCCCCAGACACGGCTACACAGTCCGGCCCGTCAAGGAAGCCCAGCTTCAATGAGGCCGAACTGAATGCACTTGTAGAGTATGTGTCCGCACATGACCGCGAAATGGTGATTGTTGCAGGATCCAAGACCACACCTGCACAACGTCAGGCACACTGGCAGACCATTGCGGACATCATAAGTGCCCTTGGATTCGTGAGGCGCACAGCTAATGAATGCTACAAGCGCTGGAATGACCTGAAGCGCAGGGCAAAGAATAAGCTGGCCTCAAGTCATGCCGCAACTCTAGTGACTGGAGGTGGGTCTCCAGCAGACGACATAGAACTCACTCCACATGAGCAGGTTGCTGGGACCTACGTCACGGAGGAACAGATCCAAGGCGTGGGAGAAGTGGCAGATTACGAGGCATTGTCCGGTGAGTGCACATGCATGTGTGTGTCATCCATGTGCATGGTGTGTGTGGGAGGGCTTCTGTTTGGGTGCCAGGGGAGGGTGTGTGTGCCTGAGTGGTTCGGCTCACCCATGTGCCTCTTCCTAAACATTCTTGGCAACAGTTTTTGGGTATAGCAGCATCCCTTCAGCCAACATTAGACATCCAGCCCAACACCACGCAGTTGCCCTTGGAGTGTCATCTTGCCACTACACTGTTGCTTATTTACCTCTGTTTATTCAGGCAGATTGTTTGCATACCACCACTTTTACTCGGGATTTCTCAGTCCTATTGTCACATGTCTGACATGGCTATGGTACAGTGGACTGGCTCAGTTTCGTGGACATGTTTAGTTTGGACATGTCCCTGTGCTATAGGACCATTTTTGACTGGCAGCTGCATGTTAAACATTTGAACCATTACAATGAAAATAATCAATCATATGAACAAACTGGACTGAATGAACAATTGGTGACCTCCTCTCCCTCTTCACTTCATGGCTAGGGTACATGCCATCTGTGTGATGGCATGTGTATTTGACCTGCCAATCACTGGCCAATGTGTGATGCCACTGCTAGGCAGCATGCAGCAAATGTGTTCATCTTCCATCTTGGTGTCATCAATGTGTGCCATCTGCCTCCCCATCACACGCAGTGACGGTGCATGCATGGGAATGTTTTAGTCATGTGGGACATATCAATCAAGTACTGTTTCTGTAGCCTCTCAGCCCTCATTGTGTGCCATAGTGCTAATGCCTGTTTCCATTTGTTTTCTTTTATGTCTTTGCAGGGGAAGACGCACTTGATACTGCTGGGGTTGTGGAGATGGTGCAGACCCAGGAGGGGTCTGAGGGCCGACCGACCACCAGTGAGGGACGTGGTGTGGTGGTGGGTGAGAACCCACAACTGCTGCAGGTCGTGCTCTCAAGGGGTGTCTGGCTGCACCTCCCCCGAGCTGTACTCAGGTGTTGATTCGGATGATGAGACCTACGTGCCGTCGCAGGTGAGTGTTCCTGGGAGGGATTCTGTTCTGTCCGACCCACCTGCACCAGGGTTAGAACCCTCAATGGGGATGTCAGTGTTGGCAGGTACGCCTTTGGTGGTTACGGATGCAGGGTCACACTCCGCGACATCTGATCCTGTTCCTGGGCCAGCAGATCAGAGGGGGAATGCAGTCCTGCAGCCTCAGACAGTGCCGGCACAGCAAGGCGCAGTTCGCCTTGCCCCAGGCAGGTGTGGTGCCCGCCGACGTGGTGGCCGTACGCCACCTGGCAATACCGCATGGGAGCAATCCATTTACGGTATGGCAACCCAACAGGCAGCATCATCAGAGATGATGGCTCAGGCCATGGATAGGGTGGCCACTTCCATTGTCCCCCCCGAAAGGCTGATGGAGCGACTACAGCAGGCAACCTTCTCCATCTGCCAGTCACACAGGGAGGACATGTTGGCGTCCGACAGGGACAGGCGGGCGGCACTGGCGACTCTGCAGGAAGCCATCTCCATAGAGTCCCAGGGCCACAGGGAAGCCCTGAGGCTGGAACTCCTTCACTTCAGGACGACTCTTGTTGAGCTTGAGGCTTCAACAAACCGAAGGACAGAACAGCAGCTGGAGCGTCTCACCCGTACGCTCTCAGCTGAGATGCAGGCAACTAGGGCGGAGGTGCGGGCATCCCGTGAGTTGTTGGATGGGGACCTCCGCACACTCATCCTCCAGAACGAGACCTACCACACCCGCATGCTTGCAGCCATGGAGGAACTGACCAGGGCTTTGCGTGGGCTGCCTCCCATAGTGCCACCACCTCTGGATGCAGCTGCAGAGGGTGAGGATAGCGACAGCAGTGATACTCCCACAATAGGGTAGCCGTGTAGGCCATGAGCCCATGGAGGTGTTTTTTTTTCGCAAGATCCACACAGGTGGGTTTTGGTGTGCACCCTGTCCTCGGACCTCCTGGGTGGCCTGCCCAACCCCCCCTGGGCCCTTTAATGGTCATTTTTGATTTTTATTTTATTTTTTATTCTTTTTTTTTTACAGTGTGTTGCCTTGTGTGGCTCCCGTGGGCATACGCTGCATTGTGGCTGGGCACATGCAGGCTTGTCATGGATTTGGTTCAGATGCTTGGGTTTTTGTCACACACACACCCCTCCTGCTTCCCGTTTCCATGGGCTTGCAAAGGGTGTGCCCAAGTGACATTGACGTACATGGTGCCATTGGACTCCCATGAGCTGTGTGGGCAGTCTGTAGTCAATACTGTGTATACATTCATAGTGCATATTGTTGTTGTATTGTACACTGCGTGGTGTATTGATATGTGCCTCTGCATCCATCTCATCCTCCATATTTGCAGGTCCATTCCTCATGTCTTCACAATGCGGTCCACCTTGGAACTGGAGTCCATGTTGTAAGCAGTGCACCTACACTCTTGCGTGGCGCTAACACTGTATACTTGCAAGTGTTCGGAGGGCTGTCATCATCAGGTGGTGAGGCTAGCTAATTTTTAAGTCTGTAATGTCATGTTTAAGGTAGGTTGGAGGTTGTGTAGGTGATTGGTATTCTTGGTAAGTATTTGGTAATGTGGGTTGTAGGTCCTGCATTACTGTGAGCATTTCATGTGTGGACATGTTTCCAGTAGGGACACTGTAGCTGCTGACACTTGGGGCATGTTGTGGGGATTCATTTCTTTCCTCTCACATTGCATGACATGCCATGGTGTGTTGTGTGGCCGTGCCGGGGAGGGGGTGGGTGACATGGCACTGTTTTCATGTAGTATTTTGCAAGTAGGAAGTGTCTTTTCATGACACTGCATTGGTGGTGTTTGTGTAGGTAGGGATGCACACATTGTGACACTTCCACATGAACAATCTCAGGCTGCTATGGTTCTGACAGTTGACAGTCCCTTTGTTCGTCTTAATTGTCAGGTCGAGTCATCATTGCTTATCAGATGGTATGTGCCAGGCCTGTGTGCACTCCACTGGGGTGTGATTTCTATGTGAAGTAATTAGCCACCAGCTGCGTACGGGCTGCCTCACCCCGTGCCCTCTCCCCTCCCATGCGCAGTGGGCGTGCATGTGGTTGGGGATGTGGGGGCACCACCATGTCCACGGCCAGGCCCCGGCGTGTTGCAACATTGTGCAGGACACATGCTGCCACTATGATCCTGCACATTACTGGGGGCACATATAACAGCTGCCCGCCAGAACGGTCAAGGGAGCGAAAGCGTGACTTGAGCACTCCGAATGTGCGCTCCACTATGCCCCGGGTTGCAATATGGGCTGTGTTGTATCTTACCTCTGGAGGCGTGTTGGGGTTCCGAATTGGCGTCATCATGTGGGTGCTCAGAGGGTAGGCACTGTCCCCTGGTGAGGAGGTGATGGGTATCATTAGTGGGGTAGTGACATAACTCTGCATCTGACATGCATGCATGTGCAGTGGCATTCGTACTCACCAAGCAGCCATGTATCGCCATGCCGCCCAGCTTCTAGGTCCCGGCTTAGGGTAGACATTCGGTAAATGAAGCTGTCGTGGGTGGACCCTGGATAGTTGGCATATACTGAGGTGATGATTCCCTTAGCATTACATACTACCTGCACGTTGATGGAATGCCAGTGCTTGCGGTTCCTATAGATGTGCTCAGATGCCCTGGGGGGACGTAGTGCCACATGGGTGCAGTCAATGGCACCTAGCACTTTTGGAAATTGTGCCACACCGTAGAAATCGAGGGTGGCAGCCTGCCTTTCTGCAGGTGTCCTGGGCAGGTATATGTGCCTACGGACTGATGGGCGTGCAGTGATGATGTTCAAGACCTGGTGTAGGCAGCGTGACTGCGTGGCCTGTGACACCCCATCCACTATGGCACTTGTCCGCTGAAATGATCCTGTGGCCAAGAAGTGCAGTACATTGAGGACCTTCTCCAGGGGGCTGAGTGCTTGGGAGCACAGGGTGGGTGATGTGAGGTCATCCTCCCACTCACTGACCAGGTCCAGTATTATGTGTGGGGGAAACCTGTACCTCCCATACACCTGGTCATCAGGCATCCCAAAAAGGCTGGTTCTGGGAGTGAAAATTCGGGCCCTCACTATCCTCCTCCTCCTTTGGTAACCCACGGCCACTGCTGCTAGGAATGATATATTCATCCTGGCGTATGAGCTTGTTTGTTGTTTGCGCGCACTTTTATGCTGCGCAGGTCGACGTACGCCTGCTTCATGCTGGCGTACGTGTCTCAGGATTGGACCATTTTTCGGCACGTCGTAGGCGAACGTGTGAATCTTCCCGCCCACCCCAGGAATACACGTAGCATGCTCTCACAGGCACAGTCGCGGGTAAATATTCCCGCCCACCCCTGGAATACATGTAACCCACTCTCACAGGCCCAATCGCGTGTGGAAGTTCACGCGCACCCCGAAGTACACGTACCCAGGCCAATCGCGTGTGGGACTTCCCCCGCACCCCGAAGTACACGTACAATCGCGTGTGGAACTTCCCGCGCCCCCGTAGTACACGTACCCAGGCAAATCGCGTGTGGAACTTCCCGCGCACCCCAAGGTACACATACCCAGGCAAATCGCACGGCTGGGGGGTGGGGGTGGTGGTAGACATGAGTGGGGGCCTGGTGGAGGCTTCCCATGACTGCTGGGGGGTGGGGGTGGTGGGAGACATGAGTGGGGGCCTGGTGGAGGCTGCCCCTGGTGGCTGGGGGGTGGGGGTGGTGGGAGACATGAGTGGGGGCCTGGTGGAGGCTGCCCCTGCACTGCTGGGGGGTGGGGGTGGTGGGAGACATGAGTGGGGGCCTGGTGGAGGCTGCCCCTGGTGGCTGTGGGATGGGGGTGGTGGGAGACATGAGTGGGGGCCTGGTGGAGGCTGCCCCTGGTGGATGGGGGGTGGGGGTGGTGGGAGACATGAGTGGGGGCCTGGTGGAGGCTGCCCCTGGTGGCTGGGGGGTGGGGGTGGTGGTAGACATGGGTGGGGGCCTGGTGGAGGCTGCCCCTGCACTGCTGGGGGGTGGGGGTGGTGGGAGACATGAGTGGGGGCCTGGTGGAGGCTGCCCCTGCTCTGCTGGGGGGTGGGGGTGGTGGGAGACATCAGTGGGGGCTTGGTGGAGGCTGCCCCTGGTGGCTGGGGGGTGAGGGTGGTGGGAGACATGAGTTGGACATGAGTGGGGGCCTGGTGGAGGCTGCCCCTGGTGGCTGGGGGTGTGGGTGGTGGGAGACATGAGTTGGACATGAGTGGGGGCCTGGTGGAGGCTGCCCCTGGTGGCTGGGGGATGGGGGTGGTGGTAGACATGAGTGGGGGCCTGGTGGAATCTGCCCCTGGTGGCTGGGGGATGGGGGTGGTGGTAGACATGGGTGGGGGCCTGGTGGAGGCTGCCCCTGCACTGCTGGGGGGTGGGGGTGGTGGGAGACATGAGTGGGGGCCTGGTGGAGGCTGCCCCTGGTGGCTGGGGTGTGGGGGTGGTGGTAGACATGGGTGGGGGCCTGGTGGAGGCTGCCCCTGGTGGCTGGGGGTGGTGGGAGACATGAGTGGGGGCCTGGTGGAGGCTGCCCCTGCACTGCTGGGGGGTGGGGGTGGTGGGAGACATGAGTGGGGGCCTGGTGGAATCTGCCCCTGGTGGCTGGGGGATGGGGGCGGTGGTAGACATGGGTGGGGGCCTGGTGGAGGCTGCCCCTGCACTGCTGGGGGGTGGGGGTGGTGGGAGACATGAGTGGGGGCCTGGTGGAGGCTGCCCCTGGTGGCTGGGGGGTGGGGGTGGTGGTAGACATGGGTGGGGGCCTGGTGGAGGCTGCCCCTGCAGTGCTGGGGAGTGGGGGTGGTGGGAGACATGAGTGGGGGCCTGGTGGAGGCTGCCCCTGCACTGCTGGGGGGTGGGGGTGGTGGGAGACATGAGTTGGACATGAGTGGGGGCCTGGTGGAGGCTGCCCCTCGTGGCTGGGGGTAGGAGACATGAGTGGGGGCGTGGTGGAGGCTGCCCCTGGTGGCTGGGGGGTGGGGGTGGTGGGAGACATGAGTGGGGGCCTGGTGGAGGCTGCCCCTGGTGGCTGGGGGTGGGGGTGGTGGGAGACATGAGTGGGGGCCTGGTGGAGGCTGCCCCTGCACTGCTGGGGGATGGGGGTGGTGGGAGACATGAGTGGGGGCCTGGTGGAGGCTTCCCCTGCACTGCTGGGGGGTGGGGGTGGTGGGAGACATAAGTGGGGGCCTGGTGGAGGCTGCCCCTGGTGGCTGTGGGATGGGGTGGTGGGAGACATGAGTGGGGGCCTGGTGGAGGCTGCCCCTGCACTGCTGGGGGGTGGGGGTGGTGGGAGACATGAGTGGGGGCCTGGTGGAGGCTGCCCCTGGTGGCTGGGAGGTGGGGGTGGTGGGAGACATGAGTGGGGGCCTGGTGCAGGCTGCCCCTGCACTGCTGGGGGTGGTGGGAGACATGAGTGGGGGCTTGGTGGAGGCTGCCCCTGGTGGCTGGGGGGTGGGGATGGTGGGAGACATGAGTGGGGGCCTGGTGGATGCTGCCCCTGAACTGCTCGGGGGTGGGGGTGGTGGGAGACATGAGTGGGGGCCTGGTGGAGGCTGCCCCTGGTGGCTGGGGGTTGGGGGTGGTGGGAGACATAAGTGGGGGCCTGGTGGAGGCTGCCCCTGGTGGCTGTGGGGTGGGGGTGGTGGGAGACATGAGTGGGGGCCTGGTGGAGGCTGCCCCTGCACTGCTGGGGCGTGGGGGTGGTGGGAGGCATGAGTGGGGGCCTGGTGGAGGCTGCCCCTGGGGGGTGGGGGTGGTGGGAGACATGTGTTGGTGATCACTAGTGCAAGGTGACATGTGAGTTGGCTGGTGGGCATGGCCGTGGTGGATGGGTTGCCTGTGGGACATGAGCAGGGGTGCAGGGTAGTACCCTGTGGTGTGGGCTGCCTGCAGGGGCCGTGGAGGGTGTAGAGGGAACACCTGGGGGGACCCACATGGCCAAATCACGTGTAGCATTCCCCGGCACCACCGAAATACACGTACCCTGCAGAAATCGCGTGTGAATCTTCCGCGCACATCGGAATACATGTACCCAGGCCCATCGCGTGTGGAACTTCCCGCGCACCCCCACCTAGCCAGGCCAATCGCGTGTGGAACTTCCCACGCACCCCGTAGTACACGTACCCAGGCCAATCGCGTGTGGAACTTCCCACGCACCCCCACCTACCCAGGCCAAGCGCGTGTGGAACTTCCCGCACACCCCGAAGTACACGTACCCAGGCTAATTGCGTGTGGAACTTCCTGCGCACCCAGGAACACGCGCACACGCTATTTTTCACACAGCGGGTGTCCGTGTTTGTCGGGGCCCCTTTGCACCTCATTTGTCCTAGAGGGCCACTGTATGGGCCATTCATCATGGCTGTATATGGGTGCTTTTTGTTAGCGCACATTTTGGCGCACATTTTTTTCAGTCGCAGGGGCGCTACCGCCTGCTTTCTTGTGGCGTACTTGTTTGGCCCTGTGCGCGTCTTTGACCGTGCAGTGGTTTGCCCTATTCGATTCCATGAATACGGGTTGTAGGCGAGCGTGTGGGCGTTCCGCGCACTTGCCTCCTGTACTTCCCCCGTGATGCCCATATTTTCACGCGTTGTTCCCCATTCCGAGTGTTACGCCCCGTGTTCTGCCTACTTTTGTGATGTGCGCCGCGCTATGTGCGATTTCGCAGTGGCCGTGGCGCACGCTGTTGGATGACCTGTGTGCCGGCGTGCTCGGCGCACATTTTTAGCGCACATCCAATGTTTTTCTCGCGCACGGACTTCCATGAATTGCTGTGCGCTGGTTTTCCTGCGATTTTCGCACTTGCACTGCGATTTTCGCACTTTTCCTGCGATTCGCACGTTTTGGCACCTCTGCGCAGGAATTTTCGGCGCACATTAATTCCATGAATCGACCCCAAAAGCTCGTTTTGACCAATTGTTAAATGGGTGGCATCAGGAAGGACTTATTGATGGTGATGAATGCTACTATCTGAAGACTGACAGGGTAATTCATAGAATTTCGCAGAAAAGTGTTGCAAGCGGCTGGCGCAGAGTGTCCGCGTGCGATTGTGTGCGCCAGGCACGTGCGCTAAAACCGATTTCCGCGCACAGCGTATTCATGGATTTCATGCTCCCAAACCAGCTGTGGCGCAGAGAATCGCAGCGACCCTGCAGCAGCGCCAGTAACGCCCCCAAGAACGCCCCCGCGCAAGGAAAAGCCATCAACATCGCTAAATCATCGCAAAGGGCTGCGCTAACCCTGGACCAGTTTACAGGGCTGCCAAACAAGGAACGCAAAGCGGGCAACCTTCATATCAGGAGTACGCGGGAAGTTTTACACGCGATTAGCCAGGGTACGTGTATTACAGGGGTACGCGGGAAGTTCAACACGCGATTGTCCAGGGAACATGTATTACAGGGGTACGCGTGAAGTCTTACATGCGATTAGCCAGGGCACGTGTAATACAGGGGTACGCGGGAATTATCACACGCGATTTGGCAGGGTACGTGAATTACAGGGGTGCGTGGGAATTATCACACGCCATTTTGCTGGGTACGTGTATTACAGGGGTGCGTGGGAATTATCACACGCGATTAGGCTGGGTGGGTCCTCACAGGTGTTCCCTGTACACCCTCCACGGCCCCTGCAGGCAGCCCACAAAACAGGGGACTACCCTGCACACCTGCTCATGTACCCCCAGCCACCAGGGGCACCCACCACCAGGCCCCCACTCATGCCCGACTCATGTCTCCCACCACCCCCAGCCACCAGGGGCAGCCTCCACCAGGCCCCCACTCATGCCCGACTCATGTCTCCCACCACCCCCACCCCCCAGCCACCAGGGGCATCCTCCACCAGGCCCCCACCCATGTCTCCCACCACCCCCACCCCCCAGCCACCAGGGGCACCCTCCACCAGGCCCCCACCCATGTCTCCCACCACCCCCACTCCCCAGCCACCAGGGGCACCCTCCACCAGGCCCCCACTCATGTCTCCCACCACCCCCACCCCCCAGCAGTGCAGGGGCAGCCTCCACCAGGCACCCACTCATGTCTCCCACCACCCCACCCCCAGCCACCAGGGGCACCCTCCACCAGGCCCCCACTCATGCCCGACTCATGTCTCCCACCACCCCCACCCCCCAGCCACCAGGGGCATCCTCCACCAGGCCCCCACCCATGTCTCCCACCACCCCCAGCCACCAGGGGCACCCTCCATCAGGCTCCCACCCATGTCTCCCACCACCCCCACCCCCCAGCCACCAGGGGCAGCCTCCACCAGGCCCCCACCCATGTCTCCCACCACCCCCACCCCCCAGCCACCAGGGGCACCCTCCACCAGGCCCCCACCCATGTCTCCCACCACCCCCACCCCCCAGCAGTGCAGGAGCAGCCTCCACCAGGCCCCCACTCATGTCTCCCACCACCCCCAGCCACCAGGGGCACCCTCCACCAGGCCCCCACTCATGCCCAACTCATGTCTCCCACCACCCCCAGCCACCAGGGGCAGCCTCCACCAGGCCCCCACCCATGTCTCCTACCACCCCCACCCCCCAGCAGTGCAGGGGCATCTTCCACCAGGCCCCCACCCATGTCTCCCACCACCCCCACCCCCCAGCCACCAGGGGCAGCCTCCACCAGGCCCCCACCCATGTCTCCCACCACCCCCACCCCCCAGCAGTGCAGGGGCATCCTCCACCAGGCCCCCACCCATGTCTCCCACCACCCCCACCCCCCAGCAGTGCAGGGGCACCCTCCACCAGGCCCCCACCCATGTCTCCCACCACCCCCACCCCCCAGCACTGTGGGGCACCTGCCAGCAGGCCCCCACCCATGTCACCCACCACCCCCACCCCCCAGCATTGCAGGGGCAGCCTCCACCAGGCCCCCACCCATGTCTCCCACCACCCCCAGCCACCAGGGGCACCCTCCACCAGGCCCCCACCCTTGTCTCCCACCACCCCCACCCCCCAGCAGTGCAGGGGCAGCCTCCACCAGGCCCCCACCCATGTCTCCCACCACCCCCAGCCACCAGGGGCACCCTCCACCAGGCCCCCACCCTTGTCTCCCACCACCCCCACCCCCCAGCCACCAGGGGCAGCCTCCACCAGGCCCCCACCCATGTCTCCCACCACCCCCCAGCAGTGCAGGGGCATCCTCCACCAGGCCCCCACCCATGTCTCCCACCACCCCCACCCCCCAGCAGTGCAGGGTCAGCCTCCACCAGGCCCCCACTCATGTCTCCCACCACCCCCACCCCCCAGCAGTGCAGGGGCAGCCTCCACCAGGCACCCACTCATGTCTCCCACCACCCCCACCCCCTAGCCACCAGGGGCACCCTCCACCAGGCCCCCACTCATGCCCGACTCATGTCTCCCACCACCCCCACCCCCCAGCCACCAGGGGCATCCTCCACCAGGCCCCCACCCATGTCTCCCACCACCCCCAGCCACCAGGGGCACCCTCCACCAGGCCCCCACCCATGTCTCCCACCACCCCCACCCCCCAGCCACCAGGGGCAGCCTCCACCAGGCCCCCACCCATGTCTCCCACCACCCCCACCCCCCAGCCACCAGGGGCACCCTCCACCAGGCCCCCACCCATGTCTCCCACCACCCCCACCCCCCAGCAGTGCAGGGGCAGCCTCCACCAGGCCCCCACTCATGTCTCCCACCACCCCCACCCCCCAGCAGTGCAGGGGCAGCCTCCACCAGGCCCCCACTCATGTCTCCCACCACCCCCAGCCACCAGGGGCACCCTCCACCAGGCACCCACTCATGCCCGACTCATGTCTCCCACCACCCCCACCCCCCAGCAGTGCAGGGGCATCCTCCACCAGGCCCCCACCCATGTCACCCACCACCCCCCAGCCACCAGGGGCACCCTCCACCAGGCCCCCACCCATGTCTCCCACCCCCCCACCCCCCAGTCACCAGGGGCACCCTCCACCAGGCCCCCACTCATGTCTCCCAGCGTGCTACGTGTATTTCAGGGGTGCGCGGGAAGTTCCACACGCAAATAGCCTGGGCGCGTGTATTTCAGGGGTGCGCGGGAAGTTCCACACGCGAATAGCCTGGGCGCATGTATTTCAGGGGTGCGCGGGAAGTTTTACACGCGATTTCAGCAGGGTACGTGTATTTCAGGGGTGCGCGGGAATTCTCACACGCGATTTGGCTTGGTACGTGTATTACAGGGGTGCGTGGGAAGTTACACACGCGATTAGGCTGGGTGGGTCCTCACAGGTGTTCCCTGTACACCCTCCACGGCCCCTGCAGGCAGCCCACAAAACAGGGGACTACCCTGCACACCTGCTCATGTCCCCCTGCACCCCCACCCCCCAGCAGTGCAGGGGCAGCCTCCACCAGGCCCTCACCCATGTCTCCCACCACCCCCACCCCCCAGCAGTGCAGGGGCAGCCTCCACCAGGCCCACACTCATGTCCCCTATCACCCCCACCCCCCCCGCCACCAGGGGCACCCTCCACCAGGCCCCCACCCATGTCTCCCACCACCCCCACCCCCCAGCAGTGCAGGGGCAGCAGGCAGTCAGGCAGCAGCAGGTGGGAGCGTGCTCGGGGCTCTGGGGGGCAGTAGTTCGGCCTTCCGGGCAGGAGCGTGGTATTCCGTGTGCGTACGCGTGGCCAGCTTGGTACGGAGTGATTTTGCACGTGAAAATCCTGCACGTCAGCGTGAAAACCGAGGAAAGGCCCTCAGCGCGTAAGCGCGTCTGTGACGTGACCCGCACAGGTGTTTCCCACACAGCACGTGATGACAGAGCACACGTGGAAAGACTGCACGTCAGAGTGTAATCGCGTGTGATTGGTGGAATTGGCCCTACACGCAGAAGTGACAAAGCGTGTGATTGGTGGAAATGGACCTACACGCAGAAGTGACAAAGCGTGTAATTGGTGGAAATGGCCCTACACGCAGAAGTGACAAAGCATGTAATTGGTGGAAATGGCCCTAGCGCGTACACACCGCGTAAGTGACGCTGGACGTGTGGGCCTGTATAAAAGGTACGTGTAGAACACGTTTTCCTTGTACGTGCTTTTCGTGGAGAGCGAGTGGGTGAATTCTGTACTTCTTGTCGTTTCACACGCAATTTACTTCACGGCGTTTCAAGTTCGTATTCCCTGTTACCTCTGACAGCTTTTTCTCTTTTTTCTCTTTTACTGGTTTACCTGGGCCTGTTCCCTCAAACAGTGTTCCCTTCTACTGTTGTCCTGTCTCCTCAGACAGCGTACAAATCTTCTTTTGGCGGGGGTGTTGCCAACCAAACGTGCTCCTTTTACACGCTCGTTTACCAGGCAGACGGTGAGTCACGCACGTATCTAACATCTGTGCTTGCCCCGTGTGTAGCCTACCCCTTCAGAGGTCATTCTAGGCTGCGTGTGACACGCATACGTTCATTCTTGTGTTACTGGGTGCCACAGCGTAGTGCAGGTTTTTCTTTCTGCACACGTGGTCTAGGAGGGGTTGCGTGCACGTCATCTCCCTTTTTTGGGGCTCCTGTGCGTAGCGTGACCCGTCATCTTTCCCCAGGGGTTACAATCAGCCTTGCAAGAGCACTAGGGTACAATTACCATCTGGTACCCAACCCCTTTGACCCCCAATTGCCCAGGACAATAGTTTACAGCCACTCCCATACGCACATTTACATCAGTGCCATGGCTGGGAGGCGAGGATTCCGTAAGGGTGGCAAAGGTGGAAGAGCCACAAGTGGTGGCCGTGGTGGATCCGGTAGGGGACGTGGTCGTTACTTGCAGGGTGAGCCTGTCCCCCCATGTGTGGAGGACCAGTCAAGGGCACCCATAATCCCCCCCCCTCCCGTTGAGGCTAATGTGGCTGACACCATCCATGCTCAGCCCTTGTTGGACCAGCCCATTGTGGCACCAGATCTGGCTGACTCCATGGCTGACTTCCAGGTCAGCAGGCCTATGACACGTGCGCTGGTGCACGTTGATGTCACCATGCCACGTGCATCTGGGCCGGCAAGGTCCTCTGCTGCACCAAGGAGGCAGGGCGGAGAGGCTGCAGGGGCAGCTGCGGCTCCATCCACCCCAGCCCTCACACACCCAGCCAGGACAGTGTCGGTCCTAGTCCATGCTGCTGACATTCCCCCTGACACCATCACACTATAGCCAATGCCTGCACCAACTCCCATGCTGAGTGTGCAATCCCACACTCCTGATACAGAGTCCACCAGGGCTCCTGCCCCTAGTGTCCAGAGCGGCGCAGGACACTCAGGATCACCACCACCTTCCAAGCGGAAGAGGAAGAGTGCTCGTCCGGCACAGGCTGATGCCCCAGACACGGCTACACAGTCCGGCCCGTCCAGGAAGCCCAGCTTCACGGATGACGAACTGAATGCAATTGTCGAGTATGTGTCCGCACATGACAACGAGATGGTCATTGTTGCAGGATCCAAGACCACACCTGCACAACGCCAGGCACACTGGCAGACCGTTGCGGACATCGTAAGTGCCCTTGGAATCGTGAGGCGCACAGCCAATGATTGCTATAAGCGCTGGAATGACCTAAATCGCAGGGCAAAGAGTAAGCTGGCCTCAAGTCATGCCGCAACTCTAGTGACTGGAGGTGGGTCTCCAGTAGTAGACATGGAACTCACTCCACATGAGTCAGTCGCTGGGACCTACGTCACGGAGGAACAGATCCAAGGCGTGGGAGATCTGGCTGATTACGAGGCATTGTCCGGTGAGTGCACATGCATGTGTGTGTCATCCATGTGCATGGTGTGTGTGTGAGGGCTTCTGTTTGTGTGCCAGGTGAGAGTGTGTGCTCCTGAGTCGTATGGGTCAGCCATGTGCTTCATACAATCCTTCCTGCGCAGCTGCATTTGGCCATAGCAGTATCCCTTCTGCCAACAGTAGACATCTAGCCCAACTGCACGCTAGTTGCCCTTGAAGTGTCACCTTGCCACAACATAGTTGCTTATTTTTCACTGTTCATTCAGTCAGATTGTTTGCATTCCCCCACTTTTACTAGGCATGTCGCTGTCCACTAGTCACATGTCTGACATGGCTATGGTAAAGTGGAGTGACTTTGTTACCTGGATATCATTTGTACACACATGTCCCTGTGCAATTGGACCATTTCAGACTGGCAGCTCCAGGTGAAAAATCTGACCTGTTAGAATTAGAAAAGCGATTACATGCGGGAACTGGACTGAATGAATAGGTGCTGCCCTCCTCTCCATCTTCACTCAATAGCAATGGTACATGCCATCTGTGTGATGGCATGTGTGTTTCACCTGGCAATCACAGGCCAATGTGTGATGCCACTGCCAGGCAGCATGCAGAAAATGTGTTCATCTTCCATCTTGGTGTCATCAGTGTGTGCCATTTGCCTGCACTTCATACGCAGTGAGGGTGCATGCATGGGAGGGTTTTAGTCATGTGGGACATGTGTCAATCAAGTACTGGTTCTCTTGCTTCTCAGCCCTCATTGTGTGCCATGGTGCTAATGCCTGTTTCCATTTCTTTGTTTTTATGTCTTTGCAGGGGAAGACGCACCTAATACTGCTGGGGTTGTGGAGATGGTGCAGACCCAGGAGGGGTCCGAGGGCCGACCAACCACCAGTGAGGGACGTGGTGTGGTGGTGGGGGAGAACCCACAAGTGCTGCAGGTCGTGCTCTCAAGGGGTGTCTCTGGCTGCACCTCCCCCGAGCTGTACTCAGGTGTTGATTCGGATGAGACCTACGTGCCGTCGCAGGTGAGTGTTCCAGGGAGGGATTCTGTTCTGTCTCACCCACCTGCACCAGGGTCAGAACCCTCCATGGGGATGTCAGTGTTGGCAGCTACGCCTTTGGTGGTTACGGATGCAGGGTCACACTCCGCGACATCTGATCCTGTTCCTGGGCCAGCAGATCAGAGGGGGAATGCAGTCCTGCAGCCTCAGGCAGTGCCGGCACAGCAAGGCGCAGTTCGCCTTGCCCCAGACAGGTGTGGTGCCCGCCGACGTGGTGGCCGTACGCCACCTGGCAATACCGCATGGGAGCAATCCATTTATGGTATGGCAACCCAACAGGCTGCATCATCCGAGATGATGGCTCAGGCCATGGATAGGGTGGCCACTTCCATTGTCCCCCCAGAAAGGCTGATGGAGCGACTAGAGCAGGCAACCGACTCCATCTGCCAGTCACACAGGGAGGACATGTTGGGGTCCAACAGGGACAGGCGGGCGGCACTGGCGACTCTGCAGGAGGCCATCTCCATTGAGTCCCAGGGCCACAGGGAAGCCCTGAGGCAGGAGCTCCTTCACCTCAGGACGACTCTTGTTGAGCTTGAGGCTTCAACACACCAAAGGACAGAACAGCAGCTGGAGCGTCTCACCCGTACGCTCTCAGCTGAGATGCAGGCAACGAGGGCGGAGGTCCGGGCATCCCGTGAGTTGTTGCATGGGGACCTCCGCACACTCATCCTCCAGAACCAGACCTACCACACCCGCATGCTTGCATCCATGGAGGAGCAGACTAGGGCCTTGCGTGGGCTGCCTCCCATAGTGCAACCACCTCCTGATGCAGCTGCACAGGGTGATAATAGCGACAGCAGTGATACTCCCACAATAGGGTAGCCGTGTGGGCCATGAGCCCATGGAGGTGTTTTATTTTCCCAGGATCCACGCAGGTGGGTTCTGGTGTGCATCCTGTCCTCGGACCTCCTGGGTGGCCTCCCCAACCCCCCCGGGCCCATCAATGGCCATTTTTGATTGTTTCTTATTTTTATTTATTTTATTCCCTATTTTTTTGGGACGATTTGTTGGCTTCCGTGGTTCCTGTGGGCATACGCTGCATTGTGGCTGGGCACATGCAGGCTTGTAATGTATTTGGTTCAGATGCTTGGGTTTGAGTCACACACACCCCTCCTGCTTCCCGTTTCCATGGGCTTACAAAGGGTGTGCCCAAGTGACAGTGAATTACACAGTGACGTTGGACTCCCATGAGCTGTGTGGGCAGTCTGTAGTCAATACTGTGTATACATTCCTAGTGCATATTGCTGTTGTGTTGTACACTGCATGTTGCATTGATGTGTAACTCATCTTCTGTGTCTACCTCCCAATTTGCAGGTCCCTTCCTCATGTCTACACAAGGACCTCTAGTCTGGAGATGGGGTCCATGTTGGCAGCAGTGCACCTACAACTCTACATGGCGCCAACACTGCACAGTTGGTAGTGGTGGGAGTGCAGGCATTTCCAGGTGGTGAGACTACTAATATGTAACATTTGTGATGTCATGTTAATGGTAGTACGTGCTCAAGTATGTTGTTGGTCCGGCATTGCTGTGAGCATTTCAGGTGTTGCAGGTTTCTAATAGGGACACTGTACATAGTGACACTAGTGTCATGTTGTGGGGATTACTTTGTTTACCTGCAAATAGCATGACATGGCACGGTGTGTCGTGTGGCGGTGCTGGGGTTGGGTTGGCTGACATGGCACTGTCCTCTTGTTGCATTTTGCAAGTGGGTATTCATTTTAGCTGCATGAATGTGTAACTTCACAAAACTGCATTGGTGGTGTCTGTGTGGGTAGGGATGCACACATTGTGACACTTCCAGGTGAACAATCTCAGGCTGATATGGTATTCACGGTTCATTCTCCAGACATTCAGGATCAGTGTCAGGTTGAGTCATCATTGATTGTCAGATGGAATGTGCCAGGGCAGTGTGCACTCCACAGGGGTGTGATTTCTATGTGAAGTAATTAGCCACTAGCTGTGTACGGGCTGCCTCCCCCCGTGCCCTTTCCCCTCCCATGCGCAGCGGCTGTGCATGTGGTTGGGGATGTGGGGCCACCACCATGTCCACGGCCAGGCCCCGGCGTGTTGCAACGTTGTGCAGGACACATGCTGCCACTATGATCCTGCACACTACTGGGGGAGCGTATAACAGCTGGCCGCCAGAACGGTCAAGGGAGCGAAAGCGTGACTTTAGCACTCCGAATGTGCGCTCCACTATGCCCCGGGTCGTAATGTGGGCTGTGTTATATCTTACCTCAGGTGGCGTGGTGGGGTTCCGAATTGGCGTCATCATGTGGGGGCTGAGAGGGTAGGCACTGTCCCCTGTGGAGGTGGTGATTGGTATCATTGGTGGGGTTGTGACCTTGCTCAGTATCCAACATGCATGCATGTGCAGTGGCATACATACTCACCAAGCAGCCATGTATCGCCATGCCGCCCAGCTTCTAGGTCCCGGCTTAGGGTGGACATTCGGTAAATTAAGCTGTCGTGGGTGGACCCGGGATAGTTGGCATATACTGAGGTGATGATTCCCTTGGCATTACATGCTACCTGCACGTTGATGGAATGCCAGTGCTTGCGGTTCCTATAGATGTGCCCAGATGCCCTGGGGGGACGTAGAGCCACATGGGTGCAGTCGATGGCACCTAGCACTTTGGGGAATCGTGCCACACCGTAAAAATCCAGGGCGGCAGCATGCCTTTCTGCAGGTGTTCTGGGCAGGTATATGTGCCTGCGGACTGATGGGCGTGCAGTGATGATGTTCAAGACCTGGTGTAGGCAGCGTGACTGGGTGGCCTGTGACACCCCACCCACTATGGCACTTGTCCGCTGAAATGATCCAGTGGCTAAGAAGTGCAGTACATTGAGGACCTTCTCCAGGGGGCTGAGTGCTTGGGAGCACAGGGTGGGTGATGTGAGGTCATCCTCCCACTCACTCACCAGGTCCAGTATTATGTGTGGTGGAAACCTGTACCTCCCATACACCTGGTCATCAGGCATCCCGAAAAGGCTGGTTCTGGGTGTGAATATTCTGGCCCTGACTATCCTCCTCCTCCTCCTCCTTTGGTAGCCCACTGCCACTGCTGCTAGGAACGGTATGTTCATCCTGGCGTCTGAGCTTGTTATTGTTAAAGTGCGCAAATGTATGCTTTGCGCGTGTTCTAGGCGAGCGTGTGACCCGTGCACCCCTGGAATCCAGTTCCCAGTCCAATAGCGTGTGGAAATTCCCACGCACCACGGGATACAGGTGCGCTGACGTACTTGCGTGTGTAAGTGCCCGCGCACCCATGAAATACACGTACATAGGCCAATCGCGTGTACGCGCACTTTTGTCCAATTACACGCGATGACACTCTGACGTGCAGTATTTCCACGTGTGCTCCGTCATCACGTGCTGAGTGGGGAACACCCGTGCGGGTCACGTCACAGATGCGCTTACGCGCTGAGGGACTCTGGTCCAATAGAATCGCGTATGCGTGCTGACGCGCTTACGCGCTAAGGGCCTTTCCTCGGATTTCACGCTGACGTGCATGATTTTCACGTGCCAAATCACTCCGTATCAAGCTGGCCACGCGAAAACACACGGAAGACCACGCTCCTGCCCAGAAGGCCGAGTTACTGCCCCCCAGTGCCCCGAGCAGCCTCCCACGTGCCATCTGCTGCTGCCTGCCTGCCTGCTGCCACCGTGCCCTGCCATTTGGTGCCTGCACATCAGCCATCTGCAGGGGTCCAGTTGCTGTGTCCACCCCTGCTGGAACTGAAGACTCCCGACTGGGATTACATCGCTCCACAGCCCAGCCCCAGGACCCAGTTGCCCACCCACACCTGCCTCTGGGGTTGCCATGTCGGGCACTTCCACATCTGGCACCAGTGGCAACCCCAGGCCAGAGGGGCAGAGGGGCACCAGCTTCACTGCCACCGAAGTTGGTGTCCTGGTGGAGCATGTCCTGGGGCAGTATGATGCCCTCTTTGGATCGTCCCGCGCCAGCAAGGAAGGACGGGAGAGGATCTGGGCCGACTGTGTGGTTGCCATCAACGCGGAGGGGGTGGCAACCCGCAACGTCCTGAAGATCAAGAAGCGCTGGGAGGACTTGAGGTCCAGGACCCTTGTGAAGGCCCGGCGCCTCGTGGAGGGGGGCCGGAGCCGCATGAGTTCCATCCAGATGAGGGTCCTGGAACGCGTACGCCCAGCGCTCCACGCCCAGATCCTTGAGAGGGAGGCCCGTCTGGAGTTGAGCGGTAAGTGTCCAAGCATTACTGTGTGAGACAGGGCATGTTGCGGTGTGCTGGTTCTATGATACTTGCCTGTATGTGTGCCATAGGCCATGTATGCATGTATGTGTGCAGGGACATCATGGTAATGCATGTGCGACCAGTGATGTGTGACCCACATGGTTGTTGCATGTGTTCAAATGCCGCATGGGGAGCCCTATGCAGATTTTGAACATGAGAGCATGCCAGTCTCTGTACCTGGACATGGGTGGGGGTGAGAGATGGGTGCTGATGCCAGGTACATATATGGTAGCCATGTCTGTGTGCCTGACCTGCGTGTCTGTGACTTGTGCATGCCATGGATGCATGACACATGTGTGTGACAATGCACAGATTCAGTGAAGCAGCCAAATTACCCTTGTATCCGCTGTGTTTGGTGTGTTTGGGGCCAGATGGATGTGGCTGAGGTGAAGTGTGTGCATGTGATAGGCATGAGCCATGATGCATGTGAGTTACATATCATTGAATGTTTCAAGAGGCCATTGGACATGCATGGAAATGTCCATGGCATGCACCATGCCTGTTACTGTGTGTGTTTTGCCTGGACTGACCCATATGTTGTGGAGGGACATGATGGAAGTGTACTTTGACAGTGGTGCTCATCTGCTATTGCTTCCTGTCTAGGGGACCATTGTACAGTGCCCTGATGCTTGTGTTCTTTGTCTCCCTCTACGCAGCGGCTAGTGAAGAAGAGGGCGGAGACGGCGCTGTGGAGCAAGGCGGCGGGGATGCCCCCACGGCTGCAGCGGAAGGGGTGGGTGAGCCCCCACAGGGGCCTGCTACGGTGGGAGACGGTGAGGAGCCATCCAGGTTGGTGGTTTGCACAGAGGAGGAGGAGGCCGCCACTGGGGCACACATGGGGCCTGGTGGGGGCATCCCTGCTGGTGCAAGTGGTGCAGTCCAGGGCCAGGGGCAGGAGGCAGCACAGGTCACCGTGGAGGGGCCTGTGCATGTCGCTGTCCCTGACCCTGTGAGTGCACCACCATGCACCAGCAGGGATGCCCCGTCCCAGGCCCGTCCGCAGGTAGAGGGGATGTCCATGTCACCTGACTCCCCTCCACCTGCGGACGTGGGAACCCCTGGCCGTGTGGAGAAGGTCCTGATTGGGGTCGCGATGTGCACGGCTGTGATTCGTGATGCCGTGCGTGCTTCCCAGGAGGAGCACGCACGTCATCACGAAGTGCACCGTGCCGACGTGGCCCAATTGGGATCGGCCATGTTCGGGGGTTTCCTGCATGTGTTGGCCAATCTGGCGGCCCTCTCCTCCTCTGTGCAGGCTATACACCAGTCGTTCTCCTTGCCGTCTTCCGGCCCAGATGCCACCAGGGCCCCCTGTGGACCTGCCCCGACCAATGCAGCCAGCTCGGTGGGGATCCCATCCCTGCCACAGTTGGGAGTCGGAGGTCCAGCAGGGGTGGACAACACAGCAACTGGACCCCAGCAGATGGAAGATGTGACAGCATCATCGGGCAGGGCACGTGCACGACGGCGTCGGTGGTTTCCATCAGCCTGGATGCCGTCGTGCTGGCAGAGGCAGTGGCGTCTGAGGCAGCAGCAGGCTCGACGTGGGAGGCATCATGGCTCGGGGCCATCAAGATCAGAGGGGCAGGCATCGGCCGGAGGGCAGGGCAACCCTGGGATGGTGGTGTCTTCCGTGTGGGAGCAGTTGGTCCAGCGGATAGGTGCGGAGCGGCAGCGGGCGGAAGAGGAGCGGCTCACCATGGTCAGGGTGGAGTTCTCCATGCGTCGGGCGTTGAGGCGGGCTGAGTGCCTCGAGGAAGCTCGCAGGGAGTTTGAGCTGGACATGGGGTTATCCCTGCGAGACCTCGGGGCCAGGACAGAGTCCCGCCTCCAGGACATCGACATGGAGTTCGATGATGCCCTGGCCAGCAACATCACCGAGTGAGCCGCAGGACTTGCCCGCTGCCTTTGTATATAGTTATTTAGTTAGTTAGTGTTAGGTTTCCTTTATTAATTTTTATTTTTTTGCACCGCTCGGACAATGGCCACTTTTTTGTATATATTATTTTCATTAGGTAGTAGTAGGTTTCATTTATGGTGTTGGGCTCATGGACCCTGGAATATTCGTGTATATAGTTTGCTTTTTGAAGAAACATTTTTTTTATTAATTATTGTGTTCACCATGAGGAAATGGTTTTTCATTATTTTCCTTCCACATGATATTGCTTTCGACAACATTTGTTTTTGGATTACTTTGTTTTTTTTATTTTTACATTTGTTCTCGGACATGGACCATTTATTTTGTTATCCCCATTGTTGTATGTTTGATTTGTTTACTTATTTTTCATCTTTAATACATGTTTTTTTAACTTTCACTTGTGGTATTTTCTCATTGGTTTCATACATGTCATGATATGGGTTTTGACATTCACTTGCACCCATTGTGTATGTGTGTGTGACGGACATGTGTTCATTTACAGACTTGCCATTGGGGTTGTATCATGTAATTGCATTCACTATGTGGGTGGATGCAATCCTTGCCTGGGTGTTTGTGCTGGGTATGCTGCCCATTACTGCCATGATTGAGTATCGTCAGGACCTGGGGGCAGGGGGACATGTGTGGGTGCCTGGTGGAGGCTGCCCCTGCACTGGTGGGGGTGGTGGGTGACATGGGTGGGGGCCTGCTGGCAGGTGCCCCACAGTGCTGGGGGGTGGGGGGGTGGTAGACATGGTTGGGGGCCTGGTGGAGGGTGACCCTGGTGGCTGGGGGGTGGGGGTGGTGGGAGACATGAGTGGGGGCCTGGTGGAGGGTGCCCCTGCTGGCTGGGGGGTGGGGGTGGTGGGAGACATGAGTGGGGGCCTGGTGGAGGGTGCCCCTGCTGGCTGGGGGGTGGGGGTGGTGGGAGACATGGGTGGGGGCCTGGTGGAGGATGCCCCTGCACTGCTGGGGGGTGGGGGTGGTGGGTGACATGGGTGGGGGCCTGGTGGAGGGTGCCCCTGGTGGATGGGGGGTGGGGGTGGTGGGTGACATGGGTGGGGGCCTGGTGGAGGGTGCCCCTGGTGGCTGGGGGGTGGTGGGTGACATGGGTGGGGGCCTGGTGGAGGATGCCCCTGCACTGCTGGGGGGTGGGGGTGGTGGGAGACATGGGTGGGGGCCTGGTGGAGGATGCCCCTGCACTGCTGGGGGGTGGGGGTGGTGGGAGACATGGGTGGGGGCCTGGTGGAGGATGCCCCTGCACTGCTGGGGGGTGGGGGTGGTGGGTGACATGGGTGGGGGCCTGGTGGAGGGTGCCCCTGGTGGCTGGGGGGTGGGGGTGGTGGGTGACATGGGTGGGGGCCTGGTGGAGGATGCCCCTGCACTGCTGGGGGGTGGGGGTGGTGGGAGACATGGGTGGGGGCCTGGTGGAGGATGCCCCTGCACTGCTGGGGGGTGGGGGTGGTGGGAGACATGGTTGGTTGCCTGGTGGAGGGTGCCCCTGGTGGCTGGGGGGTGGGGGTGGTGGGTGACATGGGTGGGGGCCTGGTGGAGGATGCCCCTGCACTGCTGGGGGGTGGGGGTGGTGGGTGACATGGGTGGGGGCCTGGTGGAGGGTGCCCCTGGGGGGTGGGGGTGGTGGGTGACATGAGCAGGTGTGCAGGGTAGTCCCCTGTGGTGTGTGCTGCCTGCAGGGGCCGTGGAGGGTGTACAGGTAATACCTGGGAGCACACAGCCAAATCGCGTGTGGAACTTCCCGCGCACCCCTGCAATCCACGTACCCTGCCTAATCGCGTGTGGAACTTCCCGCGCACCCCTGAAATCCACGTACCCGGCCAAATCGCGTGTGTAACTTCCCGCGCACCCCTGAAATCCACGTACCCTGAAAAATCGCGTGTGGTACTTCCCGCGCACCCCTGCAATCCACGTACCCTGACTAATCGCGTGTGGAACTTCCCGCGCACCCCTGCAATCCACGTACCCTGCCTAATCGCGTGTGGAACTTCCCGCGCACCCCTGAAATCCACGTACCCGGCCAAATCGCGTGTGGTACTTCCCGCGCACCCCTGAAATCCACGTACACGGCCAAATCGCGTGTGGAACTTCCCGCGCACCCCTGCAATCCACGTACCCTGCCTAATCGCGTGTGGAACTTCCCACGCACCCCTGAAATCCACGTACCCGGCCAAATCGCGTGTGGAACTTCCCGCGCACCCCTGAAATCCACGTACCCTGCCTAATCGCGTGTGTAACTTCCCGCGCACCCCTGAAATCCACGTACCCTGACAAATCGCGTGTGGTACTTCCCGCGCACCTCTGTAATCCACGTACCCGACCAAATCGCGTGTGGTACTTCCCGCGCACCCCTGAAATCCACGTACACGGCCATATCGCGTGTGGAACTTCCCGCGCACCCCTGCAATCCACGTACCCTGACAAATCGCGTGTGGTACTTCCCACGCACCCCTGTAATCCACGTACCCGGCCAAATCGCGTGTGGTACTTCCCGCGCACCCCTGAAATCCACGTACACGGCCAAATCGCGTGTGGAACTTCCCGCGCACCCCTGCAATCCACGTACCCTGCCTAATCGCGTGTGGAACTTCCCGCGCACACCTGGAATCCACGTACCCGGCCAAATCGCGTGTGGAACTTCCCGCGCACCCCTGTAATCCACGTACCCTGACTAATCGCGTGTGGAACTTCCCGCGCACCCCTGAAATCCACGTACCCTGCCAAATCGCGTGTGGAACTTCCCGCGCACCCCTGAAATCCACGTACCCTGCCTAATCGCGTGTGTAACTTCCCGCGCACCCCTGAAATCCACGTACCCGGCCAAATCGCGTGTGGTACTTCCCGCGCACCCCTGAAATCCACGTACACGGCCATATCGCGTGTGGAACTTCCCGCGCACCCCTGCAATCCACGTACCCTGACAAATCGCGTGTGGTACTTCCCACGCACCCCTGTAATCCACGTACCCGGCCAATTCGCGTGTGAGACTTCCCGCGCACCCCGGTATACACGCACACGTTTTTTTTCTGTCAGCGCGTGTCTGTGTTTGTGGGTACCCCTTTGCACGTCATTTGTCCTGGAGGGCCACAGTATTGGGCATTCATCATGGCTGTGTATATAGGTGCTATTTGTTGGCGCACCTTTTGGCGCACATTTCTTCCAGGCGCAGAGACGCTACCGCCTGCTTTCTTGTGGCGGTCGTGTTTGTGCCTGTGCGCTGGTTTGAGCGTGCGCTTTTTTGCCCTATTCTATTCCATGAATACGTGTTGTAGGCGAGCGTGTGGGCGTTCCGCGCACTTGTACCCTGTGCTTCCCCCGTGACGCCCACATTTTGGCTAGTTGTTCCCCATTCCGAGTGGTACGCCCCGTGTTCCGCCTACTTTTGTTGCGTGCGCCGCGCTATGTGCGATTTTCGCTGTGGCCTGTGCGATTTTCGCTGTGACCTGGCGCACGCTGTTTGATGGCCTGTGCGCCAACGTGCGCCGCACACTTTTTTATCGCACATCCGCTGGTTTTCTCGCGCACGGACTTCCATGAATCGACGTGCGCTGCTTTTCGTGCGATTTTCGCACTTGCACTGCGATTTTCGCTATTCCACTGCGAATCGCACGTTTTTGCCCACTTGCGCCGCGCTAATTATTCCATGAATCGGCCTGTGAGTTTCCTATCATACCAATAATCAATTACCTGCCCAAGGTTCATAAGTGTCTTAAGAAACCTCCTGGGAAGACCAATAGTTGCTTCTAATGGCTCTCTTCTGATAAACAACAGTCGTTACGTAGATGAGGTACTTTTTCCACTTGTCACATATCTGGCCTCCTATTTAAAGGAAGCAATAGATTTTTTGGGTCATATTAAAAATGTACCATGGGAAGATGATTTTGTCCTTGTAACAATGGATGTAGTTTCATTATACAAATCCATTGACCATCAACATGGGATACATGCATGCAAATACTTCTTAGGATCAAGATATCTGAATTTGTTAAGACACCGTGAGATGATAATTGAAATGTTAACATTTTGCATTAATAATAATGTCTTAATTTTTAACAGCAACTGTCACCAGAAAATGCGAGCAACGGCTATGGGCACAATCTTTCCTCCACCCTATGCCAATCTAATGATGGGCTGGTGGGCGGAAAATGTAGTTTGGGCTGAAGCCAATATTGAATATACAGAAAGAATGATTTTGTGTCTAAGATCTGTTGATAAGCTATTCGGGTCTTGGGCGCTACCAATAAATGAAATAAATAAATAAATACATATTCATTATTTGATATGGATATTCAAATGGCAGGAATGTATGCACATTCTAAATACAAATTATCTGAATCTACAATTCACAGGGAAATACAGTAAAGAGCAGTTATAATGTTTAGATGTGATCATTTGGAAAATGGAGAGCTCTAAATCCGATCTCTTTAGAAAACCCACTTGCTCTAATTCCTTATTATATGCCCAGGGTAAACATCCACAAAAACTAAAGTGGAGCATGCCATATGGTGAGTTTCTCCATATGAGAAGAAATTGCCCGAAGGATGATCGCTTCCTGGCTCAATCCAGAATTAAAGCACAGAGGTTTGACACGAGAGGCTACTCTAAACAGGTTATTGAAAATGTTTTTTTCAAAGCCAGTAACATGAAGAGATGCTGGTAACGAAGAAGAAGACAAAAATAAAACCAGCACATCTCAGCAGAACATAAACTAAAAAGATAAGTATGATTAGCACATTTAAGGATACATCACAGAAAGTTAAGTCAATCCTTAAGAAGCATTGGTGCTGCCAATGACAGATACAGATCTGGAAATGAATGTCAGACATAGGCCCTCATTACGACCCTGGCGGAAAGTGACTGACCGGACCGCCACAGCGTAAATAGCGTTTCCGCCATTGCACGAAGGAGCAAAGTGCGGCCCATTCCGACCCATCGGGCACGAGCACCACGGCATGGCGGAAGTGCAAAGTCCGCGATGGCGGAAATGACCCCAAAACGGCCCACACCGCCGCCGTACGGCGCCCTAGGTGCAATACCGCCACCCATCACAGCGGACACCGCAGTGTGCGCCTACCGGAAAGTACGGTGACCGGAAATATACGGAAACGGAAGTAAAAACATGGGCCCGGAACGGGAAACATCCCGCCGTACACCTATAAAACCACTAAAACCACACAACCACTAAAAACACTACCCTGAGACACACCCCAACCCGTCATCCACCCTAGCGAAACCAAGAAAAATGGGAAAAGTAGCGAAGAAAGCGTGCGACCGCAAGCGGCAGGTCCACTTCTCCCGTGAGGAACTCACCGTGCTAACAGAGACCCTCCAGGAGAATGCTGCCGTCGTCTTCTGCACGCAAATGACCAGGACGGCACTTGCAAACAAGAAGGCCATATGGGCTCTGGTGGCACAGCGGGTAAGTGCGGTGGGGACCGCACCCCGCACCCCACAGCAATGCCGAAAGCGATGGGACGACCTGCGGATACGCGTCCGCAGCATACTCTCTGCCAACCGCAACATTGCCACAGCCACCGGGGGAGGTCCTGAATCACCCATCAAGTTGACCCCCTGGGAAGAAATCTGTGCCTCCACCATCGGAATGGAGAGCATAGAGGGAGTCGGAGGGATGGAGAAAGGAGTGCAGACATCCGAAGATTCAGGTAGGTGGGCCAGATAAAACAATGCCAAATCCACAAAGTCCATCCATGTGAAGTACCATGTGTCCACATAGTGCAACAGAAACACATGTCCAGGAGAACGTCCACACACATCGGCCTGATAGCGCACGTTAAAACCCACAATAAATAGATAAATAATTAAAAACCCCTAAAACACGCACTACACGTGCAGCAGGCACACCCTAACTGCAGGCTGCCAAACAACTGCACCCTCACTCCACACACAAATGAAAGCACCTCCAAGGCCCCGACCCAAATCACCCTCAGGTACCACCCCAATGCATGTGATACAATGCCATTCCAATTCCCACAGACCCATCAATAACCCTCGCCCTCCTTTACTCCACCACAGGGTCCGATCCAAACGACGAGCTTCAGGACACCCCTACCAGCACACCTGCAAAGAGGGCCAAGACCAACGGCCAAAGACCCTCCACCTCAGCTGCACGCATCAAGACACGGCAGCAGCACAAATCAGGTGGCAGCACAGAGGAGGGAACATCAACAGGCACCCCAGCAGCCAGCATGCCCACACCACCACCACCACAGGTCCCCCCAACGGATGCCACAGAAGGCACTGCCTCTGGTGGCAGCAGCACCATAGGTGACACCCCATTGATGGCAGCATGCTCCGACACAGAAGACGGGGATGTCGAAGTCAGATCCATCCATGACCTGTCCCAATCCCCCTGTCTGTCCCATCCCGTACAACATGAGGATACCACGCAGGGGCACCCACAAGACGACGACTGGCCATCCCCCACAAGCCCTGTGGCAAGGCAACATGAGGTCAACAGCCCCTCTGTGACACCCCCGCAAATGGCCATGGCCCAGCAGAGGCAACAGTCCCTCGACCAGTTAATCGTGCAACAGCAGCAACTGGCCACGCTCCTCAAGGACCATGCCGATGAATGTGGGGGCACTAAGGCAGACATAGAAACATCAACTGAGACACTCAGGGCAGAAATGGAGAGAGGTACAGAGACACTAAGGGCACAAATGGAGAGAAGCACCGAGAGCCTGGGAGTCCAAATAGAGAGAAGCACCGAGAGCCTGAGGGGGGAACTGCATGCGACGTCCAAGGACGTATGTGCCGAACTTGCCGCAGTGCGCCGTGTGCTCACTGAGCTCTCGCAAACCCTTAGGGACATGCATGGACGTGAGCAGGCAGAGACATCATCCGTTGCAAGTTCCGTCCAGGGCAGCCCCCAACGTAGATCTGGGAGGAACCTGCGCTCCACAGGCAGGGGTGCCCCTGATACCCGCAGAGGGGGCTTGCAATAGCGACTGCCCACTGACAATGAGCATCTGTGGACACTGGTGTTCGGGGGGGAGGTAGGAGGGTGGAGGGGGTGTGTTGGGCTCACTTGGGTGGCGGGTCGATAGGGTGTACAACATGATATCACATATGCCATAAACAGTGCACGATCAACCAATGAGATGTGTGGACATTGATCTTTGTGTACTAGGCCATCATAGGCGTACAGTCCATATTGTGCATGTCCCAGACACACACGCACGAGTCCCGTGTCCATGTATCAGCCACCAGGCGTGAGTGCTAGAAGCATACATCAATGAGATGCTGACGAATGTCACGGCCCTCCGGTGCCTCGCAGACTCCTTGAGGTGCTGCCACATCCCCACCCTCATCATGACCATCATCAGGTGCTTGCAGTTCTGCGTCAGGGGGCATGGGCACATTTCTACGTACGCACATGTTGTGGAGCATGACACATGCCATCACCATCTTTGCAACCTTCACATGGCGGTACAGGAGTGCCCCGCCAGACCTGCTGAGGCAGCGGAAACGACCCTTCAGTAGGCCGAATGCCTGTTCAATGACTACACGGGTACGTGAGTGGGCATGGTTGTAGTCCTCCTCATGCTGGTCCCGTGGGTTCCGGACTGGTGTGAGGAGCCATCTCTTCAGTGGATATCCAGCATCACCTGTATGTGGACGATAAACGTATGATGTGGAATGCCATTGCTACGTACGCACCCCCCCCCCCTTCCTGCCAGGTCATTGCCGCATCACATACCCCACATCATCATGCATGAAATGAGACTCACCGAGTAGCCAGGATCTGTTCCCTGCGTGTCGCTCCATGTAGCGTGGTATTGTAGAGTTCCTCAAGACCATAGAATCATGGGTTGATCCAGGGAATCTGGCACAACAATGTGTAATGATCCTGTTGGAGTCACACACCATTTGTACATTCAGAGAATGAAATTGTTTTCGGTTGCGGTACTGGGCCTCCATGGCATGTGGGACGACCAATTCCACATGGGTGCAGTCGATGGCACCAATGCAACCCGGTATGCCGGCAAGTGCATGGAATCCCACTTTTGTGTTGGTAATTTCCTGCTCCGAGCGTGGTAGGGAGATGTAGTCGTCTGCGTGCTGCAGGAGGGCATCGAGCACTTGCAATAGTGTCCGTGAGAACAGTGGCTGAGAAATGCCATGCAACTGTCCGACTGTGTGCTGGTAGGTGCCTGTGGCCAGGAAGTGTAGTACAGACACCACCTTCAGTAGGGGTGGGATGGCGGTTGGGCTATCTATCATGCTGACAAGGTCAGCCTGTGTCATGTCCACAATGGCGGCTATGGTGTCCCGGTCCAGACGGTAGAGGGTGTGGATCTGCTCATCAGTGAGGTTGAACGGATGTGCTCGGAGGCGTGGGATTGCGGGCTGCCTGCGTGGTGGTAGTGGCTGTGCTGGCGGCCCTTGCTGGCCCTGCCTTGCCCTCCTCCTCCTCCTCCTGCGTCTCCTCCGTGCGGCCGGTTGTAGTTGGTGTTCGTCTTCTTCTTGGAGTTGGAGTACTTGCAGTGCTATCATGTCCCCCAGGGCCAACATCGCGAGTCCTGCCGGTAGCATTTCGGTGTGGTTGTGGGAGGAGACTGGGTGTGCAATTTATGTGTTTTCAGGCTGTATGGCCTCCACCTGTGGTGATTCATTCCACCTGTGCAAACTGCTCTCCCCTTTGGCCGAGCACGTCCCGCACACAACGCTGCAATTCGGGGAATGGCATCTTGCTATTGCAATCATGTATTTGTACCCGATGGCCGTGTAACATTGGTTGATATGTTCATTCTGCTGTGGTCCCATTGTTTCACATACTATCTGTGCAGTCGCGAACAGACTTGTGAAGGGTCAGTGGAACGTAGTACTCGAGTAACGGTGGACCCTCATGCATCACTGTACCGAGTTGCAACGACGGGCGGGGCGTCCCATTTGTGGGTGAAGGCAGTTGCCATTTTCACACACAGCCGCACTAGATGGATTAATTAGTGATTTCAAACGGCCACAGATGCCTCTTCGACGTGATGTTGCAAATGAGGAATTCGAAGGGCGGCGCTTTCGGTTTTCAGCTAGCGGCGAGGAAATGCCCACAGGTCTGACTGCAAATATAACGTACTATTGTTCAATGTCCTTGGGACAGGGGCCATGGCGAGGATGCAATGATTGATATGAATGGTTTGGGATGCGCAATAGCGACGTGGGCGATGAGGCCGGACGTTCCCAAATACATGTTACTTCACTACACTGGAATTACGGGCTGGGGCACTGTGGATTTTGCAGGCTGCATAACGCACAGACTCAATGGATATTTCTAATGTTATGTGAGTAAATATTCAGGCGTTTTAATCCCGGGATGAGGGAATGATGAATGGATGCATGGGCAGGTGATTTGATACAGAGTTTGCCATGTACAGGGCTTCTTGGAATCTATCCGCCTCCCCTACGCTATGTGATGCAGGGCTGCCATAGTGGGACCATCGTCTATCTGGCCTTGTTGAGCCCTCCCTGTCTCGACGCGCCCTCAGACACTTGTGTCCATGCACGTTACCAATCCCATCTGATGGATTCTGTTTTCACAGACGCATGCACAGGTACACTCGTTTGTGATGGTGTTTACACCTCGATATAGATAGTTATGAGTCGCAAGTGGTTTTTGGGTGGTGATGAACCTTTGGAGTGGGCTAGCATGCATATGGCTGTGGATTTAGTGTGATCATTGAAGTGAGTTGTTCGAATGTAGTTCTGATGGCCATTCTGTTCTTTTTCTTTTCTTTTGGTTGACAGGTATCTCCTCCCCTTTTGCCACTGCCATCTGTATGCCACTCCTGCAGATGGCTTTTACTCCCGACACCTGCTGCTTCGTGTTAATCAGTGGAGCAGCATTACGATCTTATGGGACGATCGCCAATGGGCCACATGCCCTTACGCAGTACTGGTGGCTCGGAGCAACATTTCGGCCTTTCAGCTGGACTAGTGCCTCCCCATTGGGACGGCCCTGCGGTTCTGTGCGCTTCCATGTTGCCTTTTCGTACGTGAATGTGGCTCTGTGTACCATGATGGAACAGGGCGTCACACAAGTAGTGGCTGGTCATTTCTTGCGGATGCAGCCCACAATGGTGAAATGTGTTTTGGAGTTCATGGCCTGATGGCTGTATGGGCTTGGTGATTTTGTTGTGCATTAAATTTCTATTCTGATTTGGCCCGTGTAGCGTTCTTCTTTGCAAGTGATGTGGCATATTCCTATTTGGGGAGCGATGTATTGTGAGGAGATCTGCATTGGGTTCCAGCTTCGGAGTTTAGTTGCGTGGTACTGTACTGGGCGCGTTTGCCTACGAAGCCCGTGAGGTCAGGGATGGGGGCTGCCAATATGACTGTTTGAATGTTGTCATGCTCAGGGGCGGGGGATTGGGTTTTGTGTAACAGATGCCGGTCAGCCAGGTGGACTGGTGGAATGATGTGATTTTCGGAATATTGCTGGTCACAGGTGCCTGTGTTTGCGTGCGTTTCTTGGTGGGGGACTGTGGTCATGTCCATTGGGATGGCTTCTGTATTCGTGCCATCTGTGCCCTGCAGCTCCCATTGGCCCCTCTTGTGTTTCATTTGTTCGTTGGCATGCATGGGTGACTTGTACATTTCAATGGTTGCATTGTGACTTCATTGCACCTACGGGGAGTTGTACTTTGTGGGCAGGGAGCGGTGTACAGGCACTCAGTGGGGCCGTTTACGGTTGATTCGCGATGCCGTACTTCTCACCATGGCGGAATGGTACATTCCGCCATGCTTGATGGCGTTAGGTACATGTCCGCTAGGGTCGGAATTAGCGTACCCTTGCGCCATGGTGGTGTTTACGGTTTGGCATGGCGCGCGCGCGCGTGCTTGGTGCAGTTAGCGTTGGCGTTCACTACGGTGTCGCTAATGGCTTCGTACTTTGCGGTGACGGGTCATAGTCGCACCGAGCGCTATTCGATGGCGGTATTGCATTTCCGCCATCGTTTTCCGAATTCCGCCAGGGTCGTAATGAGGGCCATAGTCCTTTGATTTCATATCAACCATCGTCTTCTTTGTGAGATATGTTGGTTCCAAGTTTTTTCTGTCAAAAATAAAGTGTAATGAAGGAAATATGGTTGCCCAAACAATTGAGTGGCTTTCATAAATGTATGAAGTGTAAAGCCTGCAAATATGCTATAAACACTGATCATCTCATACATCCAGTGACTGATAAGCACATTGAAATCAAGGATACCATCAATTGTGAGACTAATTATGTAGTGTCCTTATGTGCTCATGTTAAAGGTGGTATGTGGGTAGTACCAGTTGAAAACTTAAAATGGAAATCTTACAACGCATTAGAGCCATAGAAAATGAGGACCAGTCATACCCTATTGCTAAACTTTATAGCAAGGTACACAATAAGGATCTGAAATCTTTCTCTTTTGTGGGTTTTAAATATGTGAAACAGCACCCTTCTGGGATGGAATCACAAACCGACCCTTAGAAGAATGGAAACTAAATGCATTATTGATTTAAACACAAAGACTCCACATGGGCATAACTATAATGAAGAGCTATATATTTTCTTTTATTTTTGTTGAAATACAACTTTTTCCAAAATTTTAAATTAGGATTCTTCAAATTATATTTTACACACTATGTTACAAAAAACTTTAAGTTATTAGATCAAATATGATTAGACCATTTACTACATACTCGCAGATTTTCTCTGATTTCTCTCTCCTGATGTTATGATTCTTTAAGGTATCCGATTTTTATCGCGTCTCGAACAATTCCTATAATCCTCTCCGGATTGTGTGTAGTTGTTGTCATATGTACAGGAGTAAACACACCCAAACTTTAACTCGTAGCGCTGTTAAAGGCACACATTATAAAGCCTGTGAACTACAAGATCACACAATATTTTCAGAAAAAACCCTGAAGAATTCCAAAAATATCAGTTAGATGTGTTGTGAGGAATGAAACATGTTGGGTGAAGAGTATCCTCACTTATTAGGGAATATAATTCTAGTACAGTGAACACTAAAGCACTTTAGCCTGGCATTCTAGTATGATGGCTGTTTGATATGAATTGTGATTTGTTGTTATTGTGTTTTGTATTTTTGAACCAACTTCTAATTTTTAAACTGGTATTCTTTTTTATATTAAAATCAATAAATTTGACTAAAACAATGGAGAGGAAATGGAATCCTTTCCCTCTCTTTACTCCTTATTCTGTGGTTGCCTTTATCCACGGAAGGTATGCACCAGATCTGCGTTGTTTGAAGTTATACATTATTGACCCACGTGCGATCTGTGTGCATTTGAAACCTGGTGTCCCCCCTTTGTACAAAAAGGACATCAATACATTTCTATTATTTATGCAATCATTTCCGGATACTCTTTTTTTAATTCTAAGGGGCATCTGTGTTAACTCTTCTTCAGAAAGCGAATTGCTTGTCAAAAGATTTAAGGAGACAAGCGTCCAATCATTCAAGGTACTAGATACCCGCTCCTCAATACATCCTTTAATTTTACAAATGATGTGTTCTCAGGGGGAAGCAAAATAGATCTTAACAACTGCAACCTGCGCCAGGTAATCCGTGCCTTTATCGAAATCAATCACAACATATGGTATACAGCAGGAAAGCGAGTCCCCTTTTGTAGTAATATAACCCTCTTCCATACCGTAGATTCAAATTTGGACCCATCTAACCTTTCTTCTGGGACCTCTGCTCCATCGATGATTCTGGAATTATCGTTTGATTATACATTTAATGCCTGGAGTAATTGAGCTGTAGCAGATATAGCACCTATTTTTAAGGCCTGATTGAGATGCCTTCGGGAAGTTTCTGCCTTAAACTATACCCCCAATTATTTAAAATTATCCACTATTTCCACTTTCTGACCCTTCATTTTCCCAAGAAATTCGGGTTTACGGCGGTTACACTTCAATGTATTCCATATCCATTTTTTAGATGTAGAAACATTAATGTTCAAGTGAATGTCCTGGAAATAAGTGCAAATCACATTTAGGAGCCGTTAGAGGCCAATTGGTGTGTACTCGATCAAAACAAAATCATCTGCATATAAAAGATAGTGGAGCACCACATTTAGGTTGATTGGCTCCAAGACTGGTCCCTAGGTCAGAAATATACGGATTAAAAAGAAACGGCACTAAGACACAACCCTGTCGTAGGCTCAGTTTACTATGAATCCAACCTGAGAAGGAGTCCCTTTGATCCAGTCTAGCCTTCAGTCTAGTGTTTGAGCGCAGCATCACAAGCATTTCTTTTTTTAAATTTTTTTTTATTTGATGTAGCTGTAAAAACATAAAAACAGCCTTTCAAAAAAAATTATCAAACACAATAGGAAAACACTACAAAAAAAGAAAAACAACAATAAAATCATCACATATTTACATTCTTAAATGAAATCTAAAAAGAAACTAAATTAAAACAAAATGGTTTTGTACATTTCTTATTGTTATCACAATTAGCACTCAATTCAGGAATTTGTTCATCATTATTTCGTCACTACTTGTAAAGTCTCTTGGTTTAGTTTGTTCAGTTTTTTTTACTACCGAGAGATATACTTTAGATCAGATTATTCCGATATTACATATTTTCCAGTATGTAATTGCATTCTTTCAATTTCAGTGTCTCCACAATCATAAGAGTAGCTAAATTCATTTTAGCCAGTTGGCTATGATACAGTTTATCCCATAAAACATTGTAATCAGTAACAATCTGATTCTCGAACAAGTGTTTAAAAAATGTGCATCTCTTTTCAATCAATGCAGGACAAACAGCAATTAAATGTTTTAAGGTTTCAGACTGTCGTGGCTCCTTACAAAATCTGCAATCCCCATTAGACGTCATCTTGCGCATGAAACACTTCATTTGAGAGACCGATGTTCAATCTTATTCTCAGATAATTAAATCTGCTTTTTGGATTAGGAAATTGGATAAGGTATTGCTCTATTTTATGTACTTTCTTAATGGCAAAGGATTGGCATCTATAAGCCTTCAGTTTTACACATGCATCCCTGGTCTTAATCCAATCAAACATCCATAATTTCTTTTTGGCTCTTTCTGAGTTACTTGTGAAGAGCTCATCATCGATGCCAGCCTCTATCATAACAGATTGAGTCCACTTTCGCCACTTAGCAGTGATATTGTTGTCTGTATTCAACATGAATTTTCCCATCATGCACATCACACCGTCATCTTCGGAAATCATCAAATATTTGCAATATAGACTCAGCACTTTCCAAAGATAGACTGCATTTAGGGATACCAAACACAATTCATGTGTTAATAGGCATACCGATATGGGAAGGCCACATACAGACTTCCAATATTCAACTTCCATTTTGACCCACAGAGACTTCTTCATGATTTCTCTTGTTTCAGAAGCATAGGTCAGTACAGGGACAACCTTCTGTTTCTAAAATATCACAGCTGGCATCAGCGAAAACTTGCCATATTTAGCCTGTATTACTTTAGTTTGATTAATCCTAGCTGCAACTTTTTGTTTCAACACTCTGAAAAATGGTTTATCAGCTGTATCATTACTTAATTGGAGGCCTAGATATTTATACTCTGCTACTACTTCAATTTCTACATCTTGTATAACCCAACGGTAGTTAAACTCAGAACTTTTCCTCTTAGGACTCAATATCATAACTTTGCATTTCGCTTGATTTATTGTCAAGAAGTTTGCATCTGCATACTTACTCAAGGCAGCCAACAGGTTGTGTAATCCCACCGGAGTTTTGGCCAATAGCACCAGGTCGTCCGCATAGAACAGCCATGGTACAGGACGACCTCCAATTCGCGGGGCATCTGCTCTACAGTTCAAAAAGTCATGACGCACCATAGCCATGAAACAATTGAAGAGAGTGCTTGCCAGGATGCATCCCTGTTTAAGGCCTCTAAATGTTGGAATTGGATTTGATAGAGTTTCATCTGAGGCTAGTCTGATTTGCACAGTTGTATCCGAGTTCAGTTCTTTTACCCAGAATATTAAATATTCTGGACAATTTGCCTCCCGAAGTTTGTTTACCAACAATTTCCTGCACACAGAGTCAAATGCCGCCTGGAAATCAATAAAGGCCAAGTATATTATTTGACCTTTTAACTGTTCTTGTTTTTTAATGATTTCCAGAATGTGCAGGTTAATTGCCGTCCCCATTCCCGGCATGAACCCAGTTTGATTTGGGTCTCTCAATTTCACCACATTCAACCACACATTCAGGTCTCTTAACAACAATCTAGCAGACATTTTGCTTGGTATGTCTAGTAACGAAATTGGCCTATAGTTGGCAGGATTCTCATGGTCTCCTTTTTTATGGATGGGTATAGTTATCGCTTTCTTCCAAGAGCTAGGTATACAGCGAGTTCTCACTATTTGCAAAAAAATACTTAGGAAAATGTTCACCCAAGCCATAGGATGTTGTTTTATCATGTAATTAGATAGGCCATCAGGCCCTGGTGCAGGAGATGTTGACAGTTTTGAAATTATGAACAGTATATCATCCATGACAAAGGAAAGGTCCTTGACTTGTCTATTAACAGTTAAAGTGGAATCTTCTTTTAAATTAGTATCTGCATACAGGGATTTATAGAAACTGGCCCATACTTCTTGGGATATGGGATTCAACTGATGTATAATTTGATCTTTGGACTGTTTGTAGTTCAATATGGACCAAATCTTAGCTGAATTCTTTGACTTCAATTTGTCTAACATATTTTCTGCATCCTGTTGATACAATATAGCATGTTTTGATTTCAACCAGTTCTTGTATTTACACTTTAACGCTCTGAGTTTGGGACCCCTATCACAATGATTCAAGTACATCACGTCTTTTATCTTTATTATATTGTGTTTTCCGCACAGAGACTTCTTGATCATATGTGTGTAAGATCTTATACCCATTTGTTTTTACATTGTTCCTTTTCACAGCAAAAATTTGCATTTCTTCCACATATGAATGCGCATCAGTTAAGCACCCCTTCATTCTCTTCATCTCACTCGTAACCAAATTATGATTTAGCATGTGCAGAGATTTTGGGCACCATTTAAATCTGTTTAACGCATTATTCAAAGACATACTTGTTGCCAGCGATTTTTCATACTGTTTATCATGAACAGACCATGACCAGGTCATAGATTGAATATCATGATCACTTGTTAGCTGGGGGAGAATAGAGAATTTTGTTATACAATTAAACAATTGCTCATCTACAAAAGTATAATCGATCATGGCAGATTGAGCACCACGATGCCAGGTGACCTGTTGTGGAATATCCCCGATTTTGGTACCATTAAGTTTAAATAGATGACGTTCTTCCATTATTGAATTCCATCTCCGAGCACCTATAGGTAAACATTTGCCTCTTTGAGCATGACAAGTTATATTCAGATCCCCCGTAATGATTATATGATCACAGGTTGGATCTAGAAGGGTCATATTCAAGAGGTTCTCCAAGGAAGTAAATAAATCCTGATCTGAAATGGCTGCATGGTTCCAGTAGATATTTGTTAATCCTATGATCTTAGAATCAGTTTTAATCCTCACCATCTGCAGAAAGCTATTTGGGGAAAACCACGGCTCTAATTGAATGTTAGGAGATATTTTTTATGGCTACCATAAGTCCAGCCATTGGTCTGCCTTTAACAGGCATGATCGCTGGAACAAGAGCTACAAAATGATTATCCCAGACTGGAGCAGATGCTAGCCATATCTCTTGAAAAGCCAAGATGTCAAATTTACCCAACATACAATCCTTGCTTTTTGTCAGATGTTTAAAACCTCTCCTGTTCCAAGATGACAGAGAGAGGGAGATTAGCTGCTGAGATAGTTAATTTCTGGATGATCTCGCTTCTCTATCATTATAACCTCTTTCACTTTCAATTGATGACTCTGATTGTCGGATTGTAGACTGATATTATGCATTTGTGAGAGATTTGGAGTGATATTGATTTCTCAATATGGACATTTGTGGAGGATCTGTCATGGTATTATTTAACAGCTGAAACCCCAGTTCGTATAAATCCATTCTTGCTTGCCATAATGCATTTTTAACAAAGCCAGATTTCATCCACAATTTTACAACAGATAAGTCACTTTGATGCAAGAACTCTATCCATATCTCTCAACTATTTGTCTCGCAAAGGCGGGTGAAATCACCCGATTTTGTTTTTGACGGGTGAGACGCCCATTGGAATGAATGGGCGTGCAGGAGGCTTGGCGGGTGAGTCAGCCCATTGCAAGGCGGGTGACACCCGTCAAAAGCGGGTGACTTGAGAGCTATGTCTATCTGGTCAATGTCAGCCGAACATATTCCTTCCAGAGGTGGTACATCCACAAGGATGTTCATAACTGTCTGTCTGTTGAGGTCAAATGCGTGGAACGGATGCGAGCGGCACTGCAGAATTAAGTGGTGTGTTAACACAGGTTTCATAGGGGTTCGCTGGGCCCCTTTAGGGACAGAATTCCATTTTAGATCTCTGTGGTGCAACATTTTGTTAGAACGAGCCAAGGGACCAGATTTGTTTGATATATTTCTCTCCGAAGGGTCCAACGTATTCAAATTGTTTGCCATAGAGACAATTCTTTGAACCGATTTCTCTATTTCATCTTTCCATTCTTTCATTAATAATGTGTCCACAATGCCGTCAATTTTGCAGGCTCTGCTGGCAAAAGTTCATCAGAGGATTTCAAATCTATAGGCTTCTCTATATTTACAGACGTAGACTCCACAGAAACCATATCATTCCCTAACAGAGCTGGAGCCACAAGTGTCTGCTCGGAGGCGCTAGCATTCTTCTGATTACTCAGTAAAACCAGGCTGTCTAGAGGTTCATACACCAAAGACGCTATTTTGGCCAATTTAGTTTGACTAGCTTTGAATAATAACACATCGCAATATTTATTGGCGATAGCTTTCCGTGCCATTGTAGTTGCCGTAACAGGTTTTGAGAGCGTCTGTATGAACTGTCTAGTTCCAGAGATCTTAGAGTTAGGAATGGATTTAACATTTTTTGATTTTTTTTTATAGCTTGAGGTATCAGACTTTGTTCTTTTTTAGCCTGCTTCTCAAATATGAGGTAAGTAGTCCCTTTGTTTTCTAGGACAGAATCTTTTACAATTTCAACATCCTTGCTTTGTTGGACATTTCCAGTAGAAAGGGGAATCAAGGTTTCTATGTTCTTCATTTTTGCCTTTCTTTTTTTGGAGCATTGTTGTCCAATAACACATTTATCCTTCACACCAATTTCGAGTACAGGAATGGGAGTAGTCCCACACTTTTTAATTTCTGGCACTTTCTCTCCTGCCTTATTAACAGTATTATGAATTTGCACAGGTGTTTTCTCTTTTCCTGCCTGCTGCTGTAACACCATCTGTTGATTCTGCGAGCAGTCAATTAGAAGGACATCAGGTTTTTCAATGTTATCAACATATATTTCCCTCTGTGTCTTTTCACTGATTTTTTCCACATTTGAATCAATATTAAATTGGTTATTATAACAAGCACATGGAAGTTTGGTATTTTTTTGATTCAATAATACTTTGGTTAATAACACATGTTGCTCGTTCATTTTTGAATCTAAGGAATCATATAGTCGTGTTAGTGAAAATAGCGCTGTGTTCATCGTTTGAAGAGAAGTCTCAACACCTACAATGAATGTTCCCTGAGAGGGTTGAATATTCAGAGCCGGCGGGTATTGATTGCGCCGTGGAGTGGGATTCGTAAAGAAGCAAGATAGTACAGAAGACTTGTTTGGCGAGGGGGAGAACATCATTGGGGACTTAGATAGATCATGAATGCTCTCCCCAGTTTCAGTCTCTAGATCAACCACCTTGCTAGGAGAACTCACAATGTACCCATCATTATCATTAGTAGTATTTTCCTTGCTAGGGGATGCCTTTTCCAGTGGTACATCAGGGAAACACTCTCTGCCACAATGTTAATCTGATCATTAGATCCACGGGCCATTGTTGGCTTTGGGGGATTAGCCATATGTCCGACTTCGTTCATTCCCCCTCTTATTCCCAGTTGATCTTTAATAATGGCCAGCGCACCAGCAGCTATTAAAGAATCCGGGGGTGTATTTATTAGATCAACCACCCTCCCGCTTGCTTCTTGGTTATCAGCAAATTCAGAACAAGCCCCGTTGGTTGAAATGAAAAATTGAGACTTTTCAGCTCCCTACCCCATTTTGGCACCCAATTCACAAAATGTGCGTATATCAGCTAGGGGAGTACAGAATCGTATATTTGAGGCAGATTTACATGCGCGTACTAGCTGAATGGAGCGCGTGGAGGATTTCGGAGTTTGAAAAGCCGTTGCCACACAAGCTTTTATTTTGTCTTGGGACGGCATTCCTGTTTTTAACGTTGGTACCATTTTAGTGGATCAACAGAATGAATTTTCCCTTCTTTAGGAAGGAGCAAGTAGCCACAGTCACCGCTTCTTTAAAAAGCAGCAATTACAATGACAACAAAGTACAGTATTAATGAATGGACTCACCAGGCAGAATTCCAGTAGTAGACTTACTCAAGGTCTGCCCTTGAATCACGGTACACAAAACAAATTATAATTACAAAAACGCAAACAGCAGAACAGCAAACAGCTAACAGTACTTTCAAGTACTTTCCGAGTGCGCGCGCGGGTGCGCAGTGCATGCTGTTTTTGAACTTAAGTGTTCGGGATCAAAGGAGGGACAAAAAAACACACTAGTCCAATCAGAAGGAAGCTGTAAACAAGGAGAGAAGGGAGGAGTTTAGTTCAGCCATAGATCAAGGATAGAGGCAGTATACGTTCACGTTCCACTAAAGGAACTTAAGTCACTCTCACTATTTACTTCTCTGATGACAAGTCAGGCAGCTACCGTGTATCTTTTAAAAACATCCGCTCAATATGCGTTCAGCTGAACAGCTTAAACACGAGCGAGCAGGATCTTGAAAGGAAAGCGCGAGGGTCCGTGATACAGTCAATTCCACCAGCGTTCTCTCACAGCTAACAGTTCTTTCAAGTACTTTCTCAGTGCGCGCGTGGGTGCCCAGTGCACGCTATTTTTGAAGTTAAGTGGGCGGGATCAAAGGAGGGACAAAAAAACACACTAGCCCAATCAGAAGGAAGTATTTACTTCTCTGATGACAAGTCAGGCAGCTTCCGTGTATCTTTTAAAGACGTCCGCTCAATATGCGTTCAGCTGAACAGCTTAAACACGAGTGAGCAGGATCTTGAAAGGAAAGCGCGAGGATCCGTGATACAGTCAATTCCACCAGCGTTCCCTCACAGCTAACAGTATTTTCAAGTACTTTCCGAGTGCGCATTTCTATCAAAGCCACCTGAAACCCCTCCGATTTCATTTTCTACCAATAATTTGAGCGATTGACACAATCAAAGGCCTTGCTAATGTCTAAAAATGCCAAATATAGTCGTTGCGTTGAGAGTTTTACTTGTTTTTCCAACAGGTAAATTAGAAAGCAGTTCAGAGAGGTGTTAGCACCTTTCCTGAAACCTGATTGGTAGAGATCTAACACACTCGATTGTACAGCTCAATTTTCCAGTGCCCACAGAATAAAGGTGGAGAAAACCTTGTAAAATGCATAAGATACATCCAAAAGGGAGATAGGTCAGTAATTTGCAGAATCCCTTTTTGAAAATCACAAAATCACAATTGCATATGTCCAAGAAGGGGAAAAATGGTGAAAGTGTAGTGCATTTTTAAACAATTGCAATAAAACCCGGCCCACAACAATGGCGCTGATTTTAAAGATAAGTTACTAAGACCATCCAGTCGAGGAGCATTTGAGGATTTAGCCTTCACAATAATGTTCATTATTGCATAAAGGTCCACAGCCAGTATGTTCCATGAGGCTCTCACACTGGGTGTCATCCAGGCACCACAATTCGAGTATGACCAGACTCTGGAGCAGAATAGAGATTGGTAAAGTGCAGTCCCCACTGCCCCCCCCCCAATAGTGACTGAGCCTGGACATAGTTTTGTGAGTGGTTTGCCTTAATTAATCCAAAAAGTAGCAAGATCTCTGTAATTAATACATCTTAACATTAGCTCTGCATCCTTTTGATAGAGTAAGTATATATAGCCTTTAACACAAATTGCATGAGCTTACTGGAGTTTCCTCGCTTCAAGATGACTATCTATACCCAATTTTAGGGCAGATATTACTACTCCCCTTAGTAGTTTTTTCCTGTACCTGATCTGCTCATCAAAATTAAGAGCATTAATTTTGACAGTCCTACCCATATTTGAAAGTTTCGCCGAGGTCAAACCTTGAAGTAAGCCCTAAAGAAGAGGGACAAAATCCTGTGGTGCACTATGTGCAAATCTACCTTCATGTTAGAATTGGTCAATTTTAGCATTGCATCTAGGGGCCAATATTGGGCGCCATAGTATAGCGCAATCTCTCGGTCTGATTGCAATCTGACCCTTAGCTGTTACCCTGGAGTCCCAGCCCTTAATCCTGGGATGAGGAAGATGGGCTCAGAGGTACAGAACTGAGGTATGTAGTCTACTGGTTCTAATGACACACACCTGAGTGGGATATTTGAATATGTAAAGCCCCTTCAGGTGCAGGCCATTAGAACAAGAAGGTGGAGCAGTGGAAGAAGTTACCAGCCACATTTGCAAGGCGAGAAATGAAGACGCTGGAGCCGCCGCTTTGTGTGAAGCAGATGTCGGTCCTGAGAGGGTATTCAAAGTTGAATACCTGAAGTGCAGTGGTTGCGCAGTGGCAAGCAGTGTTTTGACAAGCTGTCTTGTGGAAGAAAGAAGCTTTCCCTATTTCCTGCGTGGTCCTGCTAACTGGCGAGCGCCAGAGTGCACAAGTAGCAAGACAGGCTCCTTTCCCAAATGGCGCGGGCCGCAAGAATATGACTGAAGATGCCCGACATTCAGGAATCAACAGAAGACACAGAAGTGGTTGCGGCAGTGGATCAAGCAGATTCATAGAGAGGGAGAGAGACCAGTGAGTTGGCCTTTATTTGGTAACCCCGGGACGCTTCGTAGTCGACCGCTGACTGCTAACACACATTTTGCATATCGAACTAATGCAAGAAATTGTTAGCGTTATACTCACTTTGAAAGAAGGCAAGAGAAGAAAGGTTACAACTATCATTGCCAAAACAAACAGGGGGCCAATTTGGACCATGTTTGGAACCCACAGTGTCACAGTAAAGAGGGGGAAAAAACAGAAGAACGCATATAACCATCATTGCCAAAGTAAAGAGGGGGCAATAATTCAGAAAGAATATAACCAACATTGGCAAAGTAAAGAGAGAACAATATTGCAGAAAGATTGTAACCATTATTTCCAGAGTGAAGAAGAGGCAATAGCTGAGCAAGGCACCAACAAGCATTGCCTAAGCCAAATAAGGCAAGTGTAACAAAGAGACATTGTCAGCAGTTACTTGGTGTGAAAGTAGGAAATCAAAAGTGGCAGGAGAGGAGCCCTTCTTGTGAAAGCTATCAAGGAGGAGAGGAACATAACCTGAATTGCATGTGACAAATACATCAGTGGAACAAACAGCACTAATGTGTATTGTATCCTCACAGAAGAAGTGTAAATCTCAATGTTGTTGAAAATCACAGACCTTTCTAAATGTTTGAAGGAAGAATCACCACATAGAACTTATAGCAGTGTTGGGTGTTTTTATCCTGGCAGGTGAGTATACCAGGAAAGGAATCATTAGTGGTAGTCTTGGCAGGTTAGAGGACCAGGAAGAAGACATTGAAGTGCTGCATTGTGGTAGAAGGTTGTGAATGAAAGACAATGGGAAGACCACTAATGTGTTTAATGAACTGAGGTAAAACCATCCTGGTAAAACATTGTTGTTGATCAAGAAGAATTGTGGAAGTGTTTGTTTTTCAAAGAGGAGAAGTTATTTTGAAGTATTGACTATAAGTGTGGAGACAAAGACTTTTTCATTTTGCTTAAGCTTTTCCAAGTGAAAGACTTTGGGAGTGAGAAGAACTTTGTGTTATATTAAGAGCCAAGCTTGGATACAAAAAGGACCTTCCTCATTTTGAGCTTTGATTTGGAAATTCCTGCATTACACCTGGGGGCGGGGTCCGACCCTGGTTACAAGGATACATGGTTACAAAGTTTATGTTTGAGCATAACTGTTATTTTGTTAAACCTGTATTGCTGTATAATACCTTTTGAGTTTCATGTATGAATACATGTGAGGGACACATTCCTTTTATTCAAGTGTTTTCCTTCAGTCTTAGTTTGATAGGCAGGGAAATCCTCTTTAGGTAGCGAGGCATTTATCACACCCTTATAAGTTACTAAAATGACTACTTGTGAAAAACCTTTATCAAGTTGTCTGCCTCGCATTTCTGCCCCCTCACACTGCTAATTTGCTCTATTAAGTCATGCATGATCACAAGTTAAATCAAGCCACACAACCAAAAGACTTTTCTAATTTGCTCAAAGTTTGCTAATACATTTGACAATAAATGTATAGTTCTACTGTGTTCAACAAAGGCATACGTGAATGTGCGCTCAATCAACAAGCATTCCCCATAGATGTTTGCCCTTCCATCTAAATGTACTAATACATTTTAAATTTAATTAAAGTGCTTGTGTCAGCCTCTGTGGTCAAACAGGTTTTGATACAGCATGTGTTCAATCAACCAGCATTCACCAAAGATGTGTGCAATTCCCGCAAAGGGTGCTAATACATTTTACACGAAATGTAAGTGCTTGTGCCAGCTACTACAGTAAAACAAGTCATGCAAGAGCAGGCATGTTAATCAATTGGACAACAAAGTCATAGATCTATTGCCCTTATCTAAGTCATGCATGAGTGCACATTCAATCAACAAGCTTTCTCCAAAGATGTTTGTCATTTCCTCATAGTGTGATAATACATTTGACAAGAAATTCAAATGCTTTTTTCAGCTAATGTGCCACCTCAAGTTGTGCATGAGCACACATGCAACCATCCAGCACTCCCCAAAAGTATTTACACTTCCCTTATAGCATTCTTATAAATTTGACTAGATTTAAGTGCTCATGTTAGCTACTGTGCTCAAGCCAAGTTGTGCGTGAGCATGCATTCAATCAACCAGCATTTCCTAGAGACATTTACTCTTCCCTTAAAGTCCACTAATAAATTTGGCAAGAAATCTAAATGCTCTATAACGCTCAACCAAGTTTTTTTTAAAACTCTTTTTTTAGTTTTATATACAACACTTACCCAACATATAACAAATAACTCAACATACAACATTATATACCATGCCGGGGTTTTTCGCAACTTCAATGTCTTGGCGCATGTTCCCGTTCTTCAATGTGCAAATCTGTTGTTTCTTATGAGCATCTTGCTGTCTGCATCTTGAGGGTTCCTGGGTCACAGTTCATTTGTTTTCCTCTGGTCAGGCCATATCTTGATGTTGCTCTCCTCTTATTCCTGTGTCCATGCCTGCGTTTTTTCTGAGTTGTTCTCTGCTATGGGTGCAAATAATTCCTGTACCAGTCAGTTCCATGCTGTTAACTTGTAGGTTGTTATAGGAGCATATCATCTGTGTATAGTGACACTAGATGGATGGCATTGTCTGTTTATCCCGGCACCCACCTTACTCCACTCTCAGGAAGACTCTCAGGAAGACGGCTAATGGTTCTAGAGCTAATATGTAGAGCATCAGCGACAACTGGCAGCCCTGTTGCATGCCTCTGTGTATGGTGCTAAGATGTGCCTACCTGTCTTAACCCTTGCTCTGGGGTCTTTGTTTGTTTGTTTATTTGATAATGCGCACCAAGCCCTTGGGCAGTTAGGCGCAGCAATACAAGAATTCTCAAAGCTTAGTTACAGTGTCTGTCACAATTTGGTACTTACATGTAATTACAGTGTGGAATACAATACATGATACAGTATAGTCAATTGTTATAATTTGGATACAGTAAATGAGGTAGGGTAGTCATTTGCTATTCATGGAGCATTGGGGGGTGTACCGGATAAAAGAGCTATGGTTACAACAATGAGTAAGAAGATAAGTGAGTCACAGGTGCTTTGACAGTAGTTGTCAGAGAGTGAAGAGGTTATAGGTCGTTGGAACGAAGCCATTTGAGAGCATTGATTCTGAATCTGGCATACGGTAAGGGGCGTCTAAGGTCAATAGGGAGTATAGCAGCTTAATCCTTTTCAGGAAACACTCCCCCATCCCGAAGTGTTCAAGTGCATGTGCATGGTCCAATAGCCAGTCCCAGTTTACAGAGTCAAAGGCTTTGACTGCATCTAGGGATGCCAATATGCTCTACAACCCGTCTGTGATAAGTTTGGTCTATAACGTGGTGCAATCTTTGCAGGTTGCACATAGTGTTCCATCCTGGGACGTATCCCGCCTGGTCTGTATGCACCAAGGTGTGTATGACCTGCTTAAGCCTGTTAGCCAGGACTGCTGTCAGGATCTTGCAATCCTGGTTTATCATGGAAAATGGTCTGTACGAGCCACAGTCTAGGGGTGATTTCCCTGGCTTCAGTATGGGTATTATTAATGATTCAGTCATACTGTCTGGCAACTGGCCTTGTGTATGCGCTTCTTTATAGACTCCTAGCAGTATAGGTGTTAACGCCTGCTTGTATTTCTTGTAAAATCCCCGGGCAGCCTGTCAGGTCCCGGGGTCTTAGCCGTTGAGAGGTTATATATAATGGCTTCAAGATCTTCTGCAGTTAGCGAAGCATCTAGTGTCTCTGTCTATTCCTCAGTTTATTAAGGTAGTGCTATTTGGGTCAGGGCTTCCCTCATTTCCCAAGTGGCTGCCTCCTGAATATGGGAGTACAGAGTTTCATAGAATTGCGAGAATACCTGATTGATACCTTCTTGGGCCCTCACTACTTCCCCTGTCTTCTTTTTAATTGCATTATCAGGTATTTTTTTGCTTCCTGCTTGGTCAACTAGGCAAGGAGTCTGCCTGGTTTATCGCCCTCTGTGTGTAATTATTGCGTGTATTTCCCGTAGTCGCTTTCCCAGCCTCCCCCAAATTGTGCTGCATTTTTGCCAAAGCGATAGTAGTTCAGCCGATTCCTCCCCTGTGAGACCTTCCTACCTCTCTGCCTGCTGTATGTCATTTTCAATGTTTGAGAGCTCTCTTAGGATGCTTCCTTTTAGTCCCCCGGTATTCCCTATCGCTGTTCCCCTGACCACTACCTTGAAAGCATCCCACAAGGTCCCTGACTTGTCCACACTGCCTGTATTGTGGTGGAAGTAGTCTTCTATTGTTTCCTACATGTGCTCTTGGAACTCGCTGTCTCACAATGCTTCCGCCCTTAGTCGCCACAGTGGTAGAGGGGCTTTTCTATGTGTGTATCTCCATGTCGCCAGTAGCGAGGCATGATTTGAGTGTGTTCATGCCCTACAACCTATGTCTGTGAATTCTCCCAGGGTTTCAGTGCCAGTGAAGATGTAATCTATTTTTGTATGGGTACCCTCGACCATGTTGTGTGTGAGCATTCATCCAATCAACCAGTGTACCCGAGCAACATCTGCCCTGAAATGATTTTAAACTACTGCACTCAACCAAGTTCATGCATAAGTATGAATTCAAACAACCAGCATTCCTCAAAGAGATTTGCCCTTCCCTCAACCGGTGCTAATACATTTGACAAGACATTTAATTGTTTGTGTCAGCTACTGTGCTCAACCAAGTCGTGCATGAGTGTGTGTTTAGCTAGCCACACATCCTAAAAACGGTTTCATTCACTCAAAGTGTTCTAATAAATGTATCAATAAATTCAAGTGCACGTACCAGCTAATAAACACAACCAAGGCATGCATGAGGGCACTTTCAATCAACCAGAATTCTTCAAATATGTTTGACCTTCCCTCAAAGTATACCAATCAATGTGGCAAGAAATTCAAATGTTTCTATCAGCTACTGCACTCAATCAAATCATGAGCGTGTATGCATTCAGTCAAACATAGTCTCCCAAAGACATTTCCCATTCCCTCAAAGTGAACTTCTAAATTTGACAAGAAATTCAAGTGCTTCCATGATGTCTCATCACAGTCTGGGTTTCTGACGCCTGTGTTTTTTGGTCTAGTTTTCCTGCTGCAATGATGTTTACTGACTGCTCCTCATCCAGTCCCTTATTATTCGTATCGAACCACGCATCTTTTTAGACAATCTCAAGTTCAGAAAGGACTGGTCTTTTATAGCCAACAAATGCACCAGAGACTGGCTGATACTCATTATTAACACTGCCAAAACAGTCACAGACCAACTATTAAAAGAACTCAACGACAAAAGTGAGGCACTTAAAACGAAAATCGCTGCAGACACGTATCTGACTAAACTCACTCTCCTAGAAACCACACTGAAAGAGTTTAAAGACAATAACCTAAACAGAAAAATTATTAAGCTGAAGAAAGACCTCGCAGCTTTTACTCATGTGAAGATTTACCCCTATGTAGCAGAGGAATATTTCACAGAGGAAGCAAAACAAGCCAGACGTGACGCTGCACAATTCCGGTTCCAAAATCTCCAAAGATCTAATACCAACAGATCCTGGAACAGTTCTAGCAGTAATTCGAGCAACAGCTCCAACAGTAATAAATGGCAAAACAAGAGAGTACAGTTCAGCAGCTCCGATCAGGGCACTCCCCCTGCGGTCCCTTTTTTAGGACAGCGCGGGAGAGGCCAGAACCGCGCACGCTGGCAGAACTATCCACAACCAACAGTGGTCACGCGCAGTCGGGGACAAGGAATAATTCCACCACTGCTCCCTCACTTATCGTGAACCAATCATCCCATATTCTTACCAGACCTGAACAAGAGATACTACAAAAAGGACTATCTTTTATTCCGACCGCCCGCTACGACCCGTTCCAAACTCGGGTCGAAATCACGCAGATGATGCGGAAGATACGTTTGAAGCAGTATTTTGCCAACCACACCTATGAAGACAAAGATGTGACGGGTCTTCGTCCTCCATCCCAGTACTTCCCACCCCATTGTGCTAATACCGCTGAATCAGTCACGTTTGAACAAGCCTTGCTTAAAAAGATCTCTGAATTTGAATCCAACATTCCTTTCATTCATAATAACTGCACCAAACCCCAATTACTCGCCCTGACAGACCTAGCCAACAACCCTGATATCACGATTAAACCAGCAGATAAAGGGGGTGCCATTGTGATTATGGATACCACCAACTATATTACAATGGTTAAAACCCTACTCAATGACTCAAACAGCTATTGCATTCTACCCCGAGACCCCACTCCATCTTTGCAAGCTCTGATAGCACCTATCATCTACGAGGCCGAAGCCGAAGGATACATTAGCGCTCGGGAAGCAGCTTTTCTGTCTCCCCCACACCCTCGGATCCCGGCAATATACGCTCTCCCCAAGATCCATAAAGGACTCACACCTACACCAGGACGCCCCATTGTCTCTGGGATTAGCTCTATACTGGAACCCCTTTCTCAGTTTGTTGACTTCTTCATCAAAGACCAAGTTCCAAAAATGACAAGCTATGTTAAAGATTCCACTAATATGCTAACCCTTCTAGACACCATCACATACAACCCAGAGATGGAATGGCTAGTCACGATCGACATAGAGTCCCTGTATACTCGGATACCACAGCAGGAGACACTACAAATGCTCAGTAGAATGCTACACTCAGGTATGGACCTACACGGAGTGCCACCCACATTCATTCTATCACTCGCAGAAATAGCACTGACCAAGAACTATTTTCTCTTTGAAGATACCTTTTTCCAACAGATTTCAGGCACCGCAATGGGGGCCACGTTTGCCCCGAGCCTCGCCAACCTGTACGTGGACTGGTTCGAACGCCTACACATTTATCCTGAGACCAATCCCTATCTCGCCAAGGTCACCCTATGGCGGCGATACATAGATGATATTTTCGTGATATTCAGAGGCTCAGAACAGGACTTAGAGGCCTTTCACATCTGGCTTAACTCCCTTAATCCCCACCTCAAGTTCACAATGGAAAAAGACAGATCTAACACCCATTTCCTAGACCTTGCCATTCAAGCCTCTAGTGGGCACTTGCTCTCGAGCGTCTACAAAAAAACTACCGACAGAAACTCTTTACTGTGCTACTCTAGTTACCATCCTAAGGCACTCAGAGATAATCTCCCCTTCGGGCAGTTCCTGCGCTATAGAAGATTGTGTACACAGACCCCAGATTACACTAGACAGTCTAAACAACTCCAAACACAACTTGCCGAGAGAGGCTATCCAAGGAGGATCATTAAAGATACATGCAAAAGAGCTAGGAACATCCCACGTTCCATCACTCTACAACAACATGTTAAATCAAGTGAGTCCAACACTTTTACAGCTGTGTTCAGTTATTCACCCCTCCTCAACAAGATTAAACGTGAAGTCAAGAAACTTTGGCCCATACTCAACACAGGTGCCTCTGAGATCGCAGTCCCACGTTTTGCTCTTAAGAGACGCAGTAACGTGAGAGACAAGGTTGTCAAAACCCTGATACCCAGCACACCCAAGGAAGTTTCTACCCAGGGGACCCTGTGGAACATTCCACCTATCAAGGGACATGCTCCCTGTGGCAATTGCTCCATGTGCGCCCAGACCTCTAGAACTACACAGATAGAGATTGGGTGGAAAACCCCATGGACACAGAACACATTCACTAATTGCAACACTAAGGGCGTCATCTATATGATAACCTGCCCCTGTAACTTGAGGTACATTGGCATGACCACCAGGCCAGTCCGTACTCGAATGACCGAACACAGATCGTGTATAAGAACAAACAAACTCACTGCACCCTTGGTGTCTCATTTTGTAGCCAAAGGACATACTGCGGAACAGTTCACGTGGACAATTATTGAAAAAGTTACACCACCCCGCAGAGGCGGCAATTATAACAACATGCTGTTTAAGAAAGAACAAATGTGGATTTATAGACTCAACACCCACTCTGAAGGACTGAATGAACAGATCCAATGGCACGAACTAGCAGTATTATCTTAAAACTGTGAACCTGCACAGGACCATAGTTGCCCCGTCCTCCAATCCACGCCTCTGATCATCATACCCCAATAGCCACACCACCCATCCACCCCCCGTTCGTTCGAGCCTTGTTTTGAGCCTTTCTCTGAGCCTTGGTCGTTTTCTGAGACCACATGAGTTGTGCAAATGCTTGCACCATGTTCCCCCCTGTTCCTCCATTTTCTTCCCCCATTCCCCCCCTTCCCCTCCCTCCCCCCCTCCCCCCCTTCCCCCCCCCCTTCTCTCCCTTTCCCCTCTCCCCCTTCATTCATTTTTCCTTTCAGTTAATTGGTACCCATCATCTATTACCTCGAACCATTCCTCTGTCAATTTCTTCATTCCTTTATTCTTTGGAATGTTTATTTATTTATTTATTGGTTGCACAATGTGGCAATTCACCATTCATATTAATTAATGGCCCTATAGAGCCTCCTCTGCTAGCTACGCGTTCTTGTATATTTAAACAGAAAGCCACAGCACCATCGAGCCCTTACACCTACCGCACTATTGTTTTCCTGAGTGCGTGCTCTCCTGTGCTTTTGACAGGCACTCAGGCATTTCTCATAGCCTACTCTACACGCCCCCGGCGTTAGTATGAAGCTTAGAGCGTCACGGCGACGCCAACGCAAAAACCGTGTTTTGAAGTGCTTTTTATAGGCGATGGGCCTTATTTTTTCCAGTAGTATTCGTCCGGAGCTGCAAGTACAGCACACGGACCCTCTGGAGACGAGCAGCAGCCCTACTACAGGTATGCCATCCATCTAGGCCCCACAGCTGTGCTTCCACACAGCCCCTGTAGTCCACTCTAACATTAACAATATTCCCAACAGGTACGTTTGACCTGTGAGCCCTGTTTTGCCGACTGGGGCACTCAACTGTGTGGTGCTTGCCTCCACCAGCCTTGACGCCCATCGGCCTCCTCCCTCCCACAGTGGACTTTGGCCCAGAGGTAATAACTTGTCTTTAGTACCTTGTAATGGCACCAAGTAACTGCACTAGCCCTGGTTCTTCCCAATAGGGGCTTACAGGTTGTTTTTCTATCACCGTGGCACTTCGTCCATCCTTAGTGTATATGGTGCATTCACCCCTGGATTGCACACTTCCCTCCTATCGCCCCCACGTTTTTGTCCCCCGGCGGTGAGACCCACCACAGGTGTCCAGGCACCCTCAACCTCTCCTGCAACCAGTTACCCTCGCAGTTTCTGCTTCCTATGCTCACTTAAACACAGTAAAGACTCCACCTTTGTAATTGCATTGTTCTTTCAGTTACCAGTGCCCCCTATTGCCCTGATCGTGAATTTCCCCCTTTTCCCCCCCCCTCTTTTTGTCTCCCTACAGGAGACACCAGAAAAAGGTTTTTTTTGAAAAAATTTCGATCATGTTCAGCTGAATTCTGAACCTTGGCAATCCAGCCTGTATCTAAAATCAACGGTCCTGACGAAGATGGCACAAATCCCTATCGCCATTGAAACCGGTCGACCCTTTTCGGTCATGAGGGCTCTCATGACCCACTTCTGATCTCTTGCACACCGACAGAGAGATTTTCCTCCTGAATAACGTGTTGCAGCACGCCCGGCACCACCGAGTGAGCTCAACACTTTTACAAGAGCCTTTTTTTAGCCCCCCAGCCTTTCCCTGGCTGTGTTTTATCTCTCCATCCACCAGTGGTCTCTCCAGACGAATTGTTTCCCATCCCAACCTTAGTGACCCACGGGTACCAGTAAAGTTATACACTTTGGAAAGGAAAAAACAGTTGACCTGCCCAGCAGGTTGTACCTACCCTCTAGATCAAGCAGCCCCAAGGTCTAATCCACACCTTGTTGAACATTGCTCAACCGTCTGGAGAATACCATTTTTTTAATTCTCTGTTTTCTCTCTCTTTTTTTGGACAACATGTGTCAGTCATTGGACACAGCCACCAGTATAGAAGGCTGAGGGACAGCTTTCTCCTCTATATCTTTTTAGTAGGCGATACACCACGCGCTACCCAGGGACAGACACCCCCGCCAGGGCTAGGGTGTTCTTCCTGAGGGATAGGTACGCCGAGTTGGGTGCCCCCCCTCCTTTTCTGTGTTTGAGTGTGAGCACTCCATTTTACCAATGTGTTAGCATACCTAAGATGCACCTTAAATGTCCCTCTTCCTAATATAACCGTTTTTGTTGTGATATCATATGTTCTCCTTGTTAACGGTTTAAAGGACGATCACGGTTTTACCGTGCACTTTAGCTTTCCAAGCATTCCCTGTTGTTTTCAAGTATGTTGGGGACTCCGCCACAACCCGATATCTCTCCCCTACCGCCTTCTGCTCACTCCTAAACATATCTACATATCTACAGATATAAACATGTCTCCCGCTTCTTCTGCAGGAGTCACCCCTGGATCCCCCACTCTGTTCCATGCTGTGACTCTTCCCCCCCTTTCCCCTGACTCATCCTTATTGCCCTCTCTAGCCAATTTCAAGCTACCTCCCTACCCCTGATCTCCTCCATTCCCCTCCCTACCTCTCCCATTGTGCCTCTGCCACTTTCTACTCTGCCACATGCATACACTAATAACACATGCACTATTTTCTGTCAGGCTGCCACTAAGGAAATGTGGCCTGTTGGGAAATTAAATTCAGTGAAAGTGGGCAAAACAATCAGCTACTGTGCAAAAACGTCATGAGTGAGACCATGTTCAATCAAGCCACATACCAGGTAGACTTTGCAAGTTCACTGAAAGTGTACTAATACATTTGAAAAGAAATTCATATTCTCGTGACATGTACTGCGCTCAACCAAGTTGTGCATGGGCATCCTTTCAATGAACCAGTGTTCCCCAAAGACATTTGCCTTTCTCCCAAAATGTGCTAATATATAATGATATGTTATTTATGTAGCGCCTTAATCCAAAGCGGTTTACAGAGCACATATTTACATACAATATCACCCAACCGAAATTGGTACTCATTTATTGACCTCGGAAGGATGAAAGGCTGAGTTGGCCTTGCCGGGATTCGAACCTGCGACCTGCAGATCATGCTCAAATCGCAGCAGCGAGTGCTCAACCCGCTGAGCTATCTTACCGGCTAGTATATGTGACAAGGCCAGTAACCTGCCCTTGTCAAATGGGCAAAGGAAGATCTGTCCACAGGGCGGCCGGAGAGGGGGCTACCAGGGAGAAGTTGAGAGCCAATCCTACTCATGAGGAGGATGGTAGCAGTTGAGAGGGCCCTTATTTCTTCCTGCCCCACGTGCCAGCCTGTTTCTGTGCAGTAAGAATTGCATCAACACATTCCTGTGAACCAAAATGCTAGCAGAGTGTTCTCTTCTAATTTCAGAAATATGAAGAAACAAGAAGATAAACTACCACAAAATAGAGAAACTGCAGCACCCTACTCACCTGTGAACACCCCAATGAGAAAGAACAGCCGCAGGAGACATGTGATCGCTGCAGCTGCAAGGGTACATGCACACCCCGTTGTCGTCACTGCAGGAGGACAGAGAGCAAAGCTGGAGCACCTATGTGGCAAAGTGGTCAGCTGCGCATCGCATGCCAGCACCAGGATGCCCAAAGGGGAATCACCAGCAGGGCCCCTGAGCCAGCAGAGACTTAAAGGGCAGAAACCCCAAGTGGGACTACACTAACACGAACCTGGACAATATACAACGCAGGCAAGGTGGCAGTTTCGCATTGAGAAAAGGGGCAGGGCTTAACGCACCATTTAAAATGTTCCTTGTTTGTAACACCACCCGCACAGGGATGACAGGGCCCAATTGGATTGGGGCAGACTGCCAATCAGAGGACAGGAAGGGGGCTAAGACAGTTCCCAGGAAACAGTAAGGTGTGGGTTTTTTGTGTGAGGTCAGTGGAAGTGGCAGAACAAGAGACCAGCAGGAGGAAGGATGGTGGAGTGGATGGTGAACACGATTTTTGGAGAAGATGAGGCATTGGTTAGAGAGTAAAAGTGCCCTGAATTGTGAGTGTGCATGGAAGAGTGATCATTGTGGTTAGGTGAGACAGTGTAAGGTGTGACTGTGAAGTGATGTGTTTGTGAGTGAATGGAGGGTGTCTGTGTTGGAGGTGGGTGGAGTTGTAGTAGTAGTGTGGGGTAGGGAGTAGTAGTATGGAGGAGGGAACAGTAGTGTTGAGGAGGGTGTAGCAACATCGAAAGTTGTAGGCAAGACTTCAAATTTGTGAGAGGCATTGGAGGGACAGAGCAGAAATACATAGGGAGTAGAATGAGAGGCAGGGGGGGCTGGAAGAAGGAGACTAGCGAGAGAAGAATATCAGATAGTTAGAGAGAAAGGAAGGCATGGGTGTGATAGAAAAGAGACTGAGTTGGGCAGAGTGTCTGGAAGGCGCTTTCCAATACCCCTATATAATTACTAGCCACTGGATACAGTTAGGACAGTCTAGGGAGTCAGTGCGGCAGTGTAGATAAAAAAAAAGCAAATGGCCTTTAGGTCTTCATCTCCAGGAGTTAGTAATCAGCATTTAGCAACCTGGGGTTGAGGGACACCTGGGTTAGGGAGCACGTTGTATGTGAGTATGTGTTCAATGAACCAGCACTTTCCAAAGACATTTGCATTTCCGCAAAGTGTGCTAATGGATTTGAGAAGAAATTAAAGTGCTCCTTTGTGTCATCTAGTGTCCTCAACTAAGCTGTGTATGAGCGAGCATTCAATGAAACCACATAGCTCAAAGACTTCTTCCCTACACTAAAAGTGTTCAAAAATATCTGAACAAAATGGCAGGTGCTTGTGTCTGTTACTGAGCTCAGCAAAGTTGTGCATGAATAGGCATTCAATAAACTAGTGTTCTGCAATGACAGTTGCCTCAAATTATTTTATTTGACATGATATTCAAATGCTCGTGTTGCTAATGTAAATCTAGTCACGCGTTTGCTTGTGTTGAATTAGCCAGAGCTCCCTAAAGATGTTTGTCTTTTCCTCAAAGTTTCTAACAAATTTCACAAGAACCTCAAGTGCTTGTGTTTGTCAGCTACTGTGCTCAATCAAGCCACGTAACCCAACGACTTTTCCGTGCCACTCAAAGTTTGCTAATCTTTTTGACAAGAAATTCAAGTTGTTGTGACAGCTACTGCACTCAACTGATTTGTGCATCGCCATGCTTTCAAGCAATCAACATTCCCCAAAGAAGTTTGTCTTCCCTCTAAGCTTGATAGTATATCCGAGAAGACATTCAAATGCTTGTGTCAGCTTTCTGCGCTCAACTGTGTCGTGCATGAGCATGCCTTCAATCAATCAGTGCTCCCCAAAGACATTTGCCTTTCATTCAGTGCACTAATATATTCAAGGCGAAATTAAAGTGCACGTGTGTGTCAGCTACTTTGATCAACCAAGACCTCTATGAGTGCATTCAGTCAAGCCACAGACCCCAAAGACTTTTCCCCTTTGCTCAAAGTGCGCTGAATAATTTGACCCAAAAACTCAAGGACTGTGTCGTGCATGAGCATGCCTTCAATCAATCAGTGCTCCCCAAAGACATTTGCCTTTCATTCAGTGCACTAATATATTCAAGGCGAAATTAAAGTGCACGTGTGTGTCAGCTACTGTGATCAACCAAGACCTCTATGAGTGCATTCAGTCAAGCCACAGACCCCAAAGACTTTTCCCCTTTGCTCAAAGTGCGCTGAATAATTTGACCCAAAAACTCAAGGACTGTGTTGTGCATGAGCATGCCTTCAATCAATCAGTGCTCCCCAAAGACATTTGCCTTTCATTCAGTGCACTAATATATTCAAGGCGAAATTAAAGTGCACGTGTGTGTCAGCTACTGTGATCAACCAAGACCTCTATGAGTGCATTCAGTCAAGCCACAGACCCCAAAGACTTTTCCCCTTTGCTCAAAGTGCGCTGAATAATTTGACCCAAAAACTCAAGGACTGTGTTGTGCATGAGCATGCTATCCATCCACCAGGATACCCTTAAGACATTTGCTCTGCCTTCAAAGTGTGACACCGGATTTTCCCAGTTTGCTATTACATTACCCTCACCTAAATCGTCTGTGAAAATCCATGTTCAATCATGCCTCCCCAGGCAGTTGGTGAGTGCTGTGCAACTTACCCAATCACCCTGCCACTAATTCCACAGCCTGAGTAATCAGCAAGATTACTCAGGAGATTACTCAGAAGACCCTGCTAACTTTTTTCCTACAGCATATCTGAAAGACTGTCCCCCTTCCCTCAAGATATACAAATAAATATTTAAAGGACATTCAAGTGCTTGTGTCATCTATTGCGTTCAGCCACCTTGTGCGTGAGTGTGTGTCTAAATAAAGCCAAGGCAGCACAAAATATGCGAGCAAGTTTCACTAGAAAGGCATGGATAGCATCCCTTATGAATCAATTTCAGAACATATTTTAAAGAGGTTTCACAAATAAAAAATTAAATTACGTTTTGTTCACCAGTGTTTAATATGAACCCTAAAATCAACAGTGCTTAGAAGCCCAGCATAGGTAAAATGTTCGAACTCCTGAAAAAAAACAGCAATAGAAACTACCCCAACCTTCTCTGAAAAATTCCCAATGACTGCTAAAGAGCTCCAGAAGTAAATTCAGCACAGTGGTCAATCTCATAACATTACATTTGATGCATGTCTGAGGCGGCTGTTATCATTTCAGAGTGTTGGCCAGAAACAGCGCGGCTTAAACCGTCTTTGGTCAAATGTTTTGATCCTTTCCTCTAGTGCCCCTCTTGGCGTTCTGTGTGACTGGAGTGAAGCAAAGTGAAGCTGAAGCTGAGCTGTGCCGCACAGCGTCGCCTCCAGAGAAATTCAGGTGCTGCAGTGTGCATCAAGGGAGCCTGAGAACCCATAAGCCTGAGGGCCGTGTGTGGGGCCCTGCCTCATATATCACATCTTATCTGCACTGGTAAGAGCTGAATAAGCGGGCAGAAAATAAATGGCAGAGCTAGGCTTACAGAGCTTCGCTTTTTTTTAACATCTCCCCTCCTGCGTCTGTCTGGTTTTGGATCACAATTGGGTGCTGCTGATCTGTTCTGCATAAAGACAGCTCATACACCGCTCTAGGAGGAGTGGGGCAGAAGTGGTTTTTACTGATTATAGTGGGATTGCCAGTGGATAGGAAGTCATTGTACGTCCAATACACACATGCATAAGGTGCAGAGTGGCAGCAGAGAGTGGGCTGCAGTGGTCCATGGGGTGCCCGGGGGGGGGCAGCCGGCTAGAGGAGGTACTAAGGTGTGGCCCCAATTATTAGGAGTGGTTTTCCCCACACAGTAAATAGGGAGTATCTACCAAACACGATCTGACTGTTCTTGTAATTGGCTCCAATGGAGGGAATAGCTAAGAAGCAAACGACTACGAAGCTGCTTCTTCGAAGCACATATTGTTTGTTTGTTTGCTTGTTTATTTCTTTCTAATGCACAACAAACCCGGAGGTAACAGGGCGCAGCAACACGAAGATGCAAGGCTTACAAAGTTTCAAGTGGTTCACAAATATGAAATAGAAATGAAATAGAGTGAACCGAAACCAAAGGAGTCAAATAGTCCCTATAGCACACTGGAATAAAGCTTCAAGGGTATTGCCATGCAGGGTGTCTGAAATACCTACAAGAGCCCAGACAAGCGTAGGACCATGTTTGAATACAGAGGACCGGTCAGCATCCGAGCTTGTCATTTTGGACAATTCTGACCAGCAACTCAGCCAAGAGATAGGTGTCACAAAATGAATTGACACAATGATGACATCCCCATGTGAATCAGCTGTGGTAGGGGTCACAGTCATAAAAAATAAATAGTTTCAAAGCTGCCAATGAACTGTTTCGGAATCTAATTTTCCTTATTCAAGTGCGTGTATCCCAAAAAAGAGATATCACTATCTAATTTTATTGAAAAAATACATACAGACAGATCAAAACAAACATGAGTTTACATTTTTTAAAGAGCTAGATGTACAACTTTTTCTAGCCATTTCACTGTTTAACTTTTTCTCTTAGCAGGTCTGCCTACATATGCAAAGACATCATGATTGCTATTGCTGTTAAGTTTGAATGGGTATCTAAATTTGGTATGCAAATACCAAAAGTACATTTCGGCAAGCAAGCCATCTGCTGGCTTTAAATATCAGCTGCCTTCCTAAGGGCGAGTTTATACCACAAAAACCCTACGGGGAAGCAGAAAAAAAATTAAAATGAAGAAAAACATCTTTTTAAAAATTATTAAAATTGACTGTCCTTAATCACATTGGCCAACACACACTTACCCATGTATTTGGTGGGTAATCAAAAAGGTTGGACTGGTCGGTAAAAAATGTAAACTCATGTTTGTTTTGATCTGTCTGTATGTATTTTTTCAATAATCTCTAATTTAGTTTAGTTTTTGGAACACTTTGTTTATTTGCATTTTCAAAAAAACTACTTTGTTGTGCTTATTGTATGCTGTTTTTATTTCCCTTTTTTCTTCTTATGATACATCTCCATGTATTGAAATGTAACTTTTCAAAAATAAAATAAAAAAATCTTATTTTTTTATACAACCTATGTTAACATTCGGACCCTCAATGGGAAAATTAGATAGTGATATCTGTTTTGTGGGATACACGCACTTGAATAAGGAAAATTAGATTTCGAAACAATTAATTTGCAGCTTTGGACCAATTTATTTTTTATAATGTACAGTCCTCAAAGCAATAATTTGTCATGTTGTAAAATATGCAAATCAATGTTATCTTATAGTGGGGGAAGCGGCCTGATTGTGTCTTTGCACAAATCAGACCCAAAGAAATGTCAAAAGGACACTTAGAAAACAATTCCTGTAAGTCACATTTCTAACACAAACGAAGTACAGCCACCAAGAATGCTAATGACACAATGTAGAACATTAAAAACAAATTCAAGTAACATTGATAGAAATAAAATGCATTTTTTAAGATGTAAAATGAGCTGGGAGTAGTTTTTAAAAGAAATTGTTAATAAAACCGCTACTTTCAGACTATTAGGTGTGAGTATGGCTATCAATTGCAGCCATTAATTGATTGTCTTCTCGGCAGTCTTAAGATGTGTAATTCCTACATTTGAACTGAATGCATCACTTTTGTTTATCAAACACTGACAAACGTGAAAATATTTGATCACCCAGCAGGAGATGAAACCGTTTAGATGTTATACTTGTGTTTCACTACTTGCCTGCCTTGCTGTCTTTGGAGACAATGGGGCTCATTATAAGTTGACCATGCAGAATTAACAAGCTGGTATTAACATATAACGGAACGTTTCCGCTCCAACCAACTACAAGCTAAGAGCTGGAAGTAAGTTAGGGCCCTTACTGGCACAAATCGCTGGTATTACCAGCACTGGTATTCCCAATATACCGGCAAAATGGGGATTTACACCTGACACCGGCACTCTTAATCCTGCGCTAATATCGCCAGACTGAGTGCTGGCATCAGTATTTCAGTTTGCTGGTATCCTGGCAGATTTAACGCCTGGATACCGGCAAACTTGTAATGAGGCCCAATGTTTCTGCTGCCATAGGGCCTAACTGGGAGCAGGACCAAGATCAGATAATGACTGCATTTTCAACTTGCAAATGCAGTCATGATAAAGTTGGGGTGCGGGGGCATTTACAGTACTATACAAGTAGAAGCTGTCACCTCCTAAATTACACCCATGCATGTCTTCCATCTTCCTGTCTTCATGTGTCCTCTTAAGACCTCTCACAGGTGTCAGGGTTCTTGGTAATTCTCAGGATTTTCCCCAGCCTCTGGTGCTTAAAGCGGGTGCTTTATTTTCCGAACCTCCTTGCTGCGCTTGTTGGTGTTTTCCCTAAACTCTGATTTTTCAGATTATCTGATGGGTCTTCCTCAGACCTTAAGCTTTTCAAAATTCACTTTTGCTCTCTCCCACACTATGGGTATATCAGCATTCACTTTTAGGTGTCTCACAGAGCTTCTGTTTCACAGCATTCACTTAGACCAAAGTGGGTATTTCCCCTCTCCTCATCCATGAGCCTTTTCAGACAGATGATATTATCTACCTTCCTGACCGGGATCTCTCTTCTCAGAATATTCCAGGAGGTTTCTGATCTTGAGGCTTCCTGCTGGTCCTCTGATACTTCAGATTAGGAGATAGGTCAATGGAGTTTTCAACCTTCACATTGGGTCTACCATAGACCTTGTATTTCTCTTAATTTGCCTTTAGTTCTCTCTGAGACCTTTGTTTTCTCTGAAGCCACATATATATCTATCACAGACCTTACGATTCCCAGCATTTTCTTCTAGGCCTCTACCAGACCTTACGTTTCTCAGCATTCACTTCGACCAGAATTGGTATTTCTCCCCGTCTCTCATCCAGGGTTATCTTCAGACAGACAATAATATCTACCTTCCCGCCAGGGGTCAGAATTCTTGCGCCTTCAGGCTTGCTGCTGGTTTCACTGCTTTTCTGTGGGAACTCTCTCTAGGTCCATTCAACATACTGGATAGGGTATCTGACGTATCAGTTTCCACTGTAACTGCTGAACTACTTCTAGAACATGTATTACCTCTTCCCAGGCAGTAGTTTCCCCTTTGTATCTAGGGAGTGTCGGACTGCCTGCTTCATTCCACTCTTCTGAGTCTTCAACTTCTTCCACGTCTTTTGGGTTTAGTGGGCAATTTTTATATATTTTGTAAGGTTTTTATCAGTGCCTCCGCCATGTTGATTGATCAGTCCTTGGTGCATTTGTCTTCTGGGTGGGATTGGTGTGCACCTTCTTTAATTTTCCTTGGTTGAACCTCTTTGCAGCACTGAATTATGTAATCTTGCTCACCTGTTCATTCCACGCCTTTATGGACATTTCGCATCAATCCACCATCTTGGTATTCTTCGTGCTTGTGTTCGTCCTTTCATGGTGGTCCATGTCAGCATGAAAGTCGTTCCTGGCATCTTGCTGCATCACCTATCAAACTCAGGGCTTGTGGTTGTTCTGGTCCCTCAATTGGTAATTTCAGGGATTCTTCTCAGCATGTCCCGTGAACTTGCTTAATGTATTCAAAACTGCTGAGGTCGCCTAACAGGAGTTTTTTTGTCAGACTACCCGGAAAAGTCTCTCGCTGAGGGCGATGTAGTGAAGTCTTTTCCTGGAAACCTCCAGGTTTTAGGTGGATATAGACCTCATATAAGGGTATGTTGCAGGATTTCAAAAAGGAGATTTTAGTCAGCCTTGGCAGCCTTAGAGAGTTTACATACCTCAGCTGGTATGTTTCTTGGTGTCTTTAAAGGTGGGATTTTAAATACCCTTGGTAATACAATATTGCACATTGCAAGCCTTCGGGATCCCACTCCTTCCACCTTGTGGGAGGCACATCGGGCAGCAGCATGACCCACCCAGTCCCTAGCGGCTCCCCCCCACCTCCCCTCACATAGCAAGGTGGGGAATTCATCCAACTCACCACAGAAGGCTTGGTGGAGACTAAGGCAGTGGAAGGTTGGGAAGAGTTGACCACTGTTCTTCAATCTTTCCTAATTGGAAATAAGCATGACTTCCTTCAAATCAGTTTTAGCCCTGAGTGATAAAAAACATTACCTTCTATCAACTCCAGGACAGAACACTGGAACCTTGGACAACAATAACCTGTCATCAGCAGTGCCACCACATGTTATATACAGTCACAAGAACCAAACTATCTGACAATTCCAAAAGAAGGGTATATACAATGGCTTCATCATCAGAGCAAATACAAGTGGAGATAACTCTTTTCTTGTTTGCCTATCCATGCGCCAACTTCTATAAACAACCACCCTGTCTTCATCCTACCATGTGGTTAATGATATAATAACCTAACCTAAAAATAATAATCTAAAAATCCCAAAAACACAGGACTAATAGACTTTTGTACACGAAACATGAAATCCCAGCCCATGGTGCACACGGCTTTTGGGGGAGGCAAAGGCATGACCATTCAAATGCCCAACCATTGTACATAACACATGCATCACATTCCTCAAAGTGACCAGTTTCGGGATTATTAGCTGTAGCCTTAGAGCTAGACTGGACAGGACCAGGCTAACCTGAACATGTTTAAACCTGCCTGCAGGCCCTTCAGATGTGGCATTGGCCCATAGAACAGCTCATTGCATCTTGCTTGTTCTCAGAAAAGGGCCACACCAACACGTTTGATCAATATTTTATTTGTTTGTGTTTCAATTAACGTAATATGAAAACTAAAGAACATTTGATATGTGTTAATATTTCCCCATAAACGGTGCAGGTTTGCAACCATTTCCCAATATTCCAAATTGCTGTAGATTCCAGAAGATCAGTTAACAACTAGGCTGTTTCTGATACTAACTTGTGTTCTGGACGCACAGAATGTGCCAAGCGGTTGGTACGGAATTTTAGGAATATTATGAGTAATTGTGCATATTGAAGAGAATGCAGAAAATGTGCTAAGTCATTACTCATTCAGGGGGGCTGGGTAAAGTGCATGCACTACGCATCTGGACACTAATTTGAGAACATATGCACAATTATTATTTTACATCTTCTGAAGTAGCCATGATAAATAATAGAACGCTGTACTACATGTAGACAACTGTGGAGCTCCAAGCCAAACAGCGGACAGTAAATTGGTAACCCCTACAGAATTAGGATCCTGCCATATTTATGTATACACTACTCACAAAGAAAGGCATTTTTTTCATAAATGCTCAAATCTGCCATTTTACTTAAAATGTTAGCATCAACATTCAGGGGAGACTCGTGCCTTTTGCGCAGAGTACTCTAGAGAGAATGGTGTGATGACCTTCCTCTTCAACATAGGCCGCTGTCTGTATTATCCTCCTGTGAGAGGCCAGTATAATATTTGCATTAGCGAAAGGTGTGGGCCAAGTTTACCGTTCCTTGTGTTTATTGGGAAGACACAGATTGGCCTCCTCTATACTGGGGGATTCCATGCCAGTGTCCAGGAATTGCGCATAGATGTGGGTGGAGGAACTGCATCTACGGGATGTCAGGGTTTAGTGCGCCATCATGGACAAGTGCAGTCTTCGCCTATAGACATTGCAAGTGACATCAATGCATGAGAATGTATCCAATGGCTCTGCCAGATTGATTCTCAGAACCGCCATCCTGAGGTCTCGTGGAGGGAACAGGGCCATTGAGTGGGCGTTGGTGTCAGCAGTTGTGGGTGGGAAAGACCAGTGTGCTTAGTAATGCCTCCTACTCCCGACAGCGCACAAATAAAATGTGCCAATGGGTGAGGTCAGGAAGAGGCGCGTACAAAATACAGATTTGTGCATTTATGTGAAAATTAGCCTTTTGTGTTTAAGATATTGATTGATTTGCTATTTATAATGCACCTAAAGACCAGTGTTTCAAGGCACAACCAGGCAAGGGAGTGGGAACAAAGGGAGGACAAGACAACAATCTTACTAGGCCTTGTGCAATACGAAACAAAAAGTGCAGGGGAGAGGGTACAGGGCAAAGTGCACCCGGAGCAGCAGGGCCCTGAGTTAAGTGCAAGGAAGGCTGGGACTTCAGAGGGCAATCCTAGCCCGGTAGTGCAAGGTTATCCAGGCGGTAGTGTAAGGTGGGCCAGGCGGCAAGTACAGGGGTACTGGTCAGGGGGGCCTGGTGTCCTGTAAGACTCAGAGGACACCGAGCAGCCAGACAGCATACGGAGCAGGAGCAAGGGAACAGGGGAGAGGGAGCGAGAAAGAAAAGGAGAAAAGGAAGGTCTTGAGGAGCTTCCAGAACTTAAGGAGATCCGATTCAAGGCTGAGAGAGGCAGGGAGGCGATTCCAGAGGGAGGCACCTGCAGAGGAGAGAGATCTACCCCACCATTATCTGCTTAGAGAAGCGACTCACCCACAGAGTATTAGAAGTAGATGAGTGGAGGTACTTTGGAAGAGAGAGTTGAAGGGAGTTGTGGACGATGCAGAGGGTCTTAAACTTGATCCTTGCAGCCACCAGGAGCCAGTGTAGGGATTTCAAGGCTGGAGTGATGCAGTCCCTGGGCTTGAGGCCAAAGATAAGTCTTGCGGTCCTATTCTGGATGAGTTGAAGAGGGCAAGGAGTAGAGTTAGGGAGATTCAGAAAGAGGCTGTTGCAGTAGTACAACCGAAAGAGAACCAGGGATCTGGAGACAGTGAGTTTCTGGGGACGGTGAGAAAAGGGCCAACACCTCTGAGGAGGTACAGCTGGAAATGGGACTTCTTGGCAAGGTCCGTGATGTGTAGAGAGAAGGAGAGAGTGCAGTCGAAGACTACCCCAAGGTTTTTTGCCTCACAATAGGGTGAGGGCAGAGAACCTAAGGAGGGCGGCCAAAGTGAGAGAGGAAAAGCAGGAGCAGGAGTCCCAATGAGAAGGATCTAGATATAGATATTGGTGACACAAGACTAATTCTGAGGGGTACCAATTTCCTGTCCACTGTTCAGCTTGAATCCCCTCATTGGAGCTCCGCTCATGTCTACATACAGTGAATTGTTGCTACCTTAGGAGATGAAAACATGATATTATTGCATATGTTCAGAAATTGTGAGGAGGGACATTTAAGAGATCTTTTGGGATGTGTACCTCCTTATGAGAGAGCTAGAACAATCTACCATTTGCATATCACTTGATGCAGGAGGGCATATTCACATGCATATAAATATGCAGGAACTGGGTGCATGCCCAGCTCTTGCATTTACATTTGGGGTCGGATGCATAATGGTATACACTCGACCCTTCAGCCATAAATGTGTAGTCCCATCCCAAAAGTGCCCTGCATTCAATTCTCAATGCACAGATTGGTTAATCAGCCCTTTACACCTTTTATTCCCCGTTTATTTTATTCATGGGGTTCCTTACTCTTCATTTACCCTTGAACAAAAAAATGTAGTAAATTATTTTAACAACAATGTTTCTGCTTAGAAATGATGGAATGGAGCAAAAAGTTTAAGCCCCAATCTATTTGAACTATTTTTTTTTCACCAGGAAAAAAATTAAGCGACATGTTTTATATACTATGTTTGATGCGTGATATGAAAAGAAGTGCAGTGAACATGTTTATTTCTTTGTTATGCATGAAACATTGTACACAAGCAGTATGATTCCAGGATGCCCTATTGCAAATAGGGCAAATAGTATGGATATACGTAAATTGTACGGATTGTGACAAAATCTACTTGCTCCATTCTGTATTTTCTAAGCATTTGCTAACTTTGAACACTGGTGCAAAGTTTCAATAATTGGGCCTCATTCTACCTTTGCCGGTATCCTGGTGGTAGGGGATACCAGAAAATGTTGTTACCGTTTCCGGCAACTGGTCTGGCGGCAATTCCGCCGGATTGTAAGTACCGGAGTGACGGTGTAAATCCCCATTCCTGGAGTCCCATAGGACTCCATGAGGGGATTTGCTGTCATTACCGGCACCAGCTAGCCCGTGCTGGTAATGAGGTTTTCTTTGCCAGTGGGGTGCCTGGCTTACCTCCAGCATTTAGCTGGCTTTAACCCAGGTGCCCCACTGGCAAACACGTATCCTGCCGGTGCGGTAAAGTGCTGGTATCTATAAATAGCTGCACTTTTTTACTGCACCGGCCGACTAAGAATGGGGCCAACTGTACTCTATCATGCACTGTAATGTGCACTGATAGGAAATGGTACGGTTCAAGTGACTGATTCAATACCTTTTAATCGATTATGTTGCAGAAGTTCAGTATTTATGTGAACATCTGAATGCATAGCAAAATCTTTCACTTTCTTTATACTTCAATTTAAACCCAAACACACATTTGCCAACATGGTGAGAGTCCCACTACTGTTCTGTGGGATGACACCCAATCAATAGCAGCTGCGGATCACTTTGAATTCAGCGTGGCATGCACGAGGAGAAATATTCCTTTCATATCAGTCTGACCTGCTAGGCAACTGTCTGAACAAGAGTGCCAACCTCAGGCACGTGCTCCTTGCTTTTTGGGCGTCATCAGTGAGGTGAGGTGTAGGGTCTCTATAGGAACAGAGAGCAAGACACCAACATTTGGATTGTCCATACCAATTTACAGTGAAACCCTGAGTGTTTCAACATTTGCCAACAGTGTTAAAGCCCCTATAATAAGACTCGTTAGCACACTGGGCAGGGCCACTAGCCATTCAGGTAGCTTGAAAAGTGTGTATTCTCTCGTGTACGTCGTCATTCTGAGCTCCCTCGGTGTTGCACGTCCCTTGGCCTTTGCCTCCCTAGCTCCCCCTGTTCCCCACCCTTCTTTTAGCACTCGTGAGGAAGCACTCGTAGGGTGCAAAAGGCTAAAATAAATTATTTTATAAATGGCAAAATGATCTTCATTTTTGCAACATGTTCACGTTTTACGATGACGGAATTAACACTGAAAACAGACTCCCTCTCCCAAACATGGCATTGTAGGACTGAAGGTGGGTACGTTTCTTTACATTTTATTTTTGCCTTTAGCTGTTGTGTGTGCTGAAGAGAGGTTCCCAGGAATGCCTCTCCTCACCCCCATGAACATGACAGGACGGAGAGTAAAATACACTCAAAGCCACTCATCATTTTTCAGATTAATCCCAAGTGCACCAGTACCTGACACATATGCAGGGAGGTATCCCCTCAGACAGCCATTTCAACCATATCCAGTGCATAGCCTTCCAGATCCAGAGAATCCGACCGAGATCGCAGATCTGAACACCATAATGGACTGTATCGATAAGTACAGAGAAGCCACTGTGCTGATGTCACTAGTGACACCACAATGTTGCAGCGTTAGTCATGAAGAATACTCGCAGCCCTGCACAGCTTACACAAATACACACTTGCATACATGAATTACATGCTTACACAGTTCTGTAGGTAGAGGATAGCTAAATATACATACTGTCAAAGCTTTTATTATTTTTCTCATTAGCCAAATGCAATAACACAGAAACGCAAGGCAACAAGAGGTCCTGAGCAAGCTTGCAGATGCTTATGGTAATTAACCCTATGGGACTACAGGAGTATATATGGAGCCTGGTAGGACCACGTACGACTAATCTATAGGAAACATAGCATAGTACAAGCATGTAGAAATCAGATTATAAGTCTAAGGAAAATTACAGAAGGTCTCAAGCTACAGAACACCAGGCAAGAGGAGCAGGCTCTGGCTGCATAAAGCGCAGACCCAGCTCACAGCCAAAGTCAGAGATAAACAGTCACATTCCAAGCTCCAGACGACAAGGGACCAGCTGCAGGAAAATGGAATAAATCCTCGTAAATGAAGACTCAAGAGCTCAATTTGGTGGTCCACAACCACGTGATGCAGCCGAACTAGACAATGGGCATTCACGTGTGGTGGGGAGACGAGCTGTTCTCAGCAACCCAGACGAGAAGTGAAACAAGTGTTCCAATGGGGAGCGCACTCTCATAGGCAAAGGTGGTCTACTAACAGATAAATTCAGCCACATGGTCACTTCACATCACATTGAAGAGGTGCACAGGGGGCTGAGAACCAAACTGGGTCCCAGACATGGGAAACCAGCACCAGCCAATAGCGAGACAGAAATCCGGGGATGGACTGCATAGGGCAACGGCCAATTGTAAGTCTGCTACTCTGCAACAGTGTAATAGGATTGGGGATGGGGTAGGTCAGCCACCTGACATGCAAGGGCTAGTACAATAACCTCTATAGGGGATAGCTATATGTATTACTACTCTGAGCACCCAATCAGTATTAGGTTTTTGAGGAAGGGCCCAGGTGATGATGACATGTACCATCAAAACTGGGAAGCGTGCCTTGTAAAGTTGAGATGTACTTGAGAATCTTGATTGTCTTGTATGATCCCTGTTGGTTTTCTGTAATAAACCACAGTTCTAACTTGCCGTTGGCTGAGTCCTCCATTTATTCTGGGGAAAGGTTTGTTTTGCCCCTGAGAATCAGACGAATCCCCAGACCACCTCTGGCATACCTGGTACAAGTTGGTAGCAGAGGGGATGGTTCAGATACGCTAGTCCAGCACAAAGCCGACTCTCCCACCGTGGAGGCTGGAGGGCTGTGGGATGCCTCGTGGGTTTCGAGACAACTGGGAAAGCGTGCCCCGTGCAAAGGTCGTCAGGAGCCAGCCTGGAAAATATACTGCCAGTTGTCCATGAGGAGTCCAGCAGACCAGAGTGTGGCACGGCAGCTTTGGAGGACGCGGCAGCCGATCAGCGTCAGCAGATCACTGAGTGTAAGTATTGACCCAGCCCACACGGCAACTAAGCGGAGAGGGAAAATAACAGGGTGTAAGGGTGGTATCAAGCATTGTTGAGTATTATAGGGTATTGTCAAGTATTGTCTAGTTTAGTAGCGACAGGAGCAGAGGTAGATGTCATTTATTTGTTAGGGCACATTCGGTTTAAAGGTAAAAGGTTCTGGTGAACAACCTAGACTATTAACTCGAGGGCACGGATGACAGAAGATATGTAAATAGTGGATTTCCTGTGGGTTGGGCATTTTAGCTTGGGTCATAAATGATGGTATCCCTGTAGGGTTTAGCAAAGGGAGCTGCCCTAGATTGTGGAAGGTGATTTGTCTGGTTAAGTCTCGCAGAGGCAGTTATCTACAAGGCGACGCTGTAGGTACAGATCGAACACAAGAAAATATTGGTATACTCTGCTAGGAGGCAGGAAGACAGCTGTGGGTTTGTGTTGGGGTCGTGTATATTTGCGGGCAACTGGCTTCTAGCATTGTGCACGCTGTAAGAGATTTTTAGCACTACCTTTCTTGGTGAATTGGTGACATCACCTGTAGGTTTGTGCATAGGACTTGGAGAGCAGGAGTTGTTGTGGACACGGTGGTGAGAAACTTGAAATTGATAAAGGAGGTTGCCCAGTGGCGGTGTGTGGAAGGGGCATGTGCAAGATTCGTGGGTGTGCCTGAGGAGGCGGAGAGTTGTGCGAGGGCGTTGTGCGGAGCACGCCTGACCGGTTGTTGTGGAGTCAGAGAGGCTTGAAGAAAAGTAAAATAATTACTATTGCACTGTGTTTTTCCCTTAACAGCGGAGTGTCAAAAACCTCGACTTAAGGTTAAGTAAGAATAAACCCACTGTATCTAGGGAAGTGCGAGTGTGACACACCCCTACAGCACCTATGTAAGACCCTTGTGCCCTACGAGGACAATATCTGTAAATATAACACAGAATGGACAAAAAGCACAGAGAGTAAATTGACTAAACCATGGCCACAATGTGGAACCTTCTCCAAGGATGTGCAGCAATCCCTACTGACAAACTTACAGGGTACTTTTAAGGGGAAGAAGTTAGCAACCCGCATGGCAATAATCGTGCTGTGGCGGATGTTCCAGGCAGGCGAGGGGGACGCGTCAAGGCATCAATGGATGCTTGACCAACAGGAGGCAAAATAGAGGGCCTTAAGGGGAGCAGTGAAGCAAGGGAATGGGCAGAAATAATGGAGGAAGCTAACAGAAGAAAGAGGGAAGCAGAAAAGAGACGCAAGAGATCACACAGAGAAAGGAAGAAGCATGAAGAGGAAGAGCAGGAGCAGCGGGAAAAGGAGGAGAAGGGAGTTAGAGCAGAAGGAGAGAAGAAGGGAAGAAGATGAGAAGGTAAAGCAATTTTTAGTGGATAGGAAATGAAGAAAGTGGCAGATAGAGCAAGTAGCAAGAGAGGGCGCATGCAAGGAGGAGGAGCACGCGATTAGGGTCATAAAAACATGATGGACAATGAACAGGGGAATTGACAGTGTAGGAGGAAGTAGGCGAGCAGAGCCGGGCATCACGACCACACAGGATAGGACTACCACCAGATCAGACAGAACAGGCATGGGGTCCTGTGGGGAAGGAGGCAGGCACGACTTGTGTGACATAGTCTTTACCATGAAGCCCAACACAGAAACAACTTTTAGGAGACTGAGCTTCGTGGAGGATTTTTGCAGTAATATGGGCTCTGACTCAGAAAACAAAGCAAGGGGTTGTGGGGACGAGGGAAGCAGGCAACTCAAGCACCAGTCAATGGGGAAAAGTGCAGACAAGAGTGTGACCTGGGACCTGGGGAAAGTTACAGGGGGATCTAAGGGAGACAAGGACGATCGACCACCGCGATTGATGGACGACTTATGCAACATAGATGACCTGGTCCCATATAAACAAAGGCTTCAGGATCTCCCAGGGTGACAGAAAAGGGAGCCAGTGGGTGTATACACTGACATTAGAGCTGCAGACAAGCAGATTAGGCTAACTCGAGGAGCGAATGAGGAGGTAGGGTTTACACAGCTGCCCCTGTTGGAGAAGGGGGGAGATCTCAGTATATACCATGGAAACACATTGAGAAGGAAAAAGTGAGTTGTAGGCTACCCTTGTTAACAGCGGGTGTGGGTAAATGGATATATGAAATGGAAAGAATGACAGCGGGACATATATTAGCTGTGGGAGATGTAAAGGGACTACTAGTGGCGATCCTCAGGGAGGCTGCTGATGACGTATGGAGAAGGGCGGGGTTCCCACAAGTGACCATCCCGGACACGGCCAATGATGATTTGCCATTTGCAAACTGCTGAGCTGCCATATGGCAAGCTCCAAGGACACAACACCCAGACACGTTGGACATTAGTGCGATTGTGGCCCACAAGATGGGGGGAAGATGAAGACCCTTTACACTATATTCAGGCGATTCAAGAGCTTTGGAACCCTGAAACGCAAGAACTGAGGGACAAAACAGTAGAACTATTTTACCACATATTATGTCAAGGGCTACCAGAGCCGGTACAGAAGCAGATAAATAAATTAGTAGGCATGGAGGAAAACCCGTGGCTAGAAATACAGTTTATCTTAGTACACCATTGTAGGCTACTGTAAGAAAATATGAGGAAGAAGCCTGAGGAAAGGAGGCAAGTGGAAGTGAAGTTAAGTGCAGGAGGACAGGGGACACCACACCAACAGTACGCACCGCTTCCCATGGGGGGAGGATTCATGGGGCAGGGGAACATGCAGCATGGGTTACGAGGAAGAGGGGGGCCACCTAGGGGATATGGGTATGGGCCACAGATACATCACAACCAAGCGGGGGGAGGTTCCAGGAGTGTTTTGAGGGTATGGTCAACAGGTGCAGCAGGGCCCAAGGGAGTATTCTGGAGGTTTTCAAGGGCAAGGGAGGGAGTCACAACAGTGTTGGGTGTGCAGGCTGATAGGGCACATTTAAAGAGTGATCAACAGCAGGGGGGTGCAACAGAATGGGGGGTGCAATACCAGCCAGGATACCAAGCGGAACAGGACAAGTACTATACACAGGACCACGCACAACAACACCAACTGATGCTGAGCACATACCCACAGCCACACCAGCCCATTACACAGATATCACAGATGCAAGCACCTATACTGCAGTATTTGCAGTCACCACAGATGTCCCAGACTCAGGGTAACACACAGCACACATACACGGCACAGCAGACATTGCAGATACAGAACAGCATGCAACCAAATGATGGGACAGTAGCACGCACAGACTTCATAGCAACAACCCCTGTTAGGAACCTGGAAGGGGTCGCCATGGTGGGGAACAATCCATTTTCGGGGAATTGGATTTCCTTATACCCTCAATAGGTCAGACCACAGACGGACTTGATGTGTTCCATCCTGTCAATTACACCCAACCCTGCAGAGGAACCATGCATAGGGGTATCGATAGGTGACAAAACTTTTCCCTTTCTTGCAGACAAAGGGGCGACTAAATCTTGCATCCGGGAGGGAAGCCATGAATCCTTAAGGATTCTCTGGGGTTATGGAAGTGGTTCCTTTCACAAACAATATTTCACTTTCTATAGAGGAACTTGACTTATCCTTACCCTTACTTTACTCTCGACAGACATGTGTAAACATACTGGGGAGAGACATTATGAGCAGACTTAACATGATGATTTCATCCACGGACAAGGGAATAGGGTGCTCCACCCCAGGGATCCATTTTTTCAGTGTAAGTGAAATCATTCAAGTGTATTGTGGATGTGAGGTACAGAGGGGAGTGCCAGTGGAGGAGGAACAAGTCCAATATGGGACTGAGTTTGCAATAGCGTGCCTCCCAGGGACTCAAGGGAAGGTGTGGCGCATCCCAAACTAATACTTGTTCAGACCAGAGATACCATTGGATGAAGCAGAAGGGAAAATAGTGCCACTAAAATTGGAGGCAATGATTGTGGAAGACGTGTGGATAGCAGTACATGGGATGGACAAGACAGGACAATCATGGTGAGCAGTGATCGCTGTAGCTGAAGGACATAGGTTGACCACATTGACAGAAGAGGAATTATTCAGGGATAACAGATCAGACCATGAAATGGTGTTCGAAATGAGGTCACATATTGGATAAAGATACATTACAGAGAGGTACCACAGAGGATGGCGATGGTGCTGAAGACACCACCGACCTTCTGCGAGGAGGATCTGGCCAAGGTGCCCAGCATCTTCTGGACTACTAGTCCCCATGATGTGGGGCTTCTGAAGAGGGTGTCAGGGGTGAAGATCAAGCTGAAGCCAGGATCAATGGATGCAGGCGAGGGCATTTATGAGACAATTGCAGTGTTAATGAAGCAGGGCATCCTTGTACTATCAGAATCACTGTGCGACATGGCTGTTTACCCCGTTAAGAAAGCAAATGGGGGTCATGGCATTTTATACAGGACTTGCACCCTCTTAATCATATTGTAGAAGCAGAATATCCTTTAGTTCCAAATCCAACAACAATTTTGTGCAGCATTCCAGCGGAAGCTGCCTATTTCACCATCATATACTTGAAGAATGCCTTCTTCTCTATACCAATTCATCCAGACTCACAAGACTTGACCTCCTTTCTGTATAGAAATAAAAATTGGAAACATACAAGACTTCCTCAAGGGTACTGCAAGTCACCCTCAATATTCAATAGGGTCCTCCAGATGAACCAAGGAAACGTACAGATGGAGAGCACGGTCATACAATATGTAGATGACATATTGATCTGTAGCATGGCTGAAGACCAGTGCAGAAACGACTAAGTACACATGCTGATAGTGTTGGTGACAAGGGATACAAGGTGGACAAGGCCAAGTTACAGTACTGTCAGAAAGAAGTGCTATAAAGTGGACAGATGATCTACCAAAATGGCTGACAGGTGACTCCGGAAAGGGCAGAGGCAATGCACAGGACAGCAAAACCCACGACAGTAAGAGAGATGCAGCAATTCTTGAGACTATGGAATTATTGTAGGGCATGGGTCTTTGACTACAGCACTTACACCAGGCCTCTACTAAGTGCACTAAAGGAAACACAAAAAGATGGTAAGATAATACAATGGACAACAAACAGGCTACCACAGGCTACGACAACTGTCCTTGACTGCGCTCTACAGTGTTGTGTTATTAAGCGCCTAGAAAGTAGAAACAATTAGTCCACTAATGTGCATATCGTAGCCTACTCTACTAAGGGGCTACACTAGTCTCACTCTGTTATTTTTAAATAGCCTATTCTATTATCACTATTACTACATTTGCTCTGCCAACTCGAAATAGCCTACTCTACAAATGCACTTAATAGACCTACCATGCTAATTCGAAATACCCTATTCCAACAATGTTTTATTAGAAATGCCTTGTTAACTCGCATTAGCCTATTCTATTAGTGTTTATTGGTCCTGCTCTGTTAAGTCAAAATAGCCCATTCCACCAATGCTTTAGTAGACTTGCCATGTTAACTCAAAATATCCATTCTATCAGTCTTTATTGGTCCTGTTCTACTAAGTCGAGATAGCCTTTTTTATCAATGTACTTATTAGACCTGCTCTCCTAATTCAAAATAGCCTACATTACCTAATTGTTACTAGTCTTGCCTTTGAACAGTAGAATTAGTCCACACTGCTATTGAACATACTGGCGTTGCCAGCCTAGCTGCCCACTTTGAATCATCTGTAAACAATGTTGCCTACCTTGATTGCAAGCCTAGCCCAATTGTAATGCTGTAAACACTGATTGCAAGCCTAGCCCAAGGGTAATGCTGTATACCCTGAGTGTGAGCCTAGCCCAAGTGTAATGCTGTATACCCTGATTGTGAGCCTAGCCTAATTGTAATGCTGTATACCTTGATTGTGAGCCTAGCCCATCTCCAATACTGTTGCCCCAACTGCTGCCGCTCCTCATATCCGATTTGTACCTGACTTGCCTATATGCATATGCTATGTTAACAATTTTGCCTGAGACAGTACCTAGTCTGCCTAATATTGCATAGCGTTGTACTGCCTGTGTAGACAGCCATTACCCAAATATTATATCCTTTTTTGTACCTGGCTTGCCTATCTGCATATGCTATGTTACAATTCTGCCTGAGACAGTTCCTCCTCTAAACCCCATTTAAACGGCATAGGTTGTTTCTCACCAGCGACAGTTCACCCTTCATACCACCATACTTGTATTGGAACATTGCAGCAAATCTGCCTTACTATGTTTCTCCAAACTAGTTCCCATCCATGTAGCTGACACTTTCTAGCCCAATTGATCCTTGGTGCCCCAACAGCCAGCTAAGAGTCTTAATTGTGTCAACTATGTATTTACCAACAATTTACACCGTCCTGCTGAGGACTATCCTAAACCTGGCCAGCCTCTCAAATATTATCATGACCTCTACTCCACCTTTCATCACAACTAACTTGTTTGTGACCCTTCACAACAATTGCCCTATTCAGATCAATCCGGACACCATACCACGCAGTCTCTATCAGAGAAACCTCAAACTCTGCGCCAGACTTCCCAAAATATTCGAACCGACCACCAAATCTCTCAGCCTTTGTTCAACCAATAATAATAATAGAACCTTGAGAGAACCACTGACCCACACTAACAATCCTCGCCACGTAGCCCCCAACACTAAACTTCCAACACACATCCTTCACACTAGCTCTTGACCCACTCGGAACCATAACCCCGTCCCGAAGCACCATCACAACACCCAGGTACTACCAGTAGATTCTACTCAGACTAGCATAAGAGGAGCCCTCATAAATGCCCGCTCCATGGTGGCCCACGCCACGGAAATAGCCGACCTACTCCAAACTGATAACTTGCTATTACTGAATCCTAGCTTCACCCAGCAGCAGGCCCAGCAGTCATGCTAGCTATGCCAGAGGACTACACACTCCTCAGAATAGATTGCATCAAATCCCGAGGTGGAGGCCTCGCCATAATTGCTAAAACCAGCCTAGCTCTGAGACTCACCCCCTCAAAAACGTTGACTCCTTCGAATCCCTTACAGCCAAGCTTCCGATCTCCAACTCCCAAACCCTGACTATCCACCTTATTTACAGACCCCCTGGCCCCTTAGGATCCTTTGAGGAAGACCTAACCAATATCCTATCAGACAACCTAAAAAACACCTCACAATGCCTTCTCTTAGGGGATTTCAACCTAGGGCTCCACGACCCCTAAGACCAAAACGCTACACATATTAACGACTCCCTTGCCGAACTAGGTTTCACACAACAAGTGTCGGGCGCGACCCACACTAAAGGTAGGACCCTTGACTGGATCGCAGTTTATAACTACCAGACCTCTATCACCTCCTTAACACCCCAGCCTTGGTCCGATCACCATCTGATCTCTTTCACTGTAGGGGCGTCACCCCTCTCACCCACTGCCAACAGCATAGCACCGGCTATTCCCACCAGAAATAAATGTAATATCACTGCTGATAAACTGTCTCCCCTGATCCTCCTCACCTTCAACTCCCAGACCAGAAAGACCCTTTTAATCTGATAGAGGAATACAATAAGATAATGACTTCATCTTTAGACATCATAGCACCCCTAAACCTAGACAGAGTAAACCTAAAAAACATGTGAACACTAGGTTCACACCTCATCTGAAAGCAATCAGACTAGAAAAACGGAAAAGTGAACAAATCTAGAGACATGATCCTTCTGTCACTAACAAAAATAACCTTAGCAAAATAGCCACCATCTACAAAAAAGAAATGATTATTGCCGAACAATCTTCCTTTAACCTACGTATTACTCAAACTAATTCAAGCACCAAAGAACTGTTCACTATCCTTAAAGAGATAGAAATGCCCATCCTTGCCCCTGACACTTGCCTCAAGGATAAGCTATGGTGCACCAAAATTCAGAGTGCCCTCTCCAACAAGGGCACAACCCTCCAAGCGAAAATAAAACAAAATAAAAGAAACTCTCCACCTTGCCCCCAAACCTAACAATCCCCCGTGTCACTGCCCACGACTCACCTTAATCAACCCCCATCCCGCTTTAATTTTAATAAAGTATCCATCCTAGAGGTGGAAAAAGTCATTCTCTCGCTCAAACCTTCAAATTGCCACGGCGACCGCTGTCCAGCCCAAATCATAAAGGATGCGGCATAAGACCTCTCAGCATTAATTTCCAAACTCATTAACGCCTCCTTCTCCACCGGCACCATACCTAATAACTTGAAACAATCCTGGGTCCTGCCACTCCTGAAAAAGCAAACTCTTGACCCTTCCATTCCTACGAACTACAGTCCCGTTCTAGCTTACCTTCAAATTCAACAATATTTGGAATGTAATCACCTCTTGGGAGTATGTCAATCTGGCTTCAGACCCCAACACTGGACTGAAACCGCATTGATAGACCTTAAGGCACAAATTGACACGCTGAGAGACAATGGAAAGGCAGCATTACTGCTCCTACTTGACCTCTCAGCGCCGTTCGACTTAGTGGATCATAAAATCCTATGCAACCACCTGGATTCCGCTGCCCACTTTTCTCAAGAAGCAATAGGATGGATCCAATCCTTCCTCGACAACAGGACCATGTGCGTCTTCTCTCCATCTGCAGCCCCTGACCCCATTCCCATCACCTGTGGGGTGCCCCAGGGTTCCTGTGTTTCCCCAACCTTGTACAACATCTTCACAAAGCCCCTTTTTGATGATCTAGATGGCCTGTGTATCACCTACACCAACTATGCTGATGATACCCAGATCCTCATCCCGCTGACGGGAGATTACGGCATGGATTTGGCCTTTGTGAACAGAGTGTACCTCATCATCTAGGCATGAATGGCCTTGCACGGTCTATGCCTGAATGATGACAAAACAGAACTTCTCATCCTTGGCACCCCTGCAACCCTTAACAAACTAGGTCATAACTATTCCAACTTCAGAATAGATGGCAATAATATTACTGTAACCAAGGAAGTCAAAACCCTTGGATTCTACCTAGACTCTACACTGACTTTTAAAAACAAGTCAACTCTATGGCCTCGTCAACGGCCTACACCTGCAAACTAATCAGAGCAGCCAAATCCTTCCTTTCTTCTAATAACTGCATCACCTTAGCTAGAGCCCTTGTTTTGTCCAAACTGGACTATTGTAACGCCCTCTATTTAGGGTGTAATAAATACATTACTAACAAGATCCAGATTTTACAAAACAACGCCTTGAGAGCAGCCCTAAGCATTCCCAAAAAAGCCCACATCTCCGACATTAGAAGAGCCAACAATTGGCTCTCGACGAAAGACAACATCCTCCTTAAAACAGCATCCCTAACACATAAATGTCTCCACTTGGCCGCACCACACTACCTCATAGCCAGATTTACAAGACAATCCTCCAACCGCCCCACTAGAACTGCTAATGCTAACCTCCTAACGGTGCCCAGATTTAAACTAATAAGACTGGCGGAAGCAGCTTCCCGGTCAAAGCTGCTCAATACTGGAACTCCCTCCCCCCACTCCTAAGGGAAGATGTACCCTTCCTCCACTTCAGGTCCAACCTCATCCGTTGGATCAAGGAAAATGATCGTTAACATATCCCAGTATGCCTTTCCCATTTGTACATACCATGTATATTGTTCATTGTGTATCTATTTGGATGTGTAACCTACTTACCTCCTTCTCATCTTATCCTGTACAAACTGCCTGTTCCTCACCAGTTACTTATTGTATAAATGTATATTCTGTACAGCATTGTTACCTAAGCTGAACAATTGCGCCCTGATACCCCTGGGTCTGTGGGCTCATTACAAATATTAAAACAAACAAACAAACAAATGGCAGAGGCATTTAATGAGCTGAGGGAAGTGATATACACAGCTCCAGTGCTAGGGATCCCAGACTATCAAAAGGTATTCTTTTTGTTCTCACACTCCGATGGGATAGTGCTGACAGTAGTACTGACTAAGAAGACAAGCTTGGGGCACTAGGTCACTAACATACTACAGCGGTAAGGTAGATCCAGTAATGAGAGGACATTATCCATGCAAACAAGCTTTGGCTGCAGCCGCTTTCGCGGAGAACAAGTCAGCGAGTATTACCATGGGATGCAGCACCGCTCTTTACGTGGAGCATGCCCTCTTTGCAATACTGGAAAGACCAAAGAGCACCTTGACAATGCAAAGAGCATCAGGGTACGAGGTGTTACTATCAAACCCATCACTCAAGGTAGAGGGATGCAGACTCGTCAATCCAGAGATCTTCATTGCCAACGTCTTATGAGAAGGTGACTACGCACATGACTGCACTGAAAACTTACAGGAATTTAATGACACTCGCAAGGTACAGGAAGACACACTTGAGGGGGGAACGTACTTTACATTGATGGTTCATCAACAATCGACCAGACAGATAGGGTCAGACATGTGGGGACGGCATTGGTGAGACTCAGGGAGGATGGAACCAGTGAGGTAGTGGGCCATGCACGATTGCCATCACATGATTTAGCATAGGCAGCAGAACTAGTGGCATTAATATTGGCATTGGAGCGCAGCAGAAAGAGGGAGGTGACCATTTACTCAGATTCGGCCTACGTGACGTCCACAGTATGCTCAGGACTGTCACGATGGATGAGGAGGGGTTTTAGGTAGCTGACGGGTCACCAATAGAGCATGCACTCCTATTGGGCAGATTAGTGGATGTTATACATTGTCCTGAGCAACTGGAAATAGTGAAATGCCAAGCACATACACAAGGGGAGGACCCTGTCTCAAGGGCAAAATGAAGCAGCAGACGTGGAAGCAAAGTGCGCCACATGTTTTGGAGAACTCCTGGAAATGGAGGCCTTGTCACGTGCCTGTGACTATGCAAGGACAATGATACTAAAAGAGGGGTATAATGTATTTCCAGAAACACAAATTATGGAGCTGCAGGGAGCTGTACGAGGAAAAGGACCTGTGGACCAGGAGGGGATGTACCGTATCTCCAACAGATGCCCTATGTTGACAATAACACAGGTAAGGTGGTTATGCCAATCTCATTGTTGCACACAGCACTGACACAGTTACATTATCCACCACACACAGGGAAGGAGGTGCTTGCTGCCCATATTGGTGAAACATGGTTCTGTCCTAATTTGGCAGAACACGTGGCTGAATTTAGGAGTAATTACTTGACCTGTAAGCAATGTACTGCAGGAAACACATTGAGAGTTGTGAGAGGAGCCATACCTCACCCAGTTGGTCCATTTCAACACCTCCAGGTCGACTATGATGACATGATCCACGTCTGCCAGGGATGCTGCTACATGATAATGGTTGCATGCCCATTCTCTTGGTGGATTGAGGCAGGTCCCTGTTCTCATCTTGATGTCCTGGCAACATTTCTGGTCCAGGAAGTATTCCCACAATGGGGCATGTGTGAGGTCCTGCGGTCTGACAATGGCCCTCACTTCACCAATGAGATGTTCAAGCATATCACAACATTGCTGGGCACCCAACACAAATTCTCCTGTGCTCATCACCTGCAAGAAACCGGGGTGTGTGAATGCCTCAATGGCCTCCTGAAAGAGTCCATAGCCAAAAATAAAAAGAGCACCGATAAGAACTGGCTACATTGCCTGCCTCTGGCCCTGTTTGCATTGTGCAACAAGCCCGGGTCTGACCATCATTTAACCCTACATGAGGTGGTGACAGGACGGCCCATGCAATTTCCCCTGCCTCTTCCCACTAGGGCGCTCAAAGATGCATAGAGTAGTGTGAATGTTTTGGGTCTGGAAATGTACGGTTATGTTACTTCCTTGATTGCTAGTGGCTCTTTTATCTCTCGCCAGATACGACGACACACAGGAGGCCCTGAAGCCAATGGAGAAAGCAACAGTGCCAACGCCACAGAGTACTTACTTAAGCAACCACCTATATTTCCTGGGTATAGTGTCCTCCTTCAGAACTTTGTACAGCGCTGGGATTCACCCAGATTCACAAGGGAGAACCGTGAGCATGGTAAGGAGAGGTAAGCGCAGTGCTGACCCAGATCTGGGGGGTGTACCTTTCTCTCACTGACACTGCTGGAGTGTCTAATAACATGTTGTATAAACACATGACCAAAGCAGGCAAGGAAACCACTGGGGAGAGTTGTTATGTCTGCTCACTCATCCCCTATGCCACGAGTCCCTCCAGAACATTCATAGCAACTGTAGTACCAGCAACAAGTGCCCAATGCCATGGTTACAACCTGAGGAAGATTCAAAGGGAAAACAGCAACTCTGAGATGGATGTCTCAAACAAAATTCCCCTATGAAGACAGTTACATAAATACTCTTGACATGATGAACAATTTCTAGCAGTTAGACCAAGCTATACAATATATAACGGATGGGCTGCAGAAAGGCGAGATGAAAACAATAACACTGATGAGGCTGCCCTGCCCGAAGAGGGAGGTGAAAGAAATAGGTGGAGAACCAGGATGTTGGGAAAGACCACAGATGCTCGTGCATGGCCAAGTATACATAGAGGAGGGATGGAACGATGGAGTAGTAGGAAGCAGAGCACACACCATAGTACAATCACCAGTGAATACAGTACAAGGACAGAATGGCAAGTGCCTGAAGGAATAGGATGCAAGTGCCAAGTTGCTCACCTGTGTAGACAATGAAGTGGGACCAATGCCCATAATACCTCTGAAAAAGCCAGCATTGTGCTAAAAGAATGTAGGAGCAGTGCGAGTTGCGGCTAACACAGGATGTCAGTACACAGAAAAGCATCCAGCAATGAAAGTCTGCACAGCAGTACTGATGGATCATTGTTGGGCATGTGGGTCCAAGGCATACGAGAAGCTGCCACCCAATTGGGGAGGCGTTTGCTCGTTGGTGCACATCAATATGCCATCAAAGGTAGTGCCCCAGAAAGACTTGAAGATAGATGACTTCCCAAAGATGGACACCAACAAAATAACGAAAAGGTCCATGAAAGTGAGAAGAGTGAAGAGCAGGGCCGGACTGCCCCATTGGGACATTGGGACATCCCCCGGTAGGCCTCTGGCCTGTAGGGTCTCTTTTTTCAACAGAAGGATACACATTCATTAACATAAACACATTGCGTGATTTCCCCTCGGCTCCGAATGTGTGGTGTGCCTTGAATTGGCTGCAACCACTGACTGAGGCAGGTACCGTAATTATTTTTTCTTCCCTGCAGCTGGGCTGGGCCCGCACCTGCGCAGGGCCTCCTGGGCTGGGCACCGGATTTGAACCGCACGTGCCCTGCTGCAGCCCAGGCTACGTGCACAGTGCACTGTGCACACATTAGCAGGCAGTAAGGCAGGCAGCTGGCCCAGGCTGCGTGAGGCCTGCGCCTGCCTGGCAAGCCACAAGATAGATCAATTTTCAGGTAAGAAGCAAGACACTGAACGTTGCGATGATATCACTTTCATTGAAGGAACTGTATGAACTGTATGAACAATGTGAAACGTAACCAGTTGAAGGTCCAGAGCTCCCTGCAGCGTTCGTGTCTTACTGGGAGAGCATTCGGGAAGCAGGCAATGGGATGAAGCACTTTTAGCCTTCATCCAGTCAAGGTACGCCCTTTCTGGGTCAAATCAGGGTCGGAATTTGAATTCTGAAATATTATAAGCACCCTGTACCATCTTCCTTAGGCTGGGAATTGGACCAAGCTCTTCTGCCTTTTAGGACTCTTGCTTGAAAGTGATCTGGAACATGGAGCCATTACTGGATTATCCACATCACCTAAATTGTGTGATCCTGAGCACATACATGTATGCCCGGGGCCTCACTCCACTTATTTAGCAAAATTGTCATCACGTGAAATGCTGACCAGAATAAGAACGAAGCGCTTTATTAAAGGTGAAGGGCACTTAACCATTCTGTTCGTCTTTTACATGTGGACTCGCTTATACAGAGCAGGTTTTGTAATCAGAATGTTGAGGATACCGACTGTACAAGGGCAAGAGTTGAAAACGGGCAACAAGGTGTTAACTGAAACTGCTGAACATTAAGTTACTAAGTGGCACCCCCTCTCTTATTATTTCGTGGCCCCTTAGAGACGCTGTATAAACAGCCCACCTGTTTCATCCACTGAGGTCACTGTACTTGGCCCCACCTCGGTTTTATGCAGTGACCTCTGAAGAGAGAGTACGATTTGAACTATGGATGTGCCTGATGGATGTTCACTCATTCCATGTGCGAAACTCACTTTAGAAAGTGCATAAGCTTGTGAATCATAATATTAACTCATGTTATGCAGGACATATCTAAACAGATGGCTAAATCTGCACAGGATACGGTCTCTCTGGGGGGTCAGTTGCTTGGGCGCGCTCTTTGCAATTGCCCCTTGAAGAGGTGTTGCTCTCTGTCTCTTTTCAATGCGGTATTACCTCCCTGCCTCATCATGACTAGCGCCTGGTGGCACTGATTAGATCACAGGGCGCTGCTTTTACTGTCAGTAGCAGAGCCGGCTATTTGGCGCCTCATACCTGTTCCAGTTGCAAGCAGCTCTGTGTGTGACATCTACCTGAGAGCCATGCGGGCCAGACAGGCTCTGGGACTACTGGCAGCAGATATTTGGAGAGCAGGGGAACATACACCATACTATGTACAGTACATTCTGGAGCTATTCAAACGAAGTGACAGTCTCCAAAGCGATACTTGAGTTACCCGAAGGGCCGAAGCTTTGCAAAGAATTTAAAATTAAACTAAGGGACTGGGACAAGAGAAATAATTACACACGTTTACAGGGACTTAAATCTCACCATCACGTTCCGTACATGCTGTATACTATGGGTGTGCCAGCCACAGCGTTACTGATTTCTGCCCCTCGGGAAATCCCTGCAGATGTATACTGTTATTTCCATTACGTTGTCTGCCTATTTTGACAAATTCTGGCCCTGCTCTAAAAGTGATGTGGTGTGAAAGGTTTTGCGGGGCCTTTAAACATCCCAACTGTTTGGAAGCCGCAGGACATATTCTCACTGAGTGCCCTGGCATGGCATTGCACTAAACCTGGCTGAATGCATGAGCCACAACTTTGCATCGATGGATGAAAGTGTATTCTGGCCCCCCACTGCCTGAGTACAAGTACCAACAGCCTACATTTGGTCTCCTTTCGAGTGAGGGGTGGGTGGCATTAGGGAAGGAATACATTTCAATGCAAGCACGATCAGAGCGAGGTATGCTACCGGGCCCTGCATTGCCTTGAGAAAGCTGCAATTCTGCTTTGCTTTGCTCTGTCTGCTGTGTTTGAGATGTGCGGCATGTTCCTGAGTCGTCGTGTGTTCTGGTTATATTCTGGCTTATGTCCATCAACTGTCATTCTAGCATTCTATCAAATGCTTTTGGACATTGTATGTTTGGGCTCTGAATATCCAGCATTTGCAATTGGAAATGATAAGTTGGTGTTGTTATTATCAATGTTGTAGTGTGGATATAACATAGCTTCATGTATTGACTTATTTTATTTCTTTGATTTGTGTAACACACCAAGTGAGTTTACTAGATGAAATATGTTGACTGTTTCTTATGAATTGTTGAGTGTATGAGAGTTAAGGTGCAAAAGAAAGCTTTACCTGCAATGGTGAAAAAGACCCAAGGTTCAAAAGTCAACATGGTGAGAGAAAAGAATAGGGTGCATAAGATGGTAATAAGATCGTTGTCTCGTTCTTCCCTCTGTTCCCCCACTTTGCCTCGTTGTGAGTTGAAACACTTGTGTATAGCTGCGTTATGAATGCTTTATCATCATATGATATCATGGGCTCTGTGCAAGGTGGTAAGAGAGACAGGGAGAGGAAGGGGGTGTCACAACAAGGGTGCTGCGAGCAAAGAGCGCAAGAATGTGCATTGGTGGGAGGATGAAAATAAATTCAGGGTGCGTGGCACAATGTCTACAAGGGTGAGTGAGAGGTAAGTAGGGTGCAGGAGAGGAAGGGAGTGTGAGGTGAGAACGATTGGTGTATAGTGTGTGGTGAAGAGAGCGAGGTACACATAAAGAAGACCGGGTACAGAGAGTGAGCTAGAGGAAGAGGGAGTGTGTTAAAGAGAGAGTGCAGTAGAGAGAGAGGAGAGAATGGAAGACGGAAAGTGAAGTAGAGAGGTGGGACTATATTAGAGAGAGGGAGATGTGAAAGGGGGAGAGAATAAAAGAGCAATTTGTTATTATTTGTGTAATCCTTCCTGGTTGTTCTTTTGATCACAGGGTCACTCACCTCTTTACTGAAAGTTCTCTGTCTGCTGAGGTAGCTGCTAAGGGGCCCTTTTTGTGGAGTTTGGCACTGTATGTGCTATGGGGGAGGGGTGCAATGAGGCACACTCCGCTGTAAGCCACTGTAAAGTGCCTGGTATGTGTGTAGGTGTCATGAGTGTGCTTAGAGGTCCTGCATGTGTGCTGATCAGCTCTCTTACTGGCAGAAGAGGCCTTCGTTGTGCTGTGTAGCCTGAATATGCACAGTATATGAGATGGGACACTGCTTGTGCACCCGATGTGTGCCAAGAGGTCCATGTGTGTGTGCTGAGACCCTTTTTGTGCTGAGGGGCCCCTTGATGAGCTGGCAGACCGTTGCATGTTGTGAGGGTAGTCTGTGCATGCTGAGTGGTTCCTGTATATCATTGGGACCCAATGTGTGTTTTGGGGCCCCTCAAAGCATGGTTTCCCATTCGGTTCTATGTGATGGGTGCAAAAAGATCCATTGTGCTTAAATGTTTGGGCAACGGGAGTTGGAAAAAAGATCTCCCTCCTTTCCCTGTTTCCCCACCCACCTGTGCCCCTTGCTAACTCTCTGGGGGACACCACCAGCACCCACCAACATTTCCCAGGACTCCCCGCTTTCATATCCGGGGGCACTATGCGGAACTCCCGTAACTCATCACCCTCTCCTTCCCTGACCCCCTGCACTTCCCAGCCCATTCGCCACCTACCTGCCTATTCCCTCCCATGTCCCCACTTACCACTGCACCCCCAATGCTGTCCTGCCCCCTTTCGCTTCCTGGTATTGTTGTGCATGCTTTATTTGATATGTTTCTTACCTTTATTGAGACTGATGTTGCACTCATGGTGTGTCCAGCTATCATTGAAGATATACTTTGAGAGATCATGAACTTATTTAAAACATGATTTTTTTAAATCCATGTATGATTAAAACATGGTTTAAATGCACTAATTTGGACTCATTTGATTTAACATCTTCTTGGGGGATACTCACAATCCCCTCATAGAAGGGTTGGGCTCACGCGCTATGGACGCTCCTTCAACGAAATATGGGGCCATTTTGAAAAAAAATTCCAGGGCCACTTTTGGTTCCCAGTCCAGCCTGGTGAAGAGAGACAACTATTTCTCATCAGAAACAGAGGCATCCCAATATGTTGAGCCACCTGAACATAGGTTTTTTACATCAGTGGTTCCAGCAGTTCAGACATATACACACGCGAAATGGCTACAAATAACTAGGTGGGAGTTAATGCTGACAATAAACTCTACAGTGAATGGCTTCAACTCAATACAATAAGAGCTCTGAGCAGTAAGGTTGATGACACTTCAGAACCGATATGTTCTGGACCTGTCATGGTAATGGTAGGAGGAGTGTGTGCAGAAATTGGGAAATTGGGAGTTCCAGTTGCACATTCATTCCTGCTAATGACAGAGAGAATAGCACACTGATGGAAGCAGTGGCACGACTGTCGAAGATGCATGCCAAAATCGAGGAAGAAGCCGAAGGGACCATAAAAGATCAAAGCTGGATAGCATACCTCTAGTCATGGATGCTGTCATGCCTGGCAGAAGGACTGAAAGTATTACTAGGCACACTAATATTGGTACTAGTGGGACTGTGTGCGATAAAGATCTGCATTACCCAATGCCGCAAGACTACGGAGAAATCGATAGGGTTGGAGGTGATGATGGATGTGAATATAGGAGGAGAAAAGGACAAGATAGTGGAAGAAAGAGATAAGCTGAGAACAAGAATAAGGGAATGTCCACTGTTCCAGAATGAAACAATGATGTTCGATAATCCATTCAACAACAAAACGTATGGAGGAAAATGGGTATGGTGCAACCCAGAAGGAGAATGCAGTTATATGACCTGGAATTTTGACGATCATGCAAACTACTTTGAACACCTCTAGGACGTGAAGAGCATGTTGGTGAGATCTTGCCCAATCCAGAGGTTAAGTGGGAGTGCAAGGCATCAGTGTTAGACATAACAGTAATTATTGAAAAGTTAAACAACTCGCGTGCAGCTGGCCTGGACGGTACCTGTAATGTGCTATTCAAACAGGCTCCCTCTCTTTGGGCAGCAGCCTTACATCTATTGTTTGCACACATTGGTGAATTAGGTCCAATACCACAGTCTTGGCATACTAGCCACATATTGTCAGTTCACAAAAATGGTGATTGGGATAATCCAGCTAATTTATGCATGTTGGCTATGTTGGATATATCATCAAATATTTTTGCACGTGTGTTGCTATATGAACTCAACAGGTGGATTACTGCGAAGAAAACCTTGCCTCCAAGTCAGATAGGTTTCCAGGCAAAATCTAGCACAACACACAATCTATTTTTATTAATATCTGCGATTGATCATGCAAGAGCTAATAGAGAAGTAAATGTTTATGGTGCGTATATCGATTTCTCAGCTGCCTCCAGAGAAACCGTCTTTGGCGCAAGCTGAGTAATTGGAACATACCACAAGGTCTCTTGAGAATGTTGATCTATTGTACACTGACACTAACGTTCGGATCCGTCTGAATGCTAAGGGGCGAGACTAAGGACTAATGGCCACAAGTATCAGAGTAAAACAATAGTCGCTGCCATTTTATTCAACCTGTACCTAGTAGACATACAGGAAGCTTTTGGCTATACTCCTGCAAATCCCATCAAAATAATCTCAGTCATCTTGGGTTGGTTGGCATATGTTGATTCCCTGTTGATCCTGGACTATACACCAAAAGGCCTGCAGAATATGTTAGACACATTGGCTGAATATTCCAGAGATAATGGGCTAGGCATAAACATATCAAAATGTAAAATAATGTTTTTTCCTGTAAACAAATCCTCAAAGAAGTAAGTGAGGAAAATAAATAACTTTACATTAGAATAGGTAACAACTTATAAATATATCTGCATCATCATTGGCGAGAGATTGAGTTGGGAAGCACATTGGGCGACTATAAAAGACTGATGCATGCTGGCAATTAATGCACTGAGTGTATTCATTGGAAAAAATGTAGGTTGTTCTGCTACGGCAATATTGACATTGTACACAGCTAAAGTGAGAGCTATTTTAATGTATGCCATTTCAATCTGGGGACATAAGTATGGCAAACGATTAGTTGCCTTTGAGGCTAAAATTCTATGCAAGTTATTGCATCTTCCTCAGAGTGTTTCAATCACATATATTTATTTGGAACTGGAATTAACAAATGTAAATGAAGCCTACATATGCCAATCAGTATTATTATTCCATGATTTATGTACTCTTCAAACTGAGACGATCCTAGCACCCTATGTTCAAGCACTTATGAGCTTAGAGGGTAGGCAGCCTCATGGGTTAACTCGTACTTTGCAACTCCTTCATATGCAATGAACAGTAGCCTATTCAATTCTTCTTACGAAGCTAAGCCTGAGATCTAAGTTAAAAGTGGCCCTAAGAACCTATGGCCTCGAGACATATATAAATGCACTAACATCGAAGACCAATAGTGGATCGTATTGTTCTATGAGGGTCATGCGTACGCATACACCAGAGTATCTCATGGCTTACCCTAGCGTGAGAACATTTCGCACATATCTTTTAATGAAATTAAACGTCTCTGAAGCGCTAGAGACAAAGGGTGCATGGATGGGCCTCAGTCGCGATAAACGCAGTTGCCGCTTATGCGGCATCAATGTGATGGAATCACGCCAATATTTGATTATTAACTGTGAAAGTTTGAAATTCCTTTGTTTTAAATATATTAAATCTTATTGTAATACTGTTGACACGAACATCTTAGCTGATGTATGGGAGACCTTTCTTATAGGTGATGATATCAATTTGATATATTTTATAGTCTCATTTTATCTGAAAATCGTTGAGATTTTTAAATACCTTGCATAGTGTCAATACAAATCTTTTTAGCTATGGTACCTATTTTATTTTGAATTTGAATTTTAAACATGTAATGTAATCGGATGTAATGTGTAATATGTTGTACAAAGCTAATATTGGCTGTAAGTATATCAATAATAATCTTGAAATCCTGAAAATATGGCTACCAAGAACAAAGGTGACAAAGTATGGAGGAGTGGTTGATAGGTCTACCAGAGGGTGGACTGAAGAGAGGGTCCCATTAATGCCACTCCTCAACCCCATGAACACGACAGGATTGAGATTAAAATACACTTGAAGCCACTCATATTTTTTCACATGAACCCCAGGTGCACCAATGCCTGACATATTTGCAGGGAGATATCCCCTCAGGCAACCATTTGAACCATATCCAGTGCATATCCTTCCAGATCCAGAGAATCCGACAGAGATCGCGGACCCAAACACCATAATGGACTGTATCGATTAAGTACTGAGAAGCCACTGTGCTGGTGTCACTAGTGGCACCACGCCGTAGCAGCGTTAGTTATGAAGAATGCTTGCATCCCTGCACAGCTTACATAAACACACACTTGCATACATGAAGAACATGCTTACACAGTTCTGTAGTTAGAGGACAGATACATGTACCTACTGTCAAAGCTTTTCTCATTTTTCTCATTATCCAAATGCAGTAACACAGAAATGCAAGGCAGCAAGAGGTCCTGAACAAGCTTGCAGATGCTTATGGCAATTAACCTTGTGGGACTACGGGAGTATATATGGAGCCTGGTAGGACCACTTACGACTAATCTATAGGAAACATAGCATAGTATGAGCATGTAGAAATCACATTATAAGTCCAAGGAAAATTACAGAAGGCCTCAAGCCACAGAACACCAAACAAGAGTAGCAGACTCAGACTGCACGAAGCGCAGACTGAGCTCACAGCCAAAGTCAGAGATAAACAGTCACTTTCCAAGCTCCAGATGACAAGGGACCAGCTGCAGGAAAATGGAATAAATCCTCATAAATTCAGACTCAAGAGCTCAATGTTGTGGCCCACAACCACGTCATGCAGCCGAACTAGACAATGGACATTCTCCCATTGTGGGAAGACGAGCCGTTCTCAGCAACCCAGATGAGAAGTGAAACAAGTTTTGCAATAGGGAGCACACTCTCATAGGCAAAGGTGGTCTACTACCAGATACAATTCAGACACATTGGGCATCATTACGAGTATGGAGGTAGCCATGCCACTAAAAAGCGGCATGGCTACCTCCATACCGGGTACCGGGTCCCGCAAAAGGGAACTTACCGGGCCATTTTCGACCTTGGAGGGCCCGGTAAATCCCTTTCGTGGGACCCAGACCCAGTACTTCCCCATTCCCATTTGAGCCCCGATAGGGCTCAATGGGAATGGGGAGGATGCTAACAACGGGCCCGTTAATGAAGGGCCCGTTGTTAGCATCCTATACTGCTTGCGGGACCCGCTAAGGACACCTGGTCTGACCAGGCGCTCCTTTGCGGGTCCCGCAGCAGTCCTCGTAATAGGGCAGCCCATAATTAACGGTGCCGGTCTCGTACCGGCACCATTCATTACGGGACCGCCAGGGTCCTAATGAGGCCCATAGTCACTTCACATCACCTTGAAGAGGTGCACAGAGGTCTGAGAACCGAACTGGGTCCCAGGCCTGGGGAGACCAGCTCCAGCCAATCACGAGACAGAAATCCAAGGGTGAACGGTAAAGGGCAGGGGCCAATGGAAAGACCACTACTCTACAACAATGTAATAGATAGTTTCTTGGGGACGGGGCAGGTCATCCACCTGACATGCGAGGGCAGTGGAATAATCTCTATAGGGGATAGTAATATGTATTACTACTCTCAGTGCTGAGTGAAGGGCCCTTTGGATATTGTGCATGCAATGGATGGGGATGCAGAATAACTCTGACACCAAATAATCAAACCAACTCAGGAAGATGGCAATGGTGCTGTTTTATTAACAAATATCTAAAACAGGGAGTTACAACGGACATCAACGGACGTTCGCTCGAGCTCTCAGTGAATTTCTCATAAAAACACATTTATATACTAAAGATTTGTCAGAGGTGATAGCATACTATGTGGCAAATGAGAAAAACCTACGAGGGGTTGTGATAGGTTCAAGGGGAACATATAAGTATACTTTCTATAAGGGGTGGGATTGTGATTGGTTATCTACTGTCAGGTGGACAATTTATGCCTTCCGCTAAAGCATGTCATTTTCAACACTATTATGTACAAGGTATATCGTTGGCTTTCAAACTATAAGGCATTTCATTATATGGCCCTCTATAATTGGTTGTCACGCTCGTGCCCTTCTGGAACACATGGCTCACGTAAGCTCAGACCAAGGTCCCAGGAGGTGAACTTGAGTTTACCTCCCTACCTAATTAGCCCAACATCTCTCATTGCCCATGTCTTCTGTCATGAAGATTGTCTTTGAACTTGGCCTTGCAGAGAATCCTTGTCTGTGGGAATATATGGGAGTACAGGCTTTCTCTATCAGTGTTCTAGAAATGCATGCTCAACTCTATCTCCATCGTTGGCCCATGTGAGAGAAGACCATGATTTGGTCCATTTTGCAGCATTTAAATGTCTTAAATGAATAAAACCTGGCACTCATGGTGTTGTTTCTTTGCACCTTAACAAGGGATGATTCAGCATCTCACGATCACTGCATTTAAGAATAGATAACTGGTCTTGGCTGCTTCAGCTTTGACACCAGGCCAGACAGCCCTTCTAGGCTCTTCCACGATCTCAGCTAATTCTTGCTGTGACACACTTCTCAGCTTTTCCTCTCCATGGGTTCTGGCTTACTAAAATTCATGACACTGATGTTCAGCTTCTATACAATGGTGGCTTTGCCTGCAATCTATTCACTACTTATAGCCAGCTTCTAAGATGACTTAATCAACTTGCGTTTCAGCATCTGTACAGTTTTTGAACGGCTTGCATTTTCTGCAGTGCTTCGCACATGTGCAATCTTCTTCTTGCACATGAAAGTTTACTTGATTCTTAAATCCGTCATCAGTTTCTATACGGTCCATACATCCTCTTGAGCCAGTTTTCTCAAGGCATCACGCTCATCTTGTGATGTCACCAGCTCCTCTTTTGCTCCTTTTCATATTTCTTTGAGGAGCTCCTCCCTTAGATTGACATCTCTTCAGGAATACATTTGATAGGGCTTTCTTAGTGGATACCTTCTTTCGAATATATGCCGCAGAATTGGCACAACTGCTGGTGCTAGGCATGACACAGTCTCAGGCTTGTTGGGCCCTTGGGAGTCGGACGAGTCCCCAGACGACCACTGGCATACCTGGTATTTACCCCAACAGTGCTTACACATGGGTGCTAATGGCGATATACACCTGGGCATTGGGCGGACCCTAATGATAACGGCATAGCCACACTTGTTAAGGAATCCTCACTCTGCTTGGGCTTTTAACTTGGGTGGTGTACCGTTATCAGCAGGGTCTGTCTGTCGCCTTGGTGTATATCGCATCAATAATGTTATGTGCCAAAAAAATAAAATATTGTGACAATATCAAACATAAAACTACGTAGAAGTTGTAAAAGTCACGTGTAGACAAGAAAAAAGTCTGCAGGTAGACACAGATTGCATTTGGGAACCGAGCTGTGTATAGTGCACTGTGGCATAAAAGATATGCAAAGACAACAGAAGAACTCTGGGTAAGCTCGGAATGTATGTAGAGAGCCTCCCGAGTGAGACCCTGATCATAGCAATGGCACCCTGTTTTGCCCACTCACAAGCCTGTATTCTAAGAAAGTCTTTGAGCATTGAATTAGTAATACAACTATCCACCCTGAGCCAGCAACTGACAGAGGCCTTGACCCTCCCAGGAACAGTGTTACACCTTTTGAATTTATATAAGACATCCAGGCCAACCTGGAATAAGGTCAAAGTAACTCTTGAAATGTGTTTGACTTTTTTTAGAATTTGCCAGAGGAGTATAGATTTTAATTAATTAGGTAATTATAATTGTTCTTTTATAACACACTTAATAACAACTACTGGTTTCTAAGCACAGGATCGGGATTCGAACCTGTGTTGCAATGTGTTGTTTTGCTTCCAAGACAAACGCGTTGCCCCTGACCAATCCAGTACCCTTCAAAACACGCATCCAGTAGCCTTCAAAACAAAATGTCCAGAAGTTTAGGGCAACGCGCAATAGATGCAAGAGCAAGAGATGCATTCTGGTTAGGTTTCCCTTTTAAGTGGAGAGCATCCCACGTGCGGCACATTGATGACACCACTGGCACCCTATTTTGCACACCTGCATTCCTGTAGTAGATAAGTCAAGATACCTGCAAGAAGTAATTACATATGTCCAAGAATGAAAGAGCTATTCAGCCAACGTGACGTTCATACCCCCGACTCTGGGAGTTTACAAGGTATGGACCAGAGTCCGGTTAAAGTTAATATACATACACAGAAGGGATATTTCAAGTTCTGAGTCGGGTGAAATTTGATGAGGCTGGGGGAGGGGATGAGGACATGTTCAAGGGACAGATAATGCACCACGAGACAACACTTGTAGTTTTGCTCTGGACTGCAAGCCTGTCTCCCGTTGAAGTCATGTTTTCAGAACTCACAGGCTGAGACCCCGAACCTGCCATAATGATTCGCAGCTCTTAAACGTTTTTGTTTTGCATCAAGTTCCCAGAGATTCAGGACGTTTTTCCATCAGGATTATCTTCAAACATGTTTCAGAGCAGTAGAGATGAAGAGGAAAGCTTGCTCCCAGTATCCACTGGGGCAGATGGGAAGGATCGCTGAGGTAGAAAGAAGGGCATCGCATGGCGTTTCATAGACGACAGATAGCCATGAGAGTCTTCAGTGGGGAGCAAAGCATTAAAGATATTTGGGGCAGAGGGGGTCGAACCCTCGTCTCCAATGGATAATTTGCGCATCTACGATAAAATAACAGAAAAAAAACAGGCTGAAAACAGAATTTTTTAAAATCGAATTTCGAGAGAAAAACACTTTTTTATTGCACATTATTTCGAAATGTAATACAGGGGAGACCCCTTACAGCCCCCACCCAAATCACCCGACCTTAATCTATTTCTTAACCCAATTCCCTATATATTTATTTCTAAACTATTTGCACAAACATCGAAAACATCTATTGAAAAAGTCAGTGTTCTGAGCTTCGTTATTTTACAATTCGTTTTTTTCAGGCGATACGTACATTGCAGGCTGTACAGGATGTGCAATAAGTCCCTTCAAAGCAACCAGATTTGAGGTCATGCAGAAATCATTATACATTTAACTGCCAGGGCTCCAGAAACCAATTTCAAATATGGGTACTTTAGTCCCTATATTTTAATGTTAAGAGTAAAAGTACTTTTACGGAGGAAACAAATAATACGAGTAGAAATATATGTTACCTCCAAACCAGGGCTCTTCTTGTAGTGCACACTTCTTTGCACCTGGCAAATGTTGAACATTAAAATATGAATGTTTACCTTTAGGTTACACTTCAGATCAGGCAGTAACAATAGCAAAGGTCCTTCCTGTGGCACTGCTCTACTGCTGCCACTAATCCCAGCCCAGCCGGGCAGGATACCCCATCCTGGGGGGCAGAGCAGCCTGGTAACACCCCATCAGTTACCGCTGGCCCATAGAATACAGCTAAGTCTTCCTCCATCTTCTCCATCCAAATGCATTCCAGAGCCACTAATGCATCCTCCCCCTCAACCCAACTATACACCAACTTTACTCCTCTATACCACTCCTCGTGCTGTATTACACTCTTCCTTTGCCTCTCAGACAGGCAAAGCGCTTCAATGCCGTAACCTATAGCAGGAGGCGCTATATAAATGCAAGAAAACATAACACAACCTGCGGGAAAGTGGCAGGTATTCTGCTCCTGCCAAGCACTATAAAATGACTTGCTTCCAGAACATGTAAATGGGCAAAGGTATACTCACTTTAGACTTTGCACCTGAGTGATGTAGCATGTTTCATATCTCTGAGTGGTTGTCACATATAAACAATTTGAAAAAGAAAAAAAACGACACGCGCAAACAGCCAAAACATGTATTCTAATCTCATTTAAAACATTGTGCGCGGCATTTTAAAGGTGTCATTTTAGACATTTTAAAGAACGTTCTTAATGGCATGATTTGGCTAGGAGACACAAGCAAATGAAACTCTGCCTTTAAAGAGCCGACACTGTTTTCAAGCACAACCAAGCAACTGTTTCTCTTGACCAACAGCACGCAGTTTCCTGTCTTGCTTGTGGCTATGACACGTTGCTTTATTCATGCCATTGGCCTGGGGAAACGTAAAAGCAGCCCCAGGAAGCATTATTTTGATCACAGTTAAACTCACCATGCTGAAGAGCTGCGTGGCCATGGGCAAAAAATACCAGAAAGAACGAAAAAACAAACTCACCCATAGGCGATTTGCACACACGTGAAAACGCCAGCGGCATGAATTCCCTAAACCCTCACGTTTATACACCAACAACTCCTCCATTCGTGGGCGCGTTTTTGAAGATTTGTCCTGTATCCGTGAAAGGGTTAACTTATTTTGCTCTGAAATGCAGACTATATTATTTAAAAGAACACATCCATTGTTCGATATGTCAAACACAACATTTGTCAATCAAATGCCTTCAAGCACTGGGCTAGGTGACATTTACTCTTTTATAATCTGACGCAGTCCCTGGAGGCTTGCCTTTTTTCTTCTCATTTAAATAGCGCTCTGAGAACAAATCACATTTCAGGCAAAGTTGATAACTGCCAGTCACGATTCTCGCCTTGTTTACTATAATGAGCCGGGTAATAAATGCGTCTGACCATTCCGGCTGGCATTTGCATAGATGAATGACTTGTCCAGTCAATCGTTCTCTGGTGGTTTGGGCCTGTTTTTTTGTCAGCACAAAGAGCACTCGGTCTCGGCGGGATATGCCGCGGCCAAGCTCTCATTAGCAAAGAGCCTTTACCATGAATGATTCAAATAATTACCACAAAAATAATAAACTGTTTAGCGAGAAGAAAAAAAAACACCCAAAAGAGCGTTTCACGCGAAGGCTCTGCACGTCAACGTTTCCGACTCGGTGGCATTCAAACTGAGCAAGTGCGCTTTATTGTCACGAGACAAAGATCTCTTGTAACCGGATGGCCATTGTTTTACCTCCAATGGACCTTTTTCAGTTGGCCTTCTACCAAATGTGTGTCTGGAACGGCTCAGACAATGCACTGAATAATTAGGACATGTTCTAGCTATCCGGCCAATCTCATCCAAATCCTAAAGTTCTCGTTTCTTCCTGCCCAGATTCAGGGCGCACCATAATTCATAATAATACCCCACGCTATATGGGGTCGCATTAAAAAAAACAGAAGTGCTGTCTGGTTCAAATAGTGATTTGTTTGCAAAATTTTATTGCGGTGTGCTTTTTGCGAAATTGCACTATGCAGTACCCCAGCGGTTGTGGTAAATTCCTCCAGGTGAAATGACGCACTTCTTTAATGGGTTCAGTAGACGACGCATGCCCACACAATAGCTATTACATCAAATTGGGGGAAAAAAGCTTTATATAACGTTGACTGGCGCAATTTACAACGCCATATGCAATACTCATCTGTGCAATTTAACACCACAATAGCAAAAAAAGAAGGCCCCGTAACACGTCATTGTTAACTTGGACCCGGTTTGCCAGTGGCGTATCCTGCTTTCCTCCAAGACGCTCATGCAAAAAGCTGGAGTGTTCTTGGTGTGCAGTGGGCCAGGCAAGTGAGAGCGCTCTTCAGTAATGTAAGTCTACATGTATAATTAAGCGCTACTTGATATCGTTTTCAGAGTTCAAATAAATGAGCAGGCCACAATTAGACTCTGTTACAACCCTCGGAACCCTAGCAGCAAAGGGCATTCCTGAACCTGCTGTCACTGCACAATGTTGCCAGCCTACCTGCAACCGGCACTTTTCCCCACCCACACACCATGTATAATTTACCTTGTATTAGGCTCAGGGCATTTCAGAGCACTGCGTACAAAGGCCTATTGCGTTGCATGACAGCTCCTGAAGATTAGTTTTCGCCTGCCTTGGTCCTGTTATCATTTGGGTACATTGCTATTCAAACGGGTATATTTATTTGATTATTTGTTATTTGTGGCCAAATACAAGAAAACCAGTGGCTTCAGGTACCTCCAGGGAGAGTGGGAAATTAGGGAACAACGGGGAAGGACAGAAGAAATATGGTGGAGCAGGAGTTGAAGGAGATAGGGGGAGCCTTGGAAGCCCACTCACAACTTGGCCAAGGCTGCACTTCTGGGATTATGTTAAAGGTGAGTAATGATTAGTTCAGTTATGGGAAGGCTTGATTAAAAAGTTCAGTTTGAGGCCTTTTTGAAATTCTCTTTCTTTCTTTTGCTCTCAAGACTGGGTCATACTGTTGCAGATTTGTAGTCTTTGGGTACTGGGCAACTTAGATCAGAGTGTTGGCTGATGTAATTTGTACATTCCTTGCTGATGAATATATGAGACACCTTTATTTTTTTCAATATGTTTATTTTTAAACAAGTCAGGGTGGCAGCAATACAGGTTTACATTGAAGCATGTTATACATCAAATTAAGATCAAGTCCCACTCCCATCTACCCCCTTGCGGTTATCGGACCCGGCTGGGCGTCGGATGCCCAAGTTCATTATTTCTGTTCCTGGGGAACTCTTGCATCGTCCAGGACCCTCTGGGCCAATTGAGGTTTATAGGTCAGGGCCGGGAATTGTCGGTCATAGTCAAGAATTGGGCCCCAAATGTTTCGAAAATGGTGGAGGTGGCCTGCCCTGGCCGCAGTAACTTTTTCTGCGACCAATACATCCCATATTTTCACCCACCACAGGGACATGAGGGGACCATCCACGGATTTCCATGAGCGGGCGACCACTATTCTCCCTGCCAGGAGGCATTGAGTCAGTAACTTAGCTTTGCCTCCGGACCTTGGGTAGATCCCTGGGACAGGGGAGCCCAAGAGAATGGGTTTGGGTTCTAGAGGAAGCGTTGTCTGGGTGATCTCTACGATGTTAGCTATGCACTGCTTCCAAAAGCTTTGAACCTTTGGGTAGGTCCACCACATGTGAAAGAAGGACCCTACCTGACCACATTGTCTCCAGCAGGCCGGGTCAAGAGTGTGATTCATATGGTGGAGACTCAGAGGGGGATAATACCAGCGTAGTAGGATTTTATGGGCGCATTCTCTGTTGGTGATGCAGGCAGATGATGAGTGGGGGCGGGTCCAAATGTCTACCCAGGCCTGGTCCTCCATTGGGTGACCTCGGTCTGCCTCCCATTGTGCCATTGATTGAGTTTTTAGGGTAAGAAAGTCCTTTTAGAGATGCTTATACTGGGTAGAGATCTTGCCTCAGGTTGGGAGATCTTTTAGGGTCAACTCTAAGGCCGTAGGGGGGCGAGTTGCTGCTTGGCGGGTTTGAGTGTGGGAGCACCAATGGCATAGCTGAATATAGGTGAATCTATCCTTCTCCTGTAGCCGGAATGTTTCCTTGCATTGTTTTTCGAAGGTGCGAGAGAGTCCTCCTTCATAAAACTGTCCCAAAGACTCCAGGCCCCCCGCAATCCAGGTTTTGAAGTTTTGGCGGTTTGCCCCAGATGAGAAAGCTTGGTTCAAGAACACCGGATATGAGGGGTTAAGTCCTCTTGGGACCCCCTTCAGTTTTAGGGCTCTGTCCCAAGTATTTATAGTATGTTTGGTGGATGACAATAGTCCCTGCCATTGCCGCCCATCAGGGGTGAAATGTGTGGGAGGAAGCGTAGGGGAAGGCGAAGGCGCTCCTTTACCAGCTCCACGCACCTGGGGCGATCAGAGAGCATCTGCCATGCCTGGATACACGCCAATTGTGCTGCCACCTGATATCCCTGGAGGTCTGGGACCCCTAGGCTACCAAGTCTTGCGTTACCCAGCATTGTTCCTTTGGGAATCCTGGCTCTTTTCCCCTTCCAGATGAACTGTAGCATTTTCCTCTGCAGGCTTTGAAGAGCCTGTCAGTCTAGAAAAATTGATACCTCTCATGATTGGCGGCAAACGTATTTTGGTGGCCGTGGGCCAACCGTCTCATGCACGATATGATAGACATACAGGTTTCCGAGTTTGCCAATGAACAACCATTTTGATGTAACAAGGATCGCCATTTTGTTTTCCAACAATTGCTCATTGCTTTCTGTTCAAATTGCTTCGCAGCACATTTTCTGCTTACACTGCTCGACTGTTAATATTGTTGTCTGAACGTGAAAGGACAAGGCTGCAGGGCCGCAAGGCTAATAAGAGTTTGTTGAAACACAACATAGGCAGCGCCAGGAAAGAATGCCCGGCTCCCTCCCGAATGTAGCCTTGAAGCAGAGCTGCAGGGCATTTAATCATTTCACAGCTGCCAGCCAGTCTTGTTATATGGTAGAATATGTTAGAATAAAGCAGCTAAATGCTTGAATTATGCTCTTCTTACGGCCCCCCTTTACTGAGCCCTGTAGAGCGTGTCGGCTCCCAGGACACGAATAGCACCTCATAGATAGCAAGGTCTGGAATGTGACTCTTCCCCCGTATGTAGCTCGCTTCCAAGAACAGAAGCACTGTGTTCTGTTCAACAACTAAAAAAAAATTGCATATTGTTACTAGAATAGATATTTGAAGGTGTCCTATTCGTCGAAAGTGTCCATCATCACACCGAGTTCAAAGAAACCCAATAAAGGGGGGTGTTAAACATGTCATAGCTGATTTTATGATATGCATTTTGTATATATGTAACTGATGTACGTAATTCACTGTCTTGCGTCCCTCGAGGTCTAGATATACATGTCGCGGGGCGTGAGACCGAGTTGGCCAACTGAGACTATTTGCTTTGCAATAAACCCTAGCTTTGGGAATACAACCTCGTGTCTGGAGTATCTATCGTGTGTGGTGACTCGCCTTGTTTCCATAGACGTAAGGGACCCCTAGGGGCCCCTTTCAAGATGGAGCCCGAACAGGGACCCTCCCCCACTTGTTCCATCGTATACGTTGTAATTGAGTAAAGGCGGAGAATGGCGAGGACGGGGCGATCGAGCCGGGATCAAGAGGTCTTCGGGGCGCCCTGTAAAAGTGATGAGAGATTCCTTTGCAGATCTGCACACATCTGATCCCTGATCGATGTACCCGGCTAGAGAACAAGGAGGCGGGGTCCCGAAACGAGGCGGAAGCCAAGAAACGCAGACACAACGTCATTGGTTGCGTCAGTATACAGACGACTTGTGTCCTGAAGGACAAATTGATTTATCAGGCGAGTCATTCCCCGATTCAAAGTAATCCTGATATTAGTTGAGAGTTGACTTTGCAAAATCAAACGCGCTAGGTATGGTTTATTAACCAGGGGGAAGGTTGAAACATGCCTGGGGTATTGTCCACCCTAGCAGGGTTTTTCCGCTGTGGTAGACAATGTTTGGAGGATGGCCAAATTACGCCACCTGGGGGAACACCGGCATATGAGATGTATGTGAAGTATGGAGTGGGCGCAATAATATTCTGTGAGACTTGGCATAGGCAAACCAGAAAGCAACAAGACCATCAGTGGCCGATTAATGGTAGTTTTGAGATAGCGAGAATAGATAACCTGGAAAGGGTGTTAATAAGAAAGAAAGCGCGTCCTGCAGCATTTGATATCGTTAAGAACTGGAGAAGGGAAGCAATGCTCCGACTTAGGAGTAGAGCGAAGCATGCGCACAGGCATAAATTGAAAGGTGAAGTAGCGGAAGGAAAAGAGGAGGAGGAGTGGACTGAGAGTCTAAGGAGGTCAGGTAGACGTGACCAGTTGAATATAGAAAAAATATACCCACAATGAGAATTGCACATTGCAGATGAATTGATAGAAAACATATTGATCCATACTAAACAAGGCCCAAGATCAGAAGCGGGGCCAAACACGTCAGTAACTATTGCCCAAGTACCAAGTACCCCGCCCGGAGCTCAAACTCTCACTCCCGTAGCTCAAGCGCTCCCACAGCCACAGACCGCACACAAAACACTTCCTATTAGCCAACCAGGCCCACAGCAGACACTCCCCGCTTCTGTTGTCCCATCCGCACCTCCCGCCTTAGATACAGACTTGATATCGTCCGTCCCTCCCGGGGTTGAAGTAGAAACCACAGGGGTGAGAGGCGGGACAGAACAAAGTAGATGCGCGAGGGTAACTCGCAGTGCGATCAGCAAGGAAAGGAAGGTGGAATTGCAGCAACAGGCAGAAATGTATATAGACGGGAATGATGGGACGACAACATTGGCTTCGATATATGACTTCCGAAGAAGGAACGAAAGACAGGTAGTGTTGGAATGTATGAGTGAATGTTTGGTGGAGAGATGGAAACAGTTAATTGGGAAATTACCACCGCAGCGATTGTTAGATTTGAATGCATTAGCACGCTGTAGAGAGAGGGATGAAGAAGTGAGAGAACATGTATATGGACTTTTTGAACTTAAAAATGAATTAGATAATGATTATGCTGAAATGTTTACTGCACCTGGGTACAGGGGTAGGAATATCGGGAGAGATAGGAAGGGAATGCAAGGGTCACATAATGGACGGCAGCAGTTACCATCGCCGGGGCAGAAGGCGATGGTGGACGAATTATTGTTGTTAAAACAGGTGGGGGAAGACTTGAAAGCATGCATACTGAAAACACGGGTGCTACTGCAGCAAGTAGCAGGACATAATAGAGGGAGAGGGAATGCACAAGGAAGGAGTAATTCGACTATGCATGGGGGCCAGTGGTACCAAACCAGTGTGCGCACTGTAAGGATTAAGGACACTGGCGAGCGCAATGTCCACATCTGCAGAATAGAAATGGGTCTGGTCAGAGAAGACAGCACAGAGGGCACCAAGGAGCGAATGGACCAAATAGGAATAGTATGCAGCAGCACCACAATAATGGAGGTAATCAAAACCAAGCCCAAAACCAAAGTGCTCCTAACCAGAGTCAGGGACATCAAAACCAACAGTATGGAAACCAGAGTGGGGGAAATAGAGGGAAGAGTGGGAACATTTTCGATACAAAGCCAAACACGTATTACAGTGATAGTAATGATTACACATCGGACGATGTGTTATTTCTCCAATAGGACAGCCCAGGACAGGGGTCGGAACCATTGTCTATTCCTGTGAATCAGAGAGGACCCTATGTAGAAATGAGAGTCGGGAATGAGGAGCACCGCTTCCTTGTAAATACAGGAGCGCAAAAGTGTTCAATAGACCATCACTTGGTTCCAGATATACCACTGTCAGGGGAAAAGAATATTTCCGTAGGGTTCGCAGGTACACCAGTCATAAACCCAGTGTCCCAACCAGTCCCAGTTACCATAGGACCATTCACTGAACATTGTCCTTTCCTTTTAACAGAAAATTGTGGGGAGAACCTGTTGGGATTAAATTTGTTGAAAAAGTTATGTTCCGTTATACATTGCACGGCAGACGGGGTGTTCCTAACGATTTGGCCACAGGACGCCCCTGTGTCAGAATTCATGTCTGAAACTTTACCAGGAGAACTAAGTAAAGTGCCAACCTGTATATGGGCAATGCATGACAACGATGTAGGATGCTTGAAAGTAGAGCCAGTAAAGATCATTTTGAAAGAGGGTGTTACACTACTGCGAATTCCCCAATATGGAATTTCGGCTGAAGGTGAGAAATGATTGAAGAGTATTGTTACAGATTTGGTGAAATTAGGGGTGATTGAAGAAATTACAGGCAGTACATGCAACAGCCCGATTCTTCCAGTTTATAAAAAAGGAGGCAATGAAGTACCATACCGTTTCATAATTGATTTTCGCGCGCTAAACAAAGTAGTAGAGCCACAATTTCCTTTAGTGCCAGATGTCACTACGATATTGACAATGATACCTGTCTCAGCAGAATATTTTAGTGTAATTGATATAAAGAATGCTTTCTTTAGCATTCCGGTGGACAAGGACAGCAGATATTTGTACGCGTTCACATTAGGAGGACGATCATTTACATTTACGCGGATTCCGCAAGGATACACGGAAAGTCCAAGTATTTACAGTAGAGCATTGAAAGAACAGCTAGACATGCTAGAATTACCAGTGGGATGCGTACTCTTGCAATACATAGACGATATATTGTTAGCTGCTGACATAGAGGAGATTTGTAAAGAAAGCACTGTATTACTACTGTCACACCTAGCAGCACATGGCCATAAAGCTAGTTTGAAGAAGTTTCAATATAATCGAAAGGAGGTGGCCTATTTGGGCTACCTACTTTCGAAAGAAGGGAGAAGGCTAACGCCAGAACGCATAGAAAGTATTTCTCGTATGCCTATTCCAAAGACACAGAAAGGAGTCAGAGCCATAATAGGCATGGCTTCCTATTGCCGACAATGGATCGGTAATTTTGCGTTCATTGTGAAACCGATGGTGAATTTGACTAGAAAGGATGCGGTTATACCTTTACAGTGGGATGAGGAATGTCAGAGAGCGTTTGATCAATTGAAAACTGCATTATGTTCTGCTCCAGTTTTGGGCACACCAAATTATGAAAAGGTTTTTAGACTGTTTGTGTGTGAAAGTGAAGGATGTGCATTGGCAGTTTTGACACAGGAACAAGGTGGAAGAAATAGGCCGTGCGGCTATTTCTCTTCTGCGCTGGACCCTGTAGAGCGCGCACTACCACGATGTTTGCGATCTGTCGCGGCGGCTGCTGCGTCGGTGAAACAAACGGAAGGAATGGTATTGGGGCATACTTTAATTCTGATGGTGCCACATGCCATAAACGTTCTATTAAATAGGACACAGACGCAACACCTCAACTCTGCTAGATTGACAAGATATGAGATTATCTTGTTCGCGCCCCATATCCAAATTATGAGGTGTAGCGCTTTGAATCCTGTAGAATTAATGCCACTACCCATAAAAGAAATCGGTGACAACGAATCACCCCGCCATGATTGCTTAATGGTCACTGAGGAAGAAACGAAGGGGAGAGTTGATTTAAGTGACACCCCACAGAAAGAGCCAGATGGAGAGTTATTTTGTGATGGCTCTTGTTTTAAATTACCTGATGGCACGACAACTGCCGCCTACGCTATCACTACCCTAGAGAGCGTTGTAGAAAGCAAAAGAATCCCCTACAACTCGGCACAAGCCGCAGAGATAATAGCATTGACCAGAGCCTGCGAGATTTCTGAAAATTTGAATGTGAATATATATACTGATAGTCAGTATGCTTTTGGGGTGGTTCATAACTTTGGTTGACTCTGGGCTGAGAGAGGTTTTTTGACATCACATGGTGCCAGAATTCAACATGGCCCTTTGATTGTACGATTGCTGTCTGCACTCACGTTTCCAAAACGCCTAGCAATAGTGAAATGCGAGGCACATAAAAAGGTAACATGCAAAGTAGGAGAGGGAAACGCATTTGCAGACAGAATTGCAAAACAAACTGCCACTGATTTAAATACTAAAATGATGACAGTCCAGACTGAGGAAGTACCCTGTATGATAGAAAATGGAATTGCCACTGTCAAAGAGATGCAGGCCGAAGCCACGGCCGATGAGATACAAGGGTGGTCAAAGGGCTCTGCTGAGTTAGATCTGGAGGGTTGTTGGGTGGACAAGGGAACTAGAAACTGGATGTTGCCAAATTCATATGTGACTGCAATGGTCACAATGGCTCACAGCCCTACTCACATCTGTGCGAAAAAGATAATACAGCACCTATCCACAGTATGGCAGAATGTAAACATAAAGAAGAATGCAGAGAGGTTGGTGCAGGACTGTATCACGTGTTTACAACATAATGTAGGAAAGGGAACAGTGACTCCAATAGGCAGTTTTGGCCCGCCCTCTATGCCTTTTGAGGTAATCCATTTTGATTTCATAGAGATGGAGGGATGCCAAAACTTGAAATATGTCTTAGTGGTGATCTGTGCATTCAGCAAGTGGGTGGAGGTATATCCCTTAAAAGACTGCACAGCGATGAGTATGGCAAAAGTAATGCTTAAAGAATATTTTTCCCGTTTTTTGGCTTGCCCCGTGTCCTATGGTCAGATAATGGTCCACATTTTGTGGGCGCAGTGGTGTTACAGATATGTGCGGGTCTTCAGATTGATAAGAGATTTCATAGTTCAAGACATCCGAGTTCGGCCGGTCTTGTGGAGAGGCACAACGGGATCCTCAAGTCAAAAATAAGCAAGATAGGTGCAGGAAGCAAGTTCAGTTGGGTGGATGCATTACCAATAGCGCTATTATGCATGCGTACGTCTGTACAGGCTAGAACTGGGCTCTCCCCGTACAAAATCGTAATGGGGAGGCCGGCAAATGTTTGGTGCGCACCTCGACGACCTCAAAACGACTTAGCAAGGTAGAACATCCTGTGCTTAGTACTTATTGTGGCCTTTTAATGCAGAAATTGTGTTTGATTCATCAGCAGGTGCAGGAGGCTCTACCAGTGAGATACACCGGTCCGGGGCACGCGCTGGAGCCAGGCAACTGGGTGCTGCTAACATTTTTTGAAAGAAAGTCATCGTTAGCACCCAGGTGGCGCGGCCCCTATCAAGTACTCTTGGCAACGCAGACGGCGATACGGGTGGATGGACGGAAGTCGTGGATCCATGCCACCCATGCCAAAAAGATTCCAACTTTGCTGAAAGACTTGCCTGACCCAGATGACCGGAAAGAGACAGCGGTCCCAGAAACGCAAGAAACTGTTGCCAGTAAGCTGCCACCAAATGTGCCCGAGCGAGAAGTGAAACTCGAAATGAAGCCTGAAACGATTGCCAAGAAGGGGGAAGGGCAAAGAGTGCCCCAACGTTGCCCAGCAGAATCTACATCACTGTTGGCTGACACAAAATCTGCAATGCAAATGCCGGCAGACACTAAACGTGTACCCCTTTGGAGCCCACCAGCACTTGCCAGCACGCCAAAGACCGAATCTGCATCACTGGCGCGGCGCACACCAGCACCTGCCGCAGCGCCACAGGCTGACTTTGAGCCTGGATCTGGAAGTGCACCGGCACTGTTCATGGATCACACGATACCAGGAGTGAGGCGATATGATTTGCGGCCTCGAAAGACAAAGTGATCCACAGTTCTTTGATGCCTATGTTAACCTCTGGTTCCGCTCATGGACGGAGAAGGAACTAGAGGTGTAGAGGAGAGAAGCGTGAGAATTGTGCAAATCGGACAATTCAAGACTCGCGGCTCCTCGGTGCGATCATAAAAAGTACATGTGTCTGGAACCAGAGCGGACAAGCTGGTCGCACATGGTACTAAGGCAATAGATAACTGATCAAAAATCCTCTGAGCAGTATGAGAAAGGACAAGTGATCTTGCCTAAAAACAAATAAGCAAATCCAGGCTATAAAGGACTGGCAGAACTGAACTGTGACAATTCCGTTGAATTTATTGACATCAGAGCAAGTGCATCGAAGAGAGATATCCACGACGAACTCTAATAAGGAAGACGAAGGACGATGAGAAACATGTCAGGACCGGTTTCAGCCTCCTCCTGCACCACTGCTGAGAATAAGTTGATTGTAAAGACTGAAAGCTTAAGGAAAAAGCATGGTAAAAAGAATTGTATGCTGGCACTGACAATAATCATGTGCTTTATGAGTGTGGTAGCACCAAAAACGACAGCCTTAGTATTATGGTATGTGGAATCAATACACCCATTGGGAATGTTTTTACCAATAGTTAATATATCCACTACTGAAAGCCCAGTTCAGGTGATTACTTATACCTTGTCCCCAATGGAAGAAAGATACAGGGAAGGGTATGGGAACAATACGTTGTTATTGATTATGAATATGACACATGCAATTCTAAAGAAAACAAATTGCTGGGTACGTGCCCATTTACCGCAGCATGCTGGGAAAGGAATAGGTTGGTATGTACAGCCATTACCATTAAGTTCTGCATGTAGTGCATCTTTGAGTGCAATGTTCTATGGAAAATGGAATAAGAGTGGTACGGGTCAATTAGACAGAACAAACATGAATGAGTTTGAGGAAATAATTATGAGGCCTGTGGGTTGTTCCATATTCCATAAAGCACGAGTGATGACCCCAGAACCTACGAGGAAAAATATGCAAAAAATAACACGACAAAATAGACAAGATAGATTGTCCCCACCAGTTAAAACATCTGTGATGACGTTTCGTGTAAGAACAGACGGGAACAAAGATGCAGTTCCCCCTTCTTACACAGTGAATTATAACCTGAGAACTGTCCCTTTTTGTCTAAAAAAGAAAGGCTCCTATTCAGTCGGAACATTTACTGTATGCATGAATACAGTGGTATTAAAATGGGAAATAGAACCAGTATATGTGGGAGATCCAGTTTATTTGATATGTAGAGAGAAAGCATATCCTTGGTTGCCCAGAAACTGGGGAGGTACATGTTACCTAGGTCTACTGTTCCCGGGAGTGTTCCTCCTAGAAACAGCAGACATGGCCAGACTATCCAGATCTAGAACCAAAAGGAGTAGCGAAGGTGTTTTGATAGCGACTTACGTAGCAAAGTCATTCGTTCCATTCTTGTCCCAGATAGTGAACTCCTATAACATAAGGCAACTGTCCAGAATACTAAAAAATACCATAAACGCAACGACAGATATACTATTTAACATGACGTTGGAAGAAAAGGCAATCAGGTTAATGACACTGCAAAATAGAAAGGCTCTCGATGTGATCCTGGTTGATCGTGGGGGAATTTGCAAGATTGTGGGATCAGCGTGCTGTGTATTTGCAGATGACTACTCCCCTACGATTTTTGAAGCAATAAAGAAAATGCATGTCCTAAACTCCGAACTCCCTACTGGAGAAGGGGGCTGGGGAATAGGGTCCTGGTTTTGGGGAATATTGCGTTCTTGGGGATGGAAGTTGATCTCGATATTAGTAGTGGTGTTTGAAATATTCATAACGTGCTGTTGTTGCATACACTGCCTACCGATAGTTTGCACTGAGGTAACTGAGGGATGTACGAAGGGGTGTATGCATATGATAACAAGAAGAAAACAAACTTATGGTCGGGATGACAAAGACACAAATGAAATGAAAACAGTGAAAGAATTAATGGCTATAGATATTAATGAAGACAATGATGCTTATAGTAGCATGCAAAACTCATACATAAGTGCTTTACACTTATCGTCGTCAGAGGAGGACACAATAAGTGAATGAGACGTTTGGCATACGGCCAAAGGAGGTTTTGTCAATCTAGAAAAATTGATACCTCTCATGATTGGCGGCAAACGTATTTTGGTGGCCGTGGGCAAACCGTCTCATGCACGATATGATAGACATACAGGTTTCCGAGTTTGCCAATGAACGACCATTTTGATGTAACAAGGATCGCCATTTTGTTTTCTAACAATTGCTCATTGCTTTCTGTTCAAATTGCTTCGCAGCACATTTTCTGCTTACACTGCTCGACTGTTAATATTGTTGTCTGAACGTGAAAGGACAAGGCCGCAGGGCTGCGAGGCTAATAAGAGTTCATTGAAACACAACGTAGGCAGTGCCAGGAAGGAATGCCCGGCTCCCTCCCGAATGTAGCCTTGAAGCAGAGCCGCAGGGCATTTAATCATTTCACAGCTGCCAGCCAGTCTCGTTATATGGTAGAATATGTTAGAATAAAGCAGCTAAAGGCTTGAATTATCCTCTTCTTACGGCCCCCCTTTACTGAGCCCTGTAGAGCGTGTCGGCTCCCAGGACACGAATAGCACCTCATAGATAGCAAGTTCTGGAATGTGACTCTTCCCCCATATGTAGCTCGCTTCCAAGAACAGAAGCACTGTGTTCTGTTCAACAACTAAAAGATGCCTCCACACTTGTAAAATTGCATATTGTTACTAAAATAGATATTTTAAGGTGTCATATTCGTCGAAAGTGTCCATCATCACACCGAGTTCAAAGAAACCCAATAAAGGGGGGTGTTAAACATGTCATAGCTGATTGTATGATATGCATTTTGTATATATGTAACTGATGTATGTAATTCACTCTCTTGCGTCCCTCAAGGTCTAGAGAAACACGTTGCGGGGCGTGAGACCGAGTTGGCCAACTGAGACTATTTGCTTTGCAATAAACCCTAGCTTTGGGAATCCAACCTCGTGTCTGGCGTATCTATCGTGTGTGGTGACTCGCCTTGTTTCCATAGACGTAAGGGACCCCTAGGGGCCCCTTTCAAGCCGGTGTCGGAATCATGACCGGGAGGGATGAGCATGCATACAGGAATCTCGGGAGCAAGTTCATCTTGCTGGCAGTAACTCGGCCCATTAATGATATCTCTTGGGATGCCCAGCGCTTCAGGTCAATTTCCAGTTGTTTGAAGAGTGGGGGAAATTCACGTGGTACACGTTCTTTGGATCGGCTGGAACCTGAACTCCCAGTTAAGTGATAGCTCTCGTCTTCCATTGAATAGGGCACATTGGGATCAAGGCTTCCCGTTCTCCTGCGGTGATCCCCACCCTAGGGCCGCTGACTTGTCGAAATTGATGGAGAAGCCAGTAACCTTTCCATAGCTGTGTATTTCAGCTAGGGTGTGTGTCAGTGAGGAGCAGGGTTCTGAATTGGTGAGTAGGACGTCGTCAGCGTATAGCGCAAGTTTATGCTGTGATGGGCCAACCCGGGGGCCCTTGATCAGGTTATTCAGCCTAATTCTTTGGGCAAAGGGTTCCATAAGTATTGCAAATAGCAGAGGACATAACGGGCAGCTCTGTCTGGTTCCATAAGTTAGGGTTATTGAAGTAGTGCCATTGATCCTGAGGAGGGTTTTGAGCGACTTATAGTTAGCCAGGACCATGGTTCGGAATTCTGGGCCAAATCCAAAGGCCTCCAGAGTGAGCCTCATGAAGGTCCAGTCCATCTTGTCGAACGCTTTGGTTGCGTCGAGATCCATGAGCACTACTCCCTGGGCATCTTGGGAGGCCACGTCTAACAAGTTCAAGGCTCTACGAATATTGTCACCTGTCGATCTATTCTTGATAAATCTGGTTTGGTCGGGATGGATTATCTCAGGCAGTATGTGGGATAGGCGTGTCGCCAGGGTCTTGGAATATATGTTGGCATTGATGTTCAGCAGAGCAATTGGCCTATAGGAATCGGGGTTCCTTGGGTCCCCGCCGGGTTTGGGTATGAGAACAGTAATTGATTCTTGTATGGAGGGGGTTATTGTCCCCATGTCCCTGAAGGAGTTTAACAACTGTACTAGTGGAGCGAGGAGCTGGGGCTAAAGACCTTATAGAATCTAGTGGTGTACCCATCGTGGCCCGGGGCTCGAGATTTGAGGGATTTTATGGCTTCTTCTACCTTCTCACCTGAGATTGGGGTGTCCAAGTTGTCCCGGGCTGAGTCTCGGAGTTGTGGAAGAACTGCCGTCCATAAATATTCTATTTGCTCCTGCAGATTTCATGCTGGCGAAGTCATCACATTTGCCAGGTGGTCTGCTGCCAGCCGTTGTTTTTCTTGTTCGGCATATTGTATTCTGCCCTGCGGTTCCCGTAGTCCAACTATAGTGTTGCATTGTTTCACTTTGGCAAGTTTAGCCACCAGTAGTATGTTCGCTTTATTGATTTTTACATAGTAAAACTGCTTGGCTTTCGTTAATAGGTGCGCCGTGTGTTTGGTGTAGTGGGCATCGATCTTTTTCTGTGCAGTACGAATAGCTCATTGTGTCTTTGGTGACCAACCTTTCTCTTTATGAATCTTCTCTGCCTTCTGGAGTTCATCCTCGAGGATCAGGCGAGTTTGTCGCCTGTTTCTGTGGAAGGCTACTCCCTGGGCTATCAGCTCCCCACGTATTACCGCTTTCATAGCGTCCCAAGTGTTAGCCGGGGAGATATCCTCACTAGGGTTTTCTTTAAAGAAGTTCTTAATGGACTTTGCTATCAAGTCTCTTAGCGGCATCTCGTTGAGTATTGGGTCGTGCAGCTTCCATCTGCATTGAGAGGCAGGTGAAGGCTTGTGTACTCGTATCTCCAGGATCACCGGGGCATGGTCGGATACTATCCTTGCGCCTATGTTTACGTCATTGGCGTAAGCAAGCATTTGCGGGGATGCCAGGAGAAGGTCTATTCTGGAGAAAGTTCTGTGGATTTAAGAATAAAAGGAGGAGGGCAGGTGTGATTTGTCCTTTACGGGATCTGGGACCCCGTTGAAGTCGCCTCCAATTACTATCTGGCCTTCAAGAAAAGGAGAAAGAGTGGAGCTCAACCCCTCATAGAAGGTAGCTTGACCCGTATTTGGGCCGTACACCGTGACAAAGGAATATAACTGTCCCCACAACAGGCATTTCACTGCTGTAAATCGGCCTCCGGGCAAAGTTTTGTGTCCAGTATCTGGGGATTTAATCCTTTCCTGAAGAGAATCGTTGTGCCCCCTTTTTTAGTGCCTCCAGAGGCGAGAAATTGTTTCGGAAAATGCTGCGAGTGTAGAAGTCCCAAGTCTGCTGATAGAAGGTGTGTTTCCTGAAGCATGGCAACCGCTGCATTTTCATCTTGGAGTTTTTGCAGGATTGATTTGCGTTCAGCAGGAGAGTTTAATCCTTTGACATTCAGGGAAACAAATCTGAGAGTATGATGTTCCTGGATGGAAGGCGAGGCCTCCACTGTCTGTGGATGGGGGGAGTGGGATGGATGTGGGTCAGTCAACATTTTGAAAAGTCTGTAATCGCTTGCCGCCCTGCACCTGAAGTTTACGTTTGGACCTCCAACGGAAGGGCCAAAATGTAATTAAGGGGGGGCAGTATTGTATATCTGGCACCACCCCTGACCAACAGGGGCAAATAACTATTTTCAGCCAACGTGGCTAAAACTAAAAGCAAACTTGATAGATTATTCCAAGGACTCATAGGTGGATTGTGCCTTGGAAATGGTCATGGGCCGTGGGGGGGCCCACCGTGACGGATGTAAGGTTCATTTGTATTTACGTAAGTGGTGGAGCTCCATTGGGCCAAAGAGATATTCTGGGCCCAAAGGAAGAGAGAGTTATGCCGGAAAAGGAGCCATAGGAGACATGTCTCGGTTTTCCGAGAATTTGGGTTTTTAGATGTTTTCAGCCTATGTGTTCCATGTCTGTGCTGGGTCATTTCTTTTTCCTGAATCTCAGGACCCTCGACCAGGAGTTCTGTTTCGTTTTTGGTGGAGACGTAGGGTATTTATCAGTAGCGTTTTCCGAGGGTGAGGGGTTCTCAGGTGATGTTAAGTGCATAATTGCCTCTGCATCCTCAAGGTGGCAAATTTTCTTTAGGGTGACGTTGTAGGTGAACTGTAAGGCCGTCGGGAAAAGCCATCTATATTGAATCTGTTGGTCCTGGAGGAAAAGAGTCAGGGGCCGGAGGGATCTCCTTTTTTGGAGAGTGAGAAGAGATAAATCTGGTAGATCTGAAGGGGAGCACCCTGGAAGGTTAATTCATCCCTAGTGTGGGTGATCGATGAAATAGCCTCTTTTGTGGTGAAGAAGTGCACCCTGGTTATGATGTCAGGGGGGGAGTCCGTTTCTACCCCGCAGCGTGGGCGCAACCTGTGGGTGCAGTGTAGGAGGAGCTGAGATTTGTCTGATTGTGGAAGCAATGATTGAAAGAGGTCCCCCATGTATTCTGCCAAATTTTTGTCTGGTACTGAGGTTGGAATTCCTCAAATTCGGAGATTACTGCGTCAAGCTCTGTTCGAAAGGTCTTTCTGCTTGAATTCCAAAATTTCACACTTATCTTGTAGGGTCCTAATCGAGCGTTGAATTTCATTCAAGGCGGCTGAGTGGCCTGAGCACGATCTTTGACCTCCCACAATCTCTGTTCGGTCTCCGTCACTCTTTGGTCAGTGCGTTTCAATTTTGTGGTATGTTCGGTCATACAAGACCTGAATTCAGATTTAATGTCGGCCATGAATTCTAGGATACTGTTTTTGGTTGCAAGGGTCTCTTTGTCTTCCAAGGCTTTCTGTGGGGTGGAGATGGGGGGGGTCCATTTTCTTACTTTTGTCAGCCGATAATAGCATTGTGGCAATGTCTGGGTTCTTACTGGATTTTGCTTGTTTAGCCATGGTGTATAAGGCGGTCAGGTTGTTCTCCCAGTAGTAATTAGGGGTGCCTGGGTGTTGTATGGCTCCGCCCACTCAGGGCAATGAAGATTCGCTGGTGTAGGTAGTAGGGTAGCTGGTGAGAAGGTCACACGCTAGCTCAGATCGTGCGCGATGGCAGGAGGCCTCTTTTAGGCAGCCAGAGGAGGCGGGGAGGCTGGTGTGTGGGCCGGGGCACCCCAGGAGATGATTCAGAGAGGGGGGGGGGGGGGAAGGTTGCCGTGTAGGCAAGGCAGAAAGGAGTGTTGATACCAAATGACTCCCTCTGGGGTCCGTCTGTGTGCACTGATCTTACTTTACTTGGCGAGGGTTCTGATGGGAGTAAGAGCTCACTTGATGGTTTTAGAGTAGGGCACCCCGTTGTGTTGGGTCAGTAGAGTCCCTGAGGCAGAGCTCAAGCGGGTTCAATTCACATCACTTGACCTGCTTGTAAGATGCTGATGAGGATGGATGTGAGGAGAGTTCTCTCAGTCCCTCTTTAAAAAGTATGGCAAGTGGGCCGGGGCACCCCAGGAGATGATCAAAAGATCAAGAGAGGAGGGGTGAGGCAGAGGTCCCCGGGTCCTCCTGAGTGGAGCAGTCCCCACAGCGGGCGGGCAGCTCGCCCGTAGTGTGTATATGGAGGCTGGCATGGGGGGCTCCCTCTCTCCCCCCCCCCCAAGGCTGCAGCTCCAGATCCCCCTCTACTAGGGCTCCTCCTCTGGGGCAGAGAAAGGCCTCATGTGGAACTCTCTCGTGGGCCGCAGGACCGGACCTAAACTCTGTGATCGTGTCCCCGTGTCCCGGGTTGGGAGTGCAGGTGGGGGGGTTACCCCACCTGTGGCATCTTGGGGTGGCCAGGGAGCCCCAGAAATGGAAGTGAGGCAGATGGTGCAGCCCCTGGGGTGGGCCGGGCTCCCCTGGTGAAGCAGTGGTAATCCGGATGAGGTTTGAGAGGTCCACCAGGGGACGCCGGAGGGGACCATCCGCTGGTGTCTGTTGGGGCCGGGGGTCCGCTGGGTCCGGGGCAGCCCCCCAGGCTCCCACTATATGAGCCTTTTTGCCTCTGCACACCACTGGAAGCTCTGTCGGAGCTACTGGCCCCGAGGTCGTGGGCCTCCAATACGGAGAGCAGATGGAGGTGGGTGCGGGAGAATGCTGCAGGGAGGCTCTGTGACCCCTCTCATCAGGCGTTCAGTAACGTAGGTCCACCAGAGCACCAATGGTGTTAGTAGTGCCCGGGTGGCACCCCACCGATGAAGTACCCCAGTGCGGCTCACCAGAGCCACGGGCCCCTTTCTCCTCCCTCTCTCCTGCAGGATTCTTCAGGCTCCGCGATCCCGCCCGCCATCTTGGATTATGCGGCGGAGGGGCTGCGGAGTAAATCAGGCTCGTATTCCACCTTCCCCGGGTCTCAGGCTTCCAATAATGCACAGACAGGAGCCTCATATCTTCCTACACCGTCACCAGTGGTCTGATTATAAAATTAATTGCCAGAATCACCCTAAAATGCGAGCCACAGCGGGCATCCCACAGAGGCCATCAGGAAAGCAACCGCATCGTCGGCGCTCCAGGCCACGCCCCATGTAAGAGACATCTTGATGGTGGTGGGGGGTTTGGCGAGCCACCACTACTCATTGTTGGCGCCAAAGGATCCAGAATGCTTGGAAATTTAGCAAAGAATTGTTACATTTATTCTTTGGGAGATGGGGAGCTAAGCAAGTGGTTTCAGCCCATGGCACGTGTCCTGTTCCAGTGAAGTTGTTTCACAAGCTGCTTTTTTAGGTAGGCAATGTAAAGACCATTACAATAATCCCAGCAAGATTAATCAGTTGCACCAGGGAGGGGCATCTAGCTACTAAGGTTACCGGGAACAAGGGAGGAATCTGCCAGTAACCACTCACATTCTCTCAGCCTCCTGTGCCTCCCCCTCATGTGTCTGCCAATTTATAACTATTCAGGTGTGTGCCCAAGGCCCCCTTCCCCATACCTCCAGCCCTCACCAGAATACTGCACATGCCTACCTCGCCTTGAACACCCACTTAAGTCGTGCACCCCACCAATCCTCCCACTGTTACCACCTGTCTCCGATATACCGCCCACACTACTTCATCATGGCCACCATAGAAATAGGAGAATTACATCCTTTACTATTTTCCGTGGCGGATAGCTTTGATGTTTTGTTCTATGGGAAGTTAAGCATGTGCATTCATTGTGGCCATAATTTCCCTTAATAAAAATATTAGGACCTCTGGATGAAAACCTAAGTGTGCTAATAGCAATAACCACCCATTCGGTGGAGACTAGAGCCAGTAACATCCCTGACGCCTCGCAGATGCCCTTGCAAAGGGCCCACTTAGGCTGGGCGTGTGAGTTATTACCTGCCTGTCCACGCCCAAATGGCTTATTGCTATTAAGGACCTCATCATCTCAATTGTGTAGTCCAGCTCCAGGAAAGCCTAACAACAATTTCAATTGCACAGGACCACAATCGAGGACTTTTAACAACCCACTCCCAAACATGTCTTGCACAATTATTAATTCTGTTCCTTTTTACGTACTCGGGTAACCTTAGCTTAATGGTTTGGCACACCACAATTGCACTCTGATCTTCTGAGACAAGACCCAAGCTGTGTTGTAACAATATATTTTTTATATTTTAATTAGACCCCAAAATAAACAGGTGTCTCTACATTCTTAAATAAAGGTAAATACACCTGAAACACTGGTGCCAGAAACAAGCAGAACCAATCTCAGTGTGAACATTAATTTACTCTGCCTAATTTGTTCTTTCTATGAATAGTTGTAATTCTGTTCCATTTACAATATTAATTCGAAACAAACACATACCCTTCTGTCAGTTGGTAGAGATTTATTCAGAATAACATTACAGATAAAACAGAATCACAGTATTATTTTCTGTAGTTGCCGCTTAACATGCTTTAGAAAATTTAAGGCATGTCCCTTTTGAAATGTTACACAATCACACATTTAGAAAATCAGAATAGTGAAGGAATCAACTGTTAAGATGGCCCAGAAAAGACCCAAATTACCCAGAGCACTAAGAGTCAATCCAAACAGGGCTCAAAGACGAAGTAGACAAAGTACAAGGCAAAATCCAGCTTATTATCATCCAAATAAAGCAGGGACAAGGTTAGTGGTAGTGGCTACATATACACTCTAATGTATTAAACGTTTCATTGGTTGATAGTTCCACCTGGAACCACCTCTAAATTGATAACGGTAATAATAAGTGTAATAATACACCATCCCTACACCAAGTGATTGGTTGGCAAGCTATATCATGTGTGGCATACCATTGGGGTTTCTAATCAGTTGGCTTCTTGCTGACCAACCTTGGAAACTTGACAGGTTGTTAAGACATGAGCCAGACAGGTAGTAGGGGGAGAGAGGCCCATGGAATGTTCATTGTTCATTCAAAAAAAGTTACCATACTTCATTCCTAGTCCATGAGCCAGAGTGATCTCTTTGTACTTGGCCTTGTGTGGTGTCTCATGTCTGTGTGTACATGTAGGGGGTACGGCAGGTGTCTATCTGCGCTCTCTCATAATGAATAGACAATGGGCCTCATGGTGAGTTTGCCGGTCTGGAAATAAGGGTGCCGGTAAGCTCACTGGCACCCTTGTTTTTGGACCGGCAAACTACGGGTTTGCCTGTCTGAACCTGCCGGGCACAGCGGTCATGGTAGGCAAAGCCGTCACAGAAGCACCGGCACCATTAACAACAATGCTGGTGCTTCCGTGTCCCCACTCTCATAGATTCCTATGGTACTCTTTGGGAATGGGGATTAACAGAATTACCGGCGCCTGACTTTCCGGCCGCTGGACTTGTAATAGCCCGGTGGCACCGGGAAGTCCAGTGCCGGTATTTTTTTACAGGTCCGCCGGCGACCCGCCGGTAGCACCGGCAGGGTAACCGCCAGACCCGTAATGTGGCCCAATGTCTTTCCAATTATGGGTCATGTGTGAAGAGAGTGTGCATGAAATCCAATTACCTACTATTTATTAAAGTTTAGCTGACATTACCGTGTGTGTTGTGTTTTCTGTTGCCGCCAGGGACACCCTTGAGATATCCTTTATGGAGCTTTTTGGCTTACTTTGTCCTTGCACCTGGATAACAAAGACTGAAAAAGAAGGAAAATAATGCTAGTAAGAAAACAAAGCAGAGACCATGTTGAATTTAAAAAAGAGAGAAATGCCTTACATGTTGCATTACGGAGATGGAATAGAGTCAATAGATTGCTTAGATATCAGCATCAGGGGGAAGAGATGTCAGCAGATCTTATCACTAACAACAGCCGCAACTACTGGTCACTGATGAATGGTGGAAAAACCTCTCAATGTTCTGTGCTGAGTGCGTGCGTGACAGAGGAAGCATGGTGTGCCCATTTCTGAGATCTGTTTAGTCCTCCATAAGATAAAAAAGATATCTCCTTGGATAAAGCTCCCTGGATGAGGTGCTGTATGCCAGAGACTGTTAGAGACCTGACCTGCAAAGCTTCCTGCTCGAGAGCAGTGGGACCCAATGGACTCTCAAACCATATATTGAAAGAGAATGTAGAAGTCTGGACGACAGTGTTCTACAAGCTATTTATGAATTGTTTTGACAATGAACACTGCCCTCCTAGCTGGAAATCTGCAGCTGTTGTGCGATTTTTAAAAGGGACGACCAGGCGATTCCTAACAACTATCCCCCATCATCCTTTTGGATGCAGATAGCAAGATTTTTGCAGGTGTGGTTCTGAGGCAACTGGTGCACTGGGCTAATGAATATAACATTTAGATAAATCTCAGATTGGCTTCAGGAAAGGATTGTCCACTTCACTAAATGGTCTAATAGTAAACTCTCTTAGAGATAAAGCATGGACGGTGGGCAATGCACCTCTATATGTGGCACTAATAGATTTCACAAAGGCCTTTGACACGGTGAATAGGGCCTCACTTTGAACAAAGCTAAACAAATGGGGTATCCCTCATGGGCTATTGGCAATCTTGGTTTATTTGCCTGAGGATAGAAACATCATGGTCAGATTGGATGGCTCTGGGCACTTAACAAGAAAGATCCCGACTGGGCGAGGTGTGAGACAAGGCTGCATCTTTGTCCCATTTCTTTTCAATCTGTACTTAGCAAACATTACAAAACATCTGGAGAAGGCTGAATTTGCAAGTCCCAGAGTGGGTTCACAAAGGGTGTGCTGGCTGGCCTATGCTGATGACATCCTGCTCATGGACTTCACCCCTAGGGGAATGTAGGGCTTGCTCGTTGCCATACGCATATATGCCTCAGCTAATGAATTGATAATAAATCTGGCTAAAACAAACATCCTCAGAATGGGTAGTCATGCGAAAAATGTTGAGAAAATCACATGGAAGCTGGAAACAATTAGCATCAAGCCAGTATTGGAAACTAAATATTTGGGATTTAGATTTGACAGCTTACCCCAACGGTGCATTACTGAAAAAGATACTGGGAGAAAAAATTTATCAGCTCACAGCCCAACTGACAAACATAAAAAATAAATACTGCAAATTCTCACGAAAACCAATGCTCACTTTCTATAGAGACAAAATCATCCCCACTACTATTTATGATTGGATACCGAATATCAGGCCTGGGACCTTTACTGGGACTATTGGGAGGGACGAGTGTGGAAAAAGGCCTTGATGCTCCCATTGTCCCTGCCAATAGTAGCCCTGCGCTACGAATCAGGCCTAAAATCGCTGAGAGTAAGTTTAGAATGGAAACTACTGCAGCTATACAGATCAATCAAATTCCCACAAGACAATACGCTGTACATGGACTTTGCCCAGGAAGAAGCGAGGGGATCAAATGCTTTCATTGAACATCTGAAATAAAAGGTAGAATCCATTTTAGCGCGATCACAAAAACGATTATAGATTTAAACGTAAACCTTAAGGCCTTATTCGAAATGGATTGGATAATAACTATTGATATCATAAGAAATGTGACATTTCAGGGCAGCCCCTCTATTCTAGACAAAAACCAATGAGTTCTTCCTCACCACCTGGTTCAATTTCCAGATTGCTGAGGTAGAGCTGCTATATTAAAACTCTGTTTAAATTTGTTGCAGTCAGGTGACATTTTTATCAAGCAGACAACACATGAGACCAATGAGAAACTTGTGTGCACTGTGTGATCTATGTGTAAGTCAATCTCTCTACCATATCCTGATAGAGTGTGCAGGAACAAGATCCCAGAGAATTCAAATGTTCTCCAGATTTGTGGATCGGCTTAGTTGGCTAGATTCTGGAAACTTCTGGCAGCTTCTATCCTTGGGGCATGAAACCTTCCTGTCCTTAGAACTATACAAACTACTGAACATTTTGAAATTGTATGATGACATGCCTCAGGGATTAGTGGGTTGAAATCTGAATTTTGTAGATTTTTTAAGTAAGATGCAATTTGGGATATATCTCTTGATTGGGGAGATTGTCTAACTTTTTAAAGAAAATATGAAGATCAGGAATTATTTTGTTAATGTTGTTTTTTGTACTTTTGTGAAAATCCATTTGACTGACTGTAGCACATTATTAATAAAAAACAACAAAACCCCCCAAACATTGGTTGTGCTGTTAATTAATCTGGGAATATATTTCTTTCATCTTGGGAATTGCTATCTCATGCTTTCGTCCTGCCATTCCTATTCTCCCTTATTCATGGCAACTTTGGCTTGGGTTGCTAGCTACTGTCTGAGCTCTGCATCATGGATCTGCATTTCTGTGGATTCGGCGTTTTGAGTTTTCTCAACGTCTTGAGGCCTTTTGTTTAGTTAAAAGCATGCTGCGGAAGATGGCTGCCCAATTACACTCTTGTTTCTATTTTAGTGAGCTATATTTGCATATTGTTCATGTTTCAAATAATTTGGACATTGCTTATGTTAGTGTTCTTTGTGTTTTGTGGATGCTTTGTTAATATTCCTGATGTATAAATGCATATTTTACCTTGTGTCTGCATTTCTTCATGTGGAGTCCATGTGTGCTTCATGTCTAATGCATGCGCTTGTTACTGTTACAGTGTTAGTTCTTGCTTCTGCCATCTTCATCTTAAATGGTCTCTGTCTTGCTGTACCTTTCTGGGATAAGGGCGGTATTTGTATTTGTTTATTATTTGTATCGCGTGCCTAACCCTGGGGTAACTGGGCGCTTGAAAGACTTAGTGATACCGACATGTGCGGGCAAACAGATTAAAAACAACAGTAATAAATAGAACTGAGGGACCCTGGTTACATATATGGGTCAAATAATGGGATACAGGACGGCATACAAATTAAAGACAGTGGGAATCAAAAGGCCAGAAAAGGACCCTGGTTACAAATGGGTCAAATGGGTCAAGAGCTGCAGTCAGGAGAGTACAAAAGTATCAGCTATCAGCGAATCTCAGAGTATGATAGGCTTGATGATTACTTTTTACAGTGGCGGTTTGTTGTTCAGCCAGTTTTTTATACCGGCTTTGAATGTGAGAAAGGAAGGTTCCAGTCTTAGGGAAATGGGGGTGGCATTCCACCGCTTGGCAGCTTGGACTGGGAAGCTGGCTTCTCCTGCTGTTTTAAGATTGTATCTCGGGATCACTAAATTATGTGAGGAAGAGGATCTGGTGGTGCGTGCAGGCTGTTGTAGGCAGATTTTGTCAGCCAGGTAATTAGGGGCTGCGTTGGACAGGCATTTGTGGGTGATGGCCAGAGTGCGTAGCGTGATTCTATCATGGATAGGAAGCCAGTTGGCGTTCTGTCTGCGTGTGGAGATGTGGCAGGATTTATGGAGACTGAGAGCAGCTCTAAGTGAGTTATTCTTTAACACCTGGAGTTTGTTATGGTTATGTTCCGAAGAACCCAGGAAGAGAGTGTTACAGTAGTCAATTTTCGAGAGAGCCAGAGCTCTTGCCAGTATTAAACAGCTACTTGGTGATAGAAAGGATTTACAGCTGTTGATTAGTTTGTTAGTATAGGCTGTGGAGGATGCATCGCTGTTAACCTGTTTTTTAAGAGAAAGAGTTGAGTCGAGATAGACCTCTAATGTTTTTATCTCTTTGGATACCTTGATTATGTTGCTGTCAATAAGGAAGGAAGAGTATCTGGTGTCCAGTTTGTTCAGGCGTGCCTGAGTACCCACAATCATTACCTCAGTTTTATCGTGATTGAGACACATGCTGTTTGTGGCCATCTAGGCTTGGATTTCTGAATAGGTGTTGTTAAGCAATATGAAGTCATGGTCATAGCAGCCGGTGAGGGGGATAAGGACTTGAGTGTCATCTGCATAGTTCGTATAGATGACACCCAATTTATCCAAACATTAGGAGCTTCGTGAAGACATTGTATAGTGTGGGTGACACACAGGAGCCCTGTGGGACACTACACTGTATGGGAGTTGGGTCGGCTGAGGCAGAGGGTGAGAAGACTCTGGTGGTTTGGTTTGAGAGCAATGGTTCAATCCAATCTGAGGCATCCGTTGAGAAGGCTGATGCTGTGGTCAGGTGTTTGGTTAGTATTTGGTGGTCAACGAGGTTGAAGGCCGCAGATAAATCAAGTAATAGTAGAATTGTTAATTTACCTTTGTCCTTCGCCTCGCCCATTTGTATCTTAAGGTTTAGAAGGGCTGTCTGAGTTCCATGTCTGGGTCTGAAGCCAAATTGTCTGAGTCCTAGGAGGTTGTTCTCCTCTAGGTGTTTCTGGATTTGTAGGTAAGCTACACAATCCAGAATTTTCAGAAGGAATTGGACGGTGGTGATGGGTCTGTAGTTGGTGTGGACATTGGACATTGGGGTTGAGTTTTTTTTTTTTAGTAGTGGCATAACCCATGCTTCCTTGAGGTTGTTAGGTACCTGGTTGGATGCGAATGATGAATTGATCAGTGTGGTGGTAAAAGAGGCTAGTTTTTTGGCTTCATCCTTGAGGATGGTAGTTGGACATACATCGCCTTGGCAATGGGATGGTTTTAGGCTTTTTATGATGTCTTCAACTTCCTTGGGAGTTACTTGCGACAAGGAGAATGGGGTGCAAGGGTGGGAGGTGATGTCTGGGTTGTGGTGGGGGCTCTGAGGCTCATTGGTGAGACTTGCCTTTTTAGCTTTGATTTTGTTTTGGAGTAGGGTTATTTTGTCTGCAAGGGCTTGTTGGATTTTTGTACACCATTCTGTGTTTTTGATGCAGTCTTGTGAGGGTGGTGAGGGTGATTCGAGTTCTTTTAGTATGCTAAAAAGTTCCTTAGTTCTGGAGTTGGCGTTTTGGATTCTGGAGTTATAGGTGTCTTTTTTGGCAGATAGGATGGCCTTTTTGTAGGTTGTGGAGGCTAATGTGAAGGCAGCTTTGTCAGAGATGGATGGAGTTTTGCGCCAGGTGGCTTCAGCTGATCTTTTTATGTTTCTGAGGTTTTTTAATTCAGGGGTGAACCACTTGCTGAGGTGAGACAGGGGTTTGGCTTTCCTGAGTTTTAGAGTGGCTACCGTGTCTAGAGCACTTTTAAGTGTGCTGTTATAGAGGTCTACCAGATTAGAGGGGTCGAGATTGAGGAAGGCAGTCTCATTGAGCAGTCACTAATGAGGGGTTGGAGGCTGTCTAAGGTGATGCCCCGACAGTTCCTGGATAGCGAGGGTGGTTCTGGGGCGGTTTTGGAGGAGGGGGTCCAGGGATGGAGAATATAATTAGATGATGGTCTGACCATACAACAGGGTTGTTTTGGGTGATGGCGATGGAACAATTGAGGTCAGAGACCCAGTCCAGTGTTCTTCCTTTGGAATGGGTGGGTGAGGTAATTCTATGTGCAAAACCTAGGTTAGAGATGGTGTTGTCCACAGCTAACGCAGCGGGGTCTTTAGAGTCATGGAGTCCCAGGTTAAGGTCTTTTAGAAGGATTGTCTTGGATCCTATTTTGGTATGAGTGGAAGGGAGTTCCATGATGTCGTCCTCGAAGGTGAGCGATGGGCCAGGGGGTCGGTAGATGAGGTGCATGAGTATTGTGTGTGAATGTGACAAAGTTAGTTTGTCCGATAATGGTATGGTTGCCGCAGTGAGTAACGTTACTCAGTTGTGCGGTATTGGGTCAGGGGAGGGAGAGAAACTACAGATGATGTATTTATCTGCCTCTCAACACAACAGGTCACTCACCTAAAGGTCTCAGTCATTCACTCATGGCATAACACTTTGACTTCTGTGCTGTTTTGAATTGCAATACAGTTGAAATTGGTACTTTAAAAATGACATTCCGAATGAAGGGGATTAAAACACAACCCACCCAGGTGGCTATTGGGATTCTGTTCCCCCTTACACCATTCCTTTTATGGTCACTTTAAGCACTAGCATATCAGTTCAATCAAAACCTTTATTTAAATTATTCCATTAGAGAGAAAAAGGTTTTATAATCACACTTAATTTGTAAGTCTCATTGTGCACCATACGCCCCACAACAAGCCATATTTTGCTTCTTTGGAAACCAAGGGCCTTCATTAATTTCCAGGAAGCAAAGGCCAGTATGCTCTGCACTATACTAAATTCTTATTGGGATGTACTTTTAAGTATTCTTTCGTGCGTTCAAGAAAGGTTTAGTGGACACAAGGCAGCAGGATGCTGCACAGAATGGGCAATCCACTGGCTCCCTCTGGCTATTCTCTCCCCACTGCCTGGGGATCAGCAGGGGGCCTTCCCTGCTCCACCAAGGAACCAACTTCATTTGTATGCAATCAGGTCCTTCTCCTTAGCACTAGGCTCCTCTCTGCTTGAGTCCATGTCTAGAGTGATACCCCTGGATGGCAATGAAGCCTCTCTTTTAGAATGGATACTTTCTTCCATCTGTTAAAATCAGTCAGACACCATATGGGATTCCTGTTATTCTTCCAGAACCTTTTCTCTTTCTGCTCTTGATGTTTCCCAAATCTGTCACCTCTCTGCAGAGTTAAGCCTTTAAAAGGGAGTAACCCCTTCCCCGTATGAGGTATTTGTGATGAAAGAATTTTTGTTGTCGTTCTCTATTTTGATTAGGTACTTGGATTTCATGACAATTCATCAAACTGCCCCACCTACGCCTAAATAATCGTTTGTGGATGAAAGGAATCCTTACATTTCTGCCTTCCCTTTACTGGAGAAGATATCACATTTCCCTAAGAACCTTAGTTTCAGCAAAATGACATTACCAAAAGGAACATTTGGTCAAATGCATGCAAGGGTATTAAAATTACATTTTATATTACTTCCATCTCCTTAAAAATAATAGCTTGAAACTTTGCAAAGTGATCTACTTTCTGCAATGTCTCTTAGATTCAGCTAGGATAAAGGGTATCAACAGTATCTACAATGATTTTTCATACTAAAATATGGTTGTCTTTCTATGAAACTAACATATTTTGAAAATACCTTTCCTGAATATCGCAGTCATATTTAACTTTTTTTTATTAGCTAACATAATTAAGTACTGAAGCATGACTGTATCTCTTGAAATCATCCCATTTTAAAACCTCCTGTTTGCAAAATATGCCTTTCCATTTCATTTCTGCTTTTCACATGTGCCACTTTGAATGCTTTATCCCATACTCAAGCCACAAATTGACATCTTTGAAGATAAGATTCATACCTTCCTCAGTAAAAAAAACTCTTCTTTTAAGCCGTCAGAATATTTACATTGTAGGTTTCCAAGACCCTGCGAAGGAAGTGTAGAAAAATAGCATCTGGGTTCTGTGGGATAATCCATCATCATTCCTTACTTTTGTTCTGGTCTTCCTTCATCATAGCCCTTTACCACAGTCCTTTGTCCCGCTTCTTCATCATTGTCCTTCATCTTAGCCATTTGCCATGGTACTTCTCCTTGCCATAGATGGCAGTTTTTATTCCTGGGAGGCCCTAAACGAGCATGAACCAAGGTAAGCAGAAATCCACAGATATAGTTGTGAGGATGATGCAATAACTGCAGTCATAGTTGAGGATGGTAGTCCAGTGAAATGTCTGATTGGTTGGTTCACACATGAAAGCTCATAAGGCTGTGCAGGCGTGATGTTAGCCTCTGGCCCAGGAGCATGCAGTAACAACACCAATGTAGGCATGTTTTACTGCCTAATAATGGGAACAGTAGTCACATGGTCTTTAGACACTGGATCAGGTCAATGACAAGACCAGTGAAGGTGATGGTCTGTGTCACATGGGTAAGCCAGGCGGAATTGCACAGGTCCTATATAGTGCTGTAAAGCCATTCCCTACAAGGTCAGAGGATACTCTGTTGGGAAGTTAATTGTTTATGTAATCGACTAAATGTAACTGACTGACTTTCTGTATTAGGCCTATTGTGTGAAACCTTATAAAATCCCAGAGTTTTCTGTGCTTGCTGGCCACATTTTTTGGACGAGGATACCAGTTTCCTTGACAATTTCTGCATGGTTTTGTGGAAATATATGTTACATTTGCTGCCTGCGATTAGTTGTTGGATTACTAGTGACTGGTTTCAACATCCTTCATCTTACTCCTTGATGCTCATCCTTCTCCTTCATCACCTCCCTTCATCGTAGTCTTTCTCCATTGTCATAGTCTTTCTCCTTCATCACATTGTTTGGTCCTACTTCTTTTCCTTCGTCATAATCCCTCATCGTGGTATTTCTAATTCACCACATTCCTTGATCTTAGTCCTTCTCCTTCGTCATAGTCCTCCATTTTAGTACTTCTTGTTCATCTTAGTCCTTCTCCAATCATAGCCCTTTGCCTTCTTCATAGTCCTTCATCACAGTCCTTCATCATAGTCCTTCCCCATTGCCCCGTCCCTTCCCCATCATCATAGTCCTTTTCTTTCATCTAAGTAATGTGTTATAGCCCTTCATCATAGTCCATCCACATAGTTCTTCTTCTTTCTTTATAATAGTCTTTTTTTCCTTCACAATAGTCTTTCATCACAGCCCTTCTCCTCTATTATAGTCATTCCCCTTTGTAATAGCCCTTTGTTATTGTCCTTCATGAGAGTCCTTCCCATTTGCCCTGGTCCTTCCCGTTCATCATAGTTGTTTTCCTTCCACATAGTTCTTCTTTCATAGACCTGCTTCATCTTAGCCCTTCTCCTTCATCATTCCACTGTCCTAGTCTTTCTCCAACTTCATAGTCCATCATTATGGTATTTCTCCTTCAGCATATTCTTTAATTGAAACCCTTCTTTTCCATCAGAGGATTTTGCCCTCATCATCTCCTTTCTTACAGTCTTCTCCTTGATGACACTTTATTTGTCTGTTTCCCTTCCTCTTGACATGTCCTCCTCCCTATTTTGGGGGGTTTAACCAACAATCTTTTGACTGCATGACTTGTTTTGCTACTTGGGAGGCCAACCATTTAATCATGACCACTCTAATGCAGTCCCTGTGAGGTTGGGCTGCACTTGGCCTTGGTCTACCTTTTCCACCCAGCCAAACTTCTGAACGGGCTGCAGAAATCCACAATGTGCAGGTCTCTTGTCTTGGATTTAGCTCCCATAAAGGATACTCACTCAGGCAGCTCGGGAAAGGGATACTGGCAAAAGTAATCACCTGTTTGCCGCTTTGGCAAGCTTGACCTTGCACTGATTTATTTCACTGATGCCAGCATTACAGCAGTAATTGTCATGGTCACATCTCTGTCAGTACCTCCCAACCTCCTTTTCTCTGTCATTCATCCTCACTATCTCCCTCTCTGTCGCTATCTCTCTGCCCTAGTACTCCCACTTCCATATTTCCCAACCTGTCCTCCCAACCCTGCTTGCACCTCCCTTAATGCCACATGCTTTTCAGTCAGATAGCTTTCCTTGCAGTCCTACTGCTTCCTCCTCATCTCTCTTTGACTGCCTACCTTCTCGATCTCTCCCCTGTATTGTTTCTTTGCTTCATCCCTTCTTCTCTTTCCCATTCTTTCCTTAGTTCCTTTCTGTGTTCCCTTGAGTTACCTCATTCATCTCCTATGCCTCAGCTATGCCTGTCGCATGCTTCGGTTGTCTCATGCTTTTCTTCCAAGTATCTGCTTCCCTTCCACTTTTGGCCTCCGTTCTTGTGGGATTATTCTGTTGGGCGTTATTCCCTGTGGACACCTCTGCCTCATCTTCTTGACTTGGATCCTCCAGCTGATTTCTACCATGGATAGAGCACCACTTTAGTGCTGTGTTTGATATGTGATCTTATCTAAGCAATGCTGTGTGGGAGCGCAATCAGAGTAGCCTCTCTGTCACCTGGGCTTGCTATGATTGCCTAACTGGCTGCAGGTGGGGTGGACGCTTATTGGGTATGCCTTACAGCTTCAATTGAACAATCTGGTATACCATATTTCAGGATGGTCACTATGATCATCAGACAATTCTAACTAAAATGTAAAAATGTACAAGGGTTTAGGGATTTTGAGTACAGGTTGGTGTCATAATAATAGCAAATAATAATAACAAATGAAACGGCAAAAAGGTAATGTTTTTATTTTTTATTTAAAGTGCATTAGTTCAATACATTAACACTTTGCACTATTTCACAATAACAATTCATATACCAATTCATCAAAAAGTCCAATATATATATATATATATATATATATGTATATATATATATATATATACAAAATTCATCAGCATATACATGTGAAACACTTGTGTATAGGCGCGTTATAAATGCCATATTATATCATATCATATATCAATCAGCAACGTTCCATACAGAGAGCAAAAGTCAAATACAAACATCCATGTATCTTTAAAAAAAAAAAAAAAAATGCACAGCCCTTAAAAACACGGCTATTCCAAAAGGTGCATTATAAAACAGAGGGCTGCCAATGCCCATGATAACGAGCGACCCCACAACCCTTTCGCCCCGGTTAAGGTGTTAAAATATGGTAGAAAGGGACCAAAAAGAGGAGTAGGAATATTCCTGAGAGGTTCTCATTCTAAAACCAAGTGACAGAGAGTCTCAACCAATCCTTGCAGTGCGCAACAACGACAATATTGATTCAGCCCAGGAATTTGGTTTCTTGCTCCCAAAACCTAATTTGTGGGGGAAAAGGTTTAGTTGAACTCACATACTCTCTCTATTGTGCACTCGAAAAAGGTAAATAGATGCCTCTTTCCAAATTCTCGTGCTGACCCCCCTCCTGAGTCTGTGTTCACTTCTTACAGTGTCTTCGTGCACTTGAGGTGGTGCTGAATCGGTCCTAAGTCATATTTTCACTTTTTGTAGGTCGCCTAACAAAAAGACTGATTTTATTCGGCAGATTTTAAACGGCCTGCAAAAAGCAAAAACCTGACATAGCTGTGCCCCGACCCGGTAGTGCAGGATGTGCTAGGATGTGCGGTCACAGAGCGGGCTTTATATAAAAAAGTATTTTGACCTAATACCGCTGAATCCCTATAAGGATTTTTTCCTAAATATGGTGGACATGTTCTCACTTCCAGCATAGTCCCTGGAATCAGGTGCCCACTGGCGGAGACGTTGGGTAGGGTTGTCACCTTCGTCGGTCTGCCAATCTTGATGGAGTGAGGCCCCCAAGTTTAACAGAGTGTGGGTGGTTTGGCAAACAGGCCCAATTCTAGGCTTCCTTCCATCTGTCAAGTACCCTTGAGCCTCAGCATGTCCTGCCGCCCTCGCTGCCATGACACCAGCTCCTGCTTCTTCCACACCGTGGGCTCCATCCCTTCACATCACCTTTGAGGGAAAGCTTTCTGCCTCTTTTTTAAAATCATCCAACCTCCACCTTCAGTTTGGCCACCTCCTCCATCAGTCGCCTGACCTTCTGACTATCTCTGACAACACCCTCCAACAATACTGCAGTAATTTGTTTAGATTCTCTTCCACCTTCATACTCCCCAGACAATAAATTCACCTCAAGCCCTTCTCTTCTTCCCACCTTCAACAACTCCCCTGCTGTTAAGCCTTCCTCCCCATCTCTATTCTTAACTTTGTCCAGTGCCTGTGATATTAATGCTTGCCTCCTCCAATACTATTTCCCAACCCCCTTCCTGCTTTTTCACACCAGTGCCGTCTCCACTTCCTTCTCCCCCTCTAGGATGTTATGATCTCTCCATCATACTCTGCTCCACCAGACTCCTCTCTGCTAAGCTCTGCTCTTTCTCCAACACTCTCTGACTGCTGTCTGTACGCCACTCCAGCAACCAACAAACTGACTGGCCCCTCAACTAGGCTAGTCTTCCAGGCAGCTGTCTGCAGCTGTGACTCTAGGGGAGGCCTCCTCAGTGATTGGCTGCAGAATAATACTTCCTACAGGCCCCCTGGGGGTGGGCCTCAGCCAGACGGAGGCTATAAGAGGCAGGGATGTCATCTGGTATTCACTAGTCTGCCCTGACTCTGCATGTCTGCCTGCTGCCTGCAGCTCTCACTTGCTGTCTGTTTCCGGACCATTCTCTCCTGCTGATGCTGCCTTTGGTGCTGTCTTAGGTTCCTCGGGTTAGGGAGGCTGCAGTTTCGATTTTTATCCTGTGCAATTGAAGGGGTAGCGGGCACACTTTCTACTCCTTTGGGGGATCAGGGATAGTGGATCCCCTAGGTCAGGGGTATGCAACCTTTGGTACTCCAGATGTTTTGGACTACACCGCCCATCAGAACTATCCATCATATTCAATGGTGTGGGATTGTGGTAGTTCTAGTGCAAACCATCTGGAGAGCCACAGGTTGCGGACCACTATCTTTATGAGGTTCTGGAATGTACCGCTGTGGGTTGGCCCACTCTCCTTTAGGGCTTACCTCTCCCTGTATTAATGAGTATGGTCTTCTGGCCTGGTTGGGTTTTACTTTAGAAAATCAGGGGATTACTGGAATATGTAGTCCTCCCCTTCTGGCCCAGTGGAAAAACTCTCGGTGGCCTGACTTCTTGATGGTGTGTTTTTCTTAAGTGGAATAGTTTCCCTAATGCGAGCAATGTGAGTTAACCCTGCTATGAGGATGGGGTGCTGCAGGCAGGGGAGTTGCTAGGTCTGGAAAAGACCCGGGGCTAAGCTGATGTCAGAACTGTTGGGACTGGGGGCTAGCTCGTCTTTTGGCTGTAGCTCCTGAGATTCTATCCAGGGCTACAACCAAAAGATCAGGGGCTATAGCCCCCTTAGCCGCCCCTAGCAACGCCCCTGGCTGCAGTGGTGACCTGGAGGATTTGAGGATCACCCTGCAAGGAAGATTGAGTCCTGAACGTCTTGAGGGTAACAGAGACAGGGGCTACCAACATTCAAAACTTCTTGGTTGCTATTCTGTGAATGCAGCTGACACAATCCTGGTCATGCACAGATTGCACAAAACTGGAGGCGAGTGCTCCTCCTGTCCCCACTACAAGGAGTCTAAGGAGTCTCTTATTATTGCCTGGTGTATTTTAATTAAAAACTAGTGCAGTAGAATATGCTTTAGGACGTTCGTCCCGCATCTAAAAGTTCGCATGAACCAAAAGATCTAAAAATGCTACCACCAAAGGTTCGAACACCAAAAGTTCGAACCTTTGGTGGTAGCATTGAAAAAAAAACGGGGGCTGCGGGGGTGTCCCCCTCATCTCCCCGCTCACTATACTTTATGGTATAGTGAGCAGGGGCTGCGGGGGACATCCCCGCAGACTTCCGTTAAAAAAAAATAAAGAAAAGAAAAGGACCCTGCAGCGCCAGTTCCCGATCACGGAAGTGAAAGGGAACTGGCGCTGCAGGGAACCAGCGTGAAGAAGAAGGTAAGTGGGTTTGTTTATGTTGGGGGTGTGGCCGGGGGGTGTGTTATGGGTGTGTTGTGGGTGTGTTGTGTGTGTGTGTGTGGGTGTGAGAATGTATGTGTGTTCACATGAGAAAGGTGTGAACTTTTGGTAGTTCGCACCTTTCTCAGGCGAACGATTTGCCCGTGGTACTTTGAGCCGCGGGCAAATCACTCAGATTCGTAGAATATATCGGGCTAGAGTCCCGTCTTAGCTAAATCATTGTATCAACCATTCTAAGGGCCTCATTACACGGACGGCGGTGGACCAAGGTGCTATTAGCACCTTGGTCCATGCCGGTAAAATACCGGCACTGCCTTGGAGGAAAGGGGAATTACCGCCCTATTCCAAGGTTGGCGGGGCGGTAATTCCCCCTTCCCCCATTGCCCTTCCCCATTTTTGCCCCATAGGGCATAATGGGAATGGGGAAGGTGCTAATTACGGCACTGCAAATTGCGGTATCGTAATTAGCTCCGTGGTCCCTTTGCGGGTTGGTTTTTAACACCTGCAAAAAGCAGGCGTTAAAGTCTCTAACCCGCAAAGGGACCTCGTAATCAGGCGGTAAGGGTTAACGGTCACCGGTACCATTAACAGTGACCGTTAACCCTTACCGCCGTCCGTGTAATGAGGCCCTAAGTGTTAAGTAGTGTGTACTGTGTTGCTGCATCTAGGCAACTCAATTGCCCTTCTAGTAGTAGACGACTTCCCAAGATAGCTGCTTACCATACAGATGAGACCTTAAATATTGCACAAACACATTCAATTTGGACCATCCTATTTAATAATTCATAGGACCCAAAACATCTGACTGTTTTGTGAAAAAATACAGAATAACTAGTCAATAATGTCACTGTACAGCAAGCTATCATTAAATAATATGACACCTCTTGTATTATAAATGTAATTACTCTAATGCAAGTAAGCCACTTCTTCCTGGGGCACCCCTTTCACAGTGAAACTTGTTACATTGTCTTGGTTACATTTTCACTGTATATTTTTGCAATACAAAGACAAAGTACAAGGAATATGAACGACAGCTTTACACCCATATCGTAAACATTGAATTGGTGCATTAAATATGATACTATTTCTGTGCCGCAAGAATGGTCCATGGATATTCTTTAAGTAATGCCTACTCTCCTTCGTCTGCCTATTTCAATATAGTCATCTTTGTTGAGGAGTACTACAATCCCTCTTTTATCAGCTAGTCTGATGATGATATCAGATTCCTTTGTGAACCTTAGTAATTTTTTAAAAAGCAACCATATCATGTGGTTCCCCCGTTCCCGTGAACGGCTGATCCCTGCGAATTGTACTGCCCTGCACCACAGAGCAACGTTGCAGCATTCCCTGCCTCATGCGTCACACACTCACAGCGCCCGGGAATCGGGGGAGCTGGCAGGATCATGCGCTACAGGAGAAAACATGTAGTCAGTGTTATATTTCCAAACAGATTTCGAGAGGCTGGAAGCTCATGCTTCCCCCTCTCCACCCAACATATTCTTGGAAAATACGTCGTCACAGTGTAAACTGAGCTTTTGTGGCATTTGGTAACGCAGAACAAGCTCTTGGGCAGGATTTATGAACACTTCCTGAGGTTTTTTCACACAATGGGCCTCATTACGAGGTTGGAGGTAGCCTTGACGGTTTTAGGCTACCTCCAAACTCGCATCAGGGTCCGAAACCCACGAATGGGCAATTACCGGGCTATTCCGGCCCAGCCGGACCCGGTAATTGCCCTTTTGCAGGTGCCGGGCCCGGTACATCCCCATTCGAGCCTCATGGGGCTCAATGGGAATGGGGAGGGTGGGAGCACCGGTACCGTTAACAGTACCGGTACTACCGTCATGTTCTGTTTGCGGGTGCCGGTACAGCCACCAGGTCAAACCTGGTGGCTGCAAGGTCACCCGCGAGCAGAACTCCTAGTATGGCGGTACGGTAGCAACGGTGCCGGTAGCGATACCAACACCGTTGTTGCCTTACGGCCATACTTGTAATGAGGCCCAATGACATTTGCAAGAGCAGGGGAAACCCCTTACAGCCCCTTTTCACCCCTCTCTCCACCCCCTTTCTATATACATCATTCAAATCACCCACTATATGTTTGCCGAAAAAATACGGTAACAAATGCAGCAAAAAATTGGTAATATCCTTGGGCAATGGTGATACATAGAGAGCACAGAATACGACGAAAGGTGGCATCGGTCAGCCACATGGAAAAGGTAGTCTTTATAAACGCAAGGATAGGAACACCAAAAAGCACTTAAACATCCAAGTTATATTGAATACTAGATTAGTGACCAAGAAAAATATGACGAAAAGAGACGAGGAGATGAAGTGGGGATTTTCATGGAATATAATGCCATTTTAAAGCAATAACCTGCATTCAGTCTAGGCTTCTGTAAATCAATTATGTTTGGGGAGAGGGTAGTGGGAATGACACCTCAAGGTAGGCCATAGCTGCATGCTCTCTCTGCCTCCCACCATGAAACACCCACTGTCCCTATCTCCCACCTCCCGTCCACTCAAGCCCTCATTTCCGCCAACCTTCTCAACGCCCACCAATCCACACCTTACTCCTGTTACACTCACCCACTCTTCTTTCCTTTTTACTCACACAGTCCCCCTCCCTCTCACTTCAGCTCGGCCTCCGATTCTTAAGGCTCTTGCAGGAATCCAGGACTATATTCAACTATCCAGGAAAGGAGCGCTCGCTTAAACTCCCTGGAGCTAGCGTTTAAGATGCATCTTCTTCCCTGACACGACCTTCACTGCCTCTTCCAGGCCAGGACCTTTTCCAACATCCCTTGCCTCCACCTGCTCCACTCTGGCACTCGGCAAGTCTTTCTCTCTCTTCTCATTGCCAACCATTTCTCATGAGGACTACCCTTTGATGGATCTCTACTGGTCGTTAACTCACAGGAAGATGGACAAGAAGCACACCCTATTAGCCTGGTCTTAAAGACACCTTGCCTATCCAACACCCATCCCTCTTTGCCAAAGACTCAGGCACTCCCCTTATTTACTTCCAGCTCATCTACCAAACATACCACAATATCACTTCACCCTTCCTTCTTCATGAGTTCTACATGCCCCACAAAGGTGTATACCCTTGCTGCGACCCTACCACTTCCCAACCATTTATTTTATTTATTTATTTATTCGCATTTGTTAAGCGCACAGAATCAGCCCTGAGGCATCGTGGCGCTGGTTACAGAATAGCGCTGGTTACAGGGAAAGCGCGTCTTAGTTACAGCATACAGAGGCATACATGCATACAGTTTGGGCAGTGGCAATAGTTAGCAGTGTGTGCCTGAATGGCAGTAGGTAGAGGAATTTTAGTTAAAGAGAGAGGTTTTGAGTTTTTTTCTAAACGCTGTGAGGGAGCCTTCTGCTCTTAGAGCGTGGGGGAGATTATTCCAAAGTTTTGGTGCTATGTAGGGGAAACCCAGCCCCCCGGCTGTAATCTTGTGGATGCGTGGTACAGTGAGTTGGTTAGTGTAGCAGAGTCTGGTAGGTCTGGATGAGGTCTGTCTGAGAATGGTGTCTGAGAGATATGATGGTGCAGTGTGGTGGATACATTTGTGGGTAGTCACTCATCTTACATGAACCCTCCAAGCATCTCATGCTACTTACAACCAGTTGATGACCATGCCCCCTTGCACAAGCCAAGTGCCCTGTCTACCCAACCCACGCCTCTTCCATACCACACGCTCCTCTGGCCCCACAAATAGAAGAGAAATGTCATATAAGGAGGGGGGAAAGCTTGCCCACCCATTGAGTGCCCATGTCTTGCTAGACCCTATAGACATTCCCACCCAGATCATGGCCCTCTCTGCCCAAAACCCCTCCTCACGGGAACTATTTCAGCTAGCTTTACTCAAGCATTACCATCAATCTTTGCACTCAAAGTGCTTGCCAGTGTTTTTTTCAAAGCAGTCTTCTGAGAGTTAATGAATTAATTGGAGTTGTAAACGCATTACTGTTGTAATAATCTAACCAGGACTACCTTCAGCCACTCAAATTATAGTAGGCACTATGCATCTCCTTCACTGAAGTCCTGTTAAAAACAAGCATTGGCAAAGCCAATGTAGATGGCTTGTGTATATGTATAAGCATTTGCCGGGCACTGCTATAAGATGTGCAGGTAATCACACCATATTTCACCTGCTACCATTAATGACCAGTTAATACCCCTACGACAGTGCCTGGCATTTGCCTTTTCTTTGCCTACTCAAAAGCCCAAACTGTTGGCATTGCCAATGCTTGTTATATTTGTACTTCACTTGATCCTTGTAACAATAACCAAAACATTTCCTTGTGTTCACAATGTTTCTGTTCTGCCCATTTGGCTCCTTAATATCAGTTTGGTATTCAAAATTATGAATAAAAGCTAGCATTCGCTTACAGAGGGTTCCGGGGTTTCCACGCTTAGACAAACTCACCAGTCTCTTTGCTCACCTCCGTGCGAAATGCTGCTGCTGCCGCCTCTTCTCCTTCTTCAAGGGCTCCTGACCACTTCAGTTGCTCTCCAGCAGCCTGCGCTGCTTGGAAAAGGAGCTTGCTCTGCCCCTTTGACACTCTGCTGTTCGTCAGCCACCCAAAGTGAATATGCATTTCAGAAAGTCTCTCTCTCTCTCTGATGAAGTGGTCTGCCATGGCACCACTTCCCATTGCGTGGCGTCTACAGTTCAGAGCTCCTGCGCTGATGATCCTTTCAGGACCGGCTCCGTGTTCACACCGGACGTGGTCCCAGCGTCTCCTGCATTCAACAGCAGCCGCTCACAGCTCCCACTACTACCCGCCTCCAACTGCTTCTACTCTCCCACACCTGAGGGGTTTTTAAATACCTCTCAGTAGCTCCCAGGTGTGGGTCATTAATATCACTTAACTGCACATGGCAGTTTTGTGCCTCTGTTTCTCTGTTCTTCGTTAGAGTACTTTGATCATTGTGGGACTTGAAGTCCACAATGTTCAAATTACATCGTTTCATGACAATATCATTTTTTACTTAATTTCTAGGCTTTTTTACATTCCCTTAAAGGGTATTATAAGGATATAATGAAGATTTTTGTTTTACAGAGAAATTACAGTTTTTCAAATCTACATTGCTAATGTTTAGAATTTCATTTTTAATCCCCTGTAAGTCATAGGACTTTTCATCTGTGAGAATGTCTGTGACCTCAAAAGGAGCTTTCTTCTTCCCAAGGCATAAGAGTTTAGGATTGTTCTTATCCCCATTGATAAAATTAGTTTGGGAAGTTAACAGCTCTTCCTGACAGCACGCCATTACATATTTCAGTATCACTGATCTTTCTTCCCTTGGGTAAGATAAATACTGAGTCTCATCCAACTGAGTCCTCCTGTACCCCTGGGACCCTTCTCCTCCCAGGTGATCCTCCCAGCTAACCCCGCCCCCAGGGTCAGGATCAGGATCAGGAAGCATCTGACTTTCCCTTGCCACCTGGGAGGAGACTTTAGGTAGGGTTTTTTGTGAGGACTCCACAAGATTCATCACAATAGGCTACAAACGTATGATTTGTGGAAGCCTCATTGTGGAGACTGGATGCACTTGGAACTCTCCGCTTTGTGTTGTCCCATCCCTGACATGGTTTCTCTAGGTATTTCCTTATTACTTGTAAATGTTCCCCTAGTTCCTATAGGCTTTTAGTCCAAACCTTCCCTGACTTACCAAGAAATAAAGACTACTATGAGATTACACCCTCCTCTGGTCACTTGTGCCATTGCTCAACCTTCCTACACTATCGCTCTCTCTAGCCCTCTATCTATGTATCTTTTGTAGACCCTTGATGTCTACCTGAAATAATGAAGGGAGGCATGAGTTGTAAAAACACAGCTATCATGCAATGCAATAATGGCCGGGAGGTCAGCAGTCTGGTGAGACTGGAAAACATAACTCTTGGTCAACATTGGGCAGCAGTATTTGAATGCGAAAACCCCCACAAAATCAGAATACATTCCAGACAACGGGTGTATGCTAATTCCACCCTATCTACTATTCTCCTGCCTATGCAATCTAATAAAACAGAAATTGGCCTACCCTGATTGGCTAATACAGTAACGTGTTATGTCATGTGCATCCCACTGCAGAGGCCCACCTTACAGTTAATACAAAGAGTGAAATCTACCCTGCATACCAACAAACTAGATACATTAATACTCCCTACCTAGGCAAAGAAACATTTTGGCACAATATTCTATTCCCAAGCCCAGCTGGTCCTCTACGTTGGAGCCCGTCCTTCGCATGCTCATTTGCCTATGATAAGGCCACAAACGGTTAGTTCTTGGAAAATTCTCGTCTCTGGGAAAGATTTCTATGGGAAAATACAACAGTGGCCTAACTCTTGGGACAGTGCCTTCATATTTTTTGCTACCAACTGTACCGTACAGCTGGGGTGAAAACCATTTGCACTCCAGGGTTTACATGGGTTGCGAATGGTTTATTGTTCTTCCTCGGGAGATTGGCGTCGCAAGCAACGGCAATCTCCTGAGGAAAACAAAAAAGGAATAAAGATGACCGCCAGCATAGGGTACAAAGACTAAGTCTTTTCCATTTCTCTGGCGTCGGGCGCGAGACGGGATGAGCGCCGGCATCGGAGCACAAAGCTCTGGAACAGCAGGTAAGTGGGGAGGGAGTGTTTTGGGAAGGGATATGGATTGTTTTGGGGGGAGGTGGGGAGGCAATAGGGAGTCGCTCCCTGTTGCCTCCCCACATAAAAAAAAAACATAGCACCAGCTGTGGAATGGCATTGGGTGGCTGGAAATAGCGGGCAGAAAATGAGGATTACCGCCAGCTGTTCCAGCCACCTGATTGGCTGAGCACCCTTCCCTGGGTGTTGTGATGAATCAGAGGTGATCATCCCAAAAATCCTGCCCTGGACTCTCCCATGTGGCCAGGTAAAGGCAGCCGCTATCTGATCCTGACCCTGGAGGTGGTATTATGCGGGAGGATCACATGGCAGGGAACTCAGGTCAGGAGAAATGGGAGAACCATCTGAATAATGTCCCTAGTGATCCTACTGTTCTGATGGCTTACTGTAAAATTGATGAACAACAATGATAAGAACATTGTGGACTTCAAGACTTCAAGTCCCATAATGCTCTTAGTACTGAGACGAGGAAGAGGGGCATGGAGTCACTAAACCGTAGTGAGTGGTCTAGTTCTAAAGACCCACACCTGAGCAGGACCTTTAAATATTTAACAGCCTGTCAGGTGGAAGTCAGTAGAAAGTCGTGGAAGAAGCAGCACCATGAGGTAGCAGAGCCTGGAGCCGCCACATTGGCATTTGCGGTATGGCGTGGGTTGTGTTCTTAGTTAGTGTCTGCACTCCGCTCCTGTATGCATGTGTATGGAATGTGGAGTGTTGAGGTGGAATGGGAACGAGAGGCTCGAGTGAAAGCAGAGAGGACGGTTGAGAGAATGGATGCAGAGGGGGCGCAGGGTCGTTGGTGTAAATAAAGGGTTTAACTTACTTCTGGCTCCGGCCCCTTTATTGACAAGGCACTACATTTTGGTGATGAGGGCAACAACCCCACAGAATCCACGCACAGTGCACTGCAGCCTCCGCTGTCACAGACAAGCAGAGGCTTCCTCCGGGTTGAGCCACTGAAGAGTCAAGAGTCATTGATGTCCCAAGTAAGTCACGCAACACTAAGCGACCAGCAGGGCGACAGGAAATACAAGGAGCAAGAAACCTTCTCCATAAATTATTATGGGCGCGAGTGCGCTAGAATCATTTAAACTCTACGACGTTGCCATAGATACTAGAGGAAAAGACCTAAAAACACCACGAAATATGCTGCCATCTTAAATACATTCAGGCAGTAATCAGCATTCATCCAGCTCTTCCTCCTCAAAGTACAAAACATTTGTTTTTCCTCTCTTCTTCCGAACATAAGTATTACAACACAAATACAAGACTAAGCAATTGCAGAAAAAGAATAATATAATAATAATAGATAAGAGAAAGGATGCAAGGAATAAATGTACATCCTCCTGAATGTTTTTTTTACAAATTCCAGATCAGCCAAGCGTTTTGTGGCCAGATTGGAGGGAGTATTGGAAAAACTATATGAAGACAGTGGAACAAGATGGGTTGTCCCCACAGATGAAAACATTGCGTGATTGCCTGCATTGGGGCTTGAAGGGCAGCGTAAATATAGAGAATTACCAAAACTATCAGGAGATGAAGCTGGTGACGTGTATGAATATGAACGAGCATTAAGACAATTAGACAAATACTATGTCCCAGAAGTGAATGTTCCAATAAATAGGTACAACTTTTACATGAGTTTGCAAAAGGAGGATGAAACGATTGAAGAATATGTATCGGCCCTAAGGAAATTATCTCAGACTTGCCATTTCGGCACGGGCATCATGCTGGATGAACTGATTAGAGACCAGATTATTATACACACCAGAGACCCCTTGATACAAGACAGATTGTGGATGGTGGGTAACCCCACATTGCCGGAAGCTGTGGCTATAGCAAAGAGAGTGGCATACACAAACCTCTGTTCAAAAGAGATTAAGAATAAGAAGATGGAAGTAATGCAAGCTCAAATTGTTAGTCAAAGTCAGGCCAAACCAGCTCAAGAGTCTGGAGAACATTCCTCTGTGCGTGTTGTGAGGAGCAAAAGAGATAAAGAAGAAGCCGACGAATCAAGTGGAAGAAGTTATAAACCAAAAGACCAATATTGCAGAGAATACAAAGGAAACATGAAGAAGACTTGGTTCAGGAATGAAGGCAGAGATAAGGACAGGTGCTAAAAGTGTGGCAGAGTGGGACATTATGCCAATTCAAGGAACTGTATTTATGTATTTATTTATTCAGATTTGTAGAGCGCGCAGCAGCCGGAGGCATCGTGGCGCTTGTTACAGACAGAAAGCTTGGTTACAGGCAATGGACAACAAATTCAGTTACATGCATACAGTTTTACATAGAATATTTTGCAAGGGTAAGAACATACAGAGGGTTAGATAAAAAGGGAGGTTTTGATTTTTTTCCGGAAGTCAAGGAGAGAGTTTTCCGCTGTAATCTCTGGGGTAGAGCATTCCAAAGCTTAGCAGCTATGTAGGGGAGCCCAGCCCTCCAGCTTTGGCTCTGTTGATGCGTGGAATATGTAGTTGGTTGGCGTAGTAAGTCCTGGTGGGTCGTATTGAGATGGAATTAGTTATAGTCTCTGCAAGGTATGATGGTGCTGTGAGGTTAAGGCATTTGTGGGTGAGAGTGAGGATTTTAAATTTGATGCGCTCTTGAGCCAGTGAGCTTCTTGTCTGGCAAGGGAGATGTGTTCCCTTTTGGGAAGGCTCAGGGAAGCTCTGAGGGCATTGTTTTGCGTGACTTGGAGTCGGTTAATGTTTTTTGTGGATGTGCCTGCTAGGAGGGCGTTGCAGTAGTCTAGTTTTGAGCCAATGGTGGCTCTGGCTATTGATAGGCAGTTTGGCTTCGATAGGTATGGTTTAATTGCATTGATGTGTTTGGTGGTGTGGGCTGAGGTGGAAGTGATGGTGCTGACCTGTCTGGTCATAGATAGTTTTGAGTCTATGTAAACACCTATAATCTTGACAGATGTGGAGACAGGGATGGTCGTGTTGTCAATGGTGAAGTTGGAGTACAATTTTTCTAGTTTGGCTAGTGTGGCTTTTTGAACTAATATGATGATTTTGGTCTTTTCCCCATTGAGGCAGAGGCCATTGGCTGCCATCCATGCTTGAGTGGTGGTGTATATAGAGTGAAGAGCTTGGGTGTCCTTGTGGTAAGAGGCGGTGAGAGGTATGAGTCCCTGAGTATCGTCAGCATGATTGGTATATGTAATACCTAGGACGTCAAGCTTGTCAAAGAGGGGCTTCGTAAACAAGTTGTATAATGTGGGTGCTGTGCAGGAGCCTTGTGGGACTGCAGAGTGTATGGTGGTGGGGGCAGCGTTGGCTATGCTGGAGAATACTTTCATTGCCCTGCCTTCCAGGAAGGAGGTGATCCATAGAGCCGCTTCATTTGAGAAGTTGGCTGATTGGGTGTGGTGTGAGGTGAGTGTTTTATGATCAACCAAATCAAAAGCTGCCGACAGGTCAAGGAGTAGTAGAAGGGCTGACTTCCCTTTGTCCATGATTTGGGTGATCTGGTTTTTTAGGTCCACCAAGGCAGTTTCCGTACCGTGACCTTTATAGAAGCCTGACTGCCTAGTCCCGAGAATGGAGCGAGACTCAAGGAATTGTTGAATTTGGCAGTGGGCTGCTTTATTCAAGCTCTTGAGGAAGAACGGCACAGTCGTTATGGGACGATAATTGTTGGGCTGTGCTGGGTCTAATGTAAGCTTTTTCAGAAAGGGGCGTACGCATGCTTTTTTGAGGCTGGCAGGAATGGTGCCTGTTCTGAAAGAAGCATTAATGAAAGCTGTCAGGAGCAGGCCAAGAAGGTCTGCACAATCCTTTTTGAGCTTGGGAGGACAGATGTCCCCTTTGCACATGGATGTTTTAAGGTTTTTGAGGAGGCTGATGACTTCGGGTTCAGTGATGTCTCTAAAAGTGAAGAGAGGTTTAGTAGTGTTAGGTGTGGGGGAGGTGGGGTCGGCAAGGTGGGGGTCGGCATGGTGAGGTAGAGCTTTGTAGTGGTCCTTAATTTGTTTTTGGAGGAGTTCAATTTTATTGAGCATGGCAGATTGGATACTGGCACACCATGCTTCATCTTTGATGATCTTGTCTGGAGTGTTTGGAGGAGAGATGGGTTCTTGAAGATGACGAAGATTTCCATAGATTGTGAGTTCGCATTGGAGATTTGGACATTGAAGGAGTTAGCTTTGGCTTTAGTAATAGCTTCTTTATACTGGCGGGAGATGAGGTTAAAGTGATTCTTAGTGTTGTCGCTGGGGTTGGTTTGCCAGCTTTTTTGAGCCTCCCTTTTAAGGGAGCGTAATGATTGTAGTTCTTCAGTGAATTTTTGTGTAACAACTTTTTTTCCTTTTTGCATTCAAGTGGTGCTATGGAGTTGATGGCTGTAGAGAGGGTATCTTTGTACAAGGTGAACTCAATACAGTTGTGGTCAGTCCATGGCAAGGCTGTGTTGGCTGTGATAGCGATGAAACAATTGTGGTCTGCAACCCAATCAAGGGTGCAGCCTTTGGAGTGAGTGGGGCTTGAGACTTTTTGTGTGAATCCTAGGTCAGTGAGCTCTTTAGTGAGGGAGGTGGCAGCTTTGTCATTGGAGTCATTAAATCCTAAGTTTAGGTCTCCAAGAAGAAGGGTCTTAGTAGAGCCTTTGATGTTATGGCTAAGTAGGTGGGTGAGGTGTCCCTGGAAGTCTGATGGGAAGCCAGGGGGGTGATATAGAATGTGTATGTTGGTGGTGTTATTGGGGGACAGAGCAAGCTTGACAGATAGGATGTCGCAATTGCTATCCCAGGAATGACTAACGGGTCTGATGGCGAGGGTTTCTTCAAAGATGAGGGCTACTCCTCCTCCTATGCGCTCTGGTGTATCTTGTCTGAAAATGATGTAGTCAGGGGGGAGTGCGAGGCCCGGATGCTTCATGTAGCCATGTTTCGTAATGGCCAATAAGTCGAGGTTCTGTTTGGAAATGAGATTGTGTATTTCTAGGGCGTGTGCCGGAAGTGAGCGAACGTTGAGGAGGGCACATGTAAGGTGTGTAGAGGGTGCAGAATTGAGCTTGATGCTAGCATGGATGTGGCCTGCGTTAGGCGTAGTATGTGTGACTTTTTGTGTGTGAGTGTGTATGAGGTGTGTGGTGCGATAGAGGGAGGAACGGGAGCCTAGGTGGAGATTACAGTGAGCTGTGGAGAGTAAATGATATCTAATGGTTGATTTCTGTCTCTAAGTCTGGAACATCTAGTGAATGGTGAGCATGAGGTAGCTATGTGTGGGCTTAGAGGTTGTTGGGTGGTGATGAGGCTGGACATGTTAGTGTGAAGGTGGGGAGCGGGAGTGGAGTGATGCAGTGGTGTTTGAATGTAAGGAGAGTTAGTGAATGTAATGAAGTGGAGGTGGGTGGCTAAAGTGAGTATGAGAGCAAATGCTGTGGTGATGGAGGTGGAGCGACTGGTGAGTATCTTCCGGGGGCAAGCTTACTTGTGAGATTGGGCAGCATGGTGTGGGCGGGAAGGCAGAGGCCAGGTGTCGCAGCAAGCTGCAATTAACACGCTGGGCAGGCAGCAGTGAACAGGTATCACTACGGTCCACTATTACACTTAGAGGGCAGGCTGCAGTAGGCAAAATAACCAAATAGTGGGCAACAGTAACCAGAGTGTCAATGCAGTCTACGGAGCAGCATTGGGCAAATTAGCATTGCAGGCTGAGGAGCAGCCTTGGGCAAAGTAACATTGCAGGCTGAGGAGCAGCATTAGGCACATTAACATTGCAGGCTGAGGAGCAGCATTGGGCAAATTAACATTGCAGGCTATGGAGCAGCATTTGGCAAATTAACATTGCAGGCTGGGGAGCAGCATTGGGCAAATTAACATTGCAGGCTGAGGAGCAGCATTTGGCAAATTAACATTGCAGGCTATGGAGCAGCATTGGGCAAATTAACATTGCAGGCTGAGGAGCAAGAGCGACCAAAATAATATTACATGCAGTTTGCACAGTGAGTAAAAAGCAAGGGGCGGGTATCACAGCAGACCATAATTATACATTGAGAGCTGCAGCAATGTGTGAAATGTCATTACCTGTCGCTGAGAGGCAATCAATTTTTTTATGGAGCGTGGGAGCTTTCAGTGGCAGGACAAGAAGTAGAGTAATCAGGGGATATGAGTTATCAATGGTAGAGATCGCGTGCACAAGCACAAACAGGGGCAAACAGGGCCTTAGGTGGCCTTCGGTGGGCTGGCTTTTCTACCTGCCGGTGGATGGGGCAGTATTTGAAATAGACGGTTGCTTAGCAACCGAGATGAGGCCCAGCCTTGTTGTGGTGCTGCATCACGCCCGACATTTTGTTTTTGTTTAAATGTCGGCGCTGATGCTGGCGCGTGGGCCCTGGCTGCACTGGGTGAAAATGGGCAGCTGGGGGCACAATGGGCTGCTGGATGGGGTAAGCTACACAAAATATGAGCAGTGAGCAGCAGGTATGGAAGGGTGAGAAGAGGCCTTGGCTGCAGCGTCGAACCTGAAGTGGGTCGGGTCTGCAATGAAGATCAGGTCCTCCGGTGCGGGTAGGTGGGGGCTCCTGCCCTCGCCACCTGGCTGGAGATGAATAACAGATTGGGGACAAACAGGGCCTTAGGTGGCCTTCGGTGGGCCAGCTCTTCCTCCTGCTGGTGGATGGGGGAGTATTTGAAATAGACGGTTGCTTAGCAACCGAGATGACGCCCAGCCTCGTTGTGGCGCTGCATTTCACCTGACATTTTGTTTTTGTTTAAATGTCGCGCTGATGCTGGCGGCAATTAATCAGACATGTGCGAATTGTAGAATGAGGGGACATTTTGCAGTAATCTGTAGGAATAAGAAAAGGGTGTCAGTGATACAGGATGATGCGGATTCGGAGGAAGAGCGAGTAGAAGTGGTTCGTGAACCAGCTGGTAAGTGTCCCAGATGTGACATTTTGTTGGAGAATTGGAGGCTATCACTCATGGTGGACAGTGCACCATAATTACAGCCAAGACATGGAAGAGGTTGGCATATGAAGGGTTGAAAGCAAGGGTCCGTCCACGGGACATTAAGGATCCTGGAGGATTTGAGGGTTCAAAGATTCACCTCACGGGCTGGTTCAGGAGTGCTGTACAGTTCAAAGGTCGTCAAGCGGATATCAAAGTTTACATAGCAAGAAAAGGAGCAAATGTACTTGGATGGAGGGATCAAGCAGCATTGAAAATAAGATTGGATCCATGCGAAGAAGAACCAGTGCTGCTAGTGAAGAGCAGCAGCCCTTGTGTGGAAGAGAGCTTAAAAAGGATACTGGTGACATGTTTAAAAAACGGTTGGGTTTTGAAACCTGGAGCAAGGTCCTTTGCACATAGCAAAGCCAGGCCAATACTGTTTGCCTTGGTGGATGGGGTTGAGCAAGAATTAAATAGACTTGTGAAGGAGGATGTCATAAAAGAAATAGAGTCATCCCAGTGGGTGAGCCATATTGTTGTCGCAGTAAAGAAGAACGGAAAGTTGAGGATTTGTGTGGATCTCAGGGATTTAAATAAGAACATATTGGTGGACAAGTATCTGTTACCTATTTTTTCGGAGATGTTGAACTGCATTGAAGGAGCGGACACATTTACCACGCTCGATTTGTCCAATGCATATCATCAGATTAGTCTCACTGAAGACTGCAGAGATCTTACTGCGTTTATTACATCATTTGGGTTGTACCGTTACAAAAGGATGCCATTTAATTTGGCCTCTGTGGCTGCAGTGTTCGAAAGAATCATGACCCAAGTACTGAAAGGATTTAAGGGGACATTAGTTTACCAGGATGATATTATTGTGTTTGGAAAAGGGGAGCGTGAATTTGATGAAGGGTTGCGAAATGTGTTGTCAAGATTGAATGAAAAAGGGTTGAAGTTGGAAAAGAGCAAGTGTAAGTTTAAAGAGGCAGAGGCGGAATATTTAGGACATGTGGTCAGTCACAAGGGTTATGGGCCCAAGCTAGATTCATGAAAGCTATTATAAATGCACCAGATCCTACGAGTAAGGAAGAACTCAGATGGGGTCTTTGTGAATTTTATAACAAATTTATACGGAATTTTGCGAGTTTAACTGCACCCATGAGAAGGTTTTTTAAAAAGGAGGTCAAGTTTGAGTGGGATGCAGAGAGTGCGCAGAATCAGCGGAGTGTAGCAGAAACAATTTATGTGAATCGATGAATCTGGGTGGGATCGTGTTTGAAAACCAGACCAAGATCACTGTTGATGCCAGTGGGGTTGGTTTGGGAGTGGTCCTGTCACAAGTCTTGGAGAATGGATGTGAAAAGATCATCTGCCATGCATCTAGAGCGATAACTGATATAGAGAGTAGATACTCTGTAATCGGGAGAGGGAGTTGTTGGCTTGTGTGTGGACAGTGAACTACTTCAGGAAATATGTGTGGGGAAATAGGTTTACAGTGTGTAAGGATCATAAACCCTTGGTGGAAGTGTTGTTGGTGCAAAGGATGTGCAGGGCATCCCCCAGACTTGCTAGGTTGAGTTTTAAATTGCAAGATTATCACTTTGAAGTGAAATATGTGCCTGGGAAGAAGAATCAGGTTGTTCTTAGTTAGTGCCTGCGCTCCGCTCTGGATGGGTGTGTACGAAGGTGGATTGTCGAGGCAGTATGGGAACGAGAGGCTCGAGTGAAAGCAGAGAGGACAGTTGAGAGAGTGGATGCCGAGGGAGCGCTGGGTCGTTGGTGTAAATAAAGGGTTGAACTAACTTCTGGCTCCTGCCTCGTTATTGACAAGGCACTACACCATGTGAGTAAAGTGAGGGAGGTCGGAGGCCCAGACCAATTCAGAGGATGCACAGTGGGAAGCAGTGAGAAGACCGGCTGTCCCAGATGAGAGAGAAGCTCTCTTGCCTGCCGTGCACTCCAGTAAAATGGTCTCACTAGAGCACGTATGGAGCAGCGAGTGCTACACTGACAGCCTGCGTGGGCAGAGAATAGTAACCCAGAGTTGTCAAACATTAGAAAGGTCCCGACGTGGGAAAAAACTGAAACAGCAGAGATGACAGTACATACCGGTGTTATCCTATTAGAGGTAACCCTGGAGTGCTCCAAAATAGACCATTGGGTATACATAGACCTTTTGAATACCAAACTTTTAAATTGAAGGGAACAGGAGAATAGTCTAACATTCATTGCCAAAGCCAAAAGGAGGCAATAGCTGACCAAAGCAAATGGGTATTAGTAGATTTGTTCGATTTTATATTTGGCTGAATGGTACATTTGACCGAATTTGCCCTGTACCATTTGACTGAATATATTCGAACAAATTGACTAATACATACTGAACATTTGGAGCGGGCCGGTTTTGGGGGTGTCCGTTCTCCCCATGTTCGGTGTGTATTGGCTGTGAGGGGTTGTGGGGGTGTCCCCCGCTTCCTCGATATTGGAGGCAGGGGATGAAAAAAATAAAAATAAAAGGGACCCTGCAGCATCGGATCCAACCTGCGTTAAAGGGACGGATCTGACGCCGCAGGGTTGAAGCCGATCAGGCGGCGAGCGAGCAGGTAAGTAGGGAAGGGAGGTGGGGGGTGTGGGTGGATGGTGTTTGACCATATGAAAAGTGACCGCTTTCAGGCTGTTTTTATTTCGGTCAGTTTGCCGCAGTCACGTTTCATAAGGTTAAACACCCCCAAACCACTATTTCTACATACAATTGGGGATTGTCCAATTTATTTAAATGTACAGTATACTGCCACCAACAAAAGCTGCATCTCAGGTTATAGACCTTTGCTTTCCCTTCTTACTAAGTTTTGGATTGGGGAGAGGTTAGCACCTGTGTCTCTCACATATAAGATTAAGGCATTATGTCTGGCTTTGAGAGTTGGAACCAGAAGTAGTGACAGCATTAGGGACAACAACTAATGTCCATTTTGGCTCAGGTTATTTCACAAACAACATTAGGGTTCGCATATTGGCACCTATTGGAGAGATGGAATACTTTGTTTGTTATAGGATACATTGTCAATTAAAAAATAAAGTGTTTAGTGTTCTGGGATGGTTCGTAGGATTATAAAGAATATGTTTATAATATTCATGACCTTATATGTAGGTTAGGTTGTGCTATCCGCAAAGGTCCGGATACATGTAAACAGATTTGTTAAAAGCTTACCATTGACAGGGCACTAAGTATGAAAAGGATGGAAGATGTGGCAAACTGGTATGAAAACTTGATGGTTATAAGTTTTCAGTTGTAAATAATTATGCCAAGTAAGCATTAATGCATCAACAGATGACACTGAATTGGTTTACATTGAGAATTAATGGGTTTTGCATGGACTGACACTTAGGCATCACGTGCACAGAGATGAAAAACAACTGTGTTGTGGTCAAGCACATATATTATTGGTAATAGAGTTAACAGTGTGTCAAGAATATTATGAGTCTGTTGCAATTTATAGACCACGGAGGTCGGCTATGGACAATTTGTCAGTATTATAGTTAATTCAGGACAAAGTTGAGTGTAACAATAATATATATGTAAGAATTGCTGTTGAGCATGATGGTGTATTAGGGCACTAATATTTAGGGGCATACTGTGGTGTTCTCAACGCGTGAGCATTGTGTTGATTGTCATTGTAAGTTTTTGATGGTTTATTTGATCCCTTAGGAGAGTCTGGAATGGGATTATTCCCAGTGACTGTAAAAAGGAGTACTTTTTGGCATATAGGAGGAGATCTTCGCATTGGCAAATTGCATTAAGGTAATATAATGGTTCATTAAAAGACGTGAATTGAAATGTGAGATGAGGCCTTAGAATAGCCAGATAATCCCATCCTTAACTCATCATCCTGGGTACCCCCACTAATATCAACAAATTAGGCCTCGAATATGCTGAATTCAACGTAGACGGCAACATTAGCAAAGTATCCAGGGAGGTAAAAACTCTCGGATTTTACCTGGATGCCACTGTGTCATGCACTAAACAGGTCAATTCACTAGCATCTACCACTGCGTACACCTGCAAATTAATAAGAGCAGGCAGACCATTCCTGTCTAATGATAGCTGCATGATCCTGGCAAGATCACTCATACTCTCCAGGCTCGATTATTGTAATGCCCTATATAGCGGTGCTAACAAAGCCATTACCCATAGGTTACAAATCCTACAAAATAATGCCTTGAGAGCTGCCCTCGGCATTAATAAAAGAGAACACATCTCCACTACCAGACGCCAACACAATTGGCTCTCCACCGATAATAAAATCAAACTAAAGTTGGCCTCCCTAACTCATAAAGCCCTCAACAATGCTGCCCCCAGCTATTTGATGGACAAAGTAAAGAGAAAGTCATCCATTAGACAAACAAGAACTATCAATTCCAACTGTCTGATAATTCCCAGATTCAAACTCTCCACCATTGGAGGCAACAGCTTCCCTGTGAAAGCTGCCACATTCTGGAATTCTTTGCCACACAACCTGAGAGCCGATCAACCCTACCTGCACTTTAGAAGGAAGCTCATCAGTCACTTGAACTTCAACAACCCCTGTACTTAATTGTACATTTTACACCTCTGTATAGATACTGATACTTCCAGCTTGAGGCCCCTGCTCTCGCCACAAACAGCCCCTACACATATCTGTAGTTCTCACGCCTTTGTAGAGATATTATACTTTTATGTGTAAAGTTTTGTATATTTCTCATTCCTTTAATCCTTAATTGCTTATGTCTATTTTAATTGTATATTTCTGTACATTTCTGTAACATTGTAAGCCTTGCATATCCTTTCTGCCTGCGCCCTGCTGCCCCTGGGTATGGTGCGCCATATAAATAAATAAACAAACAAACAAACAAACTCAGTGCATATACATATAATTTTGCAGAGATCAAACCCCTATGGAATGGACTTATGAACCAAGCTGTCAGGGGGACAAACTTTGTATAGTTTGAGCGTGAAAGAGATTCACATTCAGAATTGAAGATACAAGGTATTTATGATGCATGACCCGTTCTCGGCTCTAATTTTGACTTTATTAGCCTATGTATTAGAATCTCTGCAATGAGGCTTCGCTAGGGCATTTGTCTACTAATATTGAAAACCAGGGTATTTTTCCAAGGATAGTAGTTATTATTACACACGCATTGGTTGGTTTGGTGGTGGCATCATGTGTGTAGAGGTGTAAGTTTGTATCAATACACAATACATAATAAGGTGGTGCACTAAGGCCAAGATGCTTACTAACCCGGCAAGTGTTATATAGATATAGGAGTAATTCTTCTGCTATCATTTTCTTTTTCCTCTCACCTGAACTCATTTGTGGCTCTGAATTTAGTTTGTATGTTTTTTATTATTTATTGCAATTGTGTTTGATTATGGGACTATGTTGTGTGGTTGTCTTGTATGATTTGAATTAATTGGTAATGCCCCTGTAATATGATGCGTCATTTCTGACCAATCATGATGGTGATGCGAAATTATATTTTCACATGTTTTTGTAATTTAAAAAATATATAACTCTTTTGTTAAAATATGGATATGTTTGTTGGCACTGTAGTCCTGAAGAGGACCTTGTTGAGAAGGTCGAAACACATTGGCATATTAGTAAAAGAACATATGTATAAACAACTGAATTTGTCAGTTTCTGTGAAATAACCATTTAAGACATTAATATAATGCAAGGCGTGTTGCAAGTGGTCTAGAGCTCTGTTCAATTTTGTTAATGAAGAAGGGGTATTCAAAATGTGATATCTGCCAGAAAGAAGAAAATAATACAAGATATGATAACATACACCTATAGCATTTTTGTGGCTCGCAGTATATAGTGCAACTCACCTCCTTGCAACTTAGAAAGATATTATTACTATTAACATTAAACCAGGGTCCATGTCTGGCAGTAATGGGTCCGAAGTTAGAAAAGATTATATTTAAACAATCCTGCCATATATGTAAAAAAAGAATGTCTGCTGTTACACTCTGAGAAGCTCATTAATATCAGATATTTGTATTTTTATAAGTTTGTGCATAACATGGGTTCTTTAGAAACGAATGATTTTTGGATGAAGTTTGGTGGGTTATTTTTAGCTGTAACTAAATTCTAGATTATAAACGAGAAGAGTTTAAAAATACATCAGAATATAGAAATTAAATTAAATGTATATATACGGTATATACGGTATATATGTATTACATGTCTAAACTACGTTTCTATAGATATTGTAAATGTTATTTAGGGGTTTACAATATGTGTACATTGTATTAACTAAACTGTATCAGAATTAAATAAGATGTTTTTTTAAATCAAGTTGACATTGGTGTGCTAGTTACATTGTCATGGTCATTTCATATATATGTTGAGTTTTTATGTTCCCGTACATTGTGTGCCAGTCTAGAAGTTGTGTGTGATGTGTATGGTCTCTAATGTACAAGGAAGCTTCCTGCACTCGGGGTATTGCGGGCATTATGTATGGTCTGTAAAGGACATTTCTGCACCAGGGTTCCTGATTAAAGGCACATATATGCTGAAATGGACGATAAAGTGCACAGAAGAACACCAAATGCAATGCATTATACAGCACTATACCGGGATGTGCATGGTCATATCGGCTGCATTTGTCCAAAGGAATGTTTGCACATGTGCCACAGATCCCATGTAGATGGTTAGCATTCGTTTTTGTGATAACAAAAGTCATGTATTCATGTTCCAAGGTGGATGCCAGCCCCCTGTATGTGTCATCATCAGTCCTGCACCTTGGACAGAGCATCTGGTTGACTGGTTGCATTTTATCCTGCAGAGACGTTCATACCTATTTCTTTCCACCTTATAACCAGGATGTGGAGCGCACATCAATTTGCCTAGGCACATGTGCTATATGTGTCAAAGTTGCACAAAGGTCAAATCTCCAAATGGACTACTTCCTGTGCTCATTTGGTGACCTGATTGGTAAAGATAGGAGGGTTATTATGCGGTGGCTACCTTGATCAAGTACCAAGGGGGGAATTATGTCAGCACAGGGTACAGAGATGTGCACACAGAACATGAGGTTTGCATTTGCCATCTGTGCTACTCAACATCAGGGTCCCAATTTAGTAATGGATCTGTGCTTAGTGCATGCAGCTGAGGACCTGGACACACTGTCCCATTGCAGTGCCTCATTATCCGTTGTTGCCTGGTGTGTTGGGTGTGCCAATAGTGGGATTCCCACAGGCAGGAGCTGAGAGAAAGGACAATAGACTGAGAGAAGCAAGTAAAAAGCTGCCAGATGATGGTGGTGTGAAAAAAGACAAGGCTTCCAATCACTGAGTTGTGTGAGGTGATTCAGGGCGAACCTGCATGCAATATGGGTGGGACACCAGCTGAAAGTGTTGTGAGGCAAGCAGGCTCCCATGTCTTGCCCTACACCCACCATGTCTTTCTTTGGGTTTGATTGGGATGGGGTTCATTAATGGAATTATGTACACACAGTCTGATTACCAATGCCGTGGGTTGGCAAGAGTGCTGGATTTATATATATACACACGCACGCACGCACACTCTGGTTAGGTGGTATTTAAATAAAGGAGTAGTCTTTGCCCTGGTTAGCAGAGATAGGTAGGTTTACTCAATGGGGGCAAGGCATTTGATGGCTCTGGAGGAGTGTTGCATGCAGAGTGGAAGAGGTGATGCGGGACTTAAATAAATGCACAGGGGCCAGCGAGGGTGCAGCTTTGCTGGTAGGTGGTGAACTAAAAGCGAGCCAGACATGATGCCTTTCATTCTGCAGCTGTGTTATCTTCCACCAGGTCACGGAAACTATAGTATCAATATCAATATGTCGTGACACATTTTACTCAAAGCCCCCCTGAGTTTCCCATGTTCACACTACCAGGGGACATAAACATCAGCCAGTCTGGCATGGCCTATAGTGAGGGTATATTCAGGGCTCCATGCAATTTGCCTTTCAGCAAACAGAAGCACGCCCTATGAAGTTGTCTGTGGATAAATGCAAACCAGTGTGTCATGCAGTCTTCCTGGCAAGAGCAGAGGTGTATATTTTGCAATATAGTATGCACTGACCAACTTATAGGGCCTCATTGCGAGTTTGGCTGTAATTCGGTGATAATTCTGCCGAAATACCACCAAAATCAATTCTGTTACCACCACTTGGTCCTGTGGGTTTACCATAGGATAACAAGTGGCAGCAGGGTGGTTTCTGGCATGATTTGACGAGTGGTATAATTGGCGGTAATTACATTAGCACGTTATCCCAAAAAAAGTGGCAGTAATGCACTTACCACCACTTTATTACCACTTCGCCAAACTCAGACTGAGGCCCATAGTATCGGTATGTGTTGGCTGTGCTTGCTCTTTTCATAAGACAGCATTCCTACTTACATTTGAACATAGGTGTCTCAAGATATCATTCGTGGGCATTTGGCATTGCCCACTTGTTATCCTGTCATCGTTGACACACATTCCTCAGATATCAATTTGGCACACCCCAAATCTGCTCTGCTCAGGTGAAGAAGCTGCGGACCAGTTGATCCCTTGCCTCATTGCTGTATCCTTCTGGGCCAGAGGTAGAAGTGGAAACACATGCGGGTACTGGTACGGTGTCAAGATGCATGCCCAACTCACATGTTGTACAGATGGGCATGGCAGGAAAGGACAGGATGATGTTACACACACACTCTGGTCTATACTGGAGCATCCCACCTGAGTGGCCAAGGCATCTGAAGTGGCACTTCCGAGCGCCAAGTGATCCCCCTAGTAGCTATGTGTGCTTTGTTGTACCTGCGCTTAGGTGTGGAGGTAGGCTGTCGAAAGCGGATCATGAGGTATGGAGGGAGTTCATAACCAGCTTCACCCATGTGAAAATGGGCATGATTGTTTAACTTGAACTAACAGTGGTGCATTTACATTTGTTGACGGCAGCATTATTCGTGTGGGCACCCTGTGGTGATCATTGTGTCAGCGCGTAGGTTTGTGCCCCTGGGAACGGTGGCTTATGATAGCATCATTAGGCATGCAGAATATCCATGTGTTCGCTTGAATATATCTGTTGGTACACACCGAGTGCCACATGCTGTCATTGTAACCAGCTTGCAACTGAGCTCATACAGCTCACTGGCAGAAGAGGTAACTTTCATGCGTTGACCTAGGGACACTGGCACAGGCATCCAGTAATCACCCCCTTGCTTGACAGATCAGTTTCACATGTAGGTGGCAGTTGCAGTACACATGTGCATCTGCCTCTGGGCGACAGAAGGTGATGTCAGTGCATCTTATAGCACCCAGCACCCTGGCGAATTGTTGCACTACATAACAATCATGATAGACTATTGCCGGCTCTGTGCTGTAACGCATGCCATGACCTAATGGACGCAGCATGACAGGCTGGCTTGCAACATGTCAGCTGGGATGCTGCTGGGTCTCTGGAAGGAACAACTGGCAAAGAAATGCAGGCCAGTCAGTAGTTTTGGGTAATGGCTGGGCCGCCCAAGGCGAGGCCAGGTAACTGTTGTTACATGGCAGCAGGGTCAGGAGAGCGGCAGCAGCCCTCCTCCAGGGTCAGTGCCCCTCTCCGGCCCACAGATAAGGGAGACAGTCAGCAGGGTCTGGCGCATCAAAGCACAGGAAGTGTGAGGTAATAAAAATACCTCACCCATCCATGAGAATATATGGGTGCATTGCACCCAGGAGACCCAAGATACCAAGGCAGGGAAGTACAAAGGGATCCAACCCTGCCCCCCCCTGGGGGCAGAGGGGGCCCAATTAGTCAGCTGCAGGCTGGCCTTGTGGGTTGGTGCACAGCCCCCCCCACACACTACAAAGACCCAGGGCTTTCTCTGGGTCCTATATAATGAGCTGCTTGCAGCTCCAAAAAACACAAACTGTTTGTCGACCCTGCACGGGGACCCAAACAGTATAGGGAAGTTCGTTGTGTACTCAGCGTCTTCCTGCTCTTTTTCTTTTACACAAAAACCCTCCCACCCTAGAAAAAGGGGAGAAGAACAATGGAAAGAAACTCAGGACACCGTACGGTGGCCACAACAAGTCGTGGGACAAGAAAGGCGGCACAAGCGGGAGGGGGTGACTTCTGGCCCCGGTGCCCAAAAGGATGATATAATTATGATATACGAGGATTGTTTATTTTCCAAAAACCATACCTGTATCAATAAAACCTACGGCCTTTTATTGCCAACACTTGATCAAATTGTTGTGGTGTAATATTTCATGGGGAGGGCAAGGACCGTAAGGCATGACGCACACACCGCACACCAACAAATGTAAGTCTGCTGCATATGGGTTCAACAGTTATACCTGTGCACTAATGCCCTGGAAGCGACCCGTGTTGAGTGGCATTCGCTCCCCCACCTGCCACATGTCCAGCATGATATTGGGTGGTAAGTGATCCTGGTGAAGGCCTCCTGGACTGGCTTGCCAAGGAAAGTGTCCCTAGGGCGGAGCACCGACTCTGCCTGTGGCTCCTACTTCTGGGGTAAGCTGCTGCAGCATCCTCTCCTGTCCTAGAGCAATGGGGCTAACGCACATGGGAGCATGTTGAAGAGTAAGCTCTGTGTGTGGGCGCTCCTTATAGATGTGCACAGGTTTGGGCTCTGCAGCTGCGTCCAATGGAATGGGTTAGTGGACTCCCAGCTGTGCTCCGTGCACTGCCCCTGTGGAGCTTTGCATTTAAGCGTGGGCTTACAGAGAGCCCTATTATTTTGCACCTTTCCTGAGCCCCCATGCATTGCATTGCCGCATTTATTTCATGAGCACTTTCAGACGAGGAGAGATTTAGAGGCACATGTTCCACTCCTCAAATAATGTTTGAACTTGGTGCAGGCTTTCAGGACCACTCCGTGTTTTTTCAAAGCCTCTGGACACTTTCCCTGCTTTAGTAAATGAATTCTGAAGTTTTAATGTGGTTTTTAATATTTTATCAGTTGTCTATCTGATGTATCCTGTGTTTTTTTTACATGTTTTCTTCGATTTGGAGACTGAAAATCACAAACCTATGTACATTCAAATCGGCCGTGATTTCCCCACTTCCAAAACCACACACCTAGCACACAATCTATTCGCATGAAGATAGGCGCGTGTAACAAAACCACACACCTAGCCCACGATCTATTCGCATGCAGATAGGCGCGTGTAACAAAACCACACACCTAGCACACGATCCACACACCTAGCACACGATCTATTCGCATGTAGATAGGCGTGTGTAACAAAACCACAAAACCACACACCTAGCTCACGATCTATTCGCATGCAGATAGGCGCGTGTAACAAAACCACACACCTAGCACACGATCCACACACCTAGCACACGATCTATTCGCATGTAGATAGGCGCGTGTAACAAAACCACAAAACCACACACCTAGCTCACGATCTATTTGCATGCAGATAGGCGCGTGTAACAAAACCACACACCTAGCACACGATCTATTCGCATGCAGATAGGCGCGTGTAACAAAACCACACACCTAGCTCATGATCTATTCGCATGAAGATAGGCGCGTGTAACAAAACCACACACCTAGCTCACAATCTATTCGCATGCAGATAGGCGCGTGTAACAAAACCACACACCTAGCACACGATCCGCACACCTAGCACACGATCTATTCGCATGTAGATAGGCGCGTGTAACAAAACCACAAAACCACACACCTAGCTCACGATCTATTCGCATGCAGATAGGCGCGTGTAACAAAACCACACACCTAGCACACGATCCACACACCTAGCACACGATCTATTCGCATGTAGATAGGCGCGTGTAACAAAACCACAAAACCACACACCTAGCTCACAATCTATTTGCATGCAGATAGGCGCGTGTAACAAAACCACACACCTAGCACACGATCTATTCGCATGCAGATAGGCGCGTGTAACAAAACCACACACCTAGCTCACGATCTATTCGCATGAAGATAGGCGCGTGTAACAAAACCACACACCTAGCACACAATCTATTCGTATGTAGATAGGCACGTTTAAACACACTGGCTTTCCCCTATTGCTCTGTATTTCGCTTTGACATGAATTTGAGTTCCCATCACAAATGTCACATCACTGGCACGTTAAGGCGGAGAAGCTGGAAAGACTTCACTGTGGGTGTATTCACAGAATGTCAAATCAGGATGAGGGTTCAGTTCATTTGGGGGGCGCACAGCGATGAGGATTTTTGCCATTCCTATTGGCTAGTCGAGGCTAATAGTACTTGATTCACTATACATTTTAATTCCAGTTCAATATTTTGCAGGAGGACATCCTGGGAATTTCAGGCTTCAGTGTGCCTCTGCCCTTGGCTAGCTACCGAGTGATGTAATGCCTTAAACTGTGTCACAGAGTTCTAGGACAACAGTTAGGTGGGTGGTGTCTATTAACAGAAAGCACTCAGGAACTTTCAGACTGTTATTGTCTCGGTCTTGTCATTGATTAATGGAAGTCAGTAGGCTGTAGCTGTTTCCTGGCAGCAGGGCCCTCCCTTACTGGCAGTCGCATGTCTGCACGTCATGAAGGAACCCTCTCTCGATAGCAGTTACAGTAGGACACGAACCTTGGCAATGTCCCTTGTCGACCCAAGACCACCCCTTGCTGCATGGCTACTGATAATCGTGTTTTTATGAAGACAGAAAACGACCTCCAAAAGGTTTATGCATTGGCACAGTAACTTATTGCCAGTGGTGACGAAGATGCAGAGAATGGGGCTGACTGTAAAGCACATTAAGAGCGTGCTCCGATGAGGAGTCACACAGGAACTTTAATAAGAAATACTTGCAAGGGAAAAAGGGAAGCCTGTTCACTTCTGCCAAAAAGGTTTACTTTACTTTTATTATGATGTTCTTGTTTGATTTGGGCAGATATGTCAGTGATTGCTCACATGGCACAATGCTCATCTGGTCGGAGGTGACATGTGGGAATTTACAGGTGCCGGACCACGGTGTCCTCCCTGAACATTGGAACATTGGAAGGCACACCGCTCCATCGGCATGATAAGTGAATACATGGATAGCCGCCTGCTGTGGGACATTTGGCATAGATATCATAGGGATGTGAGTGGCTACAGCTTTTATTCCTCGGTCCACGATTCCCATTTCAGGCTTGACCTATGATCAACATATACAAGATTGTCTAGGCTTGGAGAGGAAGATTGGGGCTTAGATTGGGGCTTGGAGCGTAGATTGTTCTAGCAAGGAAATGTTCAATCCTTCCTAGAAAAAGGACTCATAACTCCCTCATCATGGCACTGATCCGTCAGAATGCACATCCTAACAAAGTTATCAACTGGCGTCTAATGAAATATTGCAGTTCTTTAATAGAAATGAGGCTACAACCCAAAGCTTTGCTCTCACTTGGGAAACTTTGTAGAGGAGCAGCTAATTGCCTCTACAGGGGGTCCCGCCCCCCAAAGAGCCGTATGTTGGAAGCCTGAGATTCTGCCGTGCTTGACGCCAGCAGTTGCAACTGTTCCACGACGAATATTCAAGAAAAGTTATCCATTGAGAAAACTCTGTCAAATGTGTCGCCGAGGAGATGATAATCTAATGGAGGAGCTTCCCAAAGTTATATGAAGATGAGAGAAAGAAGAGCTGGTGACATCATGAAAGACGAGCGTGACGCATAGAGAAGACTGGCTGAAGAAGAGAATGTATGGCCATTAAAGAAACTGGTGACGAAGTTGAGAATCGTGTAACTTTCATATGAGGAAAAGAAGATTGCATGTGTGAAGAGCACTGCAAAATAATGCAAGCCATTAAATAAATGTACAGATGCTGCACCGCAAGTAGATCAAGTAATCTTACAATCTGGCTATAGTAGTAAATAGACTATAGGCGGAGCCACGATTATATAGAAACTGGAAATTGGTGTGACATATTTTGTAAGCTCACACCCATGAAGAGAAGAGCCGAGAGCTGTGTCGTAGCAAAGAATTAGCCGAGATCGTGGATGAATCTGGAAGGGCTCTCTGGCCTTGTGTCAAGGCTGAAGCAGCCAAGACTGGTTATCTATTCTTGAAGGCAGTAACAGTGAGATGCTAAATCATTGCTTGTTAAGGTGCAAAGAAAGAACACCATGAGTGCCACTTTTGATTCATTTAGAACAATTAAATGATGTAAAATGGACCAAATCGTAGTCTCCTGTCACGTGAGCCATGGATGAAATAGAGTTCAGGCATGGAGGACCAGAACAGCGATAGTGCATGCTCGCACTCCCTTATATTCCCAGAGACAAGGATACTTTGCAAGGCCAAGTTCAAAGACAATCTTCATGGCAGAAGGCATGGGTGATGAGAGATGATGGGCTAATTGGGTGGGGAGGTACAGGCAAGTCCACCTCCTGGCACCTGGGGTATGAGCTTACATGCTGCTAGTGAGCTGAATGTTCCAGACTGGAACGAATGTGCCAACCAATTATAGAGGGCCATATAATGAAGGGCCTTATAGTTTGAAAGCCAATGATATATCGTGTCTTTAATAAATGTTGAAGATGACTTGCACTAGGGGTGGGCATGAGTTGTCTACCTGACAGTGGAAATCCAATCACAACCCCAACCCTTTATAAAAACTATACTTAGATGTTCCCCTTGAACCTATCACAACCCCTCGTAGGTTTCTCTTATTTGCCACGTAGTATGACATCACGCATGACAAGTTTTTACTATATAAGTGTAATTTATTGAATGATGCGCAGAGAGCTTGTGCAACTTCTTTTGATGTCTGTTGTAAATCCCTGTTTTAGGCAATTGGTATTAAAACAGAAACTTTTGCCATCTTCCTGAGTTGGTTTGATTATTTGGTGTAAGAGTTACTCTGCTTCCCATCCACTGCATGACACGCTACCCAAAGGGCCATACGTTCACGTGGTAGCAGTGTCGAATGGTTTCGACCCATCGATCAGTTTAGCTCCAGAGTTTCGGACGATCGAGCATCCTCCACCATTAAGCCGGAAGATCACAGGGTTTCCTGGGGAGAGCGGCCAAATAGAAATCTTGCAAGAAGAACCAAGACGGTGGGCAGGTGCCCCTTTGATGTAATCCCTGCCTGGTTTCCACTGGCGCTCTGAAGACAGAAGGCAACGTATTTGGTTGGAGGAGGAGACGATACCAAAGGCCTTGAGTCAATTAACAAAGGAATGGTGAGTAGACTAAGGGGAATGGCAAACTAAGGGGATGGGGCTGCGATCATTTTTGAATAACAGAAAATATTGTGTGAAGAGAGAGATAGCGACTAGAAAGAATCCTGACTCAAGGGAGTTTCAGAAGAAAACGTCTCACACTCCAACGGGAGTAAAATATGTAACGTGTGAACAGGTTCGCATAAGGTGACGTTTTAAACCCTGAGGCAGGGTATTTCAAAATAGAGGCGAGAGGAAAAAAGGTGATCACGATGTTTATTAATATGTAGAGGTGACTAGTCTGTCTGTATATTGTGTATTGAATAAGAGTATCGAGAGTGATAGAAATGTTGAAGAAATTGAGAGAAAAAGGTTGAAGAGCTATAGTAACTATCTATTGAAGTGGTTGGTGTCAATCCAAAGGTAGGCGTAGTTGATTGAGAAATTAAAGGCTTGAGCGGCGATTCATGGTGCACGCTCATATTTGTTGTTTTAAAAGTGTTGACAAAAATAGCAATTTAATTAAAAGTTTAAAAGTTGTTTCATAAGCCTGGTAAGTATAGACAGTCAATTGAGACTTGTCATAATGGGAGATACTCCTCTGATGCATTCATGTATGACATTGCCAAAGCACATGCCCAAGCTCAAACAGTATAGTCTGGAATGGGCAAAAGGCACGGCAGATAAAATGTTAATGCTGTTGAAACAAGGGGGTTCACTGTCAAAAGTGGTATTGCAACACATGACCACATACTTGCACGCTGCCATCACGTGGAAGAAATTAGAGAAAAGACTAGCTTTCCTAGAGCTCTGGAAAATGTATCAGGAAGAGAGGGAGGATCCACCACCTGAAGAGTGAATGCTTAGCCAGGGAGGAGGAAGGTGTTGAGCCTTCAGGTTCCCTTTCCTCACCTGAAGTGAAAGGCGCCAGTGCAGTAGAAGTAGGGTTGTATCCTTTAAAGGAACTGAAAGCGGCGACAGGGTACAGTAATTCAATATACAAACCGCCCGCTTATAGCAGTGACGATAGTCCAGAGGAGAATAAGAGAAAAGAGGAGATCTTTATGATCATACAAGACAAAGAAGAGAAGAATGAGCGATCAAATGTATCGACAGAAATAGAAAGGGAGATTAAGAGATGGAAAGGGGAGAAGGATAAAGCTGACGAGGTAACGCTTGTGCAGAATGAATGGATGGGAGGTCAAATATTACTCAAGCTAGATGGGAAAAGCATTGAGAAAGTTAGGGGAAGAGAAGATAAGGACGAACAAGATAGAAAAGACAGCAAACGAGAGAAGAGATTGACAGAAGATGAGCATAAAAGAAAGACAAGGAGCGACGAGAGCAGATGTATCAGGAGGAGCAAGAGAAAAAAGAGGAGCGGGCGAAGAAGAGCAAAGTAAGTATGACAATAGGCAGAGAGCAATAGAAGATAGGGATAAAAGAGAAAGGAAGAGAGGAGGAGGAAGCGCAGAAATTAAAGGACAAAAGGATACAGAGATGAAGGTAAGAAGAGGAAAGAAGGGAAGGAATGAAGAGAGAAGAACGAAGACAAGAGGAGGAGAAAATTAAAATGGAGGCGACAAAGCAAAGAGAACTAGATGAAGAATTAGAATGAAGGAGGAGACTGCGTGATCTTCATATTAGCCTTATTCGCAAGGAACCAGTAGGGCCAAGGCCAGCAATACGATGGGACAGAATAGAAGAGTTATTTCCGATAAAATAAGCAAAGTCACATGCATCTAGAATAATATTTGAAGAAGAAAGGATCGATAAGGTCTATCAAGAATTAAAGGAAGGTAGCAAATATGGAAGTTGAGGGAAGGGGGATCCATCCTTAGCATTGCAATCACGAAATGAAGAAGAAAATCCATTCAGTCTCGGGCATAGAGCCTTGTCCTTAAGCAGACTGAACCGAGAGAAAGGTGTAGGGGATGATAGTGACACTAGTTGGGGAATTGACATGCCAGACGAAGAGAGAGAATCCTTCATTGGGGAAGATGGAGGGAGTGTGTGCGCCCCCAAAGGAAGCCTGCAGATAGACAAAGAAGTAAGGTGGTCCGATCTAGAGCAACCTAAGGATAGGACGCCAGATCCCTTAGCATATCCACAAAGTCCCTGAGGACGATCGTATAGTGAGAAGGGAGAATCGCTGCCATATGTGAGCAGGTTAAGGCCACTACCGACAAGCAGATGGATAAGGATGATCGTGCCTGCCATGGATAGGTTAACGATAGGAGACGACTGCGAGTTAGGGTTTACGCAGTTTCCCTTATTGTAAAAAGGGGAGCAAGACCACAGTATATTCCATGGCCGCAGATGGACAAGGATAATTTAAGGTGCAAGCTCCCGAGCTTGACTTTGGGCGCTGGGAAATGGATATATGAGTTAGAAAAAATGACAGGAGGATACACATTGGCCATAGGGGACATAAAGGGTCTCTTGGCAGGCATTCATGGGGAGAGCGCTGATGACATATGGACGAGAGCAGGGTATGCAAGTGTGAAAGCAAAAAAACACAGCGCACGACGGAGTGCTGTTTAATAATTGCAGAGCAGATGTTTGGAGGCCTCTCATGGTAAAGTATCCTGGCACATCAGATATGGGTGCAATTATGACACATAAGATGAAGGAAGATGAAGACCCTATTGATTACATTCAGGATATTCAAGAGTGATGGCAACTTGAAACGCAGGAGCCGTGGGAAAAAGCAGTGGTATTATTTTATGACATTTTATGTCAGGGGATACCTGAGCCAGTGCAGAGACAGATGAAGAAACAAGTGGGAATGGAAGCAAAATCGTGGGCTGCAAAACAGCTGAAGGTAGTGCATCACTGTAGGCTATCACAAGAGAAAAATAAGAAGAAAGATGAGGCAAGGAAAGTCGAGGAAGCCAAGTTGGCTCAGAAAAAACAGTCATCATTTGCCATAGATGGGGCGGTATTGACATGCGGAGAAGAATTGGGAATGCCGGAAGCAATGGGTACATCGCAGGCGAATAATCAGTGCCCGATGGATCAAGATGGTTATGGGCTTGTGCCACGAGGCGGGGTCTGGGCTATAGAGGAAGAGGTGGTTTCCAAAATAATCAAGGTGGGTTTCAGAATGTGCAGTTAAGGGAGGGTACAACCAAGGGGGACTAGTTAGGCGGGCTCCCCCTGTATGTTGGACTTGTGGGATGACAGGACACATTGCATGTGTATGTGGGAGCTGAGGGAATGTATAGAAAGGGCAATTTTCAAGAGGGGGGACAGTTTATCCTCCACCATATAGTACACAGACAAGAGAAGGGTTTGCCCAAGATCAGACAGTATATCAGACACAAGCACCGCAAGTACAGCAGGTACAGCAGCAAAAGCAAGTGCAAATGAAGCCACTGAAAGGGTAGTCACAAAAGGCCCCCATGCAGACACAGCAGTATGCAAACACAGGACAAGTGTTGACACCCAGAATAGGAGATGTCACTGTGGTGGGAGGAAATCCTTTCACAGGAATGGGAATGAGCCTGTACCCACAATAGGACAGCTCACAGGGTGACTTGATGTGTTTAATACTATTGGTGACACCAGATCCACAAGAGGAGCCAAGAGTTGATGTGACGATAGGAGGCAAATCTTTTTCTTTTTTAGTAGATACTGGGGCTACACGCTCATGCATACGAGAGGGAAAATATCCACTGTCGGGAATTGCCATGAATTGCCATGAACGCTCAAGGGTTCTCTGGAGCTACGAGTCGAATTCCTTTTACTGATGAATTACTTAGCAAGCCCCCCATATGGTGCCTTCGTGGTTGCCACTCTTTTTCCCTACTTAAGGAGCCCCCCAGCCTCTTTTCCTTTGCAGATGGGGAGCAGGTTCATGTGGATCTTGGTCACCTGGCCTAAGCCCCACCTACCTGGTGTCTTCCTGTTGCTACTCTTTTTCCCTACTTAAGGAGCCCTTCAGCCTCTTTTCCTTTTCAGATGGGGAGCAGGTGCAAGTGAACCTTGGTCACCTGGCCTAAGTCCTGCGCACCTGGTGCCTTCCTGGTTGGTGCTCTTTTTCCCCACTTAGCAAGCCCCGCTCACCTGGTGCCTGCCTGTTTGCCGCTCTTTTTCCCTACTTAAGGAGCCCTACAGTCTCTTTCCTTTGAAGATGGGGAGCAGGTGCAAGTGGATCTTGGTCACCTGGCCTAAGCACCGCCCACCTTCTTAGCCTTGCCTCTTCCTTCCTGCTATTAACTCTTAGATCAAGGGTATCTCTCGCCCAGGTGTCCGAAGTGAAGGGCAGTGGTAGAAAAGAGCAATTTCTGTTTGGACCTGTTCAGAACAGGAGGATCCAGGGCCCGAACCCCTCTTCAGACAGCAGGTAAGCATACACCAACATGTGTTTACTACCTCTGTCCCCACAGGCCATCCCCACCCCTCTGGCCCCCCTGTGATGTTCCCTTGTGCTCCCCCCCTTCTCGCACACAGGTGTTGCCTGTATTGCTTGATACTTCTACCCTGCTCACCCCCCCCTCCAGCCTACTTCTGCAGGAGTCTGTCCTGATACATCACCGTCTTGTGGCAAATGCTGGATTTTACTTTTATGGACTTCATTGATTCACGGTGCGTCACCCTTTCTCATGGTGGCCCTGAATCATGCTGTTCCCATCTTCATCTTGTATCCAGGCTTGCAGCATTATGTGTTACTACTGCAATTGTATTCACTCTCCCCTCTTGCTTCTCCACACTTTTTGACTGCTTACTCTCTGTTCTCTCCTCTCCCTTTCTACCTTTTCCTATCTCCTCCCCTCCTCCCCTTACTTTCTTCTATGCACTTACTCTATCAGAATTGTGCCTGGACCTAGTATGATAGCAACCTTGTCTGTCTTCTCCCCTCCTCCCTTTACTTGTTTCTCCCCCCAGCACTATCTAAAATGTCATCAGGCCTTGTACGATAGTCGCTTGTTTTGTTCCTCCCCTCCCTTTCTGCAGCCCTCTTCCTCACCGTTTGTTTTCTCTGGCTCTACCAGGAATGTCGTCAGGCCTAGTGCGGTAGCCGCCTGTTTGTTTCCATTTCCTTCCCACTCTCCCCCTCCCATCCTTATCTATGTCTTAGCTCTTGCACTATCTGAAATGTTGTCAGGCTGAGTACGATAGTTTATTTCATATCCTTACTGTTCATGGCCTGTAAGAATGTCATTGTATTTTCCCTTGTTGCCTCCCTTGCCTTGAAGTGCTTTGAAGCACATTGTGTATAGGCGCTATATAAATAAACAATCATATCATATCATACCAGTCTCTATAGGAGAGTGTGACATGCCTGTTCCTTTGTTGTATGCACGCAGACACCAGTTAAAATTTTAGGAAGAGATTTGATGACAAAACTAAATATGACGATTTCAATTCACTGATCAAGAGATAGTGTGTTCCACTTCAGGGATACACTATTTAAACATGTGAACATTTATACTAGCATTCACAAGGCAAGCGCTCTGCTAGGCATTCCAGTAGACCCAGAAGTGTTTCTATATGGGGTGTGCATTCTGTTGACATGGCTACCTGGCCTAGTGGGAAAAATTGCGAAAATACCTGACGAGTTCTGGTTTAGACCACAAATACCTAGGGATGGAGAGGGGGGACAGACAATCCCTATAGAATTGGAAGCAGCCATAGTACGAAGGGAAATAGCGATGCACGAAGGAATGGATGATGAGGGTAGACCATGGAGGACAGTAATAGCTCTCAAAGAAGGGTACAGATTGACTGATATAACTGATGATGACATGTTTAGGGAAGACCGAATAGATGATGAAGTGATGTTTTTTATGAGCATCACATACTGGATAAGAATAGAGAAGAGAGAAGTCCCACAGCGAATGGCAATAATGCAGCAGCATCCAGCATTTTTTCAGGAAGACTTAGATAAAGTGCCCAGTGTCCTTTAGACTACAGGCCCTTATGACATAGGGTTATTAAAAGGGATAGGGGAAGTCAAAATGAAGCTGAAGCCAGGAGCAATTTTACCTCGTGCAAGACAATACCCCATGTCTCGAGAGGCTGATGAGGGTATATTTAAGACCATTTCAGCGCTGATGAACCAAGGGATTCTGGTGCCATCAGAATCGTTGTGCAATACCGCAGTGTATCCTATCAAAAAATCAAAGGGTCATGAAGATTATACAAGATATGAGACCGATTAGAGTTTCCTCTAATTCCTAATCCGGTGACGATACTATGCAGTATCCCAGTGGAAGCTCGATATTTCAGGGTGGTCGATTTTAAAAATGTCAAAAAGTTTTTCTTGATCCCATTGCACAAAGACTCACAAGACTTGACTTCCTTTACATTGGCCAAACTCGACTAAAACATACTTGTTTGCCCCAGGGGTATTGTGAGTCTCAATCAAACTTTAACAGAGTCCTACAGATGGACTTAGGCAATATTGATCTTAAGAGTGCGATGATACAATACATAGATGACATTTTAATTTGTAGCACCACAGAAGATGAATGCAGACAAGATTCGATTCACTTGATGACTATCCTAGCAGACAAGGGATACAAGGTAGACAGGGAGAAATTGCAATATTGTCAAGAAGAAGTGTTATATATAGGACAGTTGATCTCACATGATGGAAAGAAGGTGACACCTGGAAGGGCTAAGGCGATTATGAAAACCACAAAGCCAAACACAGTGAAAAAGATGCAACAGATTTTGAGGCTATGTATGTATGTATGTTAGAGCCTGGGTGTTTGATTGCAGTACGTACATAATACCTCCTTTGCAGGCTTTAAAAAAGCACAGGTGAACAAAGTAACAATAGAATAACCTGAGGAAATGGAGGAAGGGTTTGAGAAGTTGAAAAAACCAATTTGAACAGCCCCTGTTTTGGGAATTCCCAACTATGCAGAGGAATTTTATTTAGTTTCGCACACGAATGGGACAGTCATGACAGCAGTGCTTACACAGAGGACTACATTGGGGTACAAGCCTCTAGTGTATTACAGTGGGATTTAAGACCCAGTTATGGAAGGACACTTTCCTTGCGAACAGTCATTGGCAGCTGCCGCGTTCCCCATTGACAAATCTACAATCATTGTTATGGGCTGCTCTATGACTCTCTTTGTGGAGCATGCTCAATTTGCCATTTTAGAGAAGCCCAAAGGTACACTGACATTCCAAAGAGCCTCACCTTATGAAGTAATGATTTCAATCCCAGCGATTAAAATACCATACATCGAACAAAAAGATGTAAAATAGTGAATCCTGCCATGTCTTTAGCTGACCCAGTAGCAGAAGGGGATCATGTGCATGAGTGTGCTAATTATGTTGAATTTTATGATGATATACCCTGTGGGAAAGAAAACGCTTTGTCAGGGGGAAATTCTCTTTATTGATGGATCTTTGAAAATTGATCAGACTAGTGGGGAAAGGCATTCTGGCGCAGCTGTAGTGAAGCATAGATTAAATGGAGAATTTGAAAATGTAGCGGGTGCCAAGCTACCATCTCATTTTTCAGCTCAAGCAGCAGAATTGGTAGCGCTTCTTGTCGTGCTCGAAAACCATGAAGAGCCGGAAGTGACGGTGTACAGTGACTCCGCCTATGTTATGTCGACCGTACACTCAGGGTTAGCATGTTGGAAAAGGAGGGGCTACCTCCATGCGGACGGCACTCCAGTGCAACAAGCATCCTTTTGGACATGCTTATTAAGGCACTACAATTCCCAGTGGCCATAGCGGTCATTAAATGCGCAGCTCACACTAAGCAAACAGATTTTATCTGTTGTGGGAATGAAGCCGCAGACGTAGAAGCCTAAAGGGTTGCATATTCTCCAGAAATGTCAAGTTTCGATACTCCAAGTATAAGGGAGACTGTAGTCGTAGCTGTGCAAATACAAGAAGGGTTTAACAAATTATCAATAATTCAGCTAGTGGAGATTCAAGGAAGTGCACCACAGGATGAGCAGGAATTATGGAAGTGAAGGGGGTGTTCTTTATCCCCCACTGAAGCATTATGGCGACAGGATAGCACTGGAAAGACAGTGATGCCAGTAGCATTATTTAAGTTCACGCTTGAGCACCTGCATTAGCCTGCGCATGTAACTAGGGAAAGTCTTGCTGCAACTATTGCAAAAGACTGGTTAATTCCGAATCTGTTGGAACACGTTGCACTATAGAATGGTCCTTTGCAGCATTTGCATATTGACTATGTCGATATGCTGCATGTGTGTAATGGATACAGGTATCTATTAGGGGTGGTGTGTCTCTTCTCCAGGTGGATCAAGGGAGGTCTGTGTACACACCTTGATGCAACTTGATAAACAGTGAATTATTTAGTATGCAAGGTCTTCCTGAGATGGGGTGTGTGTGCAAGTGCTGAGATCCGACAATGGGCCACATTTTGTTAATGAGGTGTTTGAACAGATAGGGCTCCTATTGAATATTAAACACATGTTTTCTTCTGCTTATCACCCACAAGCGAGCGGGATATGTGAGAGGCTCATCAGACTCCTTGAAGAAAGGATTGCCAAGATCAAATTGACACTGAAGAAGAGTTGGCTATACTGCCTACCCTTAGCTTTATCTGTACTTCTGAATCAGCCTGGTTCAGACCATCACCTCACCCCTCACAAGTTAGTGACAGGGTCGGTGAATGAGAACGCCTCTTACACCTCTGTCTAGGAGTAGAAGTGATGCCCAGAGCATAGCCAATATGTTAGGTGATGAGTTGCATGACTATTTGACATATCTGACCTCTAGCATCTCTCTCATTTTGGTCAAGTCAAGCGCTGGGGGGTCGGTCTCAGAACACAGATGAAGACCATTCAGCAACCGGATCATGTGAACATTTTTATCGACATCCAAGTTGTATATTGGCGACTCTGTCCTTGTAAAACCCTTCACACGAAAGTGGCATGAGCCCCATTTTAATAGCCCCTTTTGTGTTGAAGATATAATGCCCTCAGCAGTGAAAGTCCGAGGTAGGCGAGTTTGGCTTCACTTGAGTGACATAAAAGCCTACAAGTGAGACCTGCGCTCCCACTGGTGCCGATCCAGAAGCAAGACAAGAAGAAGAATTTCAGCATGTGCAGCCTCGAAAGATGACGAAGAAGAACGATGATATAGCGACCATCTGCTAATGCAGGTTTGCATTTGAACTGTGATTCTCCTTTAGATATTTTAGCAGGAGTACAAACCCTTGCTGAGAGTCACTGGAATCGTTTGAAAAATTAACTTTAGAAAACATTGACTTATCATAGTTATGCCTGAATGTGATTTTGAAATCGAAGATTGGAAACAAGGCAAAATATCCAGATACCTTTCTCACTGAATATCTGTTTGGTTAACCACATGGTTCTCACTGACAGGGATGTGCATTGGCTTGTGTTTGCTGTTTTTGTATTCATCCTTCAAGCTTATCCTGTTCTTGTCAGAAGAGACGTTGATATTCACACTTTTTCACAGGATTCTAAAAATGGCGCTGTGATTAGAAGGCTTCTTATTCCGATCATAGGACAGATACTGCAATTGCAGGAGTAAAAGAATGTTCTTATGATTACAGTAGAAATGAGGAATGTTGAAGCTGACATGATTTTAGTAAATGAACAAACAAGGCCAGTGCCAGGATGGCGACAGAGATTGATTTCGATGGTCTTGTGCATAGTATGTGCCTGTACAATTACTCTTTTTGTCTTTCTGTTTCTCCTGTTTCACACTCTCTAGCATACTGGTCCTGATACGCAGATGTCCCTTTGGTTCTTCCCACTATGAAAACTGGTTTTGATTCACTTTTTGGGCAGTACACAAACCTTGCATATGGGAGATATGGGAGATATAGGAGACATGCAGAGGAAGATAGTGAGGGGATAAACACATATCTAGACAATGGAGCACACCTGGGTAGCAACATGTGGTATCAGCACATGTGAAAGGTGGGAGAGAGCACATCTAAGGAGAGTTACTATGTCTGTGCTCTCATAACCTATGCCATGAATACAGTGCAAACGTTTCTTTCAAGAGAAGTCCCAGAACACAATGCCAGATTCCTTCTTCACCTTGCAGCAGGTATGACTAGAAGACAATTTCAAGGAAGTTGGGCCATGTTGCGATGGAGATCGAAATGGTAGTTTCCCTTCCAGGATGATTATATCAAGACGTCACAGATGGAAAAGCAACCAGGGAGAAGGGGAGCAAGGTGCTTTTGTATCCTACAGGTGGACAGGAAGAGGTAGTTGTGAGAGACATGAAGAGGATGGAATGCCCTGATATCACAGAAATAGTTGGATTGCCTGGATGTTGGGAACAAACTCAAGTCCTAATCTATTGACAAGTCAAATCCAAGAAGGGATGGGAAGGAGGACTGATGTCCTGTGCAGCTCATCTACTGAAGCCAGAATATGTGCAAGAGGTACAGAGAGTAAACATTGGGTGTTTGAAGTCATGGGCCAAGCATGCCAAACTGCTGAGATGGGTCAAAGTTGAGTCAGGTCCGATGATTGTGGTACCATTGGCGAATACAACATTGTGTTTCTGAAGAGAAGTAAGGAAATGTGGGAGAGAACATAGGTTGCAAGACTACAGTTGACGTTTCCAGAATGGGAGCAGGGACAGCCGTCCTGATGGATTGATATTGGGCTTGTGGGCCTAGAGCCTACATGAAGTTGCCCAAGGATTGGGGAGGGATGTGTTCCTTGGTGCTCATCCATGTTCCAGCGTTAGTAATTCCTCAGAGTGACCTGAAAATTGGAGAATTTTTGAAAGTTGATGCTCATTTGAGAAGGAGAAGATCGCTTAAATTTCTCAATCAAACCAGAAGAGAGAATTACTTCTCAAGAAAGTCAATAGAGGAATATGAAGCCATTCCGTATGAGCACATGCTGTTCAGCAAGAGTGCGTCAATATTCACAACTATCTTCATGTCTGGGATCCAGACGATGGCCAATGCTAAATGGTGGAAAATTACCAGATGGGAGCTTTTACAGACAATCAACACCACCATAAAGGGATTCAATGCTATCAAGGAAGAATTGAGGGCCATACGATTGATGACCATGCAGAACAGATATGTCCTTGACATTATCACTGCGATGGAGGGAGGAGTTTGCACCAAAATCGGACCATCATGTTGCACATTCATACCTTATCACGATAACGAGAATGGAACTTTGACAGAGGCCATAACTCTGCTGATGAACCTACATAACAAGATGGAAGACGAGACAGAAGACATCACAGATGATAGCTGGTTTGTGCCCGTATTCTCATGGTTTCCACAGTGGATGATGAACATCCTCAAGTTTCTTGGAGCAGTGTTAATGATGGTGATGCTTGGATTCTGTGTGATCAAGATAATAATCACACAGTGCAAGAAGACAGCAAAGAAGGCAGTAGGAATGAAAATCATGATCGATGGCGAGTCAGGGTTTGGACCCAAAGAATTGACTCATGATGATGTCAGAAAATATATAGAAGCCAGCATCATTGCACCTGAGGGAACAAAGTTCCTGTATCAGAGGAATCAGAAGAAGTATGTAGGACGATGGGTCTATTGTAATTTGGACTCTGAAGAAACACTTCTTCAAGAAGAGATATACAAATGTGGAGACTGGTGAAGGTGTGGTTGATGACTCGATCAGACGGGGAGTGTAGAGGAGCAGCTAATTGCCTCTACAGGAAGTCCCTCCCCCGACCAGCCATATGTGGATGCCTGAGATTGTGCTCTGCTTGACGCCAGCAGTTGCGACTATTCCACAATGAATATTTGAGAAAAGGTATCCATTGAGAAAACCCTATCAAATGTATCCCCAAAGAGATGATAATCTAATGGAGGAGCTCCCCGAAGGAATACGAAGATGAGAGAAAGAAGAGCTGGTGAAGTCATGAAAGATGAGCGTGATGCACAGAGAAGACTGGCTGAAGAAGACAATGGCCCTCATTACGACCCTGGCGGAAATCGAAAAACGATGGCGGAAATGCAATACCGCCATCGAATAGCGCTCGGTGCGACTATGACCCGTCACCGCAAAGTACGATGCCATTAGCGACACCGTAGTGAACGCCAACGCTAACTGCACCAAGCACGCGCGCGCGCGCCATGCCAAACCGTAAACACCACCATGGTGCAACGGTACGCCAATTCCGACCCTAGCGGACATGTACCTAACGCCATCAGGCATGGCGGAATGGACCATACCGCCATGGCGAGAAGTACGGCATCGCGAATCAACCGTAAACGGCCCCACTGAGTGCCTGTACACCGCTCCCTGCCCACAAAGTACAACTCCCCGTAGGTGCAATGAAGCCACAATGCAACCATTGAAATGTACAAGTCACCCATGCATGCCAACGAACAAAAGAAACACAACAGGGGCCAATGGGAGCTGCAGGGCACAGATGGCACGAATACACAAGCCATCCCAATGGACATGACCACAGTCCCCCACCAAGAAACGCACGCAAACACAGGCACCTGTGACCAGCAATATTCCGAAAATCACATCATTCAACCAGTCCACCTGGCTGACCGGCATCTGTTACACAAAACCCAATCCCCCGCCCCTGAGCATGACAACATTCAAACTGGCATATTGGCAGCCCCCATCCCTGACCTCACTGGGCTTCGTAGGCAAACGCGCACAGCACAGTACCACGCAACTAAACCCCGAAGCTGGAACCCAATGCAGATCTCCTCACAATACATCGCCCCCCAAATAGGCATATGCCACATCACTTGCAAAGAAAAACGCTACACGGGCCAAATCAGAATAGATATTTATGCACATCAAAATCACCAAGCACATACAGCCATCAGGCCATGAAATCCAAAACACCAACCACCATTGTGGGCTGCTTCCGCAAGAAACGACCAGCCACTACCTGTGTGTCGCCCTGTTCCCCCATGGTACACAGAGCCACATTCACGTACGAAAAGGCAACATGGAAGCGCACACAACCGCAGGGCCGTCCCAATGGGGAGGCACTAGTCCAGCTGAAAGGCCGAAATGTTGCTCCGAGCCACCAGTACTGCGTAAGGGCATGTGGGCCATTGGCGATCGTCCCATAAGATCGTAATGCTGCTCCACTGATTAACACGAAGCAGCAGGTGTCGGGAGTAAAATCCATCTGCAGGAGTGGCATACAGATGGCAGTGGCAAAAGGGGAGGAGAAACCTGTCAACAAAAAGAAAAGAAAAAGAACAGAATGGCCATCAGAACTACATACCAACAACTCACTTCAATGATCACACGAAATCCACAGCCATATGCATGCTAGCCCACTCCAAAGGAACATCACCACCCCAAAACCACTTGCGACTCACAACCATCTATACCGAGGTGCAAACACCATCACAAACGAGTGTCTGAGGGCGCCTCGAGACAGGGAGGGCTCAACAAGGCCAGATGGACGATGGTCCCACTATGGCAGCCCTGCATCACATAGCGTAGGGGAGGCGGATAGATCCCAAGAAGCCCTGTACATGGCAAACTCTGTACCAAATCACCTGCCCATGCATCCATCCATCATTCCCTCATCCCGGGATCAAAATGCCTGAATAATTACTCACATGACATTAGAAACATCCATTGAGTCTGTGCGTTATGCAGCCTGCTAAATCCACAGTGCCCCAGCCCGTAATTCCAGTGTTGTGAAGTAACATGTATTTGGGAACGGACGGCCTCATCGCCCACGTAGCTATTGCGCATCCCAAACTATTCATATCAATCATTGCTCCCTCGCCATGGGCCCTGTCTCAAGGACATAGAACAATAGAACGTTACATTTGCAGTCAGACCTGTGGGCATCTCCTCGCCGCTAGCTGGAAACCGAAAGCGCCGCCCTTCGAATTCCTCATTTGCAACATCACGTCGAAAAGGCATCTGTGGCCGTTTGAAATCACTAATTATCCCATCGAGTGCGGCTGTGTGTGAAAATGGCAACTGCCTTCACCCACGAATGGGACGCCCCGCCCGTCGTTGCAACTCGGTACAGTGATGCATGAGGGCCCACCGTTAACCGAGTACTACGTCCCACTGACCCCTCACAAGTCTGTTCGCGACTGCACAGATAGTACGTGAAACAATGGGACCACAGCAGAATGAACATATCAACCAATCTTACACGGCCATCGGGTACAAATACATGATTGCAATAGCAAGATGCCATTCCCCGAATTGCAGCGTTGTGCGCGGGACGTGCTCGGCCAAAGGGGAGAGCAGTTTGCACAGGTGGAATTAATCACCACAGGTGGAGGCCATACAGCCTGAAAACACATAAATTGCACAGCCAGTCCCCTCCCACAACCACACCGAAATGCTACCGGCAGGACTCGCGATGTTGGCCCTGGGGGACCTGATAGCACTGCAAGTGCTCCGACTCCAAGAAGTAGACGAACACCAACTACAACCAGCCGCACGGAGGAGGAGGAGGCCAAGGCAGGGCCAGCAAGGCCCACCAGCACAGCCACTACCACCACGCAGGCAGCCCGCAATTCAACGCCTCCGAGCACATCCGTTCAACCTCACTGATGAGCAGATCCACACCCTCTACCGTCTGGACCGGGACACCATAGCCGCCATTGTGGACATGACACAGGCTGACCTTGTCAGCATGATAGACAGCCCAACCGCCATCCCACCCCTACTGAAGGTGGTGTCTGTACTACACTTCCTGGCCACAGGCACCTACCAGCACACAGTCGGACAGTTGCATGGCATTTCTCAGCCACTGTTCTCACGGACACTATTGCTAGTGCTCGATGCCCTCCTGAAGCACGCAGACGACTACATCTCTCTACCACGCTCGGAGCTGGAAATAACCAACACAAAAGTGGGATTCCATGCACTTGCCGGCATACCGGGTTGCATTGGTGCCATCGACTGCACCCATGTTGAATTGGTCGTCCCACATGCCATGGAGGCCCAGTACCGCAACCGAAAACAATTTCATTCCCTGAATGTACAGATGGTGTGTGACTCCAACAGGATCATTACACATTGTTGTGCCCGATTCCCTGGATCAACCCATGATTCTATGGTCTTGAGGAACTCGACAATACCACGCTACATGGAGCGACACGCAGGGAACAGATCCTGGCTACTCGGTGAGTCTCATTACATGCATGATGATGTGGGGTATGTGAAGCGGCAATGACCTGCCAGGAAGGGGGGGGGGGGTGTGCGTACGTATCAATGGCATTCCACATCATACGTTTCTCGTCCACATACAGGTGATGCTGGATATCCACTGAAGAGATGGCTCCTCACACCAGTCCGGAACCCACGGGACCAGCATGAGGAGGACTACAACCATGCCCACTCACGTACCCGTGTAGTCATTGAACAGGCATTCGGCCTACTGAAGGGTCGTTTCCGCTGCCTCAGCAGGTCTGGCGGGGCACTCCTGTACCGCCATGAGAAGGTTGCAAAGATGGTGATGGCATGTGTCATGCTCCACAACATGTGCGTACGTAGCAATGTGCCCATGCCCCCTGACGCAGAACTGCAAGCACCTGAAGATGGTCATGATGAGGGTGGGGATGTGGCAGCACCTCATGGAGTCTGCGAGGCACCGGAGGGCCGTGACATTCGTCAGCATCTCATTGATGTATGCTTCTAGCACTCACGCCTGGTGGCTGATGCATGGACACGGGACTCGTGGCACTGCGTGTGTCTGGGACATGCACAATATGGACTGTACGCCTATGATGGCCTAGTACACAAAGATCAATGTCCACACTTCTCATTGGTTGATCGTGCACTTTTTATGGCATATGTGATATCATGTTGAACACCCTATCGACCCGCCACCCAAGTGAGCCCAACACACCCCCTCCACCCTCCTACCTCCCCCCCGAACACCAGTGTCCAAAGATGCTCATTGTCAGTGGGCTGTCGCTATTGCATGCCCCCTCTGCGGGTATCAGGGGCACCCCTGCCTGTGGAGCGCAGGTTCCTTCCAGATCTACGTTGGGGGCTGCCCTGGACGGAACTTGCAACGGATGATGTGTCTGCCTGCTCACGTCCATGCATGTCCCTAAGGGTTTGCGAGAGCTCAGTGAGCACACGGCGCACTGCGGCAAGTTCGGCACATACGTCTTTGGACGTCGCATGCAGTTCCCCCCTCAGGCTATCGGTGCTACTCTCCATTTGGACTCTCAGGCTATCGGTGCTACTCTCCATTTGGACTCTCAGGCTCTCGGTGCTACTCTCAATTTGTGCCCTTAGCGTCTCTGTACCTCTCTCCATTTCTGCCCTAAGTGTCTCTGTTGATGTTTCTATGTCTGCCTTGGTGCCCCCACATTCATCGGCATGGCCCTTGAGGAGTGTGGCCATTTGCTGCTGTTGGACGATTAACTTGTCGAGGGACTGTTGCCTCTGCTGGGCCATGGCCATTTGCGGTGGTGTCACAGAGGGGCTGTTGTCCTCATGTTGCCTTGCCACAGGGCTTGTGGGGGATGGCCAGTCGTCGTCTTGTGGGTGCCCCTGCGTGGTATCCTCATGTTGTACGGGAGGGGACAGACAGGGGGATTGGGACAGGTCATGGATGGATCTGACCTCGACATCCCCGTCTTCTGTGTCGGAGCATGCTGCCATCAATGGGGTGTCACCTATGGTGCTGCTGCCACCAGAGGCAGTGCCTTCTGTGGCATCCATTGGGGGGACCTGTGGTGGTGGTGTTGTGGGCATGCTGGCTGCTGGGGTGCCTGTTGATGTTCCCTCCTGTGTGCTGCCACCTGATTTGTGCTGCTGCCGTGTCTTGATGCGTGCAGCTGAGGTGGAGGGTCTCTGGCCGTTGGTCTTGGCCCTCTTTGCAGGTGTGCTGGTAGGGGTGTCCTGTAGCTCGTCGTTTGGATCGGACCCTGTGGTGGAGTAAAGGAGGGCGAGGGTTATTGATGGGTCAGTGGGAATTGGAATGGCATTGTATCACATGCATTGGGGTGGTGCCTGAGGGTGATTTGGGTCGGGGTCTTGGGGGTGGTTTCATTTGTGTGTGGAGTGAGGGTGCAGTTGTTTGGCAGCCTGCAGTTAGGGTGTGCCTGCTGCACGTGTAGTGCGTGTTTTAGGGGTTTTTAATTATTTATGTATTTATTGTGGGTTTTAACGTGCGCTATCAGGCCGATGTGTGTGGACGTTCTCCTGGACATGTGTTTCTGTTGCACTATGGGGACACATGGTACTTCACATGAATGGACTTTGTGGATTTGGCATTGTTTTATCTGGCCCACCTACCTGAATCTTCGGATGTCTGCACTCCTTTCTCCATCCCTCCGACTCCCTCTATGCTCTCCATTCCGATGGTGGAGGCACAGATTTCTTCCCAGGGGGTCAACTTGATGGGTGATTCAGGACCTCCCCCGGTGGCTGTGGCAATGTTGCGGTTGGCAGAGAGTATGCTGCGGACGCGTATCCGCAGGTCGTCCCATCGCTTGCGGCATTGCTGTGGGGTGCGGGGTGCGGTCCCCACCGCACTTGCCCGCTGTGCCACCAGAGCCCATATGGCCTTCTTGTTTGCAAGTGCCGTCCTGGTCATTTGCGTGGAGAAGACGACGGCAGCATTCTCCTGGAGGGTCTCTGTTAGCACGGTGAGTTCCTCACGGGAGAAGTGGACCTGCCGCTTGCGGTCGCACGCTTTCTTCGCTGCTTTTCCCATTATTCTTGGTTTCGCTAGGGTGGTTGGCGGGTTGGGGTGTGTTTCGGGGTAGTGATTTTAGTGGTTGTGTGGTTTTAGTGTATTTATAGGTGTACGCCGGGATGTTTCCCGTTCCGGGCCCATGTTTTAGCTTCCGTTTCCGTATATTTCCGGCCACCGTACTTTCCGGTAGGCGCACACTGCGGTGACCGCTAAGAGGGGTGGCGGTATTGCACCTAGGGCGCCGTACGGCGGCGGTGTGGGCCGTTTTGGGGTCATTTCCGCCATCGCGGACTTTGCACTTCCGCCATGCCGTGGTGCTCGTGCCCGATGGGTCGGAATGGGCCGCACTTTGCTCCTTCGTGCAATGGCGGAAACGCTATTTACGCTGGGGCGCTCCGGTCAGTCGCTTTCCGCCAGGGTCGTAATGAGGGCCAATGTATGGACCTTACAGAAACTGGTGACGAAGTTGAGAATCGAGTAACTTTCATATGAGGTAAAGAAAATTGCACGTGTGAAGAGCATTGCAGAGCCGTTCAATAAATGTACAGATGCTGCAACGCACATAGGTCAATTAATCTTAGAAGCTGGCTATAGTAGTAAATAGACTGCAGGTGGAGTCGCCATTATATAGAAACTGGACATTGGTGTCACATATTTTGTAAGCTCACACCCTTGAAGAGAAGAGCAGAGAGCTGTGTCACAGCAAAGGATTAGCTGACATTGTGGATAAGTCTGGAAGGGCTTTCTGGCCTGGTATCAAGGCTGAAGCAGTCATGACTGGTTATCTATTCTTTAAGGCAGTTACCATGAGATGCCGAATCATCCCTTGTTAGGGTGCAAAGAAAGAACACCATGAGTGCCATGTTTGATTAATTTAGGACAATTGTCATGCATGCTGGACGCTACGCTCGTAGAACAGCTAGACCGTTCTATTCTAAATGGAGGTTATTCGATACGTTACCGGGAAAACGACGTTTGCACTTTTCACGTCGCTAACTTCACGTGACTTTTGCTTCGTCACGTGAACTACGGTATTACGTATTTAAGCAGCGTAGAAACTTCACTCGCTGCTTCTGATCGAATCTATTGGCGTTGTGTAGCTGAACCTCTGATCTGCATCCTGGCATGTTTCTACAGCTACTTTTGGGCCTTCAATAGCGTGTGTTCCGCCACACGCTAATTCCTGGAGCTATTCCTTCGCGTGATAATTCACACGCGTTCTCTGTCTTCAAGCGTGGCTGGTCCGGACTGCGGGAATCCTGCCCGCGTGTACATCCACACGTACACTCTGTCTTCATACGCGGCTGGCCCGGACTGCGAAAATCCTGCCCGCGTGTAATTCCACACGCGCACGTTGTCTCTAAACACGGCTGTTCCGGACTGCGGGAACACCGCCCGCGTGTAATTCCACACGCGCTCTCTGTCTTCAAGCGCGCCTGGCCAAGGCTGCGTAAATCTGCCCGCGTGTAAAATCCACACGCGCTCTCTGTCTTCAAGTGCGGCTGGCCAAGGCTGCGTAAATCCTGCCCGCGTGTAAAATCCACACGCGCTCTCTGTCTTCAAGTGCGGCTGGCCAAGGCTGCGTAATTCCTGCCCGCGTGTAATATCCACACGCGCTCCCTGTCTTCAAGTGCGGCTGGCCATGGCTGCGTAATTCCTGCCCGCGTGTAAAATCCACACGCGCACGTTGTCTTCACACGCGGCTGGCCCAGACTGCGCGAATCCTGCCCGCGTGTAAAATCCACACGCGCACGTTGTCTTCAAACGTTATTTTCTTCGCGGCTGTTTATAACCGCGTGTACTTTGTTTTTCCTTAAAAAGAACGCTATCCCTAACTCCTGCATCTGTGGAATTAACAGAAGGATTGATCCCTATAGTGGGAAGGAAGCTTTTCAAGGATTATTGGAAGGTGACATTGAACTGAACATTTGGACGCTATCCTGTGGTGAATTCAACCCGTATCTAGCGTGAGCCTCGTTCCGTTCGGGATAAGTCTCCCTTACTAATTTTCCCTTCCTTGTCGTTTGTTCTTCATTTCAAATCCATCAAGAGACTTCTGGATTATTCTACCCTAAACTAAGGTCAGTGTGAACATTCCTGTCATTATCTAATTCATCATACTCAGGTTGGAGCAGTTATTCATGATCCTTTAATTTGTCCTAGGCTGGTTTTCTATACCTTACCCACGCCCTTTCCAGTGATCCATCGCTCTGCCTGTTTTATCAGCCAGAGGGTTGTATCATTTGGAAGGTCTTCAATTGACTTAACAACTATCAAATCGTGTGAACAGGGATCCGGAAGACCCTACCTCCTGTATCCTTTTGAGTATTGTATCCTTTTCAGTTAATACTTTGGTACATTCTGACAGAATCAGAAGCCATGGAGGGTACGGATCCTTTAGCTGTTTTGACACAGTTGATCAGCGATTTGAGAAATGAAATGGTTACAGCACAGGACATGTTACGGCACCGTATGGACGTTATGCAAGACGCCCTACATGGTAGTCCTCGGGGAACACAGGTGCCGATGGCTACTGCATCTGGATCTGGGACTACGGCACCCCCACAGGAAACTATTAATGTGGTTATGCCCACTCAGTTTCCCTTGGCCCCTCCGGAACGGTTCACGGGTGATCCCAAAACCTATAGAACCTTTGTAAATCAGTGCCGACTCCATTTTCTTTGCCGTCCTACATCTTTTCCTGATCTAACCACAAAAGCAGCCTTCGTGCTTTCCCATTTAGGGGGCACAGCTGCTGCTTGGGCTAACCCTTTGTTGGAAACAAATAGCCCTTTGTTGTACGATTGTGACGATCTCTTGACTGCTATGAGTAAAGTCTTTGACATGCGTTACTCTACTCAAGCCACAGATTTAGAGTTGCTTAACCTACAACAAGGCAGCCAACCCCTTATGTCTTACGTTGCCCGGTTCAATCAACTGACGGCGGAAACCCAATGGCCTGACAGCAAGAAAACGGCTGTTTTCTACAAGGGTCTTTCTGAAGAACTGAAAGATGCCTTATCTACAGTTCCTGTGGTTCCTACGGGTTTTCCAGAGTTGCTCGATTTGGTTCTACAAATCGACGCCCGAAGGAATGCTCGAAAGGGAGAGAAAAAACCCTTCATGCCAGTCTCGGGGCGGTCAGAGACACCAGCAGTCATCTCTAACGACCCTGAACCCATGCAGATTGGCGCCGTGAGAGGCCGATTATCCAATGCAGAACGGGAGAACCGAAGAAAAAACCACTTATGTATGTACTGTGGTTCTTCCGAGCATTTATTGGCAACATGTCCTAAAAAACCCATCAAGCGTGCGGGAAACGCCAAAACTCGACAATAGCAGGAGTCCCTATGTCGAGTGTTTCATCGGACTCCAGTACCATTCCTAAACATGCACCTGTAATAGTTCAGGTGACGTTACGTTGTGATGAGCGAGAAGTGGTTTCCAAGGCCATGGTTGATTCTGGAGCCACCAGCAATTACATAGACATCACTTATGCCAAGAACTGTTCCTTACCCCTTGTAAACAAAAAAAGACCTGAAACGGTGAACACCGTGGACGGATCTGTTTTGACTTCTGGTATGGTAACCCAGGAGACGGTACCTGTTCAGATGACGTTATCGAATAATCATTCAGAAGAAATCATCTTCGATGTTATTGCTGCTCCACAGTACGAGATCATACTAGGTCTTGCATGGTTAACCCTTCACAATCCTGCTGTTGACTGGGTTTCGGGATCGCTCCAATATCCTTCGTTTCATTGCAATGAACATTGCTTTACCAGTCAGGAGGTGTCAAATAAACAACACATATTGGCCTCTATGGTGGAGGATTCAACTATCAGCGTTGTACATCAATGCGACAATATCATACCATGCGAATACGCTGATTATGCTGATGTCTTTGATAAAGGCCAGGCAGAACAATTACCTCCTCATCGACAGTACGACTGTCCTATCGAATTGATTCCTGGTGCCAAAATTCCTACAGGCCGTGTTTATTCGCTAACACCTAAAGAAGATGTTGTGTTAAAAGAATACATCGACAAAGCGCTAGCAATGGGCTTTATACGGCCCTCACAATCACCTGCTGCATCTCCTCTATTCTTTGTTCCTAAGAAAGAGGGAGATCTCAGACCCTGCATTGATTACAGGGCACTTAATGATATCACCATCAAAAACCAATACCCCTTACCACTAATAAACGTTCTATTGGATCAATTAGGCACTTCCAGTTATTTCACCAAATTGGACTTGCGAGGTGCATACAATTTGGTTCGCATTCGTGAAGGCGACGAATGGAAGACCGCTTTTAAGACACGGTATGGTCTTTACGAATATTTGGTGATGCCTTTTGGTCTGTGCAATGCTCCCGCCACATTTCAATTCTTCATGAATGATATATTCAGAGACATAATGGACCAATTTGTGGTTATCTATCTGGATGACATTCTGATCTACTCATCATCTTTATCGGAACACGTCAGACATGTTTCTACTGTCCTACAAAGACTCAGGGAGAACCATCTTTATGTGAAAGCCGAAAAATGTGTCTTTCATTCACAGGAAGTGGAATTCCTTGGTTACGACATTACCAATCTAGGTGCTCGAATGAGTCGTTCCAAGGTAAAGGCCGTCTTGAATTGGCCGATTCCGCATAATGTCAAGTCACTACAGTCTTTCTTAGGCTTTGCGAATTTCTATCGCAGATTTATCCATTCCTTTTCCAAAACAGTAGCTCCTTTGACGGCTTTAACTAGTTCTAAAGTTCCTTTCTGTTGGAACCAACATGCCCAAGCAGCATTCGAAAAGCTGAAGGAAGCATTTACCACTGCACCCGTGCTGCAACATCCGGATCCTGATCGCCAGTTTGTCGTTGAAGCGGATGCATCCAGTGTCGCTATTGGTGCAGTACTCTCACAAGTTTGCACAGAAACCAAGGAGGAACACCCAGTGGCTTTCTTCTCTCGCAAACTCACCTCATATGAACGGAACTACACCGTCACTGAGCGGGAACTACTGGCTATCAAAGATGCTTTCCGAGAATGGCGTCATCATCTTCTTGGGGCCAAACAACAGGTGTTGGTGTACTCTGACCATAGAAATCTCCAAGCATTCAAATCCATGAAATGCCTTACGGCCCGTCAGGCCAGATGGCATGTCTTTTTTGCCCAATACGATTTCCAGGTCACCTATCGTCCTGCCCGAGAACATGTTAAGTCGGACGCTTTGTCCCGTATGAGTGAAGAGGCGCAGGAAGAAAAACAAGTACAGATTCAGCTGTTGGCAGATCATGTAATATGTAGTTGTTCGGTTCAACCATCCCTAAAAACCGAAGTACAAGAGTGGGTAAAAATTCATCCACAAGTAGTCCAGGATATGAATCTGGACGTACATAACGGCTTACCATTCACACAAGGAGTACTTTATCTACCAACTCCTTCAATGCGGAATAAAGCCCTCAAATGGAATCATGATTCCTTGATTGCAGCCCATCCTGGACGGAAGAAAACACTGGAGCTGCTCAAAAGGTGGTGCTGGTGGCCATCCATGGCAAAAGATGTCATAAACTATGTATCATCTTGTTCTGTATGTATCCAATGTAAAAATACTCCTGGTAAACCAGTGGGCTTACTCCAGTCCCTACCTGTCCCTAACAAACCATGGGACATGATATCTATGGACTTTGTGGTAGAACTCCCCCCAAATCAGGGATATGATACCATATGGGTCGTAGTGGATTATTTCACTAAATTGGCTCTTTTTATTCCCTGTATCGGTTTACCAACTGCTGCTGTTCTGGCTGAACTATTCATCCAACATATATTTCGTTTCTTTGGTCTACCATCAGTAATCATTACAGACAGGGGCTCACAGTTTGCGTCACGCTTTTGGAGAGCTTTAACATCTGCATTACTGATTGATGACAGAATGTCCAGTGCTTATCATCCTCAAACTGACGGACAGACTGAAAGGGTCAATTGTACTATGGAACAATATCTGCGGTGTCTGTGTTTGCAATACCAATCGGATTGGCTCACGGTACTGCCGGCGGCTGAATTCGCCTATAACAACTCTTATCATAGTGCCATAGGCACTTCACCGTTCTATGCTCTCTATGGACAACACCCCCGATCAATACCTCTGGATTCCGGTCTATCCTTGGACACGCCTGCCGCAGGCCGTACTTTTCGTGATCTGAAGAGATTACAGAGAAAGGTGAAGCAGCAATTGGAGCAGGCTAAACGACGTGACAAGTTCTATGCCGATGCTCATAGAGTACCCGCACCTGTCTATAAGGCTGGTATGAAAGTCTGGCTGTCCACTAAGAACTTAAGAATTCCGGGCAAAAAGAAATTGTTGCCTAAATACATCGGTCCGTATGAAGTGCTCCAAGTTCTTAATCCTGCTGCTGTACGTCTGGCTTTGCCACAACGATGGCGAGTGCATCCTGTATTCCACGTGTCACTCATTAAGCCACTTTCTGAAGCCACTAGACTGCCTGTACGGCCTGTTGCTATTTCTGTGCGGGGTTCAGATGAATACGAGGTACAAGACATACTGGATATGAAACTACGTTCTGGTAGACCATATTATCTGGTGGATTGGAAGGGCTATGGTCCCGAAGATAGGTCCTGGGAACCTCTTTCTAATATTCATGCTCCTGCTTTATTGAAGCGCTTTCACACAAGAAGGGGAGAGGTTGTCCCTTTGGGGGATGGCACTGTCATGCATGCTGGACGCTACGCTCGTAGAACAGCTAGACCGTTCTATTCTAAATGGAGGTTATTCGATACGTTACCGGGAAAACGACGTTTGCACTTTTCACGTCGCTAACTTCACGTGACTTTTGCTTCGTCACGTGAACTACGGTATTACGTATTTAAGCAGCGTAGAAACTTCACTCGCTGCTTCTGATCGAATCTATTGGCGTTGTGTAGCTGAACCTCTGATCTGCATCCTGGCATGTTTCTACAGCTACTTTTGGGCCTTCAATAGCGTGTGTTCCGCCACACGCTAATTCCTGGAGCTATTCCTTCGCGTGATAATTCACACGCGTTCTCTGTCTTCAAGCGTGGCTGGTCCGGACTGCGGGAATCCTGCCCGCGTGTACATCCACACGTACACTCTGTCTTCATACGCGGCTGGCCCGGACTGCGAAAATCCTGCCCGCGTGTAATTCCACACGCGCACGTTGTCTCTAAACGCGGCTGTTCCGGACTGCGGGAACACCGCCCGCGTGTAATTCCACACGCGCTCTCTGTCTTCAAGCGCGCCTGGCCAAGGCTGCGTAAATCTGCCCGCGTGTAAAATCCACACGCGCTCTCTGTCTTCAAGTGCGGCTGGCCAAGGCTGCGTAAATCCTGCCCGCGTGTAAAATCCACACGCGCTCTCTGTCTTCAAGTGCGGCTGGCCAAGGCTGCGTAATTCCTGCCCGCGTGTAATATCCACACGCGCTCCCTGTCTTCAAGTGCGGCTGGCCATGGCTGCGTAATTCCTGCCCGCGTGTAAAATCCACACGCGCACGTTGTCTTCACACGCGGCTGGCCCAGACTGCGCGAATCCTGCCCGCGTGTAAAATCCACACGCGCACGTTGTCTTCAAACGTTATTTTCTTCGCGGCTGTTTATAACCGCGTGTACTTTGTTTTTCCTTAAAAAGAACGCTATCCCTAACTCCTGCATCTGTGGAATTAACAGAAGGATTGATCCCTATAGTGGGAAGGAAGCTTTTCAAGGATTATTGGAAGGTGACATTGAACTGAACATTTGGACGCTATCCTGTGGTGAATTCAACCCGTATCTAGCGTGAGCCTCGTTCCGTTCGGGATAAGTCTCCCTTACTAATTTTCCCTTCCTTGTCGTTTGTTCTTCATTTCAAATCCATCAAGAGACTTCTGGATTATTCTACCCTAAACTAAGGTCAGTGTGAACATTCCTGTCATTATCTAATTCATCATACTCAGGTTGGAGCAGTTATTCATGATCCTTTAATTTGTCCTAGGCTGGTTTTCTATACCTTACCCACGCCCTTTCCAGTGATCCATCGCTCTGCCTGTTTTATCAGCCAGAGGGTTGTATCATTTGGAAGGTCTTCAATTGACTTCACAACTATCAAATCGTGTGAACAGGGATCCGGAAGACCCTACCTCCTGTATCCTTTTGAGTATTGTATCCTTTTCAGTTAATACTTTGGTACATTCTGACAACAATTAAATGCTGTAAAAGGTCCACATTTGTGGTCTCCTGTCACGTGAGCCAAGGATGAAAATAGAATTCAGGCATGGAGGACCAGAACAGCAATAGTGCATGCTCGCACTCCCTTATATTACCAGAGACAAGGATACCTTGCAAGGCCAAGTTCAAAGACAATCTTCTTGGCAGAAGGCATGGGTGATGAGAGATGATGGGCTGATTGGGTGAGGAGGTACAGTCAAGTCCACCTCCTGGCACCTGGGGTATGAGCTTACGTGCTGCTAGTGAGCCAAATGTTCCAGGCTGGCACAAACTTGCCAACCAATTATAGAGGGCCATATAACGAAGGGCCTTATAGTTTGAAAGCCAATGATATATCATGTACTTAATAAATGTTGAAGATGACTTGCACTAGGGGTGGGCATGAGTTGTCCACCTGACAGTAGAGATCCAATCACAACCCAACCCTTTATAGAAAGTATACTTACATGTTCCCCTTGATCCTATCACAACCCCCTGTAGGTTTCTCTTATTTGCCACGTAGTATGACATCACGTATGACACATTTTTGCTATATAAGTATAATTGTTGGTATGATGCGCTGACAGCTTGTGCGACGTTCATTGATGTCCATTGTAACTCCCTGTTTTAGACAATTGGTATTAAAACAGAAACCTTTGCCATCTTCCTGAGTTGGTTTGATTATTTGGTGTAAGAGTTACTCTGCTCCCCATCCACTGCATGACATGCTACCCAAATGACCATAAATTCACTTTCAAATGTTATATCCGCGGGCCTGCATTTCGAATGTGAATGAGGTTTTAAAGTCTATCAGAGCGTCCTTTAATGCCCTTGAGAAATCAATGTGCCTACTAGAAGATATGCATCCATGAACAGCCCAACGATCTGGCCCTTGAGATACATGAATCACGCAACAAATTTTATGAGCTTGAGAAAGATAATCCAAGTTCATGTTATCCCAGGGCTCTGCTTGGAAGTATATGGAAAGCGCCTGCCCAAACAGACCACTGGCCTGGATGAAAATAGTTGTGTCAGTCCGGTTAGACATCGAGACGATAAGAACCAGTGATGGTAACACAGTCTACACACCAACAGAAATTAATAAGGTATTTGTGGACTACTACCCTGGTTTATAGGGAAGCAATTCTAAGGCCACAAGCTCCAAAATAGACCCCTATCTTGAACTTGCAGAGCTACTATGGCTAGATGAACAGCAAAGAGCCCCACTAAACCAACACATCACACTAGAGGTGATTCAAAAGGCAATCATGGGCCTCAACGGTAGCAAAGATTCCATGCCTGGATGGGTTACAGTTTGAATTTCTTAAAACCTGCAGCAACATCTTAGCCCCAAACTACTCCAGTTGTATCACAACTCCTATATCTGTCTCTCTACATGTGGCATTCCTCAGGGGTCTAACCTTTCTCAATGGCTGTTCAACCAATACCTGACACCTCTCGCTCACCGCATTGTCGCTCTCTGCTCCAACTTTCAGTACTATGCGGATGACACTCAGCTAATTTTCAGACTTCCCTCTTCCGCCTCTTGTCCCTCTCTCATTTCGGATTCCCTGTCTGCAATCCAGGAGTGGTGTGCCACCAAAGATTTCAGCCTTAATGCCAGCAAGACAGAGATCATCCTCATTGGCTCATCTGCACCTTCCTTTTCTGTCACTCTCTGGCCGGCCTCCCTTGGCCCTCTTCCTGCTCCCCCCCGGTGAGGCTAGGAACCTCAGGGTCATCTTCTACTCCACACTCTCCTTCCCTCCTCATATCTCTGACATCTCTAAGAAGTCTAACTTCCAGCTGCACCTCCTCAGAGGCATTCTTTGTTTCCCCACCTTACCCCAGAAGCTCAGTGTCTCCAGAGCTCTGGTTCTCTCTAGGCTGGACAACTGCAACAGCCTCCTTTTAAATCTGCCTGCCTCTACTCTCCACCCTCTCCAATTCATCCAGAACAGGACTGCGAGACTTGTCCTTGGCCTCAAGCCCAGGGATCGTATCTCTCCAGCCCTGAAATCTCTCCATTGGCTCTGAGTGGCTGCAAGGATCAAGTGCAAGACCCTCTGCATTGTCCACAAGGGCTTCTGGGACCTGAGACCGCAGTACCTTCAACTCTCTCTTTGGAAATATCTTCCTACTCGAGCTCTTCGTTCTTCCACCTCCACCATGTTGAGGGTCAGTCGCTTCTCCAAGCAACGCATTTGGGGTAGATCTCTTTCCTCATCTGGTGCAGCCCCCTGAAACAGTCTCCTGGTCTCTCTGTAACTTGAGGAGAACCATCTACAGTTCCGGAAGCACCGCAAGACCTTCCTCTTTGCTTCTGCCTTTTCTCTTCCTCTCCCCTGCTGATCTCCTGTCTGATTCTGCACTGGTCACCTGGCTACCCTCTGAATTCGGGCCCAGGTCCCTCCCTGCTCAGTTGTGCACCTGCACTGACTCCTGGCAACCCCTGCACTTTGCGTCTGTACTGTAACCCTACAGTCCCCTTACCTGCACTTATTTGACACCTGCTGTGTTCACTTAACCCTCGCACTTGCCACCTGTTTAGCTTCACTACTTGTTGTTTTTATCCTTTGTTCTGCACTCTCCCATCCTCCCCCTCCCCTGACACTTTTCCCATCCCCTTTCCTTGCGCGATCTCAATGTCACTAGGCCTAGTAAGATCATTGTCTTTTGGCCTCCCTCTGTTTCCTCTCCCTTGCCTCGTCGCGCTTTGAAACACATGTGTATAGGCGCGTTATAAATGCAATATCATATCATATCATATCATAATTCCCTTCAACATGCAACAATCCCCCTAACTACTTGAGAAGCCTTCATAGTAGTTCTCCCCAAACCACATAAAGATAAACAGGAGTGAAGATCCTATATGCCTTCTCCATGATAAATATTAGCCAACCACTTCATTGCCTTTATAATATCAATGATTATCCCTGAACAAAGTGTTTTTGCCCCTGGCATGGTCCACCATGTTCGACATTCGTAAACCTTTCAATGTGCTGACGCTGATCAATCCCAGTATGAATGCAGTAACTGCATTCCGTGATGCTGAGAAAGCATTTGATTCCCTGGAGTGGGATTTTATGTTTGCCGTATTAACCAGAATGGGTGTTTGTGCCTATTTCATAGCCCTGGTTCGGTTGTTATGTGAAAGTCCCTCTGCCAGAGTATACGCGAACTGGAAGGTTTCTGATTAATTTCCACTATCAGGGGAATGAGGCAAGGCTGCTACCTGTCCCATATCCTTTCTGCTATTGCGGTTGAACCCCTTGTCTCCATCTTTGGAGAATACAATGCCCATAGAGGGCTGTGCTATACAATCAATCAGTGTTACTATTGATATATGCTGATGACCTCCTTTTATATGTCAAGAACCTGTGGGTCAACCTCCCCCTCCCGATCCAAGAAGTGCTGGAATATGGACGGTTTTCGGACTCCAGATCAACGGGATAAGACAGCATTTGTTTCCATGAACTGACTCAACCAAACCCCTGCCCATACTCCCTGAATACTTGGAGACCTCAGAATGCATTAAGTATTCGGGGGTCACTGTGTCTAGGATACCTCAGAAGCTGTACATCCTCATATTTAAACCCCTATTACTTTATTATATTTATATTGCGCACAATGGACCCAGAGACATGATGGCGCATACAGACATGCATGACCAAACTATAAAACAGAAAACAGAAAAAGTTTAGAGAGTACATTATATGGGAGACTACACAATCGTCAGAAGAAAAAAATACAAGCAGCTCGATTGGATAACGCAGATCAGTCCAAAACAATATTGAGCTTAGAATGTGGTAACGGATGCCTCAGGTTGGTGATTCGGTTCAGGAATAGAGGTAAGCTGCTAGGGCCACATCCCACCACAATACAATTTGTGTTATTGGAGCTGCACCAGTTATCAATCTGAATTCTGTGGAGAACCCTCAAGTGCTGAGTTCTGATACAGTTGGGCCCCACTTTTAAGCTGAGCCAGGCTAAGATTTTATTCCTGAGTGCCGCCCTGGATTCAAACTGTCTCGATTTCTCAACGTTGGTGATGATAAAGTTCCTAGAATCCAGGACAAAGCTCCTTAGATTAGGATCCATGGTTTTTGCCATTGTTGATTTTTTCTGTCGTGGGTCCTTATATTGTGAGGGCGCCAATAGGGAAGCGGATTTAGTAGGAGTGACCGGGGCAGTTATTTTCACCTGTGAAGCCAGATCCCAATGAAGAGACTCAGTGGGGTCACTTTGACATCCTTGGTGAGCCCCAAGCTGGCCAGTGGGAGTTTGGGAGGAGTTTTCCATTCTTATAGCTTCTGGAAATATGGGCTTCTGTAATTTTAGCTGAGATGACATGTGGAATTTTGGGCCAACAGACACCACCCAGGACTGGAAGTCGTCAAAATTTAAACATGCTGCAAAGTCCCGCAGCAGCTGATGCTTATGAGAAGGGCAGTTATTGGGCGCCTCAAGGATTCCCTGCCCTCTATTAGAGCATTGTAGAGTCTTGTTTCCCGACTGCTTCCCTTTTGATTTTTGCTGGATTGACACCATCTGGACACGTGTCAAATCATGGCCTACTGGTTTATCAGGTTCCTCTTTCTCAAGAAGCGCCCCTTTTACTGCTCCCTGTTCGCCAGAGAGCTCCGGAACAAGGAGCAGTGCATGCGTGGGAAAAAGTAGGGGGGAGCATATGATGCTGACACCATTCTTGAGGTCGCTGTTGATGTTTTTGTTTATGATCGGGAGTTTGGGTTGGGTAGGTAGAGGGGGGCCTGCAACGCTGACGCCATTCTTGGAGTTGCTGTTATGATTTTTATTATTAGACAGGACATTGGTAAGCAGGAGCTGTTCCCTCTGAAGCTTTTGTCTCCTTTTTGCGCTTAAAGCTAGAACTGCTGCCACACCCATGATGACCCAGAGGAGTAGAAAATGGGGGAAAACGTCCCTATCCACAGCATTCGAAAGATGACTAACAGGGCCAGGGGTTGGAGCCAACTCAGCTTCAATGGACGAGTCTTTGACCTTGTCCATGCTGAGCATGGCTTGCAGCCTTGTCGTAGGCATGACAATATGAGGAGGGGTTACAAGCAACCACAGTAGTTCAAGACACTGTCTTAGATAAAATATTCGAAGAAAGGATAACAACAGGTGCTTACCCACGTGTAAAGCCCAGGACCCAGCGAGGCACTGAGCAAACGCACAATAAGTGCTAGAGAGAGCTCCCTCCAGGGAAGGCCACGAGCCGCAGACCGCTGGCAGGATGAATACGGGCGAACAGCTGTGCAACAGCGGGCGGAGGGCTTGGGAGCTGATATTAGCCGATATCTAGTCCAAAGCCCAGAAATGGAGCAAACTCCCACTGTCCATGATGGCACACATCTCGCTACTCAAAATGGTATTTATTCTCGATTGCTTGGACCTCTTCTCCAATGTACCCAGAACAAGGAAATTCTTTATGGAACTCAAGTCAGCATTGACCCATCTGATCTGGGAGGGGAAGCAGGCAAGATTGGCTTTGGAGATTCTTATCTTGCACTTAGGTCTGGTGGGCACCCTAGAAGACTATGTCCCCCTTCCAATAATACAAACAGACCACTGGAAGGACTTCACACCCTTCCTATTCGCTAGAGTCCACCCTTATGACCAGGGGCGTTGCTAGGGAGGGCTAAGGGGGCTATATCCCCTGATCTTTTGGTTGTAGCCCCTGATAGAATCTCAGGAGCTACAGCCAAAAGGCTAGCTAGCCCCCAGTCCCAACAGTTATGACATCAGCTTAGCCCCGGGTCTTTTCCAGACCTAGCAACTCCCCTGCTTATGACCCCTAACAAGGGCCGACTCACTGAGGTGGAGGCCTCTTCGTGGGCATGTCACAGGTTTCATACACAATATAATCAACCTCCCCCTACATTGCAAGCACCTGCTTAGATAAATTGAAGGCGCTCCCGTTCATTCTGTAAAAAGCAATTGCGGTGCAACTCCTAAACCCGGCCCTAATCACCCTTGAACGTTTGTATAGTAGTAATACTTTCATTTCTGCACAGATGTTTCGTGAATTTGGATCCCCTACTTTTGTGCGTAAGCTATTATACGAAAGAATTAGAGGTAAGATGTTGCTTGCGTTCCTGACGTTCCCCATTCTACTTGACATGAGCACGCTAATGCAGTAGGTCGCTGGAGCCGGTTCCGACACAAGTATTGGATCGCATATATGAAAACTAGTGGCTGAGTGGAGACGTAATGGAAAATCTGGCTCCAGCAGTCTCTGGGAACGACGAATGGGAGGAGGCCTTGAAGCGCTTTGAAGCACTTCACTTGTGTATAAGCGCTGTACAAGTAAACAATCAAATAAAATAAATACATAATCCAGACGAGGAAAATCTCTACGAAGCCCAAATATCAACATATTCACTTCATATTCCTACACCAGATGTATTAAACCCTGGTTAAAATTAGGAAATTTGGTCTGGCTGGCCCGGAGCTTGCTCCATCTGTAAGATGGGTGAGGCTGGCTTCTGGCACTTAGCCTGGAGCCGCCAGCAGTGGGTGGATTCTGGCTGGATGTCCTGACAAAACTATCAGATATCACTGTCACTGACGTACCCCCTGACCCGGTCCTATGCTTATGAGGTAATGCCCTTGCGATTGGGAAACCTAGCATTAGTTTTGGCAAATCTCCTTGCACTGAATGCTCCCCATTGCCCCACTGTCCCGTCGGCAGATTGATGGTGTAAAGAACAGCTAAGGGTAAATAGCTGTGAAGAAGTATATGCGAACCTACGGCTCCAGTTTACATCGGCGGAGACGCTGATTTCTCCACGCATCGGAAGCGTTTAATTTAGTCGAGCCCACGTTATTTATTGATCTGGATTACCAATCATTTATTGTCTAGGCTGATTCACAAGGAAAATAAGAATCACCAGCCTCCGATGACGAGCACCTTAGCTCGAAACACGTGTCAGGCTGTTTTAAGAATTCCCCAAAGGCTGTTCAAGAATTAAACTTTATGCTAATTACAGTTGAATTGTGTCTTTGTGTGCAGATATCAGGCAAACAACCTTCTGTCTGACTTACAAAGTATCTCAGCAATTCCTTGCAATCACCCTTTTTCTCACCCAGTGACAGACATATATATGTGTTCATTGCTATGGGAAGTCCTGAACGCCCTCCCCCGACCCCCCACACTTGATTGGCCAGGATGCTAACATTCCAGTTAACATGTATCCTATGACTCTCGTGGACTATGCACTGCTACAGTGTCCACTGTTCCTGCTGTTGAACTGCTAACATTGCATCGCTTTCTGTGCTGAAAATCAGTAAAAAAAAGAACATGAGTGTGCAAACTGTAAACATGTGATGTCGATACTTTCCATGTTATGCAATGACCCGAGCATACTATGGCGATACCTAGCCCATTGCTTCAAAGGTTCGATTACTATGGAAGCTGCTCTGCCCAGCAGTCTCTCTAGGCGTCGTGCATGCGGTTGCTTTGGTTACAGCTGCCTGCGGCAAGCATGCAGGAAAGTGGTAAAGTGATAAAATACCAATGCTTTGCAACCTCCAAATGGTTCTTCAAGCTCGGCTGTTGGGAAAACACAGGGACATTGAATCATGTGTTACATTACAGCCTTGCCTGTGCTTCAGCGCCCTGTGCCAGTCACCTGGTAAACTGTCAATGCATTTGGTTGAATGTTTGGCTCTTGAAAAAGTATATACCTTTTAGAATGTTTCTGTTATTAGGTGACCTTGGTGATTTCAACTGAAAATCTCATTGAAAAAGAGTGATAGTAATTAATTGTCAAGAAATCTGTTATTATTTGTTAGCACGGATAATCTAATTCATGATTATAGCCTCCAACTCAGCAGATTAACCAACAACTATTTGTACAGGCCAGAAGCAGGAGCGAAAGGGTAAGGAAAAGCTCTAATACAAGAATGATGGACAGACCTCTGTCTCTGAGACATGCCTCAAACTTGTTTTTTCTGGTGGGAGACAAGACACCGAAGCACCGTATTCTCGGCACACATGATCATTCATGTCACGCAAAGATTGTAAACTTTTGGGGGGAAGTAACATGAACGAATGCACTGGTAGTGCAGGAAAAAAGTATTTGACACAATTCAGTTCTTAAGGTTTACATTCATGCACTTTCAACAAACAATCTGACAAAAAGACTTCCATTGTCAGTAGGTGAGTGAGCAATACTTTACCCACGACCTACCTCTGCTCTGAGCAACACAGTGCAGCAATCCTGTCCTATTTAGGTTTGTGGCAGGAACTGGATGCCCACTGTATATAAGGTCAAAGACACAACCCCCACTTGAGACCTAACTCCACGGCCAGGGGCAGACCATACATGTTTGTAAACCAAGGAGAAAAATGTGCAAAAACAACCTAATCTAAAATTTACTCATCTGTCTATGATGGCTATGATTTTCATGTTTACGCGCTCGCGATACTTCCAGCGCATATTGTGAATGGCGTGGTTGTAGTACGCCAGAAGCGACGAATCAGGAAGGACAGGCTACAGGAGAGTTGCAGTCTTTTGACTATTGAGGTAAGAAGGTGGCTATAGTTTAAGGGTGTAATGTGACGTTAGGTACCACTGTGTGATGTTAGGAGTGCACGGCTCCCAGTGATATTGTGGTTCATGCCTTTAAAGTTATGTTTGAGATTAGGAGTGCACGGCTCCCAGTGATATTGTGTTTCATGCCTTTATAGTTATGTTTGAGATTGGATTATACTCGCCGTGATTTAAGGACATGAAGTTGCGGTGGATGTTGCGAGGGAGATTCCAGCCCAGGGTGTATCGAGTCAGCGGATAAAGCTTGGTTAGGGTACCTACACCCTGTGTGGTGCTTTAAAATAAGGGGATGGCACTTGCTAGGTGTAAGAAAATAGTCTTTAGGTGACGCACTTATTAGGTGAAAGAGACAATATTGTCTATGGTGGAGGATGCTAACATGTCTAGGCACACCTTATGGTGATGGATTGCTAGACTAACACCATGCACATGTTTCTAACGGGAGATTTTTGATTTGTGTCCCGTTTTGTTATTTTTGTGTCTGTACAGATCTGTGAACCCTTTTTGGGCTATTTTGTGAGCCAGTTTAAGAAATACAAACTTGATCTAAGAGGTTTTGAGCTAATGATGGGATTTGGACCCTAGTGCTACTTGAATTTTAACCAAAGGTATAGTAGCGTTTCGCTCTCTTTCTTTCAGGATAGGTCTAATGTGACCCTTATCCTTAGTTTCCTCAGACACTAGTAATATGTGTCCTAGAGGTCACTGCAGGTATTGTTAGAACTCTACTCACTGTCTTTTTTGATGATGTTTTGTTATTGTAGGTGACCCATTGTAGTGGTTGGCCGTCTCCTGATCCCGGATTGCATGGTGGGGAAAACTGGGCTAAAATATTTTCCCCTGAAAAAAGTTCTAGCATTAAGACGCTGTGAAAAGAACTGAAACATGTTGGGATATGTTTTTTGTGAAATGACACTTTGTTGAAGTGTATGATGTGTTGTAACTGTTTTGTGTCTGTGTAATTTCTGTATTTTGTAAAATGTTTTTGTAATGTATCCCATTGAGAGGATGGTATACCCACCATGTGGGTGAAATCTGGGGTTATTGTGTTTTAGTAAACATCTTTTACAGTTATTTTTTATTTTTTATTTTTATTTTTTTGAAATAATTAATTAAATTGATCGAATTTATGGAATTATTTGGTGTACCAGGTCCATTATTTCAGGACCAATGGTTCTAGGCCTCGAACATCACATCATAGACAGATGAGTAAATTTTAGATTAGGTTGTTTTTGCACCTTTTTCTCCTTGGTTTACAAACAGGAACTGGATGCCATCAGAGCCTGGCCATGCCTAGGCCCAGTAGAGGGATATGCATGTTGGGAGAAAAAGGCAGAGGCTTAGTTGAAAGAAATCATCGGAACATGGAACATTGAGAGTACCGTAATGGCACTCTTATCCAGGTATGTCACACATGTGTGAAAAGCCCAGTGGAGGGAGGGATTGCCTCGGATTCACCATACCTGCAGGAGGTGTGTGGCATGGAGGAAATGGCTACGATTCTCAATGTCTCCCAGAGTGACAGGCACCTTTGTCTGTGCAAAGCACCCTGGATTATCAGAGAGCTAGAGAGTGGATACACGTCAGGCTTTCAACAGCTTCCAGCCATAAGAGCCTAGTTGCACCCCTTACATCTACTACACTCCATTTCCGTCATGGTGAAAATCGGAGAGTATTAGATAACACCCACTTCAATGTTGATTTAGCCAACATGAATCTTTCCCCCCATCAATCTTGAAATATTGGCGCCGAAGTTCACAAAACGTTATATGCTTTCTCTTGCCTGGTTCGTAATTGGGGTGTGGCATTAGATTTGGCTTCAAGGCGGGAAAGGAACAGACTGAAATGCCTATACAGTTATGAGGCCAACTTCTATCTTTCTTTTGAAGTAGCACCAGACTGCTAAAACTCAATTATCCACAATTATAACATGCTTCTATGTTCTCTGTCATTGCGTGTATGTGTGCTGTGCCATTGTCTACTAAAATTGCAACTTGTATGTGTGAACTTACTGTCTGTTAGGCCTCTTTGAAGCTGTGGGACTTCACCTTCACACACTTTGTAACGTTTATTGCAAAACTTTACAAATCTCACACAAAGTTTGAACGTTTTTCACAGGCACCATGAAACACCTTATGAGTTGCAGATATCCAACTTCATACATGTTGCTCTTGAGGTGCTGCGCTTTTCCGCCTTCGCTAGCAGACCACATTCCAATAACACGCATACCTGTCCAACGAAGGAACTGGGGTAGGAGAAACAGTTCACCAAAAATACTGTTTGCTGAAATGATTCCTGCCAACCATTTACTTCCAGGTCGATAGGATGATAGAGACGGCTGGCCAGGCACTGCAGGCCGCAAGAAAGATAAGCAATACACCACTTCCACTCCACTTCCTGTTTCTCTCTCGCGGCTGACCTAGGAGTGAGATTGACTACATCCTCTTGACTGGAAGTATCTCGGTGCATCCTTTTCATACTAATACACACGCATTTACTAATTATATTTATTCGAAGTAATTAGTTCAAGTTAATTATTGGTGAACCTTTTCTTACTATTTTTAAACATACTTGGGAGGGATTTTTGGTGTGGGAACGGAGGCTTGTTTTAATTGTATCTTCTTTTTGCAACTTATGCTTTGTTTGGGGATGAGTAGTGTATTACACATGCAGCACAAACAAGGAGGCAAAGGTAGAGGGTAAAGGGGTAATGTCAGGATGTGCCTAGGTCTTCAAGGGAAAAGAGGCATATGATTTATGAATTGGACTCAAACACCTTTAGGGAATGGTCAGTGTAAACGTGCACTCTGGTACCTTCTTTAATAACTTAGGATAGCTGCAACCAGAGTTAATATATCTGTTACCCTACACCTATTGAGGCAATAAGCCCTGAGACTGCGGGCCATTACTGCCCAAGGTAATGCCCCCGGGGCCCATAGTTATAGGCCTGAGCGTATGGCCTGCCGTCGAGGGGCTTATTGCCATTAGTATCCCGACCCGTTAGACCGGGGTACTCATGTTATTTTTTTCTCGGCTACGAGACGCGTTACGTTTCGCAGCCAGAAAAAAAAGTTACACAAAAAATGGGCACAATGGCCAGAAAATGTTGTCAGTTTTCTGTTTCCGTGATGACTATAGTAAACAAAGAAAATGGCTTCCATGGACCGGTCTTGGACCAGATTGCACCCCAGGCGGGGCGCACCTCAAAAATGACAAATGGCAACCTGGGGAACGTTGCTAGAGGGCCCCTGAGGCTCGAGGCCCCTTTCATTTGAAAAGATTGAAAGGCCCTGACGCTATCCCTGTACTTCAGTACAGAGACGTTTGCTAGTTACACAGTCCTTTAGCCTAAATTCACCACCCATGTAAACTACTGCGGCCTTGTAAACCATGGTTCGCCACCCTCCATCGCAGTGATTTTAAAAGCTTCCCATCTAGAGCACTGGCACACCCGTAATCTGGCCTGTCTGAAATAAATCTTGGCTCAGAACTAGGTCCTTTCATTTGGGGGAGTAGACTCACCTGCGTGATGCCGCAGGGGGTCCATGTACCTGCTGTACTGATGAAAATCTACACTGGGCCTTTCTGTGAAGTCACCAGAATATGATTTTGAAAGTACCATATGCATAGAATATATGATATCTCTGATGAGGAAGACATTCAAAGTGCACCTATTCTGTTCCACATCTTCGGGCCGCTGTGGGGGATACCATTATAACGCCTAGATTATATGACACTCCTTGTAGAGCGCTAGCAGAATCTATAATGTACTCAATGGTTTATCGGTCAGTGCCTGCAGAAGACACGCGTTACACTAGTGGCTTGCTCGCTGGTGAAACTGTCTGTAACTGAAACAAGAGGGCCAGGCTGCGAAGGGCCAGGCCGAGTATAGCTTGGTAGAATATTGCATACATCAAAGGACAATAATGAATGTAGGCTGTTTGTGTCACAGCTTGTGGTACGTCCTGATGTATGCATATGCGTCTGCCTCGGCTACAGGATTTGAGCAAAACTATTCTTTAGGGTACTAAACAGTGTTGTTAATCCTACGAGTTTATTTTGACACTGCAAAAATTGTACTGTCAGAATAACCCCCAGGACATAAACCTACCATTTGGTTTGGCTACAGAGGCATGGGAGCAATTTGTCAGGCGAGTGGGATGAAGTAGAACGAGAGGGGGAGTGGGTGGCAGCCAGCCAGGACCCGATAATCAATGTCCAACACGACAAAGGTTAGAGATCTGTACACGTAACTTTGGCCCTTCTTGGGGCTTAATTTGCTGTGAGATTACAGCAATGCAACCAATGTTTGGAATGGAAACCCAGTTCCAGTGGCACTGACAGTACAGCGTACACTGTGTCATATTTTGTGTTCTTATGGAGGCAAAGGATCTTGGGATACAACCGAAATCTCTTACCCATTCAATAAATACTGTACTGTGTATTTCCTGAGCAAAGATCCCCACCAGCTCCAGCTAGGATTGGTGTACCTACGGCAATAAACTAATATAAGGTTACCAGAAGGCTCCATGTCACCAAGGACACCACCCCCCAGTCCTGTGCTTTCATTTCACCATCACCTGCATTTGCAGAGCTGAATTCTTCATTCACTTCATTTGATGTATTGGACCAAAGTAAAAGTAAACAGACATGGTGCTTCATTACATGGAGTCCTCTGCTAATTGTATAGAAGCTAAAACATCCATTCTTTATTACTCACCGCCTCACAGGACATAAAAGCAATAACGCAGGCGGATGAGAAGAAAATAAATGAATGAAATGCAAAAAATACAATGTGATATGTGCAGCAGCTGGTCAGTTAGGGTACCCCATGTCTATAAAATTAAGAAAAATGCTGCTGGCAAGCGAGAAAGAAGGATTTTGAGAAAAATAAAAAAACAGGACTTCATCACACTGCCATTCAAAAGGAATAACTGGGAAATCAAGCATATGCTGTATCAAAGCATGGCACAATCTGTGCTGAATAGAGAGATGAGGGCAGACCTTTATGCTACCCCACCCTTCCTTCACCCAGGTATGAGGCCAGTCAACAATGGCCCATGAATTCACAAATATCTATATGGCACTGAACTGTGAATCCTGAGACTAGGGAACAAAGGCCCAAAATGTAAACACATTGAAAGACCACTGTAAGAAAGTAGAGATGAGTAAGGCTGCTAGCACTGAGAAGACTAGCATACTACAGATAAAGGATGGGTATTCAAAATGGAAGTTTTTTTGCTGCACTGAAAATCTCCTGAATACATTGACTTACTATCTGACTGGACTATCTCAGGCATGAAATAACTAACTAGTGCTGGTTGGCAGATGTGAGTCATGGCTTTACGTAGGGTGCATTGGTGCGACTACCAATATGAGAAGTGACATGCACTAGGAAAGTCACTAAATAAGAAACTTGATGGAAGCTGCATACAGCAAACGTTCTCTACTAATTAGCAGAGGGCTTGGACCCATTCTCTGCATGCTCGAATCTAGCTGGAACAAACAAGTAGCATAGAAATAACATGAACACAATTGCCAATTTGAACTCACACACATACGCAAACACTGTGTCCATTGATAGTCAAACGCAGACCACCAAAATGATAAGTCTTGATTCAAGATAACTAAATGAGATTGTCCGAACATACTTTTCAAGTTCCACTGCTGAAAGCACAGCTATCAATAAAAAGGTTGAGGTCAGCAGTCAGAAAAAGTAATATAAAAAGGTGCACGACAGTACAAGCACGATCCTAAATGTCATCACAGCCAGAAGGCATGAACCCTTATGAGGCGTTTCTCAATAAGACCTTGGCCTGGCCGAGTCTGTCCTGGTGTTGTCTCTTGAACAACAATCTGACTATATTTGCGGGTCCACATTGGAGACAGGAGTTCTGAAAACGAACATATAAATCTAGGTTGGGAAATAACTTTCAGAGACTTTGTAGAAAAGTGAGAAAGGAAAGTAGGCCGGTGCAAATATTCCCATAAAGCTTCAAACAAAGCGTTCGATAAAAAACCTACGAGGATATATCTCCAATGGCAGCTTAATGATCACACTGTTCTCTTTAAAGCATCACTGAGCAATGGCTTTACAAATCCCTGTAACCTCTAAAATTCACATTTACACATGGATTCACTTTCAAATCTCAAAATGTTAACTTCCCTTTCATACTAACCAACTCCTTTCCCAATTCTTCCACTTTCATATCGTTTGAGCTACCTATCCTCCCCACCCAGCCCTGTAATTTCATTTTCACATTCAAAACATGTGCAACAGTTTTCCTTTATTGCTGCTTTTTAATCATGTTTTCCGACTCGCCAAAGGCCAAGTTGATAAACCGTTCCAAATAAAACACATTTGACCAGCTGAGTGTCCTTACATTTATGGAGTCCCGAATGACTTGGTACCTAGGTCCTTTTCCCAATGCGTAGCGCCATTAGCTATATTTGCAAACTTGTCTGCAAAAACTGAGAGCATTTAGCCAAAGGAGAGCTGTCAATAGGAACTGTCTGAAACCTTCACTTTCAAACATCGACTTCTACTCAAGCCCATTACCGTCTTGACACACAGCTTCTCCCTCACTGGAGCTTGGCCTCCTTCCGAGTCCTGCCCTGTTTGTGAATGTGAATTAAACGAGAAAAAACGTTCAGAAATAGATTCCTCCAAAAAACACCCTCGATTTCTGACATTTAAACGCTACAGGATCGGTGTTCGCACGGAGCTAACCTTGAATGGACCTTTTAAGGTCAGAGGCACTGCATCGCCTTAGACAAAATCACCGCAGACACCAGCAGCAGCCTCCTCTCGGCCCCCGTCCCAGAGCCATGCGAGCGGATTTGTAAACCGAGATTACAACGTGCTCAAAACTGCTCTTCCACTGGAAGTTTATTTTTCGCGGGCATTAATCGGGTCACTGTGCCTTCATCCAGCGCGTGAGAGTCGCACACGTCCCCGCAGACCCAACTGTATTAGCTTTTTTTTTTTACATTCAAGACTCAAGAGCAGTGCGTACCCTCCCACAAACGTTTGTTTGGACATTAATTGAGTGCATATTGTAACGCGTAGCGATACATAGAGGGGGTCTGGTCTAAAAGGACACCTGGAAATGTTGCCTTAAGCAGGTGGCTCCAAAAATTGGACACACGCCTGGGCTGTGGTGAATGTCCTAGGTTCCCTGTATGCAAGCCGGCCTCCGGATGTATCGTCATAAAGTGGAGTAACGGTAGGCTGGGGGCACGTGCGATCAGGATGCACGAGTGCAACACACAAAAACGCAGTCTGATGCATCTTTAGGTGTTCAGGATTGCAATAGCAGGGAATAAATATACTAGTCTCCACCCTCAGAATGCACGCATAGTGCTGAACACATCAATGCAGTGCCTGATTTGCAAAACCCCGCCACCCAAAAAACAAAATAATATAAGGCCTGCACAACCCCACGAGGCGAGTAACCCTCGCAACCCAAGCTCATATCACACAACAACTGTCCAACGCCTGATGCGCTATGATATGATATGATTGGTTATTTATAACGCACTTAATACCCAGAAGTTTCTAAGCGCAGACCGGGGATTGAACCTGTGATGCTCTGTGTCGTTTTGCTTCCAAGGCGAGCAAGTTGCCCCTGAGCTATCCTCCCAAGACAATGCCTTTGATGTGCAATCCCCAAGCATTTGCATTGCCCCAGATGGCCTCCCGTGGAACGTGCATGGGATTTACAATCTCTGCATTATCAACAAGCCCACAATACATTGCAGTGGGCTCAGAAAGCCCCCACCGGCCATAGAACTCCCATAATCCACAGTTCCTCTGAATTGCCCCAGAACTCTTGTCCTGGCCCCTGCATTACATTACCCTGCCACTGGCATTACACGCTCGGGCCCTTGCACTGACTACAAGGCATTATGCGCTGATTCAGATCCCCTTTATTGCCCCCAAGAATCCTGGCATTTCCCAACTGCCCCACCACTAGCTCTTAAGATGCCTTGCAAGGCCCTTAGGGGGACACCCACCCAGCACCAGTCCCGCACCCTTTTCCGATAGCCCTCATTCACTCCACCACCCCTAAAAACCCTGCATGAGATCCCAGACACCCTTCAAGAGTCCCCGAGGCAACACGTGTTGGGGCCCCCTTCCCCACCAGCAGACATTCATTCCACAGGGTACCTGCATGGATCCACAGGTGCGTGGCATGGACACTAACTCCTGCTGCTCCTGTGGTTGGGCCTTGATTCTCCGAGCCCGATGATGGGGATTAATCTCTTAAGAGTGTCCCGTTGCTGCTGTATAGCCAAACTGACTGAACAGTCAAGCCAGCCCAATCAATCATCACCCCCTGACGGCAGCGCGTGCGCTGAGGCTGGGGCACATGCAATCAGGCTTGGCAGGGCCGGGGAACTGAAAAGAAACATATGTTTTTTATCTCGCTTTGCCCACTGCTGCAGGCATCATGTAGTGCTCTCAGACTGAGTATGATTTCGAATAGCACTTTTTTTTTGAACCGTACAACCTTAACTTTAGTACAATAGAATTAAACGATGCTGCATCAGCAACAAGCATCAAGCATGACGGCCATGTTGGAGCCTCTTGGAGGAGTCGTACTGGCGCCCCCTGGAGGCTAGCACGTCAGGCAGCCGCCTGCCTGGCCTTATGTCAAGACCAGCCCTGCATGGCGGCCATTGAAGTAAGTTAAAAAAAAAGTGAACTCAAAAAATGGCTGCCATGGAACAGGGAGAAGGAAAGAGGCTATCCTACTAAGCTGACAAGAAAAGCAATGAAGAGAGCAGATAACAATAACAGAGAGGCGATTCTTGAGCAAAACCCCAGAGACAAGAATAAAGATAATTTGGTGTTCGTAAATATGTTCAGTAATTTATCTAATAGAATCCAAAAAATTATTCATCACAACTGGGGGATTCTTGAGAAAGGCAAAGTTCCACTGCAGAGACCATTGATGGCATTTCGACGAAGTAGATCTATAAAAGATCAGGTAATGCGGAATGACATAACCAAACAGATAAAACCGCAAATGACGCTTACACAGTCTTGGGGTATGAAAGCCCCAGAAGGACATTTTCCATGTGGATCCTGTACCTGTTGCCAACAGACAAAGAATACCACGGAAATCAATTTAGGCCTAAAGAATCCATGGAAGCAGAAAGTCCTCACTAATTGCAACTCTGCGTTTGTGATATATGTCATCTGGTGCCCGTGTAATAAGATATATATAGGGAAGACAGAAAGAAAAATTAAAATCCGGATCACAGAGCATAAGAGTTGCATAAGAAATAGAGTGCATTCAGCCCCCCTTGTGGGACACTTTATAGAAATGATACATAAAGTAGATGAGCTACGATGCTCTGTGGTCTACATGGTTAGAACCACGAACGATGTGAATCTCGACAGGAGAAAGCTAGCTCAGAAAGAAAAAGAATAAATTTTTCTTACAAAAAGCACAGAACTGGGACTTAATGAAAAGAGTGAATAACAAAACTATCTCTGTATTCTGCTTTAACAGACATTGAGGCTAGGAAGACTCAGGACGAAATATGACCTAGAGCGAGAAAAAGCCGGTAGTAGGTAATGGATTTTCGGGCTTGTTGTGCCGAGTAAGGTAACCCTGGAGCCCTGGAGATCCCGATGCATATGGGCCATTTTAGGCACTGAGATAGCCTTAGCAGGAAATACTGTTGGGGTTTGTTTGTCTGGCAGATATCCCTATGTAGAGGTTGTCTTAAATTAGAACTGATTTGTCCAAATATGCTGTTACTCTTGTCCATTCGAATAATTACAACCCTTTGTTTTGTGCAGGGAGAGCTAAGTACATGTATTGTGATGCAGGGACTAAGAAAAAGTGTTCCCCAGGCTAGGTAAAGCCGTGTTCCCTACGAAGACTTAAGCCACACAGATTCGCACTACGTTAGTAGTGGGAGTCTATCGGGGTGAGCTAGAGCCTCTTATCGGCAATTACTGCGGGTGAAAAGCGAAGGCGGAGCTGTGTTAGAGACCACTGAATGGAACCATAATTTCTCGCAATGACAGAGCTTGAAAGAAGTAAAGGGGACGTTAGTGAAAAGTTAGCCGCGCGGTAAAGTGGGGGAACCAAAAAAATCAGCACTACTCACGGAGTGGGAACTAAGTGCGGTTGATGCCGCTGGCTAATGCGTCGCCGATTGTAACAGGGATCGCGATGGTCCCGCCGTTTGGTGGGGAGTTGCGGCGGCCAAGTTGGACCAGGCAAGACGGGGGCCGGAGGCAAGGAAGGCGGAGTTGTGGTTTTAAATAGGGAGATATTACCAGAACTCTGCATCCCGATCACGTGACTTGTGGGTCACGTGAGCGCTTAAATTCAATAAAACAGCAGGACAAACCAATGGAGGCAGAAGGGAACGGCCGACGACCAGAGAAAGGAGTGTGACCCGACGGAAAGAGTGCCGGACAGCTTGACGAGAGCAGCCGTCCTAACACCAGACAAGGTGGCAAGGGCATCACCTGTGAAGGTAAGAGCAGAGAACCTTAGGGTACATGTTAAATCCCTCTCATATTATATAACGGGACATAGATCAAAGGCCAAATACCTGACGTTTTCTCTTTCTATTGCTTCAGAACACACTATACTGAGCTGTGTTTCCCCTGGGACAATGGAAGAAGACTGATTTTAAAGAAGTGCTACACGTCAAGCCAATTGATGATAGAAAATAGGAATCCGTCAAACCATTAATTTAGGTTAGTATAAAGGAGTACATGTGGGTATATAGTACAATGTTTTGGGTAATAGATTAAGGACCAAGTTAAGCTGTGTAAGTTGGCTCACTCGCGATTTACTTGTTACAGGAACGCCTCCCAGCGATCCTAGTGATTTCCGTCCGCTTGAGAGTCATGCAATCCCACCATTAGAGGGCCTTGGAAATTGAATTTAAAACCAGAAGAACCCTATAAAGAAGACACACAAAAAGAAGTCAGCTAACTGAAGGTAAAAATATTGAGGTTTACTCCGCCACCCCACGTAGTAACCTTGTTACTAACTATTGATTGGTGAGATACCTAGTAAGGTGCCTAAGATCATAAGAGACCACAATGTAGTAAATGAAATGTTGTTAATCACTGTTGGGAGACACAGAGGTGTACCCGTGTTGAACTGTGTCTTAGAAAAACCTAGGTGCTGAATAGGGGCAGAGATGTGATGCCATGATAGATGTAAAGAAGGTGACAATCTAAAAAATGATACCCTTCTGCTGATGATCGATACATAGCAGGTTGTGCATAATAAAAATGTGAACCGGGATGATATTTCGAATACTAAATTTCGTCTATCCCACACTTGCTTTCCACAGCTTATCCATTGTGAAGGTTGGACCCTAAAGAAAAGTGTGATGGAATCCTATAGAAAGCGGTTTCCCACAAGAGATTAGGTCTACAAGAAGACTATCAAGATTGTACATTTAATTGATTGTTGTGTAAATGTTTACCCCTGAAGAATTTCCTTGTTATTAGTGTGAAAGTGTGGAAGGAATGAAACATGTCGGGTATGGTTTGAATGTTGTATGAAAGTAAGCATGGGTTTTATGAAGACAAAGTGAAAGGTTTTTACGGACTAAGTTGTTTGGCTCTATGATAGAGGTAAGCACCTCGTAGATCCAGATTAAGAAATAAATTTTGTAAAATATTAAATGGTCAAAAGATACATGAAATTAAATGTGCACAGTGATAATGTATGATAATGTCGCAGATACTGTGATTTGGTATACAACTTGAACAATTCTCCATATTAATGGAGCTGTGAAAAAAAGAAAAAAAGATAAAAAGCTTTTTTACTATTGAAACATGAAAAATAAATAACTATTTTTGATAATATGTGGTACAGTTTATGAGAATTTAATGGCTACTAATCTCACACAGTAAGGTTCAACCTTTTATGGACTTGGGGAAGCAAGGGACCGAGTGAACATTGTGTATTGTTTGAAAAGTTCTGTTTTTAGAGGGCTGTTCACTGTTGGTCGTAGAAAATATTACCTGTAGTCTCTCTAAGTTGATTGTGGGTCTGTACGGCTGTTGAGTCGTGAGACAAACTGAATTGTGTTAATATATCTGCGATATGGTATCACTCTCGCCCTGATAGCAATAGGTGACAATAAGACATAGGTTTGAACATGGCCGCTGATAAATGTAAAAGCTATGATGATGAATACATCACTGAACTACTGAGTAATTCAACATCGTTTGTAAGAGAATTGGGTGATACATCTAACGTGACCAGCTGGGACGAATTGACCCAGATGAAAAAGAGATTAATTAGATCTGAATTGCATGGGAGCATAATGTTGGAGTATCTAAGAAATAGCATATTGCCGATGGGACTTGTAGTAAGAAACGAGCCAAGGATCTTTCTAGAAAATAAAGAGTTTCTACTACAGTGGAGCTACATTGGTAATAAATGTGGTAGAGACTAGGTGATATTAATAATTGACACTGCTAAACAAACTACAGAGAATATAGCTATAGATCTAAAAAAATTGGAAGAGGAGATCAAAAAAATTGTGCCTATTGAACAATATAAAAAGAGAGTAGACGAACTACTGAGTGATATGAAGGCATTTAAAGAAGACTTAACAAAGCAAAGGATCAGACGTCTTAAAAAAGATATACAGCAGTTTACCCATGAAAAAGCCTTCCCTTATATCCAGGAAGACTACTTCACAAAAGAACAGGAAGAACAGATGCAGAAACAGGGTAACTCTAAAAGAAGAGTTAGGTTTAGAGGAACCTCATATAGTTCCAGTGAAGACAGTACGGGGGACGGTAACAACCCAGGAAGAAGAGGACGTGCCCAAAATTACAATACAGGTAGAAGGGGTCCAAGGAGAGGTGGTGGAACAAGACGAAATAGCAATAGAGGACACCCCGGTGGACAACATTTTTTAGAACAGGACCAACAAGAATGGGACCCAGACCAACGAGTAATGACCCGCAGTATGAAGACACTGTGGTAAATCTATCAGATTATTAACTGACCCCTGAAGAGACTAAGGCCTTGAATAAAGAATTAGGTTTCATCACCACTAATATACATAATCGTTTTCAGTTCCGAGAAGAATTCTCTGAGTTTATGAGAAAAGTCCACTTGAAACAATTTTTCTCAGATAAAAGTGATTACAATGAACCAGACAGTGGCCTGCACAGGAAATCTGATTTCTGCCCTCCATCACAAACACAGACGGCCGAGGCACGAGTTTTTCAAGATAGGGTGATCCAAGAAGTCGCTGCGTTGGAAGAAAAAACTAAGACAGAAAAAACATTTCAAAATCTTTCCCAGGCAGAGAAAACCACCCTTAAAACACTACTCTTTAATGAGCAGATAGTAATTAGAAAAGCAGATAAGGGTGGAGCCACGGTTATCCTGAACAGAAAGGACTATATAGACGAGTGTATGAACCAACTGGGCGACACTAATAACTACCAAAAATTGGAGGAAAACCCCACGCTAAAACTAGAAAAATTAATCCATCAGAAAATAACAAAAGCAGAAGAAAGAAGATGGATAACGAAAAAAGAAGCAGCTTTCCTAGTGGTTGATAAACCAAGGACTCCCCAATTTTATATACTCCCCAAGATACATAAGTCCCTAACTAGACCACCAGGGAGACCTATTGTTTCGGGGTGCGACTCAATTTTGGAGCCACTTTCGAAGTTTGCAGATCATTTCATGCAACCAATGGTGAGGAAGATGGATTCATTTGTAAAAGATACAACACAAATAATTAACGAGATTGAAGGTAGACCCTTTAATAACAATGTTGAGATTCTGATCAGCCTAGATGTAATAGCCTTGTATACTAATATACCATAGAGAGCGTCGCTCGAGGTACTGGAAGAAGGATTACTGACAGAAACTATGAATACCAATACTCCAGTGTCTTTCATTATGTGGTGCGCCGAGATGGCACTTACGGAAAGTTATTTCCATTTCAATGGTTCATTTTTTAAACAAACACAGGGTACGGCCATTGAAGCCACTCTAGCCCCGAGTATTGCGAACCTATATATGGAGGCTTTTGAAAAACACTGCATCTTTGGTGACATTAACCCCTATAAGAAGAATATACTTATGTGGAAGAGGTTTATAGATGACGTGTTGATCATCTGGAGAGGAGAAGAAGACGAGGCAACAAGATTCTTCGATTGGATTAATCATCAGAACCAACACTTAGGGCCTCATTACACGGTAGGCGGTGAGCCATGGCGCTATTAGCGCCATGGCTCATGCCGGTAAAATACCGGCACCGCCTTGGCGGAAAGGGGATTTACCGCCCCATTCCAAGGTTGGAGGGGCGGTAAATCCCCCTTCCACCATTGCCCTTCCCCATTCCCATTTCTGCCCCATAGGGCTCTATGGGAATGGGTAAGGCGCTAATTACGGCACCGCAATTTTGCGGTGCCGTAATTAGCTCCGAGGTCCCTTAGCGGGTTGGTTTTTAACGCCTGCAAAAAGCAGGCGTTAAAGCACCAACCCGCTAAGGGACCTCGTAGTAAGGCGGTAGGGATTTACCGGTACCGGTATTTTACCGGTACCGGTAAATCCCTACCGCCAAGTTTACGGAAAACACAAGCAAGGTAGAGATTAACTATCTGGATATTACCATCAAAGTGGATCCTGTAAAGGGAGAACTTTTTGTGAAACCATATAAGAAATCCACTGATCGCAACACTTTGCTGCATTACACAAGTTTCCATCCGAGGCATACACGCGATAATCTACCTTTTGGTCAATTCATTCGGCTAAAAAAGAACAGCACTAACAGTGCAGACTATAGAGAAGGAGCACAAACATTGAGAACTAATCTGCACGAAAGATGCTATCCTACTAAGCTGACAAGAAAAGCAATGAAGAGAGCAGATAACAATAACAGAGAGGCGATTCTTGAGCAAAACCCCAGAGACAAGAATAAAGATAATTTGGTGTTCGTAAATACTTTCAGTAATTTATCTAATAGAATCCAAAAAATTATTCATCACAACTGGGGGATTCTTGAGAAAGGCAAAGTTCCACTGCAGAGACCATTGATGGCATTTCGACGAAGTAGATCTATAAAAGATCAGGTAATGCGGAATGACATAACCAAACAGATAAAACCGCAAATGACGCTTACACAGTCTTGGGGTATGAAAGCCCCAGAAGGACATTTTCCATGTGGATCCTGTACCTGTTGCCAACAGACAAAGAAAACCAGGGAAATCAATTTAGGCCTAAAGAACCCATGGAAGCAGAAAGTCCTCACTAATTGCATCTCTGCGTTTGTGATATATGTCATCTGGTGCCCGTGTAATAAGATATATATAGGGAAGACGGAAAGAAAAATTAAAATCCGGATCACAGAGCATAAGAGTTGCATAAGAAATAGAGTGCATTCAGCCCCCCTTGTGGGACACTTCATAGAAAAGATACACAAAGTAGATGAGCTACGATGGTCTGTGGTCTACATGGTTAGAACCACGAACAATGTGAATCTCGACAGGAGAAAGCTAGCTCAGAAAGAAAAATAAATCATTTTTCTTACAAAAAGCACAGAACTGGGACTTAATGAAAAGAGTGAATAACAAAACTATCTCTGTATTCTGCTTTAACAGACATTGAGGCTAGGAAGACTCAGGACGAAATATGACCTAGAGCGAGAAAAAGCCGGTAGTAGGTAATGGATTTTCGGGCTTGTTGTGCCGAGTAAGGTAACCCTGGAGATCCCGATGCATATGGGCCATTTTAGGCACTGAGATAGCCTTAGCAGGAAATACTGTTGCGGTTTGTTGGTCTGGCAGATATCCCTATGTAGAGGTTGTCTTAAATTAGAACTGATTTGTCCAAATATGCTGTTACTCTTGTCCATTCGAATAATTACAACCCTTTGTTTTGCGCAGGGAGAGCTAAGTACATGTATTGTGATGCAGGGACTAAGAAAAAGTGTTCCCCAGGCTAGGTAAAGCCGTGTTCCCTACGAAGACTTAAGCCACACAGATTCGCACTACGTTAGTAGTGGGAGTCTATCGGGGTGAGCTAGAGCCTCTTATCGGCAATTACTGCGGGTGAAAAGCGAAGGCGGAGCTGTGTTAGAGACCACTGAATGGAACCATAATTTCTCGCAATGACAGAGCTTGAAAGAAGTAAAGGGGACGTTAGTGAAAAGTTAGCCGCGCGGTAAAGTGGGGAAACCAAAAAAATCAGCACTACTCACGGAGTGGGAACTAAGTGCGGTTGATGCCGCTGGCTAATGCGTCGCCGATCGTAACAGGGATCCCGATGGTCCCGCCGTTTGGTGGGGAGTTGCGGCGACCAAGTTGGACCAGGCAAGACGGGGGCCGGAGTCAAGGAAGGCAGAGTTGTGGTTTTAAAGAGGGAGATATTACCAGAACTCTGCCTCCCGATCACGTGACTTGTGGGTCACGTGAGCGCTGAAATTCAATAAAACAGCAGGACAAACCAATGGAGGCAGAAGGGAACGGCCGTCGACCAGAGAAAGGAGTGTGACCCGACGGAAAGAGTGCCGGACAGCTTGACGAGAGCAGCCGTCCTAACTCCAGACAAGGTGGCAAGGGCATCACCTGTGAAGGTAAGAGCAGAGAACCTTAGGGTACATGTTAAATCCCTCTCATATTATATAATGGGACATAGATCAAAGGCCAAATACCTGACGTTTTCTCTTTCTATTGCTTCAGAACACACTATACTGAGCTGTGTTTCCCCTGGGACAATGGAAGAAGACTGATTTTAAAGAAGTGCTACACGTCAAGCCAATTGATGATAGAAAATAGGAATCCGTCAAACCATTAATTTAGGTTAGTATAAAGGAGTACATGTGGGTATATAGTATGATGTTTTGGGTAATAGATTAAGGACCAAGTTAAGCTGTGTAAGTTGGCTCACTCGCGATTTACTTGTTACATGAACGCCTCCCAGCGATCCTAGTGATTTCCATCCGCTTGAGAGTCATGCAATCCCACCATTAGAAGGCCTTGGAAATTGAATTTAAAACCAGAAGAACCCTATAAAGAAGACACACAAAAAGAAGTCAGCTAACTGAAGGTAAAAATATTGAGGTTTACTCCGCCACCCCACGTAGTAACCTTGTTACTAACTATTGATTGGTGAGATACCTAGTAAGGTGCCTAAGATCATAAGAGACCACAATGTAGTAAATGAAATGTTGTTAATCACTGTTGGGAGACACAGAGGTGTACCCGTGTTGAACTGTGTCTTAGAAAAACCTAGAGAATTTAATGGCTACTAATCTCACACAGTAAGGTTCAACCTTTTATGGACTTGCGGAGTGAACATTGTGTATTGTTTGAAAAGTTCTGTTTTTAGAGGGCTGTTCACTGTTGGTCGTAGAAAATATTACCTCTAGTTTCTCTAAGTTGATTGACAGGGAGAAGGAACTACACATAGTCACTTCTCTCTTTACATGATGGCCTGTCGCAGTTTGGGAGCAGACCTGCTGTGGATTGAAGTGTTCCCAGTGCGTCCATTCTCGAAATGGAAAAAAAAGAAGGTATGTGGGGGTGGGAGGGCAGGAAGGGAATTTGTGGGGGGGTGGAGGGGTGCGGTGGGAGCGAGGACTTACTTGATTCCCCAGCGAGGGGAGATGGCGGCCGCCGGCCATGAGGAGGCTCAGGGCAGCGGGATTACCATATGGTAATGCCTGCATTCTGAGCCTCCCCATTGGCTCAGAGGCCGCCACACCCCTCTCACCGGGTACCAATATAAAATATTTTGGACAATCACATCAGCTGAAAGGATTGCACTTCTCCAGTAATAATGTTATGTGGAATTTGATTCCACTAAAGTAGTAATCAAAACAATACACAATAGAAAGTGGCTCTGATTTCAAGCTCCTCACTATGAGCATTAAACTGTGCAGTGTGCCCTTAAGGAATCCTAATCGACACGTGTTTCGACCCCTAGGTCTTTCTCAAGACTATTGTACTCTTAATGGCACATTCTCTTGTCATATCCTTTAACTTCATACAGATATGTGTCTACAATTAACATTCTAAATAGCAACATTGCATTAACATAAAGATATTCATCATATTAGACATTATTCAGTACCACAAAAGAAAACAAATCACAAGGGAAGAAAGCAAAACAGAAACATTATTAATCATCATAATCGTTCTCATTAACTAGTCCACCTTTCCAATAAACACACCATGTGCATGGTTTTAGCTTTATGTAATTAAACCTATGGTTATCATGTGCAGTGACATAAGGGGATTCTCCAACACACCAGAACAATGAGTGTAGTGTCAAAAAAGCAAAGCACCCAAGTAAACCCATGCAAATCACCTGATTGTGTTTGTACCCTGTGAACTATTGGTTACCATACTATTAAAGGGTGCCTGGTGTCATGCTTAGTTTAACATATGAACACCCAATAACTGATTGGACTCACCCTATATTCTGTACTGTTTGTGGCAGTGGTTTGTAAAGCATAAACAATTTGTATTGGTCATTGATCAATATCTGTTTGACCAAACATTGATGTATTGTTAGATTAGTTAATTCCTTGCTTAATATCCTTTGAACATACCATAAAATGTCCTATTACTCACCAATTCATAAGGCAACTGACTGAAATATCCTGTAAATGTCCATTCAGTTATGTTCACTGCAAGATTGCAAAAGATGATTGAATATAATTATTGTATATTTTGTCAGTTTGATTTCCAGCCTTTGGGGATGTATTCAGAAAACGGTCTTCTCTATGATTATCTTAACTTTGAGAAAGATCTCTCTAATTCAAATTTGTTGCATAGTCTATTATGGCTTATGAACCCCCACATTCCTGGTTGGATCGCCTCATGTAAGATCAAGTTCATATAAATATCTTGTCGTATATCATCAGTTAGCCTCCCTTTGATCTCTCTAATTCAGTTTATTTAGGCTGATATTGCCTGTCATCGCCCCAAATTCCTGGTTGGACTCAAATTATATCAAATATATATATCATGTCTTGTCATACATCTTCAGCCAGTCTCCCTTAAATAACCCCCAAGCTTGTTAATGTCAATTACCCAATAATGACTACTGTTAAGTTTGTCACATGGAGAACTTCCCAGTGGTTCTTTCAATAACTTCCCTGCTTAGGGTGCAGTCTCCTCAATAGCGGCGTAGAGCGGCCGCCATTTTGTTAATATACTATTTATAACAGCAGCGTCACATGATGCGTACATTACGTGTGATGTCACTTCCTGTTCTTGTTAGTAAACAATGGCTCGGCATCCAGCCAATACTGTGTATTGCCGCTATGTCAACCTAGTTCCCATGTTAACAGAAATGGGATTGAAATTTAGAAGTATTGCATCAATTATTAATTCAATTCCTGGAATCCTTATAAATATCCATTGATCACTGTGAACCTCCTGTTCTTATGAGTTAACGTAACTTGGTAATTGTGGGATGAAGACAGCTATTTCTACTCTGATGATATAGTCTCGCTATATTATTAATATAACGCACTAGATATGAATATCACCTGTCTGCTGCTTCTGATTCTAAGTTATGACCACTGAGTACCCAAAAATACTGCATTAATCCTCGTAAATCCACTTTAGTTAGGTCTCTCTGTCATGCCATTTGCAAAGTAGGTATACAAGCTCCGATCAATTTAGTCCCATTTAGTTTGATTCCTTGTAAATAGTGTCTCAGTGAATGCCCTTACTTACCTGCTCGTTTTACCATCATCAAATCAATACTTGTTATTTTTACAACATTCAGAAGAGGAAATGGTACCTCATCAATTCTCGTTAACACATCCACATACCATAACACCCTATTCTAACATCATGTGGCCACTCTTCGAATGTTTGGGCATTATCATGACTTTCATCAAATCTCTCCTTGCCCTGAGAACTGCTTTGTTACTGCCCACAAACTTGATTTAATATCTGATTACAAAATCTCGATCAGAGACATAACCCCATATAACCTCAATATCCACATCTTGAGATTGATTGAACTGGTTAGGTTACAGACCCTTTGGGCAGAGGACTAACCAGATGGCGACAAGTGTATTATTGTTAATTGAGCACAAGTTATACTTGCAAAGCAGTTTTATACAATTCAGCATTCTTCAAAATAACATGCCTCTAGTTATGGGAACACATTCATTTCATGATCTGTATTTAATTCCACAATAGTGCTGTGCAATTTTGAAATAAGTCGAGACTCAAGCTGGCGTAGTAACAGTTTCTGCTGCCCTCCTCTTTTCCCAAGAATCACTTTCTGCAGTCCAATAAATCACATTTGCATTTTATCTTCTAACTGGTGATTCGTCTTTCACCAGAGGTACTCGGGGATCCTGATTCCTGAGACTGCGCATATGTTCAGAAATGCATTTCCTTAGTTGTCTAATGGTACTTCCAATATATATTTTCTGACAAATGCAGATTACTGCATACACAACATATTTGATTTTACAATTAATAAAATCTTGTATGTGCACCATAGCTCCTCCCTTATTAGTAAAGACTTCACAGTCTGTATGGGTATACTTGTTTATCTACACTAGGGCACCCACAATCAAGACTAAATGTTGTCCTTCTTATTCAAAAACAGCAAAAGTCAATTAAGGCATTGGTAACAACTGGTTGAGGGACAAGGGATTTCACAAGTGTGGAAGCTGTACAATGTGCAAATATGCAGTCATCTGCATTTGTCAGAAAATACATATTGGAAGTACCATTAGAAAACTAAGGACACACATTTGTGAACATATGCACAGTTGTATTTTGCATGAATTACTGTAGTTTTATTATTAATCTTGATTATTATAACTTCTGATCAATAGTATGTTTTTTTCTTAATGTTGTAGTTTCATCCATCACTTTACTTTTTTATTAATAATGATTATTATTTCTGACTAATATTACTATTTTTTTATTTTGTTGTGTTTCATAATGAATTGCTACAATATGAATGATATGCTTGCTAGGGTTGCATTTTTCATGAATAACTACTTTTTTAAAAATTAAGTTGTACTATTATTTCTGATCATTGTTAATTGTATGTTTTGTTACTGTTGTTTTAAATGAATTATGACAATTTCTTGTAGATCTTTATTATTTCTGATCAATATTAATTTTATTTTGTGTTATTCTTTTATCTTTCATGAATTTCTAATTAGTTTGTGTTATTCTTGATTATTTAGACCTTTGATCAATTTGAATTTGAATATTTGGTTCTATTGTACTTTATATGAATTACACATGTTTTATTAACCTACATTATTATTATTTCTGATCAATATTAATTACATTTTGCAGTACTACTGAGTGTATGTGTACATACATGGACTGGAATGGGTCTAGTAAAATGAATCACATTAGAGGTTGGCAGAGGAAGATGGCAAAATATGATACAATGATTATTACAAGAAAGGTGAGAAAGCAGTAAAAAATCCAAAGACTGTGTCAACTTAGCAAAATTTAAAGCAGTATAAACTTTCAGGAAATTGCAGCAATCAGTAATTTGTCCACTTTGGCTTTCAGACAATCTTTGCTCCATTCAGGTGCAGCAATTCAGTCACATTCTCAGCCACATGTAATACAATTCTGAACAAATATATGAATATATGTTCCTGAACATTTGTACTTTTCATTACAAACTCTGACAACTGTAAACAAGTGCATGCATATTGCAAAGTCTATCAATACCTATTCTATACTCTTCCAGTCAAGTAGGACCATGAAGCAAAATTCTATATGCAGGGGAGCTGACCAAAAAATTGCTCCAAAGAAGCAAGTTGGAGCAAAAAAGAAAGTGCCTGCCTCTCTGGAAATCATCAGTGTAGCTCAGTCTGCAATCAAACTACCTCAATTCATTGGAAGAAGTCTATCACAGCCATTACTGCCTGGTGTACATGCTGCAACCACCAATGCAGGACCCAGTAGTAAACAAGGAAGGGCTGCTGAGCTGAAGGCATTTTCGATCTGAATCATGGGCAAAAGAAGGTATTTAACACTGTAGTGCTGTGGACAATTGTCTGAGTCACAAGAGGAGGAGAAAGCACTAGAAAAGAGCAAGACGATCCAGATATGGTTGCAGACAAGGCATTTTCTGCAGAAGTCGATGGGAATGATGGTGAGAGTGAGGAAAAGGCAAAGGTCATTCATCGGTCAATATCACCCCTTTCAAGTGAAGATAATGCCCCTGACACTTTGGGGACCCATATGAAAGGGGCCCTATGCATATCAAACAATCAGCTATGACATGTTTAACAGCCCCCTTTATTGGGCTTTTTTGAACTTGGTGTGATGATGGACACTTTCGACAACTATGACACCTTCAAATATCTATTCTAGTAAAAATTTGCAATTTGTGAGTGCGGAGGCATCTTTCAGTGGTTGAACGTAACACAGCGCTTCTGTTCTTGGAAGCGAGCTACATACGGGGGAAGAGTTGCATTCCAGACCCTGCTATCTATGAGGTGCTATTCGTGTCCTGGGAGCTGACACGCTCTAACAGGGCTCAGCAAAGGGGGGCCGTAAGAAGAGCATAATTCAAGCCTTTAGCTGCTTTATTCTAACATATTCTACCATATAACGAGACTGGCTGGCAGCTGCGAAATGATTAAATGCCCTGCAGCTCTGCTTCAAGGCTACATTCGGGAGGGAGCCGGGCATTCTTCCTGGCGCTGCCTACGTTGTGTTTCAACAAACTCTTGCTATCCTTGCGGCCCTGCGGCCTTGTCCTTTTACGTGCAGACAACAATGTTTTACAGTCGAGCAGTGTAAGCAGAAAATGTACTGCAAAACAATAAGAACAGAAAGCAACGCGCAATGGTTAGAAAACAAAATTGCGATTCTTGTTACATCAAAATGGCCATTCATTGGCAAACTCGGAAACCTATATGTCTGTCATATCGTGCAAGAGACGGTTGGCCCACGGCCATCAAAATACGTTTGCCGTTACATATGAGAGGTATCTATTTTTCTAGACTGACAAACCCTCCTTTGGCCATATGCCAAACCTCTCATTCATTTATTGTATCCTCCTCTAATGATGATAAGTCTGAAGTACTTATGTGAGAATTTTGCATGCTATTGTAAGCATCATCATCTTCATTAATATCTATAGCCATCAATTCTTTTACTGCTTTCATATAATTTGTGTCTTGGTCAGCCCGACCATGAGTTTGTTTTCTTTTTGTCATCATATGCATACATCCCTTAGTACATCCCTCAGTTACCTCAGCGCAAACTATTGGTAGACAGTGTATGCAACAACAGCACGTTATGAATATTCCAAACACCACTACTAATATCGAAATCAACTTCCATCCCCAAGAACGCAGTATTCCCCAAAACCAAGACCCTATTTCCCAGCCTCCTTCTCCAGTGGGGAGTTTGGAACTTAGGACATGCATTTTTTTTTATTGCTTCAAAGATTGTAGTGGAATAGTCATCTACAAATACACAACACGCTGATCCCACTATTTTGCAAATTCCCCCACGATCAACCAGGATCACATCAAGAGCCATTCTATTTTGCAGCGTTATTAACCTGATTCCTTTTTCTTCCAACGTCATGTTAAATAGTATATCTGTCGTTGTGTTTATGGTATTTTTTAGTATTCTGGACAGCAGCCTTATATTATAGGAGTTCACTATCTGCCCCAAGAATGGAATGAATGATTTTGCTACGTCAGTTGCTATCAAAACACCTTTGCTACTCCTTTTGCCTCTAGATCTGGATAGTCTGGCCATGTCTGCTGTTTCTAAGAGGAACACTCCTGGGAACAGTAGACCTAGGTAACATGTACCTCCCCAGTTTCTGGGCAACCAAGGATATGCTTTCTCTCCGCATATAAAATAAACTGGATCTCCGACATTTACTGGTTCTATTTCCCATTTCAATACCACTGTATTCATGCACCCAGTAAATGTTCCGACTGAAAAGGAGCCTTTCTTTTTTAGACAAAAAGGGACAGTTCTTGGGTTATAATTCACCGGGTAAGAAGGGGGAACTGCATCTTTGTCCCCGTCTGTTCTTACACGAAACGTCATCACAGATGTTTTAACTGGTGGGGACAATCTATCTCGTCTATTTTGTGGTGTTATCTTTCGCTTACTTTTCCTCGTAGGCTCTGGGGTCATTACTTGTGCTTTATGGAATATGGAACAACCCACAGGCTTCATTATTATTTCCTCAAACTCATTCATGTTGGTTCTGTCTAATTGACCCTTACTACTCTCATTCCATTTCCAATAGAACATTGCAGTTAAAGATGCACTACATGCAGAACTTAATGGTAATGGCTGTACATACCAACCTATTCCCTTCCCAGCATGCTGTGGTAAATGGGCACATACCCAGCAATTCTTTTTCTTCAGAATTGCATGTGTCATGTTCATAATTAATAACAACGTGTTGTTACCAAACCCTTCCCTGTGTCTTTCTTCCATTGGGGACAGGGTATAAGTAATCACCTGAACCAGGCTTTCAGTAGTGGATATATTAACTATTGGTAAAAACATTCCCAATGGGTGTATAGATTCCACATACCATAATACTAGGGCTGTCGTTATTGGTGCTACCACACTCATAAAGCACATAATTATTGTCAGTGCCAGCATACAATTCTTTTTACCATGCGTTATTCTTAAGCTTACACTCTTTATAATTGACTCATTCTCAGCAGTGGTGCAGGAGGAGGCTGGAACCGGTCCCGACATGTTTCTCATCGTCCTTCTTCTTCCTTATTATAGTTCGTCGTGGATATCTCTCTTCGTTGCACTTGCTCTGATGTCAATAAGTTCAACGGAATTGTCACAGTTCAGTTCTGGCAGTCCTTTATAGCCTGGATTTGCTTATTTATTTTTAGGCAAGATCACTTGTCCTTTCGAATACTGCTCAGAGGACTTTTGATCAGTTATCTTATTGCCTTAGTACCATGTGCCCCCAGCTTGTCCACTCTGGTTCAGGACACATGTACTTTTTATGATCGCACCGACGAGCCGCGCGTCTTGAATTGTCCGACTTGCACAATTATCACGCTTCTCCTCTAGTTCCTTCTCCGTCCATGAGCAGAACCAGAGGTTGACATAAACACCAAAGAACTGGGGATCACTTTGTCTTTCGAGGCCGCAAATTGTATCGCCTTACTCCTGGTATTGTGTGATCCGTGAACAGTGCCGGTGTACTTCCGGATTCAGGATCGAAGTCAGCCTGTGGCGCTACTGCAGGTGCTGGTGTGCGCCACGCCAGTGATGCAGATTTGGTCTTTGGCATGCTGGCAAGTGCTGGTGGGCGCCAAAGGGGTACACGTTTAGTTTCTGCTGGTATTTGTAAGGCAGATTTTGTGTCGGCCAACAATGATGTCGATTCTGCTGGGCAACGTTGGGGAACTCTTGGCCCTTTCCCCTTTTTGGCAATCGTCTCAGGCTTTGTTTTGAGTTTTACTTCTCGCTTGGGCAGATTTGGTGGCGGCTTACTGGCAACAGTTTCTTCCGTTTCTGGGACCGCTGTCTCTTTCCGGTCATCTGGGTCAGGCAAGTCTTTCAGTGAAGTTGGAATCTTTTTGGCATGGGTGGCATGGATCCACGACTTCCGTCCATTCACCCGTATTGCCGTCTGCGTTACCAAGAGTACTTGATAGGGGCCACGCCATCTGGGTGCTAACGATGACTTTCTTTCAAAATTTGTAAGCAGCACCCAGTCTCCTGGCTCCAGTGCGTGCCCCGGACCGGTGTATTTCACTGGTAATGCCTCCTGCACCTGCTGATGAATCAAACGCAATTTCTGCATTAAAAGGCCACAATAAGTACTAAGCACAGGATGTTCTACCTCCCTAAGTCGTTTTGGCTGAGGTGTGCACCAAACATTTGCCGGCCTCCCCATTACGATTTTGTACGAGGAGAGCCCAGTTTTAGCCTGTACAGACGTACGCATGCATAATAGCGCTATTGGTAATGCATCCACCCAACTCAACTTGCTTCCTGCACATATTTTGCTGATTTTTGACTTGAGAATCCCATTGTGCCTCTCTACAAGACCGGCCGAACTCGGATGCCTTGAACTATCAAATCTCTTATCAATATGAAGACCCGCACATATCTGTAACACTACTGCACCCACAAAATGCGGGCCATTATCTGACCATAAGACACGGGGCAAGCCAAAATGGGAAAAATATTCTTTAAGCATTACTTTTGCCGTGCTCATTGCTGTGCAGTCTTTTAAGGGATATGCCTCCACCCACTTACTGAATGCACAGATCACCACTAAGACATATTTCAAATTTTGGCATCTCTCCATCTCTATGAAATCAAAATGGATCACCTCAAACGGCATAGAGGGCGGGCCAAAACTGCCTATTCGAGCCACTCTTCCCTTTCCTACATTGTGTTGTAAACACGTGATACAGTTCTGCACCAACCTCTCTGCTTTCTTCTTTATGTTTACATTCTGCCATACTGTAGATAGGTGCTGTATTATCTTTTTCGCACAGATGTGAGTAGGGCTGTGGGCCATTGTGACCATTGCAGTCACATATGAATTTGGCAACATCCAGTTTCTAGTTCCCTTGTCCACCCAACAACCCTCCAGATCTAACTCAGCAGAGCCCTCTGCCCACCCTTGTATTTCATCGGCCGTAGCTTCGGTCTGAATTTCTTTGAAAGTGGCAACTCCATTTTATATCATACAGGGTACTTCCTCAGTCTGAACCGTCACCATTTTGGTATTTAAATCAGTGGCAGTTTGTTTCGCAATTCTGTCTGCAAACGCGTTTCCCTCTTCTACTTTGCATGTTACCTTTTTGTGTGCCTCACATTTCACTATTGCTAGGCGCTTTGGAAACGTGAGTGCAGACAGCAATCGTACAATCAAAGGGCCATGTTGAATTCTGGCACCATGTGATGTCAAAAACCCTCTCTCAGCCCAGAGTCGACCAAAGTTATGAACCACCCCAAAAGCATACTGACTATCAGTATATATATTCACATTCAAATTTTCAGAAATCTCGCAGGCTCTGGTCAATGCTTTTGACTCTGCGGCTTGTACCGAGTTGTAGGCAATTCTTTTGCTTTCTACAACGCTCTCTAGGGTAGTGATAGCGTACGCGGCAGTTGTCGTGCCGTCAGGTAATTGTAAACATGAGCCGTCACAAAATAACTCTTCATCTGGCTCTTTCTGTGGGGTATCACTTAAATCAAGCCTCCCCTTGGTTTCTTCCTCAGTGACCATTAAGCAATCATGGGGGGGTGATTCATTCTCCCCAATTTCTTGTACGGGTAGTGGCATTAATTCTGCAGGATTCAAAGCGCTACACCTCATAATTTGGATATGGGGCGCGAACAAGATAATCTCATATCTTGTCAATCTAGCAGAGGTGAGGTGTTGCGTCTGTGTTCTATTTAATAGAACGTCTATGGCATGTGGCACCATCAGAATTAAAGTATGCCCCAATACCATCCCTTCCGTTTGTTCCACTGACGCAGCAGCCGCCGCGACAGATCGCAAACATCGTGGTAGTGCGCGCGCTACAGGGTCCAGCGCAGAAGAAAAATAGCCGCATGGCCTATTTCTTCCACCTTGTTCCTGTGTAAAACCGCCAATGCAGATCCTTCACTTTCACACACAAACAGTCTAAAAACCTTCTCATAATTCGGCTTACCCAAAACTGGAGCAGAACATAATGCAGGTTTCAATTGATCAAATGCTTTCTGACATTCCTCATCCCACTGTAAAGGCATAACCGCATCCTTTCTAGTCAAATTCACCATCGGTTTCACAATTAACGCAAAATTACCAATCCATTGTCGGCAATATGAAGCCATGCCTATTATGGCTCTGACTCCTTTCTGTGTTTTTGGAATAGGCATACAAGAAATACTTTCTATGCGTTCTGGCGTTAGCCTTCTCCCTTCTTTCGAAAGTAGGTAGCCCAAATAGGCCACCTCCTTTCGATTATATTGAAATTTCTTCAAACTAGCTTTATGGCCATGTGCCGCTAGGTGTGACAGTAGTAATACAGTACTTTCTTTACAAATCTCCTCTGTGTCAGCAGCTAATAATAGATTGTCTATGTATTGCAAGAGTGCGCAACCCACTGGTAAGTCTAGCATGTCTAGCTGCTCTTTCAATGCTCTACTGTAAATACTCTGACTTTCCGTGTAACCTTGTGGAATTTGCGTGAATGTAAATGATCGTCCTCCTAATGTGAACGCGAACAAATATCTGCTGTCCTTGTCCACTGGAATGCTGAAGAACGCATTTTTTAGATCAACTACACTAAAATATTCTGCTGAAACAGGTATCATTGTCAATATTGTAGTGACATCTGGCACTAAAGGAAATTGTGGATCTACTACTTTGTTTAGTGTGCGCAAATAAATTATAAAACGGTATGGTACTTCATTGCCTCCTTTTTTATAAACTGGAAGAATCGGGCTGTTGCATGTACTGCCTGTAATTTCTTCAATTACCCCTAATTTCACCAACACTGTAACAATACTCTTCAATCCTTTCTCACCTTCAGCCGAAATTCTGTATTGGGGAATTCCCGGTAGGGTAACACCCTCTTTCAAAATGATCTTTACTGGCTCTATTTTCAAGCATCCTATATCATTGTCATGCATTGCCCATATACAGGTTGGCACTTTACTTAGTTCTCCTGGTAAAGTTTCAGACATGAATTCTGACACAGGGGCATCTTGTGGCCAAATCGTTAGGAACAATGTATAACGGAACCTAATTTTTTCAACAAATTTAATCCCAACAAGTTCTCCCCACAATTTTCTGTTAAAAGGAAAGGACAATGTTCAGTGAATGGTCCTATAGTAACTGGGACTGGTTGGGACACTGGGTTTATGACTGGTGTACCTGCGAACCCTACGGAAACATTCTTTTGCCCTGACAGTGGTATATCCGGAACCAAGTGATGGTCTATTGAACACTTTTGCGCTCCTGTATCTACAAGCAAGCGGTGCTCCTCATTCCCGACTCTCATTTCTACGTAGGGTCCTCTCTGATTCATGGGAATAGACACTGGTTCCGACTGGGCTGTCCTACTGGGGAAATAACACATCGTCCGATGTGTAATCATTACTGTTACTGTAGTTGGTGTTTGGCTGTGTATCGAAAGCGTTCCCACTCTTCCCTCTATTTCCCCCACTCTGGTTTCCATACTGTTGGTTTTGCTATCCCTGTCTCTGGTTAGGGGCACTTTGGTTTTGGGCTTGGTTTTGATTACCTCCATTATTGTGATGCTGCTGCATACTATTCCTATTTGGTCCATTCGCTCCTTGGTGTCCTCTATGCTGTCTCCTCTGACCAGACGCATTTCTATTCTGCAGATGCGGACATTGCGCTCGCCAGTGTCCTTCCTCCTTACAATACGCACACTGATTTGGTCCCACTGTTCCCCCATGCATATTCGAATTACTCCTTCCTTGTGCGTTCCCTTTCCCTCTATTGTGTCCTACTACTTGCTGCAGTAGTACCCGTGTTTTCAGATTTACCCTATCCTTCTCCTCTTTTTCTTTATCCGCAGTCACTCTGTTCTCATAATATTGGGCCATGTGTAATACTTCGCCCGGCGTTTTTGCTTGCCATGCACTCTCTGATGTCATTATTAGGTTCTGGATTGGAAGTTTTAACCCCCTCACATATTTGTCAACAAATAACCTCTTTCCCGCTTCCGAGCTCACATCCTGCCCACTGAAGTCTGTAAATACTTCTTCAAATCTGTTAAAATAATCTGTAGCTAACTCATCCTTGCCTTGTACACAGGCAGTCAATTTGTCCCATTGAATTCTTTTCTCTGGGACAATTTCTTTTAATTTCTGTACTATGCGTGCTGGTAATGCTACCAGGTTCGATCCCGGTGTTCCTCCAACCGCTTTATTCCTGTCTTCTATTATCAAGTCCGCCCATGAGGCGCCAAAGGTCGTTGTGTCATCCACCTTTCTTATTTGCTTCCATATGTCTGTTGGAAGGATCACTGGGAATATTAGGTCTATGTCACCCATGGTAAGTACGGATGATTGCAGGCAGGACTCTACTTCCTTGTAAAACCCTGCAGGATTCTTTCTTATTTCAGGAATCGTCTGCTTTATGTTGTTCACCTCCTGTCTGGAAAAGGGGACATGCACATATTGGGCGGTATAATGGGCTGGTGTTACCTGCGAAGCTACATTGCCCGCTGCGGGAACCTCTACTTTGGGCACAAAGGTAGGTGGGACCTCTCTCATGGGAAATGCCCCACTTACTGTCCCTCCCCCTTCTCTCATGTGTAACAATATTCCCAGATCAAGTGATAGGGCTGTTTCTCCTGTCCCACGCTCTAGTGCTCTATTATATACTGCCATTATTTCGGGTGGGCTGGCCTTATCGTTTTTTTTTCATGGGCATGGAATATTCATCAAATATCTCATATATCTCCATTGTGGGAATACTGGGATCCGACATTCATCTAAACGCTTCTCGTATACATACTTTTAACTTGTCGCCCCTCTGCACTGACGACATTGAATGTCGTTGTTGTATATACGGCTCTACAGTTTCCTTCCTATGTCTCCCGATATCCCTACTCCTGTACCCAGGTGTAGTAAACATTTCGGCATAATCATTATCTAATTCATCTCTAAGTTCAAAAAGTCCATATACATGTTCTCTCACTTCTTCATCCCTCTCCCTACAGCGTGCTAATGCATTAAAATCTAACAATAGCTGTGGTGGTAATTTCCCAATTAACTGTTTCCATTTCTCCACCAAATATTCACCCATACATTCCAGCACTACCTGTCTTTCGTTGCTTCTTCGGAAGTCATACATCGAAGCCAATGCTGCCGTCCCATCATTCCCGTCTATATACATCTCTGCCTGTCGCTGCAATTCCACCTTCCTTTCTTTGCTGATCGCACTGCGAGTTACCCTCGTGCATCCACGTTGTTCAGTCCCGCCTCTCGCCCCTGTGGTTTCAACTTCAACCCCGGGAGGAACGGACGGTACCGAGTCTGTGTCTAAGGCGGGAGGTGCGGATGGGACAATGGGAACAGGGAGTGTCTGTTGTGGGCCTGGTTAGCTAATAGGAAGTGTTACGTGTGCGGTCTGTGGCTGTTGGAGGGCTTGAGCTACCGGAGGGAGGGTTTGGGCTACGGGCGGGGTTTGGGCACTAGTTACTGACGTGTTTGGTCTCACTTCTGATCTTGGGCCTTGTTTTGTATGGGTCAATATATTTTCTATCAATTCATCTGCTATGTGTAATTCTCGTTGTGGGTATATTTTTTCTATATTCAACTGGTCGCGTCTACCTGACCTCCTTAGACTCTCAGTCCACTCCTCTTCTTCTTTCTCTTCTGCTACTTCACCTTTCGATTTATGCCTGCCCGCATGCTTCGCTCTACTTCTAAATCGGAGCATTGCTTCCCTTCTCCAGTCTTTAACGATGTCAAATGGTGCAGGACGCGCTTTCTTTCTTATCAGCACCCTTTCCAAGTTATCTATTCTCGCTATCTCAAAACTACCATTCATCGGCCACTGATGGTCTTGTTGCTTTCTGGTTTGCCTAGGCCAAGTCTCACAGAATATTATCACACCCACTCCATACTTCACATACATCTCATACGCTGGCGTTCCCCCAGGTGGTGCAATTTGGCCATCTTCCAAAGATTGTCTACCACAGCGGAAAAACCCTGCAAGTGTGGACAATACCCCAGGCATGTTTCAACCTTCCCCCTGGTTAATCAACCTTACCTAGGGCGTTTGATTTTGCAAAGTCAACTCTCCACCAATATCAGGATTACTTTGAATCGGGGAATGACTCACCTGATAAATCAATTTGTCCTTTCGGACACAAGTCGTCTGTATACTGACGCACCCAATGACTTTGTGTCTGTGTTTCTTGGCTTCTGCCTCGTTTCGGGACCCTCGCCTCCTTGTTCTCTAGCCAGGCACGTCGATCAGGGATCAGATGTGTACAGATCTGCAAAGGAGTCTCTCATCACTTCTACAGGGACCCCGAACACCTCTTGATCCCAGCTCGATCGTCCTGTCCTCGCCGTTCTCCGCCTTACTCAATTACAACGTATGTGATGGAACAAGTGGGGGAGGGTCCCTATTCGGGCGCCATCTTGAAAGGGGCCCCTAGGGGTCCCTTACGTGTATGGAAACAAGGCGAGTCACCACACACGATAGATACGCCAGACACGAGGTTGTATTCCCAAAGCTAGGGTTTATTGCAAAGCAAATGTCTCAGGTGGCCAACTCTGTCTCACGCCCCGTGACGTGTATCTCTAGACCTCGAGGGACGCAAGAGTGTGAATTACGTACATCAGTTACATATATACAAAATGCATATCAAACAATCAGCTATGACATGTTGAACACCCCCCTTTATTGGGTTTCTTTGAACTTGGTGTGATGATGGACACTTTCGACAACTATGACACCTTCTAATATCTATTCTAGTAACAATTTGCAATTTGAGTACAGAGGTATCTTTCAGTTGTTTAACGGAACACAGCGCTTCTGATCTTGGGAGCGAGCTACATACGGGGGAAGAGTTGCATTCCACACCTTGCTCTCTATGAGGTGCTATTCGTGTCCTGGAAGCCGACACGCTCTAACAGGGCTCAACAAAGGGGGGCCGTAAGAAGAGCATAATTCAAGCCTCTAGCTGCTTTATTATAACATATTCTACCATATAACGAGACTGGCTGGCAGCTGCAAAATGATTAAATGCCCTGCAGCTCTGCTTCAAGGCTACATTCGGGAGGGAGCCGGGCATTCTTCCTGGCGCTGCCTACGTTGTGTTTCAACAAACTCTTGTTATCCTCGCAGCCCTGCGGCCTTGTCCTTTTACGTGCAGACAACAATGTTTTACAGTCGAGCAGTGTAAGCAGAAAATGTACTGCGAAGCAATAAGAACAGAAAGCAATGAGCAATGGTTAGAAAACAAAATGGCGATTCTTGTTACATCAAAATTGGCCGTTCATTGGCAAACTCGGAAACCTATATGTCTGTCATATCGTGTATGAGACGTTTGGCTCACGGCCATCAAAATGCTTTTGCCGTTACATATGAGAGATATCTATTTTTCTAGACTGACACATGCAGGCACTGTTAAAATGAATATGCAAGGGAGACCGCCAGGTGGCGCAGAGCATACTGGACGTGTGAGACCAGCGCTCCTCCACCACCGCAGGGCCTAGCATTCTGAGCCAATCCCGGCCGGGAGTTTGGAGTAACCCCGACGGGAACGTGCACCCCTGCGGCAGCGGCCCAACGAATCGAGCGCTCCTCCGAAAGTGGATACAGCGTGGCCCCGATTTGAGGCCCCGCTCGCTGAGGAACAGAGAGGACACCTTTTTGGACGCCGTGCAGCGGAGCCACTGAGGGCGTCACATATCGCGGTGCCCCAGGCCTCGGCCAGACCCGCCGTGGAGCCCGGAGCCGCCGGGCATGCAGCCCGCACCCATAACAGCGAGAGGAGGACGCCGGAGCATGCCCCCCACCGTGCGCGGATGCCGAGCGTGCCCTGGAGCTCTGCCCCGGTGGTGTGTGGACATCGCGCGGGGGCGAGTGGGGCATCCTGGTGGGAGCCCCCCACCACCAAGAACCGCTCCTGTGCGGGGCCTCCCTGGGAAAGCACCGACAGCAGCAAATCAGGACTCCGGGAGCTTCCCGACCCATCCCCCACGCACAGAGGCCTACTCGAAAAGGGGCCTCCAGTGAAGGGGTCCGAGCCCACAATGGACGTGTGGCAGCCCCCGACGGCCTGAAGAAGGTGAGGAGCGCAGGGGGGAGAACTGATACCTGAGACTCGGCGGACTGTGTTTGGCCTCCCCTCCGACACCCTCCGGGCACGGACCAGCACAACTCACCCCGTAAAAGCAGGCATGGCCTTCCCCCCCGGAATATTTCAGCCGTGACGCAACTGGGGATACAGGCCCCCACATGCGAGCTTGCCACCGCGGAAGCGGGGAGGGCCCAAGACGACCAGAGGAAACCTCAAGGCATTAAGGCATGGTGAGAGGCGCCCCCGCCCTAACCCATACTCCAAAGTGCACCCAGAGATCGGAGCCCTGGAACCGACCCATCCCACGCGAGCAATCCGCTCCCTCCAACGCTTCCGCCGGTCCAACGCACCCCTCGATTAACCACACAGAGTCACCATGCCTTCGAGTGCCGACCCCCGCCCCGCAGTGCTAACGAAGGACGACCTCAAGGACATCCTCCAGGAGATAAAAGCGATTTGAACGGACATATTTATTTATTTTATTTATTTTTTATTTTTTTTATTTGTTACACGCCCAAACCCTCGGGTGTCACGGCGTGGTTAAAAGACAGCTTAGCAATTAGTAAAGTTCAAAAACATTACATTCGTTCCATTACATGATATAAATTACAGAATATTCACAACATTATACAATAGCCTAAGTATTCACAGCAGTATAAGATGGATGGGGTCCTATCTTTGGGTGCTAATATTGGTTGAATAACCAGGTTTTTAACTGTTTCTTAAAGATCGTGAAGGAAGATGCTTTTTTAATATGGATGGGTAGGGTGTTCCAGTGTTTAGGGGCTAAAGTGGTGAAGCTGCTGCCCCCTGCTCTTGTGTTTTTGAATCGGGGGGGGTCCAGGAGGAGTTTGTCATTGGATCTAAGTAGTCTCATGTCGGATTTGGGATGCAGAGTGTTGTTGAGGTAGATAGGTCCTTTTTTGGTAAGGCATTTGTGGGTGATGCATAATGTTTTGAAGATAATTCGGGCTTTGATAGGGAGCCAGTGGGCATTTTTCCTAATCTTGGATATGTGGTCTGATTTTTTTATGCCTAGAGCGGCCCTCAGGACTTTATTTTGCAAAAGTTGCATTTTGGCTAGGTTGGTGTTAGATGTGCCCAGTAGTAATACATTACAGTAATCCAATTTCGATAGGACCAGTGCTCTGGCTAGGGTGAGGCAATTTGCTGGGGTCAGAAATTGTCTGCTGAGCGCAATTAATTTAGAGGTGTAGGCCGTGGAGGAGGAAAGTACATTGATCTGTTTAGTCATGGTCAGGCTGGCATCGATGTACACGCCCAGTGTTTTTACTTGCTTTAACACTGGAATATTGGTACCGTCGATATTGATGATTGAATATTCTGGCTGAAGGGTTGCTATTTTGGCTGGAGATCCTACGATGAGGACTTCTGTCTTCTCATCGTTAAGACATAGGCTGTTTAATGCCATCCAGTTTTGTATGATGACGTAGATTTTATTGATTGTTAGTGTGTCCTGGTCATAGTTGCCTGTCAGTGGTATAAGGATCTGGGTGTCGTCCGCAAAGTTTGTGTATATGACACCCATTTCATCAAGTGCTGAGAACAGGAGCTTGGTATATGCATTGTACAGCGTGGGAGAAAGGCAAGAGCCTTGGGGTACTCCTATGGGGACTGGGATGGGGTTGGCTGCTTCTTTGCCTATGGACACTCTGGAGGTGCGGTCGGTTAAGAAGGATTTCACCCAAGCAGTGGCTGCCCTGGAGAAGTTAAACTCGCGGGTAAGTGAGTTGCAGAGTTTGTCGTGGTCCACCAGGTCGAACGCGGCTGAGAGGTCCAACAGCAGAAGAATGCAAAGTTTCCCTGAATCTCTGATGGCATCCATCTGGATTTTGAGGTCCAAGAGAGCTGTTTCGGTGCTGTGGTTAGGCCTGAAACCTGATTGTCTGGTGCCGAGGAGCTGATTGGATTCTACAAGCCTCTATAGTTGATCTCAGGGGGAGAGTGGAGACGCTCGAGGAAAAAATGGAGGGAATGGAAAACAACCACCTCCAAATGGACCTGTTAGACATGAAATACGAAGCAAGGCTAACGGACCTAGAAATCAGAGAGGAGGACATAGCCCTGAAAATGGACGACCGAGAGAACAGAGGACACCGAAACAACCTGTGTATTATGGGTGTGACTCAACAGAGAGGCGAGACTGCCGCAGACATGGGGAGAAAGGTTCAGTGCCTCATCAACCAACTCTACTCTTCACACTCGAGGGGGGCAAGGAAGTCCAGCTGGAAAGAGCCCACCGAGGGGGAGGAGGAGCGAGGGGCGGCCCAAGGTCCATAGTTGTGCCCTTCCTCCGCTACAGAGAAAAAATGGAGGTCCTCGAGAAAGCGAGAAGGCTGGAGAGTTTCTTGTTCGAAGGAGACACAGTGAGGATTTTCCAGGACCTCTCGGCTTTCACTCTTACCCGCAGAAGAGAGTGCCGGCCACTCACCCAGTGGCTCACCAGTCAGGCCATAAGATACAGGTGGTCCTTTCCATTTGCCTTGTCATTCGAGTGCGCAGGAGTGGTCTATAGAGTGACCAGCGGCAAGGAGGCATCCCAAGTGCTGCAGGTACTCAAAGGGGATACCCCAGAGGAAGGAAACGGGATGGAGGTGCAGGAGCCTCGGAGCGCCGGGAGGGAGCCAGAGGGCCCCTGGTCCACAAAGAAGCAGATAAAGGGCCGAAGGAAATTCAAGAAACTAAACACCCCCACAACGGAAGCTGAAGGGAACTAAGTGGTCAGAGGCTCGCTATTAGATAAACCGAGAGATTGAATCAAACAGCCCTGGCCGGGGATGCTGAGCTTAACAAGGGGACTGCGGTGGATGGACTTGCATTCACCCTGGTGGCTTGCCCGTTGGCAGCCGTCGTGATAATGAGGAGGAGGGGGGAGGAGGGAAGGGAGGGAGTTGGGGTTGGGGATTTTGGGGACCCACACAGTCTCAAAACCACATTGGAAGGCGGCAGCAAGCACAGATCCGGGAAGACGGTACACGCAAGACAAGGACCCAATGGCAGACAATGAGAATAGGGGCCGGGCTGAGTCACTGAGAATTGGTTCACTCAATGTAAAGAGTCTGAACTCCCCAGCAAAGTACTCCCTCTTGGGGAGGGAAATGAAGAATGCTAAAATAGATGTCCTCTTCGTACAGGAAACTAGAACGGTCACGAGAAAGGAGAGGGCCATCCCGGGAGCACACGTGGGTCAGACCTTCTGAGCATCCGCTCCCACGAAACGGAGTGGAGTCGGGATCATCCTGCAGAGAAACCAGAGACTCACAGAGGTAACTAGGTGGGGGAGGGAGGACGGTAGAGCCATGATTATATCGGGTGACTTGCACAACTCCAGGGTCTCCCTAGCAGCTATCTATTGTCCTAATGTGGGCCAGGCTGAATTTCTCAAAGAGGCAATGGGAGAGATAATGGCCAGGGCAGAGGGGTTCCTTCTACTGGGTGGAGACTTTAACATGTGGGCAAATCGGGAATTAGATCATAGTGGAGGAGCCATCCCGCTAGGCAGCCGAGGGGGTAGACCCCAGAGGAAATTCTGGGAGCTTATGTGGGGCTATGGGCGCGTGGACACATGGAGGGAATTGCATCCGGAGGGAAAGGGATACACCTTTTACTCAGCGGTCCATGGCACCGGAACGAGAATAGATTACCTTTTCATGGGGCACCAGAACATGAGCCGAGTGGAGTCCTGCATCATCCGCCCAGTTAGCTGGTCGGACCACGATATGGTCTGGGCAGATATTAGTGTATCGGGTCTGAAGCCCAGAGAATCCCTGTGGAAATGCAACGACCTCCTACTAAGGGATGTGTTTTTTAAGGAGGAGATGGAGAAGGCGATCAATGAATATTTCGAACTGAACAACACGGGCGAAGTCAACATAGAGACAGTTTGGGAGGCAGCAAAGGCGACCTGGAGGGGTGTTCTGATTAGAGAGGGGGCTTCTAAAAAAAGGACCAGGACCCTCCTGGCTCATAGGCTACGGGCGGAGATAATAGCATTGGAGGGATCTGAAGGGAAGAGTGACGAGGAGAGGGAAAGGGACTTGGGGGATGCAAGAGCGAGAAGGCAAGAGCTGAGAGCATTGAAGATGGGGAAAATTGTAGCGGGCCTCCAACACCTGCATCAAAGGTATTATGAAAAAGGAGATAAGGCTGACGCCATGCTGGCGGCCAAACTCCGGGGCCAACGGAGAGATAGATGGGTGTCAAGGATCTCAAGCAGGGATGAGGGGGCAAAAACGGATCCCGAGGGAATAGTGGAGGAATTTGCAGGGTTTTATGAGACTCTCTACGGGAGGGAAGGAGAAGTGGAGGCAGAGGCACTGGGAGCATACCTCGGAGGAGTAACATTACCTGTGATGGACCCCCCAGAGGCATCAGCCTTAGACGCCCCAATAACGAGCGAGGAGGTACTCAAGGCAATATCGGGTCTTAAGCTGGGCAGGGCCCTCGGGGAGGACGGATTCACCGCAGGCTTCTATAAGGCCTTTGGAGGCCTACTAGCAGGGTTCTTGGCGGGCCTATTCACAAATATCATGAGGACCAGGAGTGCACCCCCGTCTTTTGGCAAAGCACTGATAACAGTGATCCCAAAGGAGGGCAAAGATCCATTTCCCTCCTGAATGTGGACACTAAACTGTTCACCAGGATCATAGCCACGAGACTAGACAGCCATATGCCGGTACTCATCCATTCCGACCAGGTGGGCTTCATACAGGGGAGTTAGGGGGTGGACACCCTCTGAAAAACCCTGCACCTCATGAGGGAAGCGGCACCTAAGAGAGACAACCCTGTCTGGTGGCCATCGGCTCATGTTGGACCTCTGTCCTGGCGCCTTAGGCGCCAGGCTCATAAAGCTAGACATGTGTTCAAGTGTTTTCATGTGCACTTACCTGATGCAGACCATGCTGCCACATCCAGGCCCTCTTGAGGCCTGAATGGAACTACTTTACCTGTGGGACTACTTTCCACCCGGGTGTGGTCGGGGAAGGATACATACCTGATCGGAGGAAGGATACACACTTGGGACTTCTTCCAAAGCTATTTAAACCACACCCGATCAGCAACTCACGCTTCGCGTTGTTCTGCTCCTCGCAGCTGGACGCTCACCGTGTCAGCTCCTGCATCTGGACTTCAGCCACGCCTGTCAGCATCCTGGGTCACCTGCAAAGGGAGACAAGAGTCCTTACCAGCTAAATCTGCACCACGGAGACATCACCGACGATCCTGAAAGGGAAGACATTATTTTTTAAAAGCATTTCGTTACGATCGCTGCAGCGCTGCATTTCACTCACCTTTCCTGGGTTCCTCCATCTTCAGCAGCGATCATCCGGATACACAGCCACTTCCCAGAGCCTAGAGAAAAAGTCAAGAATAAGAGGTGAGAGAAGGAAGGGAATAAGACTTACCTCATTTCATTTCGGGTCTTGCCGCTTCCAGGCATTTTCCGGACCCCGGCCCCTATGGGGAAAAAAGACAAAGACATTGAATGAGCGTATGCAAGGTCAGTTCCCAAGCGCTCATCCAGAACTAACCTGCCATTTACTGGAACTGGAACTGCAAGTTTCACTTCGGGTCGGTGCCATATCTCTGGCATTCCGAACCCCGGCCCCTAAGGGGAAAAAAGACATAAACATTAGCGCTTGCTGCAAAAAGACAATGAACATTACTATTAAGCTTGGACTTTTGAACTTGCAACAGAACTTTTACAGAGCCTTACCTGAATAGTCAAGCTTACCTGAACTCCCATCAATCCTCAATCCAGTGAAGTAACTGGGTTTCAACGCGCCCCTGCATCAGAAGCAGGATGGAGAGCTCATCCTTCCTGACCCTAAGGTGAGACTTCACGGGGAATCGTGGAAGGGTATCGTGGAGGGTTGGAAGAGAGTGGGAGTCTTGATCATAACTCAGTCAGTGGGTAATACTCCCTTTTCACGCATAGGGGAATATTCCTGCGAGCCGGAGAAGCCAGAGTAGAGGGCCCTTCCTGTCCATCTTCAGAGTCCTGCGCTTCACCATTGAAGAAGCATCAGCACTCGAAGCCAGACCTGCGCCTCCGTGGGAATCAGGTGAGCGTTACAGAAGAGTCCTTTATAAGTATCCAGGAGCTTGAAGAATCCCTGGGAATAGGCAGGCTCTCCCCACTCCTCTACCTGAGACTTAAGGGAATCCTAATGAAACCAAAACTAAAGCCCAAATTACAAAGAAAACTCACCCCAGTTGAGAAAATCTTAGAAACCCATGTAGTAATGAAAGGCCTCATCTCACTCCTTTACTTTGCCCTTTTAACCCCCCGGGAGGGAACCACCAAAAGCCTCAGAGGGAAATGGGAAAGAGACTTGGGTTGTAGGATAGGAGACAGTCTCTGGGGGCGACTCTGTAGTAGATCATTTAAGACCTCGATTTCCTGTCAATACAAAACCCATGCTGTTAAACTCTTGCACAGATGGCAGTACGACCCGATCACACTCTCTAGGATGTTCCCAGATGTAATCCCCCTTTGCTGGCACGGGTGTGGGGAAAGGGCAAACTACTGGCACATGTGGTGGACATGCGGGAAGGTCCAAACTTATTGGCCCGAAGTCCTCAACTGGCTGAAAGAGGCGGGAGAAGGTGTGCTCCCACTGGACCCGATGTTGATACTGTTTGGCCTGCATAAGGATGACCACTGGGAAAAATTACCGGACCTCTCACACTCCCTACTGTTGGCAGCCAGAGCGGCTCGCGCTAGAACATGGAAGAGGCCCGCCCTCCCCACGAAGAAAGAATGGGTTATGATAGCCAAAGACTTATTCCTTATAGAAAGACTTACAGCAGCCTTACATGGTTCAAGTACCCAAATAGAGACAGACTGGCTGCAATTTCAAGAGGTGTTTGGCAATACTGAGGCCACGTCCTGAGACCCTCAAGCGCTCTTGACCCGGCCCCAAAAACAAGCCCTGACATGGAACGAATGGCCCTGTAACTTGGAAAGCCGGTTGACCACTGGCGGAGAAAACCCAGAACAACGCTGCCCTATGCCGCACAATTTCTGTAAGCAGATTGCATCGCTTGAGATACTGTAAGGAGTGGGTGGGAGGGGGGGGAGAATAAACGCAGGGAATAATGGCCTATAGTTTGATTTGTTGAGGGCAATTGCCCAAATCTTGTGATTTGTGTACCTATGCTGTTGTTTTCAAAAAATCAATAAAAATTGAATAAAAAAAAAAAATGAATATGCAAAAATCAACAGCTCACTCTAGTGATGATGATGATAACTGTGCTGGTGTTAGTCCTAGACATGTGAGTACAAGTGCAAATGAGGAGAAGCAGAAGCACGCCAGAAAGCAAACTCTGACTGTGATACTTATCTGTAGCATGTTTTGCCCAAGAAAAATAAATTAAGCCAAAGTAGGACAAGTGGTCCAAGTATGTCTAAAAGCACAGCAGCTGCAACAGTCAACTGTCAGTGGAGGTGTGGAGACTGAAGGTGAGAGGGGATGGCACGGGGATGCTGCGCAGGCCTCAGCGGGGTACAGGTGGAAGATTGGTTCATTCCCAGACCAACCCCCTCTCGCTAACTGGTTACGGAAGTACATTGCAGCCTGGGAGATGGCAAGTAAGATTTTCCAATGACCTTCAGGTTGGAGCTACATGGGAGGCCCCCTGCGACCACGGAACACCATAAATACATCTCACCAAAATCGAAGACAGGAAGCCAGAAGCAGGACACCAAAGGTGGTGGGGCGTGATATAGCCCATCAGGGAGACGTTCTGCCTGACACCTATGCAACAATCCAGACCTCTGCAACAGACTGCGGGAGCATGAATACGGAACAAGTGGTAGAATTAAAGGGAATGGCAAAAAGAAACAAAAAAAGTAAATCTACAGGCCAAAATTGACTGTATACAATTCTTTATACAATCGCTCAAAGGTTGACCAAAGTTGGCCCAGATAATGGGAAAGTCATGGAGTGTGAGGGAGGGCAGACGCTACTATCCATGCATGAAATACTTAATGCGATAAGAGACTCCAAGAGGTCTCTGGAAAGGAAGAGTGATGCGGACGTGGGACTCCTACGGCAGGACTTTAATAAGGTCTCGGTGAGAATGGGGGAGGCAGAAACAAGAATATCGGACTTAGAAGATGCACTGTGCCCTATGAAGAGTGATATCGCAGAGCTCAGGAGCAAAACAAAGTCTCTGGAAGAAAGGGCGGAGGACGCTGAAGTCAGGGCCCATTGTAACAACATAAGAATCCTGGGCCTACCAGAGAAAATCGAGGGGCCTTACATGGAACTCTATTCTGGGCTGACTGGAAGAATGGATGGGACCACACTGTCTTTCAACCTTCTTCTCAGTGGAAAGGGTTCACAAGATTCCAAGCAGGGGAGCAATCCCAGGGGCTCAGCCAAGGCCAGGTATTGCAAAATTGCTGAATTATAGTGAATGTGACGTCATCCTGCAAAATGTCCGGAGAAAGGTACAAAACAAGTAAATGCGGCAAAAGTGGCAATATATCTCGATTTTATCAGGTCAGTGCAAAAGGCACATCGGTTATTCAAAGCAGCGAAGAAGCAGCCAAGAGGCAAGAAATATAAATATGCAATGCTATTCCCAGCCATGCTCCGAGTGATGGGTCCCAGAGGAGTGAACCCCACAGACGCCTGGTATTGGCTGGACAGAGAAGTCCATGCAGCGGGGAAGAACATGCAGAAGGGGGAGTGGAACCTGAGCTGAACAAAATCTCCTGATACGAGAACAGAGGGACTTATCAATAATTCCACTGAGGAGATTGGCACTGGTGACAGAATCTTGGCAGACGGATTAGTCGGAGCGGTGCGACCACTTATCTTAAGGCACACCCCCGGAATGTTCCCCTTCGGGTGCTTATGAACGTTTTAGTTGTTTATCACCTTTCAAGGCAGAGTTGGGGATGTTCAGGTTACACATGTTGGTAGTATATAAAAGAAGGTGTAAAACATAACGCACAATATATCCACAGGAGTTGCACCTACACGAAATTCCGTGTATTGCCTACTTTCCTTTAAAACATGTCTTTATTTAATTAATTATAACACTCTTAAAATGATCATATTACATAAAATTCATAATCCAACACACAAGATATAAAACATATAAAAAGACTCAACTTCACAACACATAACAATCCCAAAAAATCGGGTTAAATCTGCTGATTTTTACATTAACTCCGTGTGGGACTCCACACTGAAGAAATTTCTTTTCAATATCAGTTTTATTAGTATTTCCTCAATAACCCAACTTGTACAAGTTTCTGTCCTAAGAGCACGTATTACTGTGGGACATTCATCAGGGGTACAGATGATATGTGTTTGTATCTCAAAGTGGATTGTATTTCTTTCCTGGCACTTTCTTGTCGCTCTGGATTTAGCTAAAAAATTGACACCTGTTGGATAAAAATAACGTATATTACTAGATTGTATGGTTGTTTTGTGTCTTATTAAATAGACTACAAACATCATCACCCTGATCCAAAAAAGGGGTGTGGGGTATATATCTTTGTTAACATACCTTCTGAATTGTGGTGATAACTTCCACAAGCCTCACCAAATCATAGATTTTGGTGACAAACGACTTCCAAATGATTACAGGAGGTCGCTCACAAACTGCCTCTCGAGTTCTATAAAAAGAAACACACAGATAGAATTCCTAAACTCATTTTTAACTCAGGTGAGGACTGTATATGATCTATTGTCCTTAAGTACCCAAGCCTTACTTACAGCACTTCCATATAAGTCAGGACTCCAGATTAGGATAGGCCTCCAACTTGATAGATGGTAGGTTGAGACGGCAAAGACAAATCTCCCTATGGAGTCAAAAAAAACCAATGAATTGTGATAACCACTTGTCTCTGGACACTTTATTTAAAAAATCCCCTTGTGTAAGGGAACTTCAATCAGGAGTAGGGTAAAGATTCACCCAGACTCTTAGAACTCTAGGGTTACGGCAAATAATTAAATTCCGGGTTCTCTTACAGCCAGAATACTGCAAAAGGTGATTGTATATCAAAGCTACGAGCCAGTATATATACTCCCTCTTACCTCAAAAAACCGAGTATGGCCTCTAGGTAGGTCCCAGGTCTGTGTATACCGATAGCACGGAAACCAAAGTGCTTTTTAAATCATTTATGTGACGCCGTCACATTACACGGGACGTGAAGACGTCACGCGTAAAAATCGCGTGGTGACGTCATCACGTGTCGCGTGGAACTCTAAGGTTACGGCAAATACGGCACATAATTAGATTCCGGGTTTTCTTATAACTGGAGTACTGCAAAAGGTAATTATATATCTAAGCTGCGAGCCAGTACACACAATCCCTCTTACCTTAAAAAACCGGGTATGGCCTCTGGATAGATCCCAGGTAAGAGTGCGCCACCTAGCACAGAACCCAAAGCGCTTTTCAAATTATTCATGTGACGCCGTCACATTACACGAAGACGTGAAAACGTCACGCGTATAAAATCGCGTAATGACGTCATCACGTGTCGCGTAGTGTCCACAAATCGCGTGTGACAATGTCTGAGAAACTACAAACAGAGGAGGGCGTACTGAAGCTCACTCCCTAACACCCAAAGCTGTTGGGGTATATAGTAAGAAAGAAATAGGGTAGAGAACATCGCTATCCATGACCCATGAAAGTCCAAAACAATTTTTGGCAGAGTATTGTCATGGTAAGCTGTGATTTAGTTAGTAAAAATGAGCATAATCAGTAGAATTGCCCAATGAACACAATAACCGAATTGCCATCTATTTTTCAAAGGTACAGTCTCAGCATCTGTTCAAACCCTTTTGTCAGCAGTATACGATCCTATTCCAAAATTGCAGAAAAAAGCCATGACTTTTTCAAAGGTGCATCCCAAACATCTATTCCGCCCCTTGTTTCAAATCTAATAATGGAGAACATTATTTGGCACAATGGTGATATTACTACATTCTTTGATCAAATTTAAAATCATCAATGTGAGGATCAGTAAACTTCGAACATATACTCTTGGAAACTTCCTACCACCAATACATCTATATGTACAATTGTAAATAGAGACTAATAACAAGAATGACTGTATAGAGACGATGTCCCTTATGCATTGTGCCACTCTATATTCTCGTTTAAACCCTGAATATGGCTCTTAGTTTGGAAAATTAGTTTTTGCTCCAGACTTAAAAGTTTCTTGTTAATCAAATCTTGTGTTTTGCCTTTTATATGTTTCAAAATAGTCCAATAAAAGTCTGTACTTTTATGATTTTTTTCCAAAAAATGCTTAACGAGTGGTGCTTGTTCTACCTTATTTTTGATGCAACTCTTATGTTCAGTCATTCTTATTTTACATTTCCGATTGGTTTTACCAATATAGATGTATTGGCACGGGCATTTGATAACATATACAACATTCTCTGTATTACAGTTTGTATGCTCAGTGATGTTCCATTCTTTTTTGAGACCTAAATCCACTTGAGTTGTTTTAGTGGTCTGTGCACACATGCTGCAATTGCCGCATGGATGGTGTCCTACAACTGGAGGTAGATCCCACAGTCTTCTCTGTTGGGTTTCTCTGATTCTATTGTTTCCAATGTCGTTCCTCATCACTAGGTTGCGTATCGTGGTACTCTTCTTGAACGCCACTAGTGGTTTAACACTTTCCTTAGACATCACCTTCTTCCAATTTTTGTTGATAATGGCTTTAATCTTATAGGATAGATTACTAAAGGTATTTACAAACACTAATGGATTCTCTTTACGTATCTTATTCTGGTGTAATTGGTGGTCAAATAGGGCTTCTCTGTTGTTATTAAATGCTCTCTTCGCTGCGTCTTTAACTAGACGTTTGGGATATCCTCGGTTTGTCAGTTTCGTGATCAATTTGTTGGCACCTTCCTCATATGACTCTCTCGTACTGCTATTCCTCTTAATACGAAGAAATTGACCAAAAGGTAAATTATTCTTCACATGTTGGGCATGGTGACTAGAAAAATGAAGAAGTGCATTTCTATCTGTTGCTTTGTTATAAGGTTTTATCAATAAGGTACCCTGATGATGGTATATCGAGATGTCTAGAAAATCAATCATATCATTACTCATATTCATAGTAAATTTAAGGTACCTATTTTGTGTGTTAAGCCATTTGTTGAATTCATTGGCTTCTTCTACACTACCCTTCCAAATGACGAAAATGTCATCTATATACCGCAGCCAACACACTATATTGTCTTGAAACGGGTTTAAACTGCGATATATGATGGTTTCTTCAAACATATTGACGTATAGATTAGCTAGATTAGGTGCCATGGCTGCACCCATGGCCGTCCCTTCAATTTGGACGTAAAACTGTCCCATAAATTGAAAAAAGTTATTCGTCAAAGCCATCTCTGTACACCACTTTATAAAAGAATTGGAAACCGGATGGTCATCTTCTCTTTTGAGGAGGGTTTCTTCTACAACCTCAAGTGTCGCTTGTTGGGGTATGTTGGTATATAAAGCCTGTATGTCCAGACATAATAATAGATTAATATCTGGATCGAACTGGCTACCCTCAATTCTCATTATGGCATCAGTGGTATCTTTTACATAGCTTCTCATGCTGGGTATGAACGGTCGAAGATAGCAATCTGCGTATTTGGACAACGGTTCCAGCAGCGAGTCGATACCAGAGACTATGGGTCTTCCGGGGGGGTTTCTTAAGTTTTTATGGATTTTAGGGAGTATGTAGAAGATTGGAATTCTACCATTCTCTCTCACAAGATATTCTCCTTCTTGTTTACTAATGAGAATGCTTGTCGAATGATGATATTAGTATTCGACCCTAAATCATTCGACAAGCTGACAAAGGGGGTGCAATAGTAGTTCTAGATAGAACCCAATATGTGGAAGAATGTTTGAATCTACTATCTAATACTAATCATTACAAAAAAATAGATAAGGATCCCAGTAATGAATTACTTACGAACATTAGAGACAAAGTGACTAAAGCAGTGGATTTAAAACTCATTAGTAAACAAGAAGGAGAATATCTTGTGAGAGAGAATGGTAGAATTCCAATCTTCTACATACTCCCTAAAATCCATAAAAACTTAAGAAACCCCCCCGGAAGACCCATAGTCTCTGGTATCGACTCGCTGCTGGAACCGTTGTCCAAATACGCAGATTGCTATCTTCGACCGTTCATACCCAGCATGAGAAGCTATGTAAAAGATACCACTGATGCCATAATGAGAATTGAGGGTAGCCAGTTCGATCCAGATATTAATCTATTATTATGTCTGGACATACAGGCTTTATATACCAACATACCCCAACAAGCGACACTTGAGGTTGTAGAAGAAACCCTCCTCAAAAGAGAAGATGACCATCCGGTTTCCAATTCTTTTATAAAGTGGTGTACAGAGATGGCTTTGACGAATAACTTTTTTCAATTTATGGGACAGTTTTACGTCCAAATTGAAGGGACGGCCATGGGTGCAGCCATGGCACCTAATCTAGCTAATCTATACGTCAATATGTTTGAAGAAACCATCATATATCGCAGTTTAAACCCGTTTCAAGACAATATAGTGTGTTGGCTGCGGTATATAGATGACATTTTCGTCATTTGGAAGGGTAGTGTAGAAGAAGCCAATGAATTCAACAAATGGCTTAACACACAAAATAGGTACCTTAAATTTACTATGAATATGAGTAATGATATGATTGATTTTCTAGACATCTCGATATACCATCATCAGGGTACCTTATTGATAAAACCTTATAACAAAGCAACAGATAGAAATGCACTTCTTCATTTTTCTAGTCACCATGCCCAACATGTGAAGAATAATTTACCTTTTGGTCAATTTCTTCGTATTAAGAGGAATAGCAGTACGAGAGAGTCATATGAGGAAGGTGCCAACAAATTGATCACGAAACTGACAAACCGAGGATATCCCAAACGTCTAGTTAAAGACGCAGCGAAGAGAGCATTTAATAACAACAGAGAAGCCCTATTTGACCACCAATTACACCAGAATAAGATACGTAAAGAGAATCCATTAGTGTTTGTAAATACCTTTAGTAATCTATCCTATAAGATTAAAGCCATTATCAACAAAAATTGGAAGAAGGTGATGTCTAAGGAAAGTGTTAAACCACTAGTGGCGTTCAAGAAGAGTACCACGATACGCAACCTAGTGATGAGGAACGACATTGGAAACAATAGAATCAGAGAAACCCAACAGAGAAGACTGTGGGATCTACCTCCAGTTGTAGGACACCATCCATGCGGCAATTGCAGCATGTGTGCACAGACCACTAAAACAACTCAAGTGGATTTAGGTCTCAAAAAAGAATGGAACATCACTGAGCATACAAACTGTAATACAGAGAATGTTGTATATGTTATCAAATGCCCGTGCCAATACATCTATATTGGTAAAACCAATCGGAAATGTAAAATAAGAATGACTGAACATAAGAGTTGCATCAAAAATAAGGTAGAACAAGCACCACTCGTTAAGCATTTTTTGGAAAAAAATCATAAAAGTACAGACTTTTATTGGACTATTTTGAAACATATAAAAGGCAAAACACAAGATTTGATTAACAAGAAACTTTTAAGTCTGGAGCAAAAACTAATTTTCCAAACTAAGAGCCATATTCAGGGTTTAAACGAGAATATAGAGTGGCACAATGCATAAGGGACATCGTCTCTATACAGTCATTCTTGTTATTAGTCTCTATTTACAATTGTACATATAGATGTATTGGTGGTAGGAAGTTTCCAAGAGTATATGTTCGAAGTTTACTGATCCTCACATTGATGATTTTAAATTTGATCAAAGAATGTAGTAATATCACCATTGTGCCAAATAATGTTCTCCATTATTAGATTTGAAACAAGGGGCGGAATAGATGTTTGGGATGCACCTTTGAAAAAGTCATGGCTTTTTTCTGCAATTTTGGAATAGGATCGTATACTGCTGACAAAAGGGTTTGAACAGATGCTGAGACTGTACCTTTGAAAAATAGATGGCAATTCGGTTATTGTGTTCATTGGGCAATTCTACTGATTATGCTAATTTTTACTAACTAAATCACAGCTTACCATGACAATACTCTGCCAAAAATTGTTTTGGACTTTCATGGGTCATGGATAGCGATGTTCTCTACCCTATTTCTTTCTTACTATATACCCCAACAGCTTTGGGTGTTAGGGAGTGAGCTTCAGTACGCCCTCCTCTGTTTGTAGTTTCTCAGACATTGTCACACGCGATTTGTGGACACTACGCGACACGTGATGACGTCATTACGCGATTTTATACGCGTGACGTTTTCACGTCTTCGTGTAATGTGACGGCGTCACATGAATAATTTGAAAAGCGCTTTGGGTTCTGTGCTAGGTGGCGCACTCTTACCTGGGATCTATCCAGAGGCCATACCCGGTTTTTTAAGGTAAGAGGGATTGTGTGTACTGGCTCGCAGCTTAGATATATAATTACCTTTTGCAGTACTCCAGTTATAAGAAAACCCGGAATCTAATTATGTGCCGTATTTGCCGTAACCTTAGAGTTCCACGCGACACGTGATGACGTCACCACGCGATTTTTACGCGTGACGTCTTCACGTCCCGTGTAATGTGACGGCGTCACATAAATGATTTAAAAAGCACTTTGGTTTCCGTGCTATCGGTATACACAGACCTGGGACCTACCTAGAGGCCATACTCGGTTTTTTGAGGTAAGAGGGAGTATATATACTGGCTCGTAGCTTTGATATACAATCACCTTTTGCAGTATTCTGGCTGTAAGAGAACCCGGAATTTAATTATTTGCCGTAACCCTAGAGTTCTAAGAGTCTGGGTGAATCTTTACCCTACTCCTGATTGAAGTTCCCTTACACAAGGGGATTTTTTAAATAAAGTGTCCAGAGACAAGTGTTTATCACAATTCATTGGTTTTTTTTGACTCCATAGGGAGATTTGTCTTTGCCGTCTCAACCTACCATCTATCAAGTTGGAGGCCTATCCTAATCTGGAGTCCTGATTTATATGGAAGTGCTGTAAGTAAGGCTTGGGTACTTAAGGACAATAGATCATATACAGTCCTCACCTGAGTTAAAAATGAGTTTAGGAATTCTATCTGTGTGTTTCTTTTTATAGAACTCGAGAGGCAGTTTGTGAGCGACCTCCTGTAATCATTTGGAAGTCGTTTGTCACCAAAATCTATGATTTGGTGAGGCTTGTGGAAGTTATCACCACAATTCAGAAGGTATGTTAACAAAGATATATACCCCACACCCCTTTTTTGGATCAGGGTGATGATGTTTGTAGTCTATTTAATAAGACACAAAACAACCATACAATCTAGTAATATACGTTATTTTTATCCAACAGGTGTCAATTTTTTAGCTAAATCCAGAGCGACAAGAAAGTGCCAGGAAAGAAATTCAATCCACTTTGAGATACAAACACATATCATCTGTACCCCTGATGAATGTCCCACAGTAATACGTGCTCTTAGGACAGAAACTTGTACAAGTTGGGTTATTGAGGAAATACTAATAAAACTGATATTGAAAAGAAATTTCTTCAGTGTGGAGTCCCACACGGAGTTAATGTAAAAATCAGCAGATTTAACCCGATTTTTTGGGATTGTTATGTGTTGTGAAGTTGAGTCTTTTTATATGTTTTATATCTTGTGTGTTGGATTATGAATTTTATGTAATATGATCATTTTAAGAGTGTTATAATTAATTAAATAAAGACATGTTTTAAAGGAAAGTAGGCAATACACGGAATTTCGTGTAGGTGCAACTCCTGTGGATATATTGTGCGTTATGTTTTACACCTTCTTTTATATACTACCAGTCTTATCCATGTGGTAAGGAGTGTGTTTTGTGATCCATTAATGCATGGTTTTTGCCGTTTGAGAAAAATACAGGTTACACATGTTAACAGTATGAGCCCAGTGCAACAGAGCGAGCGATTCACAGGTGACCCAGACGAGGCCATGAAAAATAGAGTACACATGCAGCGTTAGGAAGTTACACGCTATGGGGGAATGGATAAGGATAAAGCCACATCATTGAGCTGTATGACATGGAACATAAATGGGCTCCTAGACGGAATTAAGACATTTCTGGTAGTTAACTTTCTTAACGCCCACAAAACTGACATTATCCAGCTACAGGAGAACCACATGCTGGGGGCAGCGTGTACCTTTTTGGGTAGGGCAAAATACACAGTGGCGACACAGGCAGGCTTCACTAGGGGATTGAGGCGAGTGACAATATTGGTCAGGAAGTCCCTCCCACTGATCATTTCACATTGGAAAGTGATGGAGATGGAAGATACGTGCTACTCAAAGGAACTTTATGGGCGGGAGACAATATGCATTATCAGTGTCTATGTTCCACCGACCCTTCAAACTGAGACGTTTAATATGATAAAGGCACTTATGGCCAAGCATGTGGAAGACATAATGATAACAGGGGAAGACTTTAATGACAAAGCCCAGCCGTAGAGGGACAGTTTGCCATACGTTGGGAGACAGGGTCGGCCCCACACAAAACTTCACACGTTTATCTAGGCGGTGGGAATGAGGGATATCTAGAGAATCTTACATCCAAAGAAGCAGGGTTTCTCATTCTACTCTAATGCACATAACGCCTTTTTGAGGATCGATTACTTTCTCCTCCCGGGACAGATCGCAGGCAGAGTAGAATCCGGAGATTTCCTATCGAGTGGCATTTTGGACCACTCCCCCCTGGTCAAGACCGTGGTGGTGAAAGACAGCAGGCACACAGGGGGTTGGAGACTGAACACGTTCTACCTCAACAACCCCACGATTCTAGAAAAGCCCAGCAAAGACAGGGAAGAGTATTTCCAGAATAATGAGGGGACGGTGGAAAGCCAGATTACGTTATGGGAGGCATACAAGACGGTGTTTAAGGAGGAAAGCAATTTCAGTAATTGGACACCAGAAGAGGGGACAACACTCCCAATTGATAAACTTGGAAGCAGAGGTCAAGGCTGCAAAGGTGCAACATATTGAACTAAATTCAGCTCAGAGCAGTGGCATGAGATGACGCTAAAGCATCATTTTGGGACACGAAGCCTAGGCAATACGAGATGGGTGACAAATGTGGGAGGATGCTGGCCTGGTTGGAAAGGAGGCAAAAGGGGACCAGATGGGTGCAGGAAAAAATAAAGGATAACATTGAAATGATAACTAAGGGTGAGGCTGTGGCTTAAGAATCCGCCCAATACTACCAGGAGCTCTGTAAGGAAAGGGGACGAAGAGATGCGTCTGATATCAAAGAAAACCTATCGGAGATAGCTTTACCCGGCATGGAGCTAGAGGGCCAGCAGTTGCTGGAGACTGATCCCACACCAGAAGAAATCCAGGGGGTGATACGTAAACTGCAGTCAGGGAAAACACCGGGTCCCAATGGGTTCCCACTCGATTTCTGGAAAAAAGTGGGAATGAAGGTGGTGGCTACAATGTTTAAAAAAAGTTCTGAGAAGGGTGCATTATCCGAGGATTTGCACCAGGCAATAATTGTTGTCATACATTAAAAAAGGAAAATCCCCAGACCAGTGTAGCACTTAATGGTCCATCTAGCTCCTAAACGGGGAATCAATCATTATAGCAAAGGTGCCAGCAAACAGGATGCTAAAAGTGGTAGACAAACTGGTCCATCATGATCAGTGTGGTTTCTTACCAGGCAGGACCACCAGAATGAATCTCAGGAGAGTGAATAACGCCCTAAGTATGACCACCCGGTCAACTGGGCCACACGCTCTCATAGCCTTTGACTCAGAGAAAGCCTTGAAAGTGCAGTGGCACTAGCTCTGGGCAGTAATGGCAAAAATAGGTTTTGGCCCCAGATTTATGAAAAGGGTGAAACTATATTATGCCAATCTGATGGCTAGGGTAAAGGTTAATGGTCATACTTCTAGATTATGCTCACTTCAAAGGGGAGCTTTACAGGGCTGCCCCCTCTCGCCTCTGTTGTTCCTGTTGGCCATGGAGACCCTGGCAGCAAGGGTAATGGCAGAACCATGCATTACAGGATTTAGATGGCCTGAGGGACTAATCATTATGCACTGATGATATTCTGATTTACCTTGGAGACCCTAGGAACTTCGGGCCAGTGGTGATGGAGGTGGTTAGGAGATTTGGGGAGCACAGTGCCTCTGTATCAATTGGGACACATCTGAACTTCTGTCGGTGAAAGGGGAAACGGAAGCGTTCCCAGAGAACTGTCCTCTCATGATCGCCAGTGGTATGATTAAATATTTGAGTGTACGGATTGGTGTGAAATAATGTGAACCCGATACTTGAGAGATTACAAGAGGATGCCAGGCATTGCCTAGGCTCCTTTACATCCTCCAAAACAACCCAGTAAAGATTCCACAGAGAGTGTTCCACAACATATAAAATATACAATAATAATTTAGGGTAAGAGCGCCGCGAAAGTGGTGCTAAAGACATTGACAAGATTGGTATGGGAAGGGGGATTGGGATTTCCTAGCACCCAAAAGTATTATGGGGCTTCCCATCTTATAGAGGCAAAGAAAGGAGTGTTTGATGACAAGGGAATGGCTCATATCAGGTTGGAATGGGAGGAAATGGGAAACTACATCCTTATCCAAGTGCTATATGGAAAACCAAAAAGATTTAAATTGCCACAACCATGTCAGCATACACTTACAGCACGAAAAGAAGTGCTTAAGGCAATGGGCTGGGGTGGGACGGTGACGATGGAAGTGCCGTTATGGGAACATTTGGATCGGCATCAAGTTTGTAAGATGGGAAACCAAGCAAGATGGTATACAGGGAGTCATACAAGTTTGACATATTATGGACCAAAAACAATTGGCTATGTTCCGACACCTAGTGAATATATACGATCTGACAGACGTAGACCAATTCACATATCTACGCTTGCAACATGCAATAACGCACTCGGGCAGGGACAACTGGGATATCCCCGAATGTTCCCTTGTAGAAGCTAATCTCTTGGAAGAGAAAATTACGGGAAAAGCCATTACTCTATTATACCGGGTGATAAACAATGTCACCTCACCACCCTTGACTAAATTGAAATGAATATGTGTGGGGGATCTTGGGACATTAGAGGAGGAGGATTGGCTGGAGCCTCTGGGATCACCCAGAGAGGCTAGTATAGCAAATAGACTATGCCTCATCCAATATAAAATACTGCATTGGGTGCATTACAACAGGGATAGGCTACATTGCATGGGGAGAGAAACTGGCCCATTCTGTTTGTGGTGTAAGACGGCAGTGGGCACCTTGATGCATACCATTTGGGAATGCCCCAAGATACAGTTCTTATGGGGATCAATTCTAAACACTACGGGCCTCATCACGAGTTTGGCGGTAACCCTTAAATCCGGCGGTAGTGCTATTACCGCCGGATTTAAGGGTCTGCCAAATCAGGGCTTCGGTGGATTTCTCCCGAGCTCTGAGCTGGGGGGAAATCCGCTGAAAATTTGCGCTCATACCGCCGGCGGGAAATCCGCCGGATGTATGAGCGCGAAATTTCCCCATTGAGCCCAATGGGGAATGGGGCATTCCCGATGGGCTGAGTGGTGAATAGGGAATTCCAAATCAGCCAAACCCATGATCCGGCGCTAATAGCGCCGGTGGGTTTGGCGGTAGGGCAGATAGTGCCAGCGCTATTAGCGTCGGCGTTACCGCCCAACTCGTGATGAGGCCCTATGTCTAGGACACTTGTGTCTCCTATATCAGGATGCCCCAAATTAGGGCTCTTTCACATTTGGGGTGACACAGACTTCAACTCCAAAGAAAAGAGCCTGATTAAAACGGCAATGATGGTGGGTAAAAGAGATCTGGTGTCTGGATGGGGCAGCCCTATTGCGCCAACTGTAAATAAATGGTGAGAAGGGATGGACCAAAGCTGTGAATTAGAAGGGAGAATATTTAGGGACAGAGGCTGTCCCCAGAATAACCACAAAATATGGGGTCGGAAGCTCGAGATGGCATGAAAAGCAAACACAAGGGGTGTGTTCAAGAACACCAGGGGCTCGGTATTTTGTGGACTCTCAGGATACTGGGAATGTTTCAAAGCTGTTTGTCCAAAATATCAGGTACACAGCAGCACACACAATTGCAGAGAAATGTTTTTAAGATGGCTTCGACGAAAAATATTGACTGTTGTTTTTTTTTTTTGTCAGTGACAATTGTAGCAACATTGTGCATGTAATGACATATGGTAATTTCTATCATGTATCTTATTTTGCACACTACGTAGTACATAAATTACAGAAAGATACACAGAGGTTTCTAACGTAATGTCCACATATCCAGAGGCTTGTAGCTATTTCAGCCATATTGTCAATGCCCAGTAATGCTGAGAAGACTGTAAATTATGAATGGCCTTCGCAATCTTTGCTTCATACAGGCAGTTTCCACCCGATGGAATTCGACCCTATATATCCTTCAGTTTCTCCTTGAAGAGCCTAGTGCTATTAATGAGTATTTGATCTCTCAAAAGTTTGACGCAGGATAATCTATGTCTTCTAGGCATCTCTCCAAGGCAATTCAGTCTCATTAAGTGCCTCATCCAGCTTCTAGCATCCTTTGAATATGGTGCAAAGGCGGCCTTCAATGATAACACTACCATCCTCTGGGTCATGTGCTTGAAGATCAGATTATAACCATCTAGTTGGGAATTAGAAAAGAGGATTTCAAAGCTGAGTCTAACCAACAACATACAACAACACTTAGGAAGAAATCCTAGTATTAACAAAGATGCAGTTGGCTCAGAGGAGTTAATCTGCACACCAATATTACAACCATGCTACAGATCTCGAATGCCTGCTTTTTTGCCTTTTTTTCTGATGGTGAGATGAAAAAATACAAGACATGGATCAAGGACCAACTTGTAGCCCAAAGGAGGACGATGTCTCACTTGCAACCTCCCAGAAAAGGACCTGGAGAATTGCGCAGTGCTAGTTTAACCATGAGAGCCCCCACCAGTGCCACCTCACTCCCGGAATAGTAGCAATCACTAGCCTGTCTGATGCCTTCCTCTGTTAGAAGTGAGAAACACAATATAACAATTGTCCATATCAAGAAAGACACTAGAGGAAGGTGTTGTGCAGTGTAGCAGAGATACGTATCTACTGACTATAAATGACAAGCCTCTGCTTTTTATTAGCACAGAAAAATGGAGCAGTGGCATTCACTAAGCAGGATGGCAATCACATATCTATTGGGCCCTGCGGCCAGCTTCAACACTGAATGTGTTTTAGTGCAGCAGAGGTGATCATAGGAGACTAAAAGACAAGTCTGCCAGTCAACAATGCAGGAATATCAACGATGTTGAAGATTAACCAGTACTTCCTACGACGCACAAATATATTTTTCCCGATGATGAGGATGATGAGGATTTGGAGCAGGTCCATCTGGGAGACTTTCAACATAATCCTGTTGCTGCTGACCCAGATGATGATGCTGCAGAGGACAGCATCATTATCCATTAGTGCTGCGTGGGTCTCCTTTAGCACTCTTCACTGGAGAGACCATCTTATGGAAAGCATAGTGGGACCTTTTAACACCTATATTTCATAATAGAGTGACATACAGTTTTTATTAAAAATTCTGATAGGTATTACTTCTGGCTATCCACAATACTTGAAACTTGAGTGGACTGAAACAAAGAAGGTGTTTTAGCCTAACATAGTTTAAACATTTATTTAATTCTTCACTCAATTCATACAAAATTCAAACAATGATACATTATTCCCACTGGTGTGTGGTCTGGCTGTGTATGCCAACATGTTGGCCTGCATGTTTCGTTCTTATACTGTAGACTTAGTTCCAAAGAACTTCATCAGGGGCTACTGAACTGACAGCACCCTCTTACACTTCTATATATCTACACATTCATAAATTGTGGTCTTGACTATGCTGCAAGGAGCCTTACAATCTTTAAGGTTTCTTTTCTAACAGCAGTATGAAGCTTAAATCCTTCGAATCTTCTCTGTTATGGGTCTAATAATTCACCCTTAAGAATGATAAGACAGTCATTTAATGATGGTACTTGTCTTCCTCTTGGTGGCTTTTTTAATCAGCCTAATAACTTAGGCAGATATCTTGCATTATGTAGCCTGTCTCTTTTTTGCCACTATGTAAACAGGACACATAATAACCTATTAACGACCTATAGTGTTGTTGCCACTAGATTCATGTCTAATTTGCATATCCTTGAATATAAACGTAATGCCTTTACCTACCCGGATGTGATGCGGGTGTCTGAGCTGTCCAGTATGTTATCTGTGCTCTATATATGGCATTTTGATGGGTGATCAATTATAGAAAATGGGTAACAAGGGAACAAAACATCTCCGGTAAACATTACAATGATATGGTATCTCCTAGAGTGCAGATAGTATTACTTCTGGCTGTGACATATCAAAATGTCAAGTCAATCGGCGATAGCATGGCCATGCAACAAAGAATTTTGTGATTACATATTTTTTTTTAAAACATATTTTTATTAATTTCCTATCATAAGCCAACAACACATTTAACCAACATAAGCACCCACCCACCCCTCCCTCCTGCCGGAATAGTCTCTCCTCATTCCGATCTGCATCAAGAAAGTTTACGTGCTATATAAGTCTGAAATTTTAATATTGTGTGGGCACCATTGTTCCATATAGTCCAACTTCAAGTATTCTAAACCGCACCCCCCCCCGCCCCATTCCTTCATGAAGGAGTTCTTTTGGAACTTCAGGTTGTGCGTAATCTTTTCCATCGTCATTTGCGACCACACCTTCTGCAACCAGGTGAATGCTAGTGGCGGATCTTGTTTTTTCCAGTTGTGGGCAATCGTTGCCCATGCCACAATGATTAGACCCATGAGGCTTCTCCATTGAGCTTTATGTAGTTTCTTGGCCTGTGAGTCCTTAAAGCCGCACAACCATACCCGCTCCCCCATTTGGTCGGCCTCTGGGAACATTTTCGATATTTCAGCTTGCACTTCCCTCCAGAAGCCCTTGACACCCTGACATTCCCACCAAATGTGTCTCCATGAACCGGATGCCCGGCATCCTCTCCAGCAGCGATCTGACGTTGCCGGGTATATTGTTTTGAGCCTCTCTGGAGTGTAATGCCATTGAGTAATTATTTTAAGCCACATTTCTCTGGTTTGCACTGCCTGGGTGAGTTTTGGGATTCCCTCCCACAGCTCTGTCCATTGCTGTCTGGAAATCTCTTCCCCCAGCGTGCTTTCCCATCTTTTCATGTATGTCCACTTGATTTCTTCGTCTTGTGTGTTGATAAATTGGTATAGTGTGGACACCAATTTCTTGTCTCCTGGATTGGTGATTTGGAATTTTTGAAAAGGTGTTAGGTCCCTGGAGGCACACTGAAAGATCTCTGGTGTGGTAATCCAGTGTTTGATTTGTTCATATTTGTATCTATCCGCTTCTGTGAGGTGCCACATTTTTTTGCAGTCCATAAATGATCTTATTTCTTTGTTTTGGATCATTTCCCCTATTTTCCTGCATCCTGCGGCTTCCCATTTTTCAAATGCCCCCGGATCAAGACCCAGAGGGAATTGTGGATTTCGATTTATGGGCGTGAAGGGGGCCAGTGTGGTGGTCATTAATCCCCTCTTGGTTTGTTCATCCCAGGCTTCTAAAGTGGTTTTCATGACCTCGCTTATGCGTAGGTTCGGATGCCTATGCTGTTTTTGCTTCCACAGTAGGTCCTCCAGGGGGGTCCTGGCAACCGCCCTATCTTGTGTCACCCAGGTTGATCTTTGACCACCCCCCAGCCACTCTTTCAGGATCCAAAGTTGTGCTGCTTGATAATATCTCCTGAAGTGTGGAAGTGCCATTCCGCCTGCCTTGGTTGGGGCTGTAAGGATGGCTCTGGCCACTCGTAGGGGTTTCCTGTTCCACACGTAGGCCGAGATAGCCTTTGACAGAGCTTTAAAGAAGGAGTTTGGGACCGCTATTGGGAGGGCATGGAAATAATATAACACCCGGGGGAGTATGTTCATTTTCACGGACTGTATTCTGCCCCACCAGGAGACCCTTAGCGGATTCCACCTATCTAGATCTTTCTTCACTTTAGCCAGCAGCTGTGGGTAGTTTCTCGCAAAAAGCCCATCCACCTTGTGTGTGAGTGTCACCCCAAGGTACTTGATACCCTCCTCTGCTATATTTAGTCCCAGGGAACCCGCCTCTTCTATCAGTGTCCCCTTGTCCCCCGCTAGAATGAGTATCTCGGATTTCTTCTTGTTTATTTTTAATCCTGAAATCTCTCCGAAGACCCCAAGTTCTTTTAGGGTTTGTGGTAGGGAACTAGCCGGGTCCTCTAGGGCCAGGAGCATGTCATCTGCGTATGCTATGACTTTGTGTTGTCTGCCCGCCATCTCTATCCCCCTTACCCCAGGTGATTACATATTTTAATATTAGGGTTTCTCCTGTATTTGAATTTGATTTTCTATCATGCAATTGAAGCTATTGTCCACTCGAGGGCAGTGACGATACAGCGCCTAAGTAGACCCTCTCCATGTTATCAGTATCGAAAGTAAATGTCCCTTGATGTGCATATTTTTCACATAACCTTTCACCTTGACAATTCAAAGCAGGTTGCATCTAAATGCCAGTCACCTTTCTCTTGACCTCTTGAATTAATGCAGTCTTTATGAGTTTATGTGAAGTGAAACATTTGACATATTGGTCCTCATTACGAGAAGCGGGGTAAAAACGTGATCATTACCGGCACGGAGGAACTAGCGGGTCCGTGCTCGTATGACGTGGGTGATTACGAGTGCGTGAACCCCCATGCCGCTAATGGCCATACCGCCATGGCGCTAAAGGCCCTCCAACCCCCCCATAGAGCCATCACGGGACCCGCTGATACCGCCTCCAGCTAGGAGGCACCCCTTAATGCCGACCCGGTAATAACATCATGCTAATACCCGGCTCGTAATACCGGACCTGGAAGTAACATCATTGCATCGGAACGGGAAATGCGCCGGCGGCCATCTTTAAAAACACAATCCATTGCAATCCTCCCAAACCACCAGTTGTGTTCAGGAGAGACCAGTGCCAATCACTTCACCATGTCAAAGGCTACTAGGAAAACAACCCCCGTCTGCGCAAAAAGCGTTTTTCAGACGATGAACTGAACATGCTGGCGGACACCCTTGCCGCCCATGCAGAGGAGATCAACCTGCAGAACCTGAAAAGGTAGGTGCAGCAGCGCAAAAAGGAGATCTGGGAAGAGGTAGCTTGCAAGGTCTCGGCAGTTGGCACCACCCCACGGACAGTGAAAGACTGCAAAAAGAGGTGGGATGACCTCCGCCTCAGGGTACGGAATATCCTGGCCAGCAATAGGAGGGAGGCCATGGCCACAGGCGGGGGTCCCCACTCACCTGCCAAACTGTCACACTGGGAGGAGGCGTGCAGCACGTTTATACAGATGTAGTCGATCGAGGGCTTTGGGGAGATGGAGACGGGTGCCGCAACATCTGGCGATGGAGGTGAGTGACCCTGCAGATCCCAGTAAGGGAAACCATGACATAGCACAAACCCCGCCACACTGAAATGCATGCTGAGTGCCAATCCCATTACCAACACACAGCCAACACACACGGACCGTGCCCATGTAATACATCACACAAACCCCAATACAACGGCATGCCACGTGCCATACAGCAAATGGCAAAATGCCCCTTCATACTACCCTGTGTGACACACCTGTAAGATATGAATGCATGATAAATGAAATACTCCACAGCACCATATGATGCGTCTTGCATGTAACACCATCACTGATGCCTTGCATCTCTTCTAGCCCCCCAGGCACTGATGGAGAAGATGCCAGTGAGGAACCAAACACAAGGGCATCCACGTCCCGGCCGAAGACAATAGCCACTGACAAATCCACCTCTGGGGCAGCCTCGCAGCCCACACCAACACCCAGGGCAAGTGGCTAGGCCATGGCCGCACATGAGGGCCCCACATCAACGCCTGACACCGTGGACACAGAGCTGGCTACACCAGTGGAAGGCGAGGCTGTTGTCCCACTGAGCAACATAGGTACTGCAGTGGAGGAGTTTGTGGAACAGGATGGACTCACCCATGTGCCATGTCCACACTCCCCAAGCCCTGTGTCCACCTCCCAACCCCACACTCAGCCCTCACCTACCTGCAGCAGTGCGGATCCCTTGCTGCATGATTCGGACCTCAGCAGCCTCCCCGAGGACAGCACTGCCAATGAAGGCCCGGTCGCAGCACCCTCGACCACTGCTGCTCCCACCACCAACCTTGAGGCACGGCTAGCGAGGGTGGAGGCTAGACAGGACTATATGTTGGACCTTCTCCGACAATATGTCGCGGATGGGGAGGACAAGAGGCGTGAGATTGCCCAGGCCATCGCGGCGTCACAGCCACCATAGCGGCGAACACAGCCGCCATCAATGCCTCTGCTTTGATGGTACGAGACAGTCTGGGGGCCGTCACGCAGGTCCTCACGTCCATCCTGCTGCACATGCAGCAGCCACAACCTGCACCAGCCGTGCAAATCAAATCACCACAGCATCCACCCCATCCACCACACCCGCTTCCTCTGCACCCACTTCCTCTGCACCCTCCAGCCCTGTGCGTCTAACAAGACGGAGTGCCAGGCACTCAGAAATGCAGCCTCCGGACATCAAGAAGTCCAGGAAATAGTGTGGGACAACTATGGGAGTGGGTCAGATGGTGTCGGCGGCGTATGGGTGTATTAGGGGGAGTTCACTGGGGGGTTTGGGGAGTTCACTGGGTGGTTTTGGGAGTTCCCAGGGGGCTGGGGGAGTTGCACTTTCTGCAGTTGATATCAATACACCTGTTGTGTTAAAAATCATTCAATGCCTGGACATTGTTCATTTTGTGTGTATCCATTTAATGTATGACGGTGTACAGTGCCCAACTCCCCACAATCCCTGTGTGCATGTCCACATGGACACAGTGTACAATGTGTCACTGACACATATCTATCAACGTCCCTGTGGGTGAGAAGTATTCGTCAATCAGTGATTCCATCTTGCAGGGGTGCTGCTTCTCCTCCGTCTTCATCCTCATCATCCTCACCCGGTGCATGCATGTCAATGTCAGGTGCCAGTGGTACATTTCTCCGGACGCACATGTTGTGCAGCATGACACAGGCCATGGTGAGCAGGCGTATAAAGGAGTGCTCCATCAGACCTGCTTAGGCAGCTGAACCACACCTTCAACAGGCCAAAGGTCTGCTCAATCACAACATGGGTACGGGTATGTACCCGATTGTACTCCTCTTCATGGCAGTTCTGTGGGTTTCGCACAGGGGTAAGTAGCCACGGCTTCAAGGGATATCCTCCATCACCTGCAAGTGAATAAAAATAGGTCTATGTGAGTCACTCTGAGCTGCCACCTTCAGGATTCACAGTCATGGCCGCAGCTATTTGCTGTCGACATGCACATGTCCCTGTACATATGCACAAATATTGTTTAGATGCATTCTATACTGCAATATGGTGTGGTAGTCTGGATGGCGTTGTACAGATGATGCAGGGTGAATTCTTGCATGCTGATGCGGATGTAGTGTGGTTGCAGGACGATGTTTTGCCTCCCATATTTGCTGTGTATACTACACTGTGCATGGTCACACTAGCCACATTGGCACAGTTGCAATCATGTTTTGTCATGCATTGCTTGACATACCCATGGTGGCCAGATTGTGCGTCTTATATTTTGTCATTGATATACGTAATTGGTCCAATGTTTGCCAGTGATGTGTTATGTTGGGGTTGGGAGGTTCAGATCAGGAGTGTTTAGCTCTGCGTGCATTCTCCACTCAGCATCCATTCCCACCCAGGTGAAGTATGCATCCCCCCCATTCCCACCCAGGTGGAGTATGCATCACCCCCTTTCCCACTCAGGTGGAGTATGCATCCTCCCCATTCCCACCCAGGTGGATTATGCATCCCCCCCATTCCTACCCATGTGGAGTATGCATCCCCCCATTCCCACCCAGGTGGAGTATGCATCCCCCCCATTCTCACCCAGGTGGAGTATGCATCACCCCCCCCATTCCCACCCAGGTGGAGTATGCATCCCAACACATCACTAACCCGATGCACTGCCATGGGCCAGTCAGGCAACTCACCAAGCAGCCAGGCACGTCGTCAAGCATGTCGCTCCATGTGACAGGGTAGCGTGGAGTTATGCAGCACCATGGCATCATGTGTTGATCTGGGAAATCGGGCGCAGCAATGTGTGATGATCTTGCTGGAGTCACATACCATCTGCACGTTGATGGAGTAGTATTGCTTGCAATTGCGGTACACCGCCTCTACGGCATGGTGGACTACCAATTCTACATGGGTGCAGTCCAGGGCACCAACACAATTGGGCATGCCTGCCAGTGCATGGAAGCCTACTTTGGTGTCGGCTATCTCCTGGGCAGTCTGTGGTAGGGAAATGTGGGTGCTAGCATGCTTAACGAGGGCATCCAGCACTTGGTTCAGCATGCGTGAAAATAGTGGTTGTGAAATGCCATGCAGCTGCCCCACTGTGTGCTGGTAGGTGCCTGTGGCCAGGAAGTGGAGCACAGACACCACCTTTAGTAGCGGGGGGATGGCAGTGCGTATTTCTATGAGGTTGACAATGCCGTTGTGTATCATGTCCACTATGGTGGTGATGGTCTCCTGGTCCAACCGGTACAGGGTGTGGGTCTGCTCAGGGGTTAGATTGAATGGACTGGGTCTGATGCGAGGGATTGGTGGCTGCCTACGAGGTACTACTGGCTGCACTGGTGGTAATTGCTGGGCCTGTCTCACCCTCCTTCTCCTCCTGCGTCTCCTCTGTGCTGCCTGTTGTTGCTGCTGTAGTTGTTGTTGTAGTTGCTGTTGTTGCTGTAGTTGTAGCAGTATAGCTATGTCCTCCAGCCCCATGATTGCAACAGCTAGTGGTATCATTGTGGTGTAGGAAGGGGTGTGGTTTGTGGGTGTACTCCTTTCATACTGGGCCAGGCTCCATTGACTCCACCTGTGGTGATTGTGTGCACCTGTGGCAGTTGGCTGGATTGCAGATTGCTGTTTACGGGTGGTCCGCGATGCCTGTATGGCCGCCATCGTGCAGGCCCTAATTACTGCCTTCGGGATGCCGGTAATTGCATGCCCCCATGGGTTGTGATGTCCTCCTATTACCGGCATCCCGGTATTTACTCCACGAAGGAGCGCGGGTACGTGCGCATGCCTGTATGAGGGGGCACGGTACGGGCGGTGGCGGTATTGGCGGGTTGTCGGGTCATAATGGCCTGGACCTGTTAACGATGCCAGTATTATCATTCTGCCTTCCTTTTTTCATTACCTCCATTCTCGTAATGAGGCCCATTCTCTTTGAAGCTGAAGCCTTGTGTTCATTAGTGAAGGCCTGAAGTAAATGTGTCAGGCTTATCTCTTTTAAAAACATTCATTGCACACAATGGAGGATCACTTCCGGGTGGTTCAAAGCTATCTGGCCTGCCCAGCACATGTTTTTATTTATTAAATGTATATGTTTATTTAATAAAAATTACAGGGAAAACTGATGTCTTCAACAATGGGTGTGAGGATGCTGATATAAGGCCAGATGATGCAGAGGAGGTAGAAACATGAACTATGTAAAAAGACAGTAGAGTATGATATAGGAACGGGATAGCGGCAGAAGTGCTAGGTTTTAGGATAAAGGAATGAGGGATAGGTTTTGTGGGCTTGTCGTAGAGAGGTAGGGGGAGAGGAGAACAGGGATATGTGGTGAAATAAAATCCTATGCAAGTCATTCTTCAGAAAGAAGGAGAGCTAGGAGGTTGAATTTAAACAGAGATAGATTGAGAGCAGTGTGGGTAGGGAGAGGAAGAGCATTCTAGAATAAGGCAGTGAGGAGAGGAAGAGAACATAAACAAGAGGGAGCACAATGGGCATGAGAGGTGGCAGGAAGTGAGGATGATCGTAGGGAGTGAGGGGCAGAGTAGGGAGTAAGATCAGCCAATAGGTAGGGCAGAGCAAGTCTGTGTATAGTTTTGAAGATTATGTGAATTTGTTTATATTGAAAGCTATAAAAGGTATTTTTCGAAAATCTCATATGAACTGAATGGCTTTCTATTTTAGAGCCCTGAAGAAGAGCAACCACTTGAAACATGTGCAGGCTCAAAGATCAAAATACTATGAAATAAGACCTTATTAATCAACAGAGCCAAGACCAAATTATTTGTATATAAACAATCTGCCTGGACGATGCCCGGCCTGAGTTTAGATTCAGATCCATTAAAGAGGCGGAGATGACAGACATCATCATGAATCATAAGCCAACTAGCTGTAAGGGTGATTTCTGCCCCGCAATCACAGTTAAGGCATGCCTACCAACTTTGATTACGGCCATAACTAAATTGGTTAATCTGTCATTTAAGGAGTGGCATGTGCCTGAATGCACACACACCGCCAGGTTTACAGAGGAATACCACAGTAGGCAGTGACCGCCCACTAGAAGTCAAAGGAGAGACCCATGACCTTCCTAACCTAACCCTCTCTAACACTAGGGTGGGGGGTACACGCGTCCACAACCCATGTCCACATACCACTAGATTTCTACAGCAGATAATTACCACACCACAACAAACCTGCCATCTAGGATGCCAAACAATATCAAAGCACACTGATGCTGCCCACAGAACCCAAAGCAAAGAGGTAAGAAAAAATCCCTGCTAACTTGATACTAAAACCTAATTTTTCCGCAACCTCTTCTCCTACAGATACTCAGGTGACCACATCTCTGCACAGCAAACCGCAAGCACTTCACCACACTGCAACAACATACAAACAAACACATAACCATGCACAACAGCACATGGGAATCGCTCAGACTTGGAAAGCGCACCTAAGCTCAGCTAATGGTGCAAACCGAACTGAAGCTGCCAACAGAACATCATATCTCACTTTCCTATTCACGCTGCACCCTAGTAACCACTCCCAGCGCCTCCCTGTTTCACACCTCCTTTTTCAGATCCGCCAGAGCACCAGGGGACCCCTCCGGTGGTGATAGTGCGTGGTACAAGTAACCTTTAACATTAACATTAAGAACACGTGGACCGTGTATTTATTAGAAATAAAAGGCCTTGATCCTCTCCATCCGGCAAATCATCGGCCGATCACTAATATGACATTCCTGTTGAAAATACTTCATTTGGTGGCTTATTTGCAAGTCCTGGATTACTTGTCTAACAACAGCATCCTGAGTCAGTGGCAGTCTGGGTTTAGACCAGCCCACAGGATAGAGACAGCCCTTTTGGACCTGAAGTGAGTATTCTACAATCTTTCAACAAGGGACAGACAGTTTTGCTAATGCTTTTAGATCTATCTGCAGCATTCAACCTGGTGGATCATGCCCTTTTGATGGAAATACTTCAAAAGGTTGCTGCTTTTTCCATCTCAGCAGAAGCCTAGGTGAAATCCTTTTTGGAGAACCGGTTAGCAAGGATATGTAGTAGTTCAGCAGAGGCAGACTCTGTAAAAATTCAGTATGGGGTTCCACAAGGTGCTTGTCTCTCACCATCATTGTAAAATATCTTTACCCTACGGCTATTCCAACTGCTGGAGGACAAGGGAGTGAAGTTTACAAACTACTCGGATGATACACTGTGTGTAATTCCCTTGTCCAGGGTCTACAAAGAGGACTTGAAGAATACTACCAGAGTGTTTGCACTGTTTCATTCCTGGATTTTAAAGATTTGCGTAGCCCTTAATGATGTTAAAACCTCGTCATGATTGCCGGCGCAGAATGGCTACCTAAACTGGGTCTGGAATATCAGCACTTCCTTATTGCGGGATGCAGGATTTCCACGCAAGCAAAGGTCAAAACACTCGGGGCCCGAATCACAGAAAAGTGTGCATTTCTCCCTCATTTGCCACTCGCCGAGAATGACACTGCGCGAGCCTGCTTGTAAAAATAAAAACTGTGTGTTCCGTGTGTTCATGGATCTAAATATGCATTTCTAGCAGACACGCAAAGGGAATCGAGCTGTGCGAGGAATGCCTATAACACGCCCCACGCAAACCAAAAATATAGCTGAAGACCAACCTTTCCGCAAAGCTCTGTTTCCACCTCCGACACAACATCCAGCACCCCCGCTACTCTGCGTGCGGTTCCACGTAAGTAACGGCTGCACCCCAGCTACTCTGCGCGAGGCCCATGCAAGTAACAGCTGTACCCCAGCTACTCTGCACGAGGTTGGATGTAAGTAATGACTGCACCCCAGCTACTCTGCGTGAGGCCCCACGTAAGTAACAGCTGCACCCCAGCTACTCTACGTGAGGCCACACGTAATTAACAGCTGCACCCTAGCAAACCTTCGCGAGGTCCCATGTAAGTAACGGATGCACCCCAGCTACTGTGCCTGAGGTCCCACATAACTAATGTCTGCCCCCTGCAAACTGTCCCCCCTACTCCCACTGCACACAAAGTGCTGGCACATACCACAGCTGCACATTAGCTCCCTCAGGTACATACACCACTCACCAGCCCTCCTCACCTCGGCCACTACCCCAGGCATCCCTCAAACCACCCACCAGCCTCCCTCACCTCTGACACTACCCCAGGCAACCCCCACATCACCCACCAGCCCTCCTCACCTCTGCCACTACTCCAGGCAGCCCTCACACCACCCACCAGCCCCCCTCACCTCCAACACTACCACAGGCAGCCCCCCCAGATGCAGACATCACCCACAAGCCCTCCTCACCTCTGCCACTACCCCAGGAGGCCTTCACACCACCCACCAGCCTCCCTCACCACTGACACTACCCCAGGCAGCCCTCACACCACCCACCAGCCCCACGTTAAATCTGACACCACCCCAGGCAGCCCCCTCAAGTCTAGATACCACCCACCAGCCCCCCTCACCTTTGACACCACCCCATTCAGCGCCCTCAAGTCCGGACACCACCCACCAGCCCCCTCATTTCCAACACTACCCAGGCAGCACCCTCATAGTACTCCACCCTCCCCACACCACCCTCATCTCAGACACTGAACCCAGGCAGCCCCTGCAAGTCCAGACACCACCCACCAGCCCCCTCACCTCCAACACTACTGCAGGCAGTCCTGTGACAGTACACTACCCTCCCCACACTGCCCTCACCTCCGACATTGCCCCAGTGAGCCTCCTCAAGTCCAGACACCACCCACCAGCCCCCCTCATCTCTGACACTGCCCAAGGCAGCCCTCCTGTCGGACACCCCCCCTCCCCACACTGCCCTCACCTCCAACACTACCCCAGGCACCACCCCCACAGTACTCCACCCTCCCCACACCACCCTCACCTCCGACATTGCCCCCAGGCAGTCCCCTCAAGTCCAGACACCACCCACCAGTCCCCCTCACCTCCAACACTACCCCAGGATGCTCCCTGACAGTGCACTCCCCTTCCCACACTGCCCTCACCTCTGACACTATCCCAGGCAGCCCTCACACCACCAACTAGCCTCCCTCACCTCCAACACTACCCCAGGGAGCCCCCTCAAGAGCAGACACCACCCACCAACCCCCTTACCCCCAACACCAACCCAGCTTGACCCTGCCACATCACCCACTAACAGTGCAATATTGCACAACCACTTACCTCAATTCTGATGGCCTGCCACCAACATGAAGCACAGAGGTAGCATACCCACCCATATACCCAACAACTGGGTGCTCTCATGCAGAATGCAGGTTTTTACCTCATCACAGAACTCCCTGGTACATCACAACCAGTGGTACAGCAACAGGACAGCTGAATCTAGCAGCAGCTACACAGTAAAACCACCATGCACATGTCACACAGTAAAGCTAAGTGCTGCAATATGACGCATCATTGTGCACATGTGTCATTGCAATTGACTCAAACTGCTGTAGGTTAATGAGCTAGGAGGACACTAGTCCAAGACATCACTGACAGGACAGTGGAACATGTGATGTCAGTGTATAGTAGCAAACACATGCAATGAATCAATGGACTGATGCCGGAAAGCACAGCATTCTAAGCCCCTGCAACCAACATCATTTGAACAGGCATGTTTTGGGGTGATGCAAAGGAAATCAGAGAATGTGTGAGCCAAGCAGATGTATGATATGTACAGCCACATATAACCAAACTCACATGTGATGAAGCAGCAATAAATACAGTGGTAGAGGTGCTGCATGACATGAGACCACACAGTGTTTGGAGGTTGATGTGTGTTGGTGGGTGGCCATGCATTGTGAGACCCTCAAACCACCCCCATAAATAATTGTAGAGCATATGCCACTCCTCCACAGTTTGTCCCCCAACCCACGGGAGAGTCACACAAGAAATGCATAGCAAAATAAAACTAAAACACATGACCAACAACTGTGTGATGAACAAAGAGAAACTGTATTAAGAATATATACACTAAGAAAAATCTCTATGTGGAAAGCGGGAAATGTCCAAGGGAAAGAATAAACCAAAACAATGAACCACAAAATCAACTATTTACATGTACAGCTGTCTCAATACTGTGCCATTGTGTCCTTCAGAGCAGAGTCACATTCTTTGTCTTCCACTTGGAGGTGGCCATTGTTCGGTCCTGGGTTGCCTGAAGGTGGTCCCTCATCCTCCTCTCCTCCTCCCCCGCAACCCTGCAAGCCTCCACCATAATCTCAACCTGCTTCAGTGTCCTTCTTTCCACCCCCTCTGGCGTGGACCTGGCAACCTGTGCTACTCTAGCCCACTGCCTCTCCGCCATCATCTGCATTCGCAAATCCATCTGGTCTCACACCATATGCCTGATCTGGTGGTGCTCCTCCTGTCAGTTGTTCAAACCTTGCTGATTTTCTTGCCTCCCCGATGTTGTTGGGCCCTGTGTTGCTTGCCCCCAGACATTCCTATACTGCTACTGCCTCTCCAAGCGTACCCTCCGCATGCACCCCCGCCATCTGGATGTTGCACGATGGGGGGTACAGTACCAGCACTGTCATGATGTGCCAGCTGCCCCACTAATGCCTGTTCCTGTGCATGTGCCTGGGCAGGCATAGCGACCACCTCCGCTGTACTTTTTCCAACTTTCACCTTAGGCAGGGACGTGCTACCACCAGACTGGGAAGTGTGGGTAGGACAGGAGGAGAGGTGGGCATGATGGGAAGTTACAAGGAAGACCCCCCCGGAGGACAACTGGGGCACAGAGGAGGCAGTGGAGGAGGGGGCAGCTGAACGTGCCAGCGTACAGAGACCACCGAGAGGAGCACACGTGACAGCTGGGACATTGAGAGGCACAAGGATTTGTGATGATTTGAGAGGTGGTCACAAATCTCTCTCACATCATCACGAATCCCACACGTACACCTCACATTCCCAGCCAGCAGGGCATGCAACATCTCAGGGGTGATCTCTGTGGCCCCAAAGGTGGCCCCGGACTGGGTGGAGACATCCACAATGGTGTTCATGGCTACATCAGATGGAGCAGGGACAGGAGGTTGGTCCGCTCCCTCCATGGTGCACTGCACATCCCCCTGTCCCTGGGACAGGGGTGCAGCCTGAACACCCTCCTGGCGCTGGCCTTCATCTTCCTCCTCCACCACCATCTCCATTTCCCTGGATGACTCCAGAGAGCCTTCCTCCCTAGATGGCCCCTCAGTCCCTGCACCCTGGCCCACAGCCACTGAGGAGTCCCCCTCCACAACAACCTCTTGGGACATACCCTCAGCAGCTCCACCACATGGAACTCGTGCTTCTCCAGCCAACTCACCTTCAGAAGATGTAGACTCTAGTCGGGCTCACCGGGGTCTGCGCTTTTGCCTGGTGGCTTTGTCCCTGCCCTTCTGCTCCACAATGATGCCTCCGCCCTCTTCACAAGGTGCAGAAAATTCCCCAAAAAACATCCACATCAGTAAACTACCAATAGATGTCTTGCATACACAAATATAAAAAGGGTAATCATGCATCATATCACAACCATGAACTGACACACATACAATGCACACATACATGTATTTGCCCTGCAAACAGCCTTGAAAATGTGGCATGATTGTTGTGTGAAGGCTAAATCACAGTCATGACGCAGGCACATGTGAACAACGCACATTGTGGAGTGCCCAACAACACTCCCCCTACAACAGGCAATGTTGCCATACCAATCATCAACCAACACAAGAACGACCTTCAGCCATGGTCATGGAGACAGCACCATGTCACCTGCCTACACAAACCCAGTCACCAATGTCCACATGCCACAGCATGATCTGCAAGCAAGAAACAATTACCGCCAGCCATGTTGGACATCAAATTGCACATGTCAGTTGGCCAACCATACTTTTATTGCATGTACACACCTACACTCATCTTACAAATTCAGTGGAATGATACGTCACATCCCAGTCCCGGTGGCGTCAAAGCACATGTGTCACTATCATCAGATGTGCCTGCATGGATGCACTGTCAGTTGTGCCACACATCAACTCAGTCATCATGCACGTCACTCACATGCCCACAACATAATATGTCCACATTGGTCATGTCCAAGATCTTGCTCTATGCTCACACACTGCACGTGCACAACAACAATCCATGAATGCACAATCCGGTAATCCTCATGCAAACGGCAGCATACAATGTCTGACATCACAAAAGGGCCTGCATTGTCATGAGTCACCAATCAGCAACGTCTCACAACTCAAGCAGGCCACAAACAGGATGTGGCATCTGCAAACATGCATGCCACATATACGCCCTAGAGCATTGACCCATATAGGTACTCACCAGTGGCATCCAGATGATGTTTCCAGGCAAAGAGCCAACAGTTGAGGTCTGGATAGACCCTTTCAAGTACCCGCAGCTGTATCTGGCTGAACCGCTGGCAGCCAGCATGGTACACCTCAACAGTGAGTTTTGTGGAGAGGTCTGCCAGCGTCTGTGTATGGCTGCAGGTCTTGAAGTCATCCCAGTGTTTCCGGACTGTCTCCGTGGGCTGTACGGCCACCCCTTCTGTGTTTATTGCAGCTGTGATGTTATCCCAGATCCTTTGCCTTGCGTTGGTTCCCAGCTGTGTATCTAGGTTGTAGAGGGCATCACAGGAGTCCAGTACCCGATCCAACAGGATGCCAAGTTCGGTATTGCTGAAGTTGGCAGCCCTCTGCCTCAATGTGGGGGTGCTGCCCTCCCCAGATGACGTGGATGGGGCAGACATGGCACACCCAGGCAAAAGTGGGGCAGCTGGCACACCAAGACAGTGCAGGTTGCTGGCAGGCACTCACTCCTGTGCAGGCACCAGCACTACAGGACTGAATGAGGCCAAGCAGGGCCAGAGGAGGCACAATCAGCAACAGTTTAGGCTTGGCTTGAGGGACAGTGGTGTGTGTCTTGCATCTGCAGCAGCTGATAGCAGAGTAACGATCGTAAACACGTACTTTACAGCCTGTGTGCATTGACACTGCGCACCTACGTGACATGCCTATGCGGCTCACGGTAATGAAGCTGTAAGATAAGTCAAGTCACAAGCATTGTTAGTTTTGCGCAAAGGTTATGATTCAGAGGATTTACGAAGTTGTATGTGTATTTTGCTACAGAAACCTTTTATATCGCGTACCCAATCTTCTTTGGGGTGGTGTTTGCCTCTGCGCATATGCGCATGTTTTTGTGTATTTTCTGAGGCATACAGTGTGTCGCGTACACACATTTTTAATATCTGGGTGCCACTACGCATCGCGTACCACTTTTTCAGTTATCGGAAGCTTTCCTGGTACTGCGTATGCAATTTTTGTGTTTGGGGTGCCACTGCATATCACATACTGCTTTTTCAGTTATCGGAAGCTTTCTGGATACCGCATATGCAAGTTCTGTGTTTTGGGGTGCCAATGCATATTGCATGCCTTTTTGTGTCCCTTTTGGGCTACATTTGAGCTTTGCTGGACCACACATCTACGTTGTACATCCCGTAGATTGTTCCCTGACTCATATTTTCCTGGATAATTACTTGGTGTGCCTTCCATTCATCCCTTACACCTGTGACATGAGTGGAAAGGCCCCAAGGGGGTAAGGGAGCAGACAGGGGTGGGGTGGGGGATGTGGTGGTAAAACATCTGCCCCAGCCCCAAGGTTTCGGGATGTGGTGTGGAGACACCTGCCCAGCCCCAGGCGGTTGGAATGTGGCGTGGAGACATCTGCCCAAGCCCTAGGGCTTGAGGGATGTCGTGTGGAGACACCTGCCCCAGCCCCAGGGGGTCAGGGACGTGGCTTGGAGACATCTGCCGCAGCCCCATTAGGACATGGCAGGCCCCAGTCCAAAGGTGGCCCGGCACCTGTATGCCAACGTGGTTCCAGCCAGACAGGGGTAGCTTAAAAATCACGTGCCACTCATGGCAGGAAGGGACGCCCTGCGCAGCAGGAAGTGGCTCAACCCCAACACACGGCACAGGACACTGACCCGCAGAGGAAGCAGAACTTCGCTGATGACGAGCTCCAGATCCTCATGGACTATGTGACCGATCATCATCGTGACATGTGCATATATACGGGAAGCACACATACAGCCGCACAACATATGGTGCATTGGCAGCGTGTTACGGACCAGATAAACGCCTTAGATCCCTTCATGACATGAGTGGCATGTGATGGGCCGTGATGGGCCACTCGTCTCCCCCTCTTTTGGATCAGTGGACCTTGTTTATATCGTCCAATCCACTCTCTGTCTCTCTGCACTTCCCGGACCTTGACTAGAAGGCACACTTTTTGGGTGTACCCACTCATGGGCTTCTTTCCTTTGCACGCCTTCTTGCAGGTCCTAACTGTCTCCAGCTCCATGTCCCAGACCTGATTAGGGTGTCATGCGTTGCGTTGACCATGGTGTTGTGTGTGGATATGGATGTCTGGCTGTTCCTCATTGTGCATTTACACCACTGTTGAATGTCAATGTCGCCATTGATGGCATGGACATGATGGGTGGGTGTCACTTGTCAGCAAATACCATGCATCTGTTGCTTAATGGACCAAGTGTGTGAGTGTGCAATGTCTGATGGGTGTGCGTCAAGCCATTTCTTGTTATTAGAGTACTGTAAGAAACTTAAGGTATCAAACAGTAAGACAAACACAAGTCACCACAGGTCAAGGGTGTTTAATTAACTTTAATTGGGTTTGAAAAACACCTATCTAAACCTAAACCTAAAGATGGGAGCACACTACGACCATCACATAAAATAACACAGTCCTAATGGTGTCTGTCAAAATAAAAAGGGCCTCTACTAATAAACCTATTGCCAATCCTTACTTCTAAATACAAACCGTGTGGGAAACAATGTTATGCAAAGGAAAAGTGTTCAAGAAATGATCTCAGGATATTCAAGCCATTGGCTTCCCTTCCTCTTGTTGCAACTGAAAATTGTATGGTTGTTGTTGTTAAAATGTTCCCCACTGGCAATGCCACGACACGTTTCCTAAATCTTTATGATCCTCCTGATGACGTCTACACTGCAGCATTGACTTCCCAGATTCTTGAGGTTCCAGGAGAACTCAGGACTCCAGGAGGACTCCAGGGGGAAACATCATATTTTCAGGAGACCTTAACACCCATTGTATTTGCATCGAAGATGAACTCAGGGTGGAGTTTGGGGAAAAGGCGGTAAATTAATGCAGCCTGTGTTTGCTAAGCAAAGGACGTATATGGTCGGAAATTCTGTTGGGCTTTGGTCTTGAATCCCTTCTGCCATCTGATTGCAACACCCTGCTGCACATAATAACCTGGCAAGATGGGACAAGTACTACATGTCTTGATAACATTTTTGTCACTAGGCGTTTATGTTGATATGATGATTTATGATGTTAGATATGAGATCAAACACACTACTTTGAGTGACCATGCAATATTGCATGTGACTCTCGACTTTGTGGAATTGGAAAAAGTGGTAAAAGCACTGGCACAACACTTAGGGAAACCAAATAGTGTAGACCGAAGTCAATGTAGATATAATCAATGCATTAGCATTGACTAGCCCTCACAGGCCTGCTGAATTTCTACAGGCTGCAAACGGGGATATGTCAGCCCTATTAGTGATACTGTGGCCTCTGGCTAATTGCATAAAAGCTACGCTGACACATTTTAAGGGTGCATTGCTCATTTTTGATATGCCCATATATAGAGCAGAGTCCGTTTACAGCAAGGCTGCTAGGGGTATGTCACTTGGTTTCTACAGAAACCAGGTCCTGACCTATATTTGACAAAGTAACCCATACAAGTAGAAACAAATAAATAGACATCAACAAGAAAAGCTGCTGTGCAATACTTATCATTCCCCCTTTATTTTAACATAGGCCACACATATGGCCCTATCCTTAAAGGTGCTTCCTCAATAAAAGGCTTTGCTATTCTTGTACATAATACAAATAAGTACTCTTTCAATTTCCATGCAACTTCCAAATGCATATTATGAAAAATAACATTGTACCAATGGGTACTTTGTGAACATCTTTGTTGTGTTCTACCTGTTTTAATGAATGGCTCTTGCGTGCAGTCTTTAAATTGATACGATATGATATGGCATTTATAACGCGCCTATTCACAAGTGTTTTCAAGGTGTGACAAGGCAAGGGAGGGGGAACAGAGGGAAGACAAAAACAACGATCTTACTAAGCCAAGAGACATTGAGATTGCGCAAGTGCAGGGGAGGGGGAGAGGGAAAGTGCGGGGGTAAGAGGGAGGGGGCAGTGCAATGCATAGGATCAACAGTTAAAAAATATATAAAATAAATAAAAGCAATAGGTAAAAGTGCGGCCAGCTTGTGGCAAGTGCAGGGGTTAGTGCAGACATAAAGTGTCAAGAGCTGATGGGGACTGTGGGGATACAGAAACAGTGCCCAAGTGCACAGGTTGCCCGGGAGGCAGCGCAGGTGTGCAGCTGGCGGGGGAGGGGACCTGGGCCCGAGGTCAGAGGGTGGCCAGGTGACCAGTGCAGTTTCAGTCAGGAGTTCAGCGGGAGAGTAGATCTTGCAGGTATTTTTGTTTGAACTGCAACAGGAGGAGGCAAATCATGGTTCGTCCTGTTGCCCTAAAGTACTGCAGGATTTTCAGATTGCATTATTTATTAAGTAGAATTGCCCTTGTTTTATTTTGTCCTGGCCCAATGTTAAAACCCCATTCGATTAAATAGAATCCAGCAGAAACCATTTCCAACTGATAAACTGTAATGTCCACCAAGGTTGTATCGAAGTCAGGGTATAAACAGGACCAATTTTCCTATTTGAACCAGCTCCTTGGCACTACTACAATTACTTAAATGGCCTCTAGCATCACTTCACAGGCTTCTTCCATAAACCTCTGAATGGCGGGCACGCTAAAGAGGTTTATACCCGCAGTAGGTTCTTTTAAATGTCTTTTCTCCATTGCTTTATCCCTGAGTGGCACAAACACACACGTACCCACAATACACAAAGGCATTTTTCTGAGACTTGTTTTTTATGAATAATTATTTTAATTTAGAAAAGTGACCCTCCAAACCATAGCCAAGGATTCCCACTCTGTGCTGCTTTGGCACGAATAAGGATGTTACCAGAAAGAATCTGTAACTAACATACCGGTCAGATAGCAAAGTGAGTAGAGCGCTTTGATGTCTGTGCAGAGCCTGCTGACGCAGGTTCGAATCCCAGCAGGACTAAACTCAACCTTTCATTCTTCCGAGGTTGAAAATTGAGCACCACACACCATGGGTAATAATAAGCAGTGCTCAGATGCCTGAGGGTACCTAGTGCTACGTAAATGCAAATAATTACATTAGTGGACGACCAATCCTTCTCTATACTGAAGGAGCTTAGAGTCCATGGTCTGTAGCTGTCAAGCAACAGAGTGTTGTATGTAGGGGATGCACTGCAGGTGTCGGGGTGACAAAGGAGCTGGATTGGGTAGGGTGAGCACTGGAGGTAGGGGCTCATAACTGCTGAACCCATATGCATGCATTAGTAATGGCCCCTAGACATTTCTTTCTTGGTAAGATGGCTGAGAAGTATATTTCCGTCCCCCTCCAATTGTGTGAAATGCCTGCTAGGGAGGAGCAGATTTCTACGCATAGGATGCGTCTAGCTGTGTTAACTAGATCGTTGCCCCCTAGATGGATTATCAGGAATTCTGGGGGGTCCCTGTATGCCACCAGTTCTGCTAGTGTTTCGTGGACATCAGCCCAGCGTAGGCCTCTGTATCCCCACCATGAAGTAATGGTGTTTCTGAACGGTGGCCCTTCTTTGGTCTCTTCAGCCCATCAGCCTGTCCTGAAAACGAACGAGTGGCCAACTATCCATGCTGATAGTAGTGTGGTCCTCGATTCACCTGTTGTTTCTGTGGTGGTGGGAGGTGGGGAAAAGAAAGAAAATTTTAGGGCGGAGGCTATATCAATTTTGGTCTGATATATCTTTTATAACAGCCTGACTTCCATCCCCCTATGTTTTTTAGTAGTTGCAGTGCTAAACCTCTTTGCCATGCTGCGGTGGCGGCACATATCCTGAAGGAGTGAGTGCCGAATTGTTTGGGATCCCACCCTGCTCTGCTGATTGCTTTTATCAGCACTCCTTTAAATTGGTAGCGGCTTAGGGCCGATGTATCCTTGTGGATTAAAAAACTCCCCCCTACTTTGGGTCGTTGCGCGTAATAGATGTTGGTGATGCAAACTGGGCAGTTTGTTGCCTCATTGATGTAACAAATATTGATGGTTCTTTTTGCACCCGTTTTCGATTGTTGCATTTCTATGTTAACACTCTCTTGCCTCACCCTGATTTCCATGATGCCCAGGCCGTTTGTGGCCTTGGTGCTGGAAGCGATGAGTTCTTTCACCCGAAAAGCCCCGAAGTAGGCTAGGAAAAAAGCTGTTTTAAATAACGTTATCCCGTATGGGTGCCAGCATACGACTTCCAAATGGCTTGCTATCTGCACCAGTTTGCTGAAATCAAGGGGTCGGCGGGTGTCCACTTGTGGACCCTCTATTCTGCCCTATCCCTTCATTGCGTACGAGATGAGGGTGTTCTGGGTGGGGTCTGAATCGCCCCGAATTTTTGTAAAGTATGAAATTGCCACCAGGTGTCTTTTTGCCCAATCCCTTTTGAAACCTTGTTCCCGGGCCCATTTTAAAAATACCTCTATATCTTTAATCGTTATAAGTTCTACGTGGTTTACACTGTGGCCTTAAATACTGTTTGCAAACACTTACTGTACCTCGTTGCAGTGGTTCTTGTCACCACTCTCTCTGCCATCTCTGTTAGGAAGCCTGTGAGGTTGTTGGCACCCATTGTTGATGTGCCTGATTCTCGTTGGGCATCCCGGCCTGGGCTTTCTGGCGCTGATGCCGATGTGTTGCTGGAACCTCTCTTAGAGGTGCCTGCTTTGTATTAGTCCTCCCGGCCTGCACTCTCTGGTGCTGGCCAATGTGTTGTTGGCACCCGTTTTAGAGGTGCCTGCTTTGTAATGGTCATCCCGGCCTGCACTCTGTGGTGCTGGCGTTGATGCCAATGTGTTGTTGGCACCCGTTTTAGTGGTGCCTGGTTTTCGTTGGGCATCCCGGCCTGTGCTCTCTGGCGTTGGCGTTGATGCCGTTATTCTTGTCTTCCCATTATTGTCCAGCATTCTGCTGGTATTGGCGTCATCTGTTCTTGGGCGTGCGGCGCTAACTCTCGGAATCTTGTCCACTGGAAACGAGATAAGGCATCAGCAATGTTATTGTTTGCCCTTGAAATGCGCTTCGCTTTGAGTACAACGTTTACTTGTAGTGTGACTGTTGTAATGGCTCGTAATACTTTTAGTACTAGAGGGCATTTCGTAGACCTTCTGTTTATGGAGCCCACTACAGCCATGTTATCAAACCAGATCACAAGTTCCGTATTCGCTAGTCGCCTGCCCCAGATGTGTAATGTTAGCCAGATGGGGAATATTTCTAGTAGGGTGATGTTTCTTGTCCTCCCTGCTGTTTGCCATGAATTGGGCCAGTGTCCTGCCCCCCATTCGGAGTCTAGTATGGCTCCAAACCCCTTGCTCCCAGCTGCATCGGTGTATAGGACCCTGTTTGACTGGGTATTTAAAGGCGTTCGCCAAAGTAAAACCCCGTTGAAATCTCTGAGGAATTTTCCCCATGTTTCCAGGTCTTGTTTCACTAGCCGGATATGCAAGTGTGGTTTGGTGAGTGACTTGTCTTTGAACTCCAGGCTTCTGGCAAATATCCTTCCTTGAGGTATTATTTTGGATGCGAAATTGAGGCTGCCTGCCAAGGATTGTATTTCCTTTACGGTCCCCTTTTCTCTCATTATCAGGTTTTGTATTTTTGCCAGGAGTTCTGATATTTTCGTTTTGGGGATTCTGCAGAGTCCCTTTGCTGAGTCTATTTCGATGCCCAGAAAAATTATGTTTGTGTCTGGTTTGGTGGTTTTTCCCTTCGCTAGGGGAACTCCCCACTGTGCTGCCATGTGCTCGAGATTTGCTAAAGCCCGGCCGCATTCCTCGGAGTTTGGTGGTCCTATTACCATGAAATCGTCTAGGTAGTGCACTATTTTTGTCCCTGGTCTCTGTTTTAGGAAAGCCCATTGGAAAAAGGAACTGAATTGTTCAAATAGTGCACAGGATACTGCGCACCGCATGGGGAGGCATCTATCTACATAGAATTTGTTGTTAAAAGTGAAACCTAGCCACTGCTGTGACTCTGGGTGGACTGGCAAGAGTCTGAAAGCAGATTTGATGTCCAGTTTGGCCATAAAAGCATTTCTGCCGCAATCTTGTATAAGCCTTACCGCCTCTTGAAAATGCGTGTAAGATACCGCGGATTCTGTGTGTGGGATGCCGTTGTTTAAAGACTGGCCTTTAGGGTAGGAGAGGTGATGAATTAGTCTCATTTTTCCGGTTTCTTTTCTGGGGACCAGGCCTAGTGGAGATATTAAATAGTCTTTTAAAGGCATGAAGTCCCAGGGACCTGCTACCCTTCCCAGTTGCAGTTCGTTCTTGATTTTGGTTTCTACTATCTGGGGGTTGTCCCTGGCTGACTTAAGGTTCATCGGGATGTGTTGTGACCCGGTGCCCTTAAATGGGATGAAAAACCCTTTGGTGAAACCTTGCGATATTATCCTGCTGGTTTCCTTGTCAGGGTAGCTGTTTAGGGTGTCCCTAAAATTGCCCGGTTTGATGGGGGTTAGTCCTGGTTTTTAAACTGGGATACATTCTTTCTTGGCTAGTAGTCTGGTGCAGTTGCAGTTTGTGCAGGCGTGTTTGTGCCAGCATTCTTTGCCCCATGTACACTGGTTTTTCCCAAAATGTCTGCATGGGATGTTGGATTTGACAGCCTGCTGTTTGTTCTGTCTGTGGGCATTATGTTTAGCCGCCCAAGGCTGGTTCCTCCGAAAGGGCTGCTCCCCTTTTTTGGATTTATCATTGTCATGGGATTTGCTTACTTGGGAATTTTTGCTATTTTTGGAAGAAGACTGCATGGTATCTTCTTCCTGGGGAGGTTCGGCGTTGAGGGTGTATAAATCATTCTGGACTTCATCCCACTCAATGGACGGCCTTTCTGACATGCTCCTCCTAAATCTAATGTCGTATGCAAGCCATGTCTTCCCCCTCTGTGTTACTTTTACTTCCCTTATTTTATCAACGTATGCCCAGATCTTCCTGCCATCCAAAGGGAATTTTTCTTCGTATATTGTTGCTAAGATGGCAAAGGCCTGTAACCAGTTGTCCCAGGTTTGTTCGACCTGGGCGTTTCTGGCAATAGCTTTTTCTTCTATTTTTTTGGGGTCTCTGAAAGCGTCTTTCCCTTTGCGCTGGGCTTCTATTAGGGAAAAGATTTCTATAAATTCTTTTGCTCATATGGCTTCTTTGATTGTGGTATCAATGTTCCATGCCAAGCATCTTTTGTATATATTTATTATCTCTGTTTGGAAGGATTTCATTTTCTGATCTAATTGTGCATTACAGATTGTTACAATGTCAGTTGTATTGCTGCCGGGTGTCCCTGCCGCGCCCGTGTTGTCTGTGCCTGGGGTTGTCCATGCTTTTAGGGCACCTGTTGGATCAGTTGCTGGAGTTGTGAAGGCTGTTGTATTTATAACTGTGGGGGCTATTGGCAACTGCTGTGCTTGTTGTGGCGGGATTGCTATAGGTGGTGTTACGGGTGGGTTGACAACCATTATTGTAGGTTCTATTGCGATGGTGGGGTTTGAGGCCCCAGGTTCCCTTGTGCGCGGTGTTTGTTTCCCCCTTATTTTTACCATTAGATGCTGTAATTCCGCTACATTCTCGCATAGTTCTGACAATTTTTTGGTACCTTTTCTGGCGCCTTTGGATATTTTTGTCCTTTTTAATGGTGCAGAAACCTCCTCCTGGCTGGGTGGGCTGGTAATTCCTTCCCTGGGTAGGCCGTACATGTTTTCTCTAACCCATGCCCATCCGTAGTGCTCTGCCGCTTCAATGGCTGCTAGCAATTGTGGTGATTTGGGCTTCTGCGCCGGTGTTGGGGGTGCCCGTGTTTTTCGTTTGGGCCCCATGCTTTTCTATGCCTGCTATAGGAAAAAGAAAAAGGGGTTTTATCAAGGAGTTTAAATCGTTGTTATCGGCGAGTTCTTTGCGCCTGTTCTATTTGTTGCCCGTGCTGGGTAACTGTTGACTGGTGCCTTCTTGCCCAGGTAGGAAATTGGGCAGCCCCCAGGTTTGGTTTACTGGATTTACATTGGTTTCGCTGTGAGGTCGCCCTGCAATATTACAGAAATGATTTTAAATCTGCAGTCTTTGGGCCCGCCGCGCTTGGAACTGTGTTCGCTTGTGACTCTGCCCGAGTTTAAAACTGTGTTGTGTTATCTTGCCCCGTCTGCCTTATAAACGCGGGGGTTCCGGTCCACTGTAATCAAAAACTTCCGGACATAAATGTCTATTTATCCTCCCTCATAGCCCCAGCGAAGTGGCTCACCTTAAAAGTGTTGAATAGAAAGCCGTCCGCGCCGTGCTTGTTCGTGTGCAGTTTCTCCCTCGTTCGCACTGGTTTGGGGGATGATTCCGCGGCACGCATCTTTGTTTTGTTTTGGACACGCTCGCTGCTCGCTTTTCGTTCTATGCCGAAAAATGTTGAAGTTGACCGCATCCATGCTGGCCGTTCGATTGCCACTTCTTCCTTCGTTAAAGCTGTATTGCAAATGCTTTGAACAGTACAATGTCCGGGAAAGAAAAAGACACTGCGATGTACAGTGAACCTCAAGAATTGCTAAAGAAGCAAGAAGATTTGGAAGACACTGAGTAAACAGTGACCTCCTGTTTGCTTGGGTCCCCGTTCAGGGTCCACAAACAGATTGTGTTTACTCTGAGCATGCTGCTCTCATTTATGGGACCGAGGGAGGCCCTGGGTCTGGGTTGTGTATGTGGTGGGGGCCGCTGTTGTCGCAGCCCCCGGCCGGATAGCCGACTGTCTGACCCCCTGGTGGGGGCAGATCTTTGAACCTGGGCCCTGCCTGATGGTTGTTTCCTTGTGGCGCTTTAGCACCTTGCTGTTTGGAGCAAGGGTGCGATGACTGTTCACACCTTACCCTTCTAGGCTTTTGTGCTGTCGAGACTGCATGTCTCCGTAGCTGGGGGGAGAGGAGAGGAGCAGGCACGGGGGGTTGGGGCTGCTCCTCTCCCAGCTGCCGATGGTAACAGCAGTTACCCTGCCTCGCTTGTGGGATGCCCATGCAGCATTGCCCAGGAGGGAAGTACTAGGGTGGATTAGAGCGATCAGAGATGCGCAAGATGTACTTTCCAGAGTATGGTCTTCTGGTCCATCCTGAGTTTTAAGATGGAGGGGGCATTCTTATCGACATTGATAACTTGTTCCAGAGACAGGGTGCATTGCAGTAACATTTAATTGTATTAAATTGTGGTTTTTAATCAGCACCAACACAATCTACCGAAAGTAGCATCTCCAGAGTGCCTAAGAGTCCAGGAGGAGACTGCTTTAGACAGAATTGGAGATAGTTTGACCCCAATGAAGTATAAGGCTCATTTTAGACCAGCATTAGAGGTGCATACGATAGTTGGGATGCACTCTGTGAAAGTGGATGACTTTGAAATGGCCACTTATGAACCAAAGGAGGGTCTGTCTTCCCTAAGCTTGCAGACAGTGGGGGCGCCAGTGAGTTGCTTGGCACCTGACAGTGACTACTCATGGCTCCCAAGTGCATCTTTGTTGGAAATATTGGTCCTCATTTTTCCTTGGTGGAAATTCCAGCCAACCAGGTACAGATAGTTTTGATTGGATGCATTTCTGGGGAATGTGGGTTTTTCGTCATCTCCACTACCATGGAGACGCAAAGGAGCTTATTTTAGTTAAAATCGTAAATAACCCGGGGGTCAAACGCTTACGTGCAAACAGGTCCCATCTGGGCAATTTTCATCATTTGCATTGTAGAGTGCAAATGAGAAGTGTATAGAGACGGCAGAAGCCTCTTTACACCTCTCTTTTGCACTCTGCCGTGGCAGATGCCATGTACAATGATTTCCCATGAAACTGAGTGCTTTTTGCTGGTGTAAAAAGCAGGCAGGAAATCATTGGTTTTACGCCAGCATAAAAATCTCATGCTGGCGTGAAACCAAGTTGTTTTTAAAGGCAGAGAGCAAATGGGAGGTGGAAACTTAACTCCTGTCACCCCCCCACCCCCGCCCTCTGCCTTCAAAAGCACAACCGCCCGCCCCGCCCCCTCCACCCCCCAATGGAGGCACTAAGACAGGCATAACCCTATTACACCGGTCGTTAGAGACTGCATTTACACTCCAGGGGCTCCAAAATGGGCCCCAAAGAGTTGATTCCAATTTCACTTAGGAGCTGGTTATTTCTGCTTAATGGCGTCAGATGGCGCTGAATGCTTGGCATTGCTAGGCAACCAGCAGCCAATGTCTTCATTATTGGCTTGAACGCCGCTTTGTTTTACTTTACAGTATTTGCAGTCATAATAACACACGAAATTAGTTATTGCATCACCGCCACTGGGCTAGTGCAAAAAATAGTAAGGAGGCCTCCACAATGGCCGTATGGACCTACTAAACCCTGTGATAGCCCTGTAAATAGGACACAGCTGTGCATAACACAACTGAAAGAGGTCCAAAAGGGCCCAGGACCCAGCAGCAAGACTAGTGCTCATAGTAAAAAGGCAAAGACACATTATCATCCCTGCCTTGAAATGTACTCATCGCCTCCTATATCATGGAATAGATTTCTACAAAGCCTGGGACACATAGCACGTTCCAAATAAGAAATAACCAATGTTTTGTTTTACCTTTGAATTTATACTGTGAAAACCTCAGGTAAATTGATTTTATAATACAAGAGCATTTGCCAAAACTGACTATCCTGCCTGATTTACAAAGCCCATTGCAATCCAAAAAGGTACTGGGAGTTGATATGTTCTGTAAAGATTCAATATTTGCATATCGAGGTTATCAATTCCAGCCGCGCGTTCCGCTTCTCGGTGGCAGTGCGTTGCCTCCTCCTCGCCCCGCGTGTGCGCCTGCGGTATAGCCAATTGTGGGTTCAAGCGTGAGCGCAAACGCTCTCGCAGCTGAATTCCCCTCGGCCTCACCTATATCCTTCAGGCGCAGAAAGCCGAGCATACTCTCCAGATCAAGTCGGTTTAGTTCCAGGGGAGAGACGCGGCGGCGGCGGCGCTGAGTGAATGCCAGTGGAGCTGTCAGCCCGCCGAGGCCTCACTGTCGAGAGCCGTGTCATCTGTCAGCGTCTGTTCCAGCTCACTGTACCACGCAGAGGGATTGCGCCGGCGCTTCCCAATTGATAGCACGCTGCCAGGAGCATGTTACTTTCTCATCCGTCATCTTGTAGCTGTCAGAACTGGGGTCCATTAATTAGTTTGTTCTTGTGAAATTTTTGCTCTTCTGAAGAGATGTAAAATTCAGAGAGGAAAAAAAGGGGTTGCCAGTCCAGGGTTGAGAAATCAAAAATGCCAGGCCCATCAGTTAGCAATGGGACCTGGCTGACGGAGCTCGGTCTAACCCGCTGCAATGATGACGCAGCTAGTTTCACCACATCGCTTTTAATGAGGCCGAACTTCTCGGCGGCGTGATGTCCTGACAGTCTAAGAACGAGAACATGGTATCGACTACTAAGGTCAGCCAGGTCCACCGACAACAACTTGTTTTCCTCTCCTCCTGTTTAATTCCCTCTTAGTGTGGCTTTTAGAAAGTTTGAGCAGCCCCTTTTTGTGACATGTGTGTTTTGACTCCTGACTCAATCATGTGTTTGTGACTCCATACTTTCTAGCCCACCTTCGTGAGCGGATTCTGACGTTCACAATACTAAGAAACTGAACAGCAATAATAGTGCCCGTGTTTTGATATAAACATGAACTTTGAATGCAAAGTGCGTTCATGAAAGTATTCAGACTAGTTTTTCATGATACTGAGTTTCAGTGTAAAAGAACAGTAGCCTATACAGAGAACAAGCACTGATAAATGTCACTGTTTTCTTTTTGGCGCAGGCATCAGAGAGACGTCCTGCTTAAGGAGCAGCGACGCTGAATCCCCTCTCGTGTACTAACATTGCAAAGGAGCTCACTGTGGTGTCCAACACCTTTAAGATGTGTCATGACTTGATGGTAATAAAATGAGCCCCTTGCACGCACGTGCTTTAGAACTGCGGCAGACTCCAAGAATGGAACTCCTTTGTCCGTCTCTCACTCTGTGCCTGCAGGCCTGCACCGTGTGACCACGGGCCTGCATGCCTTCCAGCCGCAGACTCCGCAAGCCAGCCTGGTGGCCATGGGCCGCACAGGCCACCTGAGTAACCGGATGCTCCAGGCACCCATGGGTCCACCAACACACCCCCCCTCCCAGGCCTGTGTCCACACGGCCTACCAGGGTCCGCCCTGCACCATTGTAAGACCGGGTGATCCCGGCAACCAACAGAGGTGCTCTGCCTCCAGCATCAATGGGGCCGGCTCGAGTGGCCTCTGCGCTGGCCCCCACAATACTCACTACAAGGGCGGGCTGTAGTGTAACTCCACTTCCACAGTGTCGACAGGCATGGACACAATTTAGATCTTTTTAATGGATGTTGTGGGAGGCTATGAGGTTATTATGGATTACAAATACTTGGAATTAGACGTTAGTCATAAAGCATCTATCAAACACCTGATTAAAATACGAGTTAACAGAGCCACACGACTGGCAGCTATTTCCAGGGGTCTGATTTATAAACACAGGGGCTTTTCATTAATCCCAACGATTAGCTTGTATAGACCAAAACATGTATCCCCATGACCCTGCGCGGCATTAACGTGATAACAGAAAATATACAATTTAGAAAAGATGGACATTTCTCAAGATCGAAGGGACCTATTGAAAAACTATTTTAGGCTTGCCCAAATGCACGTATGAGGAATTCGACCAATCCGTATGGTGGGTGTGCTCGCCTGGGTTTTTAGAAATTTTAAATGAAATTGAATGATGGTAGATCAACCTCCGGAAAATGTGTGGGAGCAATCCGCATACATTTTTCTATCCTCACCCTATGACATACACATAGACCTGTGTACTTTGGGTTGACACATCCTACAGGGGCAGTCCCTTCTGTTATATTTAGTTGGGATAAGACAGCCAGAAGTGCAGAAGGGGGAGGGCCAAACCTTCGCCCTTCCATGGCCAGCCTGATTAACTAACAAAGACTCCATTCATCCACCCTGTTCCTTTGTTGGGCCTTGCAACCGGTGGCAGTGATCAACATAAATAACATAGAGTGTACTTCAAACAGACCTGCGTGGGGCCTGGCTGCAGAGGTAAACAAAGGAGACAGGAAACCCCAACAACCTTTCATATGCACTGTGTCAACCTGAAGCCAGCTCCCGCCCTTAGTAACGATTGACAGTGAAATGTCATGTCTGGGGCTGCATGTATTACAGTAGTCATCCCCGCAGGGGTACCACATTCAGAAGGTACGAGTATGTGGATTGACGGCCCCAGGAAGTCTGGACTTGCAGCAGCTTCAAAGGAGCCCTGCTGCTTTAATCATGAACCAAAGAGAGCTCCATTGACCAGAGAGACTCTTTGATCAACAACAGACAGGAAGATGGGTGGGACTTAGTATTATATGTTTTCAACCTTTACAATTTCTGTTGCAAAGCACTCTAGTTATGACTTCATCTAGACAGGAATGTATTGGTGGGGACCCAGGATTGGTTCACTAAGGTAGTCTTAGCCTACACTAATCACTGTGGCCCATTTGACTTTAAAAGAGGGCTGAGCCCCTCTTTTGGCAGATCGTCTGAAGGCTTCACCAGAAGCAGAAGGAAGAACTCAACAGAGGCTGAAGGTATAGTCTGCCTCACATCTTCCGTCAGTGAAGGAAGGCCAGGAACTCCAAGAGGGAAGCAATATCCCTCCCCTAAACCCTGCTAGGGTCTGAAGCAATCTTCCTATGTGGGAAGTGGCAGAGAGTCTCTGAACCACACCAAGGACAAGGCAGCTGCCTGCAACACTCTCCTCAGCTTTGGGCCATCCACCTTAAAGGACGCCACAAGCCCAGTGAAGAAGCTAGGAGGAGTGCATCGACAAGCATCTACCAACATTTGCCTTAAAGGACATTTTCAAGCCAGCCGAGCCCCTCGAGCTGCAACCGACTGCAGCACTTACTGTTGTTATGCTGCAGTCTCTAAAGCCAGCCGAGACGCCTTGACCAGTGCTTCAGAACGGCAGACAACTCCTGACCCTGATCCGCTGTGTGGGCCAGCCTGCAGCCATCCATCCAGCTTCGCTCACTGAACTGACCGCTGCCTGATACTCGAAGCTGTATCCAATCTTGAACTCTGTCAAAGAAGCTGCAAAGTGCCCTGAAACTGATTCGACCCCGTCAAGCACCAAGAACTCCTACAGCACAAGGTACATTATGGTTCTGTGTCCCTGGCCCTTCTCCAAAGGCCCCTAGTGATATTTTACGACCCACTGCTCCCTTTGTGTTGAAAGCAAGTATCCTTGAATTATTGCGATTAATTACTATACTGGCTACCCTCCTGTCAGTATCCAGAGAGCATCCCTTTTCCTTCTTTGAAACTGTCTTTCCTCTGCATTCCTTTACAGGGTGGGTTGTATTTTGTAGTTTTCTAGGACTGTCTGTTGTGATAATAATAAAGTAGATATTTTTATAGAACCATGACTGGACAGTCCCTTTTGTCATTGGGTAATAATTGTATTTTTGCTCTGTTGCAATTAACCAATGATCCACAACGTTTCGGAGATAAACCCGCTGTTCTGTCCACGTTACCAAAATTGGACAAGGAGGTTTATAATTTGATTGTGTTGCAATCTGTTCGGATCCCTTCCGGTGTACTAGAGGTGTCGGGCTGATTGATGGTTTAGAAACCGATTTTCATGCCTGCACCACTGGTGTCCCAGAAATGGATTCGTCAAAGCACACCAATGGTCCTTATAAGAAGTGAGTTTGCTTTAACAACTTTAAATACTGTACTAAACCTTAGAAGATGTACACTGTTTCTAGACATTGTTTATGGGACTGAAGTGAACATCAGGTGCCATCTTAGAGGTGCTACTTTGCTAAGCGACAATTTGAACTAGGTCATTTTAGGAAAATAAGTGAAAAAATGCCTTAGCGAAATAGACTTTTCTATTAATAAAGAACAAACCCTCGAACAACCTGAAGTCAAAGGTGTACGTATGGAATAAGGTACTGAATGACCAATAACTTTCAAGTCCATCCGTATTCAAAACATATCTAAATCATATACCTTAGGCAGGTACAATTCCCCACATGGTAGAATCTTTGGAAGTGTTGGGGGGGGGGGATTACACATTCTGTATGAAAATCGTTACTGTAGGTTATGTAGGATCTCGGGGTGTATCCAGACTTCAAAACATTTATTATTGTACTGTCCCTACACAAAGGAAATCAGAATCGCATGGTATTCGGAAAGGTGTATACAACGAGGAATTGCTATCTATGGAATATTTTTGGACCTGATGCATGAATGAACAGATAGCTCTTTCTTTAGCATTGCTATCTTTATGCAAAGAAAAAGAGTTCAGATTGAAGCACGAGATTCGAAATTAAATGGTATTTTCAGAATAGTTTTTATTATCAATGCAATGTATATTCATTGGTAATTTATAAAGTAATTCAAGTTTGTACTCTTCTTATATGATTGTGGTTAACTGATTTGATGTTGGTGTTAAGGTTTATTTTAAACCAATTGTACACCTACATGATAGATAAATAAAATAACGTAACTCTGCCTGCCTCTTTCTGCGCTCCATAATGCTCTGCTTGCTTTCCAGAGCCTGGCAGCCTTAAAGAATGTGGAAGCGGAGGCAGATGTGGCAGGTGATAGTGGAGTGACCACATGACAACAGCATCTCTGTTGTTAACACGCACCACTTGCTTCTACATTCCTGCTGACTGTGGGAGCCAGATTGGGAAGGTGAGCTCGTTTTGTGGACAACAGGGCAGAGTGTGTGTATCCCCATCTGGGGACACCCAGGCACGTTTTCCCCACCAGGAAGGAAGCACTAGCTCACAGGAGACCAGAACCTTGCAATCACCTAAGCATCTCATTTTGAAGGCCCTTCTTTCTTCCTCTCTCTTCATCCTGTTGTAACATGCACAGATGCTTAAAGTACTCTGCACCGGAGAGAGCAGGTACCTGTGCCATACAACTGAAAGGCAAACAAAATAGCAAAGTGTTGACTGTCTAAATGCCACATCCATCTCTCTTCCTCTCTCCCTCTCTTCTCTCTCTTTCACTCTCAGAAGAGCAATAGATATGGCTTACTTTGGGTGACATTAAAGCATGGCCATAATTTTTAAAACACGCATTGTCAGTGCCAATAATTTGGGCTTTTGTGGAGGCATAGGAAAGGTACTTCCCAGGCACTGCCATAGTGATATTAACTGGCCATTGATGGTACCAGGTGCAACATGGTTAGAGTACCTGAGCAACTAATAGCAGTGCCTGGCAAATGTGTAAAACCTATAAACAAGCCAACACTCTTGGCTTTGTCAATGCTTGCTTTTAACAGGACTTCGGTGAAGGACACGCAGAGTGCTTCTAAATCAATTGACTGAAGGCAGACCTGGTTAAGGCATTTTTATCACACCATTAGCATGTTTACAACTACAATTAAGTCATTAATTGTGCAGACTGTTTGAAAAAACACTGATAGGCAACGTGAGCACAATGTTTGATGGTAAGGCTTGATTAAAGCAAGATGAAAATGTTCCCATGAGGAGGTTTTTGGGTGGGGAGGGTCAGAAATTGGATGGGAATGGTCATAGGGATTAGCATGGCCATGGGCAGCCAATGGGCGGGCACATAACTAAACATCTACAAGCTGTTTGTCCCTCCTCATAAGCTATGGAACCGAGGGCCCTGTGTCCCATCCTCCATCAAACACCAGGCATCCATGAACATTATTCAGAGAGCGAGAGAGACAAAAGAAAATCAGACGACTAGGAGGTTCTCAGCAGTCTTTATTATCTGTAGTTACAAGACACGCTCTGGACACACTCAAAGACATTTGGCATGTCCCCTGCTTTCATAGTCTGGTGTACACCAAGGTCACATTAGTCATAGCTGGCATGCACAATTTTCTCTGACGCACAAAACTGATTAGCTTATTTTAGACTTGGCTGGACACATTTAGGAAAGTTGTCAACTTCTGCCATCAATGTCTACTCTTTATGTGATTTTCGAGGTCCTGCCAAGTTAGTTAGTGCTTTATACTGTTGGAGAAATAGATTAACTCTATTATATGGTGCCAAATAATACAGCTGGTCTCCCAAAATGGTCTGCATGAAGACCATTGTGCCATCCCCATTAAGAACATGGATAAATGTGTCCGAGTTTCCCCTGCTTTATCTGGCTTCATCATTAATCTTGTCTCCCTTTCCTGCCAAGTTCCAATTTTAGCCTCACAAACCAAATCACTTCAATGCAAGATGCTGCCAAAGACTATCTCTAATGTATCAGCCCCTGTTTCTTGTCTGAAAACTCTTGGCATGAGTCATAGTTTTTCACACCTGGCTTAGAACTGGACACCATTTTGCAATTGAGTTATCCATTTTGAAATATATTTTTGTAACTGTATTAATTCTTCAGGGAACTATAATATATAGTTCTAGAATGTGCACAACCGGTTTTTTGGAACGTGTCGGAGGCGGCCTCTGTTTCTCGTTGGAAACCTCTGGAGGCGTGGCTTGACACGACTTGACACGGCTTGACACGCTGCACTCGTTACAGCGGGTCCTTTCCTCGAGAGCTGCGCAGCCGCTCGATTGCAGCTCCTGTGTGGGTTCCAGGAGGCAGGTTCCAGGCAGCAGAGGCAGCGGCAGTGGTGGAGGCGGTGTCCCGTTGCCCTATCTGTCTTGGCCCTGATTTTGCTGGGTGCTGTGGTCCTGCCTGGTACCCAGCTCACCGAGCGGATCACAGAGGTGAGACTGCTCATTGCACGGCGTGATTATTGCCACCGACATGTCTGCGCTGGCCCCCTCGTGGGTCTATTGCTAGAGTACGCACCTGGGGGGCCTTCCTCTGACATAAATTAGTGCCCCGCGGAGTGAGATATACCCCAGAGTTTGCAGCAGCCTTAAGTTGTCTGGCTTGCAGCTGGTAGGCTGAGTTACGAGCCTTAGATCACGGCTGTTTTCGCTGCTCGCTACCACCTGCTACACTTGGCTGGATTGGCCGCCTGGTCTCACCTGAGGGCACTTTGCTCCATTGTTTTGCACCTGGCTGCTGCTTCTGGTAATTGCTCATTCCCAGATGAGCCTCCAGGGAGCTGCTCCACCTGCTTTGCTGTGCCCAGCACCACACTCAGTTGTTGACCAGCCATGTGTCAGCCAGCCCACAGATTGTCCCTCTGCAAGCAATATTGGCACTTTGGGGCAATCAATAAGCAAGCCCTTATCGATATCTCTCTTACCATCTAGCCCAATTAAGTGCCTGTCGTTAAGATCATAAAAGCCAGAGAGCAACTCAGCGTGACCTACTTGCTTGTCTGACATATGCCACCATCAAAGAAAGGTCAACAACCTGCCTACAACCTGCACAAGCGCACTTGCAAGGCTGCAGCCAGTATAAATAGAGACAAAATGAGCAACTCTAAATCTAAAAAACAGGAGCCCCTTACCACTGGAGCAATAACCAAATATTTTCCATCTACCGAGCAAGTGGGAAAAGCTTCTTCAACTACAAATGAATCTGCACCAGTTATTGCCAACAATTCCATCCCCCAGGACGTTTCCAACTATGGTGACATAGGCCCTCATTCCGACTCAGGCGTTAAGGTGTTTACGGCGCCGTAAACAGCGCCGACCCTTAACGCCTGATTACAAGGTTCCCTTTGCGAGATGGCTTTTAACGGCTGCTTTTTGCAGCCGTTAAAAGCCATGCCACAAAGGGACCTTGGCGATAATTACGGCACCATTCCCCATTCCCATTCCCATTATGCCCTATGGGGCAAAAATGGGAATGGGGAAGGGGCCATTGGTGAATGGGGAATTACCGCCCCACTCACCTTGGAATGGGGCGGTAATTCCGCCATCCACCATGGCGGAATTGCAACCTTAGCGGCATGGACCATGGTGCTAATAGCACCATGGTCCTCCGACAAGGTTGTAATGAGGGCCATAGACAACAACTCACTTCTTGAGCTAGGCCTTTCTATGCAGCGCTCCATGATCCCGGCGCCCACAAATCCACCTGGGACACTTCCCCAAGTTACGAATTTTGAACTTCCGCACTCCCCAAGGGATCAATCGAGCAGTTTATCGGCATCTCCTAACTTACCCATACATCAGGATCCATCTGTTGCTAGTAGCTGTAACAAATCTAACGACACATTATTGCCTAATCCCACAGTAATGGCTGAGCTACAATCATCTATGGCCACCCTACAATTTGCCTTGAAAATTATTTTTAAAATGTGCAGTCACATTCTTGAAAACACCCTAAGATCTGGGCCTGTGGACCAAACAAACGCCAACATTAATGCCGGGGACGCTTTAAACCCTACTCCCGTAGACGACGGTTCCATAAAGCCGGTGCCAGCTCACGATACTAATTCTGCAGAGACCAATAACTCAGATGTATTCTTCTCCCGCAAGCAACGCAGGCTTGCAAGAAGGGTGGCAATGCGCAAGAAGCCTGCGCAGTTGCCTCCCCCCTGCCGTCAACTGCCACTACACGGACTCTCTCTAAGAAAGCCAAAAGGAAAGCTACGAAGGCCATGAAAAGTAAAGCCAATGGCCAAGGAATACTAACTAGTTGGCTTATCCCGGATAACGAAAACGTGTTTTCCAAGAGATGCCGAGATGTCTCTAGATCTGGCGACCTCGCAACTAAATAACGACTTTGACAAGATCTCGTCGACTCTTGACAAAAACCCTGCAACTGTTCCGCCAACCACAGGTATAATGACTACCCCGGCTGCAATAGAGACCAATGCAACTGATCATATGGGAAACTGAATTTGCATCATTAAGAACCTGTACCAACAAAGCAAACGCAATTGGCTCACCAGATTTGATCTCATGACCAGACTACATTCAGTGCCTCAGTTACGTGTTCTTAGATCTGAAGATTTTGAATATGTGGAGCCCCTACACGTGAAAAACTCTAATATGTCTGCTATCCACTGCAAATTCTTACCCACCGCGCAAATGATGCGAAGCTACAAGGAGAGCCTATGAGTGGCGGACATAGAGATTGACGCCGACCCTGACTTGGAAGACCCGAGCTGGCCTAAGCCAGACAGCAAAGAGCTTACTGAAACTTCAGCTGCTTCTTCTTTACCTATGAGCAACCAAGTTCAACTTGCTGATATCCAGAGGGTGTTGTCCTCGCTCGCAGTTTCACTTCCTTTGCCAATCAATAAACAGTGAGATTACACCATTGTATCATGGAACTGTCGTGGCTTTTCACATTTGCTATCCCCAGATGGGTCTTTTTCTTTTTTGACTGGGCACTCTTGCATATGTCTTCAAGAAACCTGGCTAATCTCCCCTGTTATACTTAACAGGTATCAGATATATCAGTCTCCAGCCAAGAAAGGTTTAAGGGGACGACCCTTCAAGGGGTTAATAGTGGGAATCAGACTGTCCATTAATTCTAGTCAAATGAAAACCAAACAAGAGAACAACATCATTGCCATCGAACTTGTTGGATCCTTTGATGAGTCTATCGATAAAATACTTCTCATTACCATATACAATCCACCTGGCACCCACTCTACCGAGGCCATCCAGGAGGCCCTTCATGACCTTCTTATTCATTGGTCTATGACAGCCGGGAACAAATCTGTCATTATTACAGGCGACTTCAATTGCCGTTTGAAATATCTGGCGGGAACTACCATTAATCCCCGATTAAAATTGGTAAGTGAGATTCTCAATCTCTCCCCCGATTCTGAAGATTTAGGCTGGTCAAACTTCTTTCGCAATTGGGACATGGAAATAATCAATGGCAGATCACTCAGTGACTACCCTGGTAAGTACACCTGGAGTAACGGCCGGGCACACAGCACAATCGATTACGTGCTAGTTAGCCCGGACATAGCCTCGCAAGTTAAAGACCTGAACAATAGCCCAAATACGTGGAGCGATCATAGCTCTCTCGCATTATCAATAACTGCCGATGACCCATGGGTGACATTAAAGTCAATCAGGCAGGGAATCGTATCTACTGGCATGCAAAGAATATCTACAACGCGGCGCACGCCGCACAATCGGAGCTAACATATGTCCCCCATGATTTTACCTCACTCTCTGTTAATGAGATTGAAAGGAGGATTGCCTCTTTTGCTTTCGTTCACTCCACCATCTCTACCAAAACGATAGTCATTGTTGACAGACAGAGCAAACCTTTTGACATACTTATAAGAGATGCTAAACGAGATCTAAGAGCTTATTTATTTATTAAATTTATGTAGCGCGCAGGCAGCCCAGGGGCATTGTGGCACTGTTACTTGCAAGGAAGACTTAGTTACAATGTGAGCAGGTTGTGCCTTGGGTTACAGTAAGGCAGTGACCTGTGATCAGATATATCACATAATACATCATACAATACAATTATGAGGGCTAGGCCATGTAATTGTTAGATGAACAGGGTCGTTTTCAGGGTTTTCCGAAAGGCGGTCAGTGAAGGTTCAGAGCGCAGGGAGCTAGGGAGGGTGTTCCAGTGTACGGCAGCGAGGTATGGGAAACTGGAGCCCCCTGCTCTGGTCCTTTTTACCCTGGGTACTGAGAGCATGCTGGCATAGGGTGATCTAGTGGGTCTTGTGGAGGAGACCAGGTGGATCCTCTGCGAAAGGTACATTGGGGCGGCAAGATGGACACATTTGTGGGTGATGCTTAGAGCCTTGAATAGGATCCTCTCCTTTATGGGGAGCCAGTGGGAAGCTTTTCTGGCAGCGGTGATGTGCTCTCTCTTGGCAATGCCTTGTGCAGCGCGTAGGGCACTGTTCTGTATTACTTGGAGCTTCTCAAGATTTTTGTTGGAGGTCCCAAGGAAAAGAATATTGCAGAAATCAAGTCGCGAGCCGGTTATGGCCCTGGCTATGTTAGTGCAGGTGTCTTTTGACAGATAAGGTCTGATTGCGTTAAGGAGTTTTGCATGGTAAGCGGCCGAGGAGGCAATGGCGTTTACTTGTCTGGTCATGGATAGATTGGAGTCTAAGTAGACGCCTAGTGTTTTTACCGTGTCAAGTACTGGGATCGTGATTGAGTCAATGGTGAAATGGCTGAACTGAGCGTCAAGTTTCTTGATGGTATCAGGGGAGCCTACGAGTAGGAGCTCAGTTTTGTCGGAGTTAAGGCAGAGGCCGTTGATAGCCATCCACATTTGAATTGTGTTGTAGATGTTGTTGAGGGTAGCAGAGTCCGTGTCATAGTCGCCTGTCAGAGTAAGAAGGATCTGTGTGTCGTCGGCGTAGTTGGTGTAAGAGATGCCCATGGCGTCAAGGATGAGGAAGAGGGGGCGGGTGAAGATGTTGTAGAGGGTGGGGGAGAGGCAGGAGCCTTGGGGCACCCCACATAGCATGATAGAGGGTGATGCAGTGGCTAGGTCAGAGAAGACCTGCATGGTCCTGCCTTGGAGGAAGGAGGTGATCCATGTAATGGCTTCTTGAGAGAAGTTGGCTGTGGAGGAGAGGTGGTGGCAGAGGATGTCGTGGTCTACAAGATCAAAAGCTGCCGAGAGATCCAGGAGAAGGAGCAAGACAGGTTTGCCTTGGTCCCTTGCGTCGTCCATTTGGTTTTTTAGGTCGAGTAGGGCGGTCTCTGTCCCATGCCTAGGGCGAAAGCCGGATTGTCTCAGTCCAAGGAGGTTCTGTTCTTCGAGGAAGTGCTGGACCTGCAGGTAGGCTGCTTTGTCTAGAATCTTGAGGAGGAAAGGGACAGTGGTGATGGGGCGGTAGTTATTAGGGGAGGTGGGGTCAAGTGTGGGTTTCTTTATGAGGGGTCGGACCCATGCTTCCTTTAGGCAGGCGGGGACTCTCCCAGTGGTGAAGGAGGCGTTGACAAAGGCTGTTAGAAAAGGGGCCAAGGTGTCTGCGCAGTCTTTGATGATGGAGGCAGGACAGGGGTCGCCTTTGCAATTGGAGGGTTTTATGTTTTTCATAATGTTGATCATGTCGTTTTCTTGGACGGTTTTAAACAAGAAGGTGGGTGGGGCCTCAGTGGGTGATGGGGGCAGTGGTGGTGGGGAGGGTGTAGTGTGGGTGGAGAGTGTTAGTTTGGTGTTCAAGATTTTGGCTTGGAGAGAGCTGATCTTATTGCGCATGGCTGTTTGGATGTTGTCACACCATTCTTTGTCCTTAGTGAAGTTTTGGGGGGTGGGTGTGGGGTTCTCAAGTTCCCTGAAAATGGCGAACATTTCCTTGGTGTTCGACTTGGCCTCAGCAATTCTCTCTTCGAAGGATTTAGCTTTGGCTTTAATGATGGCTTTCTTGTAATTAATTGCAAGGGATTTGAAGTTGAGTTTGTCTTTCTCATCCCGTGATGTTTGCCAAAGAGCTAATGCTGCCCGTTTGTCGGAGCGTAGTTTTAGAAGGTCTTGGGTGAACCACGCATTAGCGTGTCTAGTGGGTTTGGTTTTCCGAAGTTTAAGTGGGGCGATGGTATTGATTGCTGCTGTGATGGCCGTATCATAATTTTTTGCCAGAGTTTCCGGGTCGTTGGAGAATGGGGCTGTGAAGGCAGGTCCCTGTAAGAAAGGTAGGAGTCTTTCTTTGGTCAGTTGACGGGCACTCCTTGTAAGGGCAGGAGGCAAGGGAGGAGGGGGGTGGGATGTGGTTGTAGTGGTGGGGATGTTAAAGGTGATGGTGTGGTGGTCGGACCATGGGGTGGGGGTGTTGCCCGTGACTGTGATGGGGCAATTGTGGTGGGCGATCCAGTCTAGTGATCTGCCTAGGGCGTGTGTGGGGTTGTTGATGGTGTTGACGAATCCTAGGGTGGCTAGAGCTGTGTCAAGTGCTTTGGCTGTAGGGTCTTTGGCGTCATTCAGGCCAAGGTTGATGTCTCCAAGGAGAATGGCTTTGGATGACTTTTTGAGGTTGTCCGCCAGGAGGTGGGTGATGGAGGCCTGGAAGTCTCCTAGGGGGCCTGGTGGTCGATAGATGAGGTGTAGGGTGATGGTGCATTGGTGCGAGATGGTGAGTTTTAATTGAAGGTAGTCGCTGTTATTGTTGATAGTTTTGTCAGCCCTTCTGATGGTGATTGAATCTTTGGCTATGAGTGCGACACCGCCTCCGGTGGTCATGCGATCTTGTCTCGTGATGGCATAGCCAGGTGGGAGAGCGAGGGATAGGGCGGGGCCTGAGGCTTCATGTAGCCAAGTTTCGGTGACCATTAGAAGATCTAGATCTAGGGTGGTAATAAGGTCGTGGATGTCTAGTGCATGCGCATTGATGGAGCGGGCGTTGATGAGGGCACATTTGAGGTGCGGTTCAGGGGTGACATTGATGGTCGGGGGTGGCCTATCCGAACCGGTGGGAGGCATGTTTCCTGGGGTCATAGACACAGATAAAGTGGCATTTGCATCATTAGGTAGCAAGGCAGTGGTAGAAGAATTGCAAATAGCGGTAGTTTCATTCAAACCAGTGGGGGGCATGTTTTCTGGGGTCATAGGCACAGATAAAGTGGCATTTGCATCATTAGGTAGCAAGGCAGTGGTAGAAGAATTGCAAATAGCGGTAATTTCATTCAAACCAGTGGGGGGCATGTTTTTTGGGGTCATAGGCACAGATAAAGTGGCATTTGCATCATTAGGTAGCAAGGCAGTGGTAGAAGAATTGCAAATAGCGGTAATTTCATTCAAACCAGTGGGGGGCATGTTTTCTGGGGTCATAGGCACAGATAAAGTGGCATTTGCATCATTAGGTAGCAAGGCAGTGGTAGAAGAATTGCAAATAGCGGTAATTTCATTCAAACCAGTGGGGGGCATGTTTTCTGGGGTCATAGACACAGATAAAGTGGCATTTGCATCATTAGGTAGCAAGGCAGTGGTAGAAGAATTGCAAATAGCGGTAATTTCATTCAAACCAGTGGGGGGCATGTTTTCTGGGGTCATAGACACAGATAAAGTGGCATTTGCATCATTAGGTAGCAAGGCAGTGGTAGAAGAATTGCAAATAGCGGTAATTTCATTCAAACCAGTGGGGGGCATGTTTTCTGGGGTCATAGACACAGATAAAGTGGCATTTGCATCATTAGGTAGCAAGGCAGTGGTAGAAGAATTGCAAATAGCGGTAATTTCATTCATACGTGTGAGTGACACATTAACAAGAGTCTTAGACATTGTATCCAATGCAAATGGCTCACGGTGGTGCTTGATAAGTGGGGTCAGCTTCGTTGTGTGGATTAGTTTGTGGTATAGATGCAGTACTGGGGAGGTGGCCTTTCGGTTAGTTGTAGCTATGGTTCTCGACTGTAGGCGTGCATTGCGTGCACTTGTGGGGATGGGCAGAGTGACCAATACGCTAGGTAGAGTACGTGTGCGTAGACGGTCTCGCCTTTTTGCGAGTGTGTGGGGTAGTTCCGGAGTGCGGGACTCCTTACCTTGTGATTCCAGCAAGAGTCCGTGGTAAACGGCAGACTTCGAGCAGCGAAGAGCTGCAAAGAGGAGTGCAGGCCTTGTCCTCTGGCCTTCTCCTTGCGGCTTCGCCTGGCGGTGAGCCCCATCTCTCTTTATGGTGGGGGAGGTGGAGCCGGCAGGGCGGGAAGCCGTATGAGGCTGCGGGCGGGAAGCGGCGCCAAATTCAAAAGATCCTTTGTCGGTGCCCATGCCTTCCAAGCTGCGATTCGCAATGCTAAATCTACCTGCTCTTCTCTGGCCTTAGATAACTCGACACACAGATTACTCAAGAATAAATACAACGCCTGGATCAAGTGTATAAAAAGAGCAGAGAAAATTGGCCTTTGACAGAAAATGGTCAAAGTGATGTGCTAAAAAAATACCCGAAACATCTGGAGCTTATTGGAAGAAGCCAGGGGCGATGGGGCAACACCCATGATTAATCCTATCAGCGCCCAACAGTGGACGGCCTTTCTCCTGACCCGCAACATCCCAGCTGGAGAGGAGGAGCAGTGCGCCACTTTTATTGTTCCCCCGAAACTCCCATTTACTGTCACAACTGACCAATTAATTATTAAGATCAAACGTCTGAAATCCTCTAGAGCGCCTGGCCCTAATGGCTTGGCAAATGTGGTTCTCAGAAGTAATCCGGAATTCTGGGCACAGCTATTGACAATTCAGTTTGACAAAATAATGGCGACAGGTGAAATCCCTGCCTCCAGGCAAACCTCCTTTCTAATTCCGATATTTAAGAGGGGATATACGATGCATCCTGGAAATTAAAGAATACTGTTCTGGTAAACTGTTTGCTTCACTTCTACTGGAGAAGCCGGAGCAGTGGGCTGACAAAGCAGGCATATTGAATCATTTCCTAAGTGGTTTTTAGAAAAGGCTATACAACCACCCAAAATGTGATAATCCTAGATCTCCTATGAACCAGGGCCAAGAAGAATAGCAATCCCCCAATTCATACCCTGTTTATCGACTTCCGAGCCTCCTTCGATCTAGTACCCCGTTCTCTACTATGGCGAAAACTGGAACTACTGGGCGGCCTTGAGGAACTACACTACTACCTGAGGCTTCTACATCATAACACCACTGTCAGACTTAAACTGGATTCCCAGGGCACAATGACTGACCTAATCGCCCAGAACAGGGGAGCCAAGCAGGGCTGCGTAACAGCCCCATTCCTGTACAATCTATTTACTCACAACATCCCAGCAGCAGTTTCAGCAGCGCATAATTGCCCCCCTAAAATTGGATCCGATCACTCCCCTGTTCTTGCCTATGCCGATGATCTCATCATAATGGATCATACATTTAGTGGGTTACACAGTTCGGCTACCACACTCTGGGACTATGCAGAGTCTAATGGCCTTATCATCAATCAAGAAAAGACACAACTGATGGTATTCTCAGGAAGGAGGCTTGCTCGACCGAAATTAATCATTCAAGATCACGAAATAAAATACACTCCAACTTACAAATATCTGGGAGTAGAAATCGATGCTACCGGCGATTATATCTCCTGTATTAAATCACGCACAACTAAAGCTGTGCAAGTAACAGCCTTGATCCATCGATTTTCAACCAAGAACTGTTACTATGCAATAACATGTTTTTTTCAACTATATATGCAGGTCCTTGCTCCCATGGTGGTCTATGGCTTAGATGCGTTGCTATCCATTGATCTGAAATGGCTCCAATTGGTGGAGGGAAAATTCTGGAGTAGAATACTGGCCCTTCCACAATGCACACTCATGGCCATAATCAGGCTCGAATTAGGTCTCATATTTCTAAAATCGATTGTGATGAAAAGAAGAGCCGAGATGTATCGTAAGATGTGTAAAAACCCGGTGAACTCTCTTATGGCCTCCATCTATCTAGAACTTTCCAAAGAGTCATGCAATTACCCCTTTTAAGTGAAAATGGAATCCTTCTATAAGGCTATATGTTGGATTCCCAGATGGAGTGGAACCAGCGACTCTATGCAAATTGCCTTGTCCAAACGGGTTGATCTCTGGGACTGGCTGGAAAACTATGAGCACTTGAACACACTCAAAAATACCAGTTTGTACATGATATGTTATATTCATTTAAGAACACCCAGAACTATATGAATCTGTGCTCTTCCAGTAGACTCAGACGTTTTCTTCTTCTATTGAGAATAAACCATCTACCGGTCCTTGCCAACAAAGGATGTTATAACCAATTGACCCCAGGAGGTAGATTCTGCCAGGTGTTTAAAAATACCCAAATCATCGAAACAGCTAATCACTTATTGTCGGCGTGCCCATCCATGCTAAAAGCATATAGTTTGCACTATGGTAATTATGTTCACGATCCGGAATCCATCAAGGAACCTATATTTTGGTATTATTGTGTGAACTCAAACAACCTAAAAAAACATATGGCAATGTATATTATATGGCTCAAAATTGAAAAACTGTTGGATATATCTATTTAAGTTCTATGTATCTGCCCACAGTGATTAATTTGTATTCTTGCTTTCACTTTAATAACCACCTGTAAGTTTACCACTTTCTAAATAACTGTTTTATACAGTTTTGGTGTAATATCACACTAGCCAATTACATTACATTTCTACTGCTTTATTCAAAATTTGATAATTTATGGTATTTACTTCTATGTGCTCCTAATTTTTCCTTTTTCAAGAATTATGCTATCCATTGAATTTTTCTCTTTACTTTTCTTCTGTTCTGATTTTATATAATCATGTGAAAAGTTTAAATATAAACTGTAACACATTATTAAATAAATTAAATAAAACATTATTTATTTATTTAAGCATCTCTTACTGTGTATCTCTTATTCATAATATAGCTTTACACAATTATGTATGAGATATTTAAAGCAGCCTTCATTTCCTGGGTCATCCTAACACAAATATGCACAGTACCATGTGTAGTTTTTGCCTCAAATAAAGGCACTATAATCCTGATTTCTGCAATAAAGAACCATTTGATCTGCCGATCATGATATCTATACTCAGTTGAGGGGGGAGGGGTTGGCACCCCTATACATTTCCCCCCTCTGGTCGATATTTGACCAGTGCTCAATATTCGACCACTACACCCAGTGTCCACCCTCCCCCATATGCAGTGTACCTATGCATCCGTATCTCAGTCACTCCCTCAATCTAATGCTCTATCTCAACATGGGAGGTATCATAAAATACACTTCTAAAGAATCAACAGTGTCTTCAACCATATTGTAGTCTCCTAATCTAAGATATATATGTATCTCTTTTCTGTCAAAAGACCCCTACATATGTTTCACCCTCTTTTAATCTTTGTATGTACGTATCCCCAAAGAATAACTTTGTTTGCTCCTGTCTGTTATCCAATTAAATATTATAATAACATGCATAACAAGTGATTTCAGCCACCATGAGAATCGGGAGAGATCATTTAGAACAGTTGCTCATTCCTTTACGGAACCCACCAGCCCATTTTCTACTGTTCCTTCCACATACAACATTTGATTAATTATATACATTTTCTTCTTCCTCCTACCCCACGACACTTCCTTGGTCCCTGCCCTCTCTACATGAACAAGTGACAAAGGAAACATTTTCTCTGTGGTTGTGTTATTCTTCACACAAGTAGAATTACATGGTCTCCTTCTTTATGATAAAAATAATACAAAGACAAAACAAACAACATAAGAAATTTAAAAAAAAATGTTTCTTCAAAAAAGGATGCTGTCTTCTTTAGCCGCTCTCTTTCCTTCTTCTTGGCATATTCGTAGCTGTTATGGTTTCTTGCTCCCTGTACAAACCAAAATAGAGGCAAAGTCATGATAAGCTAGGCAAGCGATCAGTTATTTCTTTAAAATAGCCCTTTATTTTTCCTTTAACATGATGTTGCTGAGGACATCTCTTGGTATCCTCAGCCAAATAAAATGCAGGTTTGCATTCCTGAAAAATAAAATGATGGTGCACTTTTAGTCTCTTTTGAATGGTCATAAGTGTAGTGACAGGCCTGTTTTTAATCTCTTCTGCTATGCTGAAGATTTTCTCTATACTTTTCAAGTCCTGCTCCTGATAGCGTGGGACAGCAGTCTCTTCTTTCTGTTGAGACATAATTAACATTTTCTGTTACCCTTCCAACACCAATCTTACCTACCTCTGGTATTTGGAAACGAGCACTGATCCTGTTAAGTGCATTAAAGTATGGCATATAGGCATAAACTGTTTTGCCTATCCTTAAAGTTTCATGCATTTGCCAAATGTACATATTTGACATTCCTTATCATCAGGATTACAAAAACATTACTCCACCTTTTATCCCTTAGTACCTTTTTTCTGTACTCACCTGGGTCGTCTTACTCCTAATAATGATCAATAAGGTTATTCACACACTTACTGTGTCAACTGGTACTTAACTTTTCTTTCTCTACTTGTCGCCTAGTCCTTACTTTTGTCATAATGTTTCTTCCCATTATATTGCTATACTCCAATAAGGCCAACTAGGCATTCCTCCCATTCTCCAAAAATGACAATTTCTTTCATATGTGATACATAAATCAACATCTTCATATAAACTAAAACAATGTTTTTTTGTGCAATTCTACTAAAAGTTCTCTCATACTGTTAGATCAATCTTAGCCATCCATACCTTCTTGGTCTTTCATTAATCACATTTTATTTTTATCAATTATACTATATTGATCAATTTAAACAAGCACCATCCATTGCTGTTCATTTTTTGAAAATCTGAATATTTTATCCACACCTTCCTCCATCACCCTTGTCTCAAAATGTTATTTTTTGTTGGTCCTTTATTTACACCTTCTATCAACTTGTGTTTATTGTTGCTTTAATATCCATGCATTCATCATTTTCTATTTACTTAGTTATTTCACCCCCTGGATTGACGTCAATCCTTTGGTTAGGCAATTCTTACTTCAGCGCTTTTAGTTTTAACTGTTTATTGTTATCTTATATTAAATAGTCTAACCACAACACAAACTCTTATATTTTACATATTATAATCCCTTACATGTGTGTACTTTTATTTTGATCCCCTGTGTACATTTTACCTCCACTGTTTTAGTGGAAATATTGTCTTCTCTTTTGTTACCCCTTCTGGGAATTTGATGCACACTCTCCTACCTGGCCTTGCCAGTAGGAATCCTTACCACTCTTATATGAAGCTTTATAGTGTGAGGCCCATAATGTTCCTAACTGGTAGTTCTAATGTAAAGCAAAAGCATCCTATATGTGTGTGTGTATTCTCATTGCAGTATTGAATTCCTTCTCTGACTACCTAAATGTGTTTTTATTTGAATTGAGCCTGAGATCCATTCATTTCCTGTAATTCCACAAGATTGTGTATGTGTGTGTATGTTTGTGTGTGTGTGCCTGTGTGTACGTGGATGTGTGTGCACGTGTTTGTGCATGTGTGTGTGTGCGTGCGCATGTGTGCATGTGTGTGCACGTGTGTCACTCCCCCTCTCCTTATAAGCATATCATGACAGGGACTCTAACCTAATTATCTCTATTTTTCCCCAATCTCATGAAAATGTCTTCTCTTTTCATATCTCCGAATTCTACTTCTCTTTACTTCTCCCAATAAATCAATTATTCATGCATAATAGTAATCCATATCATGCTCAATAATTGTGCCAAGCCTTCCTTGTTTTTCCTTGTCAGTTCCTAGCCTGCTTTTACTTATTCATGAATATGTTTAATTGAAACAAACCTTGCAAAAAATCTAAAAATTGCACTCCTTATTCTTGAAAATCATACTAATCAGGCTGTCTGCTCTATAAAAAATATGTGTTTAACCTAATGGCACCCTCCTTTATATGTTAAGGCCTTAAAAATACTAGTGTCATTTCTTGTGTGTCTTCATAACTAATCCCTAAACTAGCGCATGCTATCTCCTTAGTTATTTATTGAGATCTCTCCTCAATAAAACTGTTAAATATATCATGCTTTTTTAAAATCTATATTGTGTGTAACCTCAGCCTTTGTGCGTTTGAGAGTATTTCCTCTCATTACTTACTGCTTCCCCATTCTAAATTCAAAGGTTTGCAATAATAAATGCATTTTTAACATTGTTGCTTCAAAAAGGTGTTTTTATTAATTCTTGCTATTCCCCATAAATATTCACTGTGCTTAATCTAGTATCATTTAACAATGTATTAATCTACTTTTTAATGTAATTTGCACTCATAATGACATTTTTATTCTCAGTGACATTTTTCAAAAATTGTGTGATTTTAAGCATATATTTTATTTGTAATGCTCTGTGCTGTACAGTGGGGGAGATGCTGCCCCCCCTTTTGAAGCTTGTCTAATTTGCTGTGGTTTTGGTGCATATGCTTGAGTCTGCATGTGTAATATCCTTATGACTTTGTACTTTATTGTGGTACCTATCCCATCCGTCCTCTCTTTGTCCTTAATTACCAATATTTTGACGTTCTGGTTACTTATAGCACTCTCCTCTGCTTTCATTTGCATTCTCTGTCTTACTTTAACTCTCCTAATCATGTAGTGTCCCTTTCTCATCCCCCTTCTCTCCTCCCGTAATCACGTTCCCATTTCCTTCTGCTGACATACTTCCTTGCCTTTTGTTTCAAATTCTATGAAAATAAACTGTGTGCATCTGCTCTTCCTTTTGGTAGCGCACTGAAACCTTTTGGCGAAGCACCTTTCCCTTTTGTTCCCATTTATTTTCCATTAATGTGTATAGATTTTTTTAATGGCTTCTTTTCCTTGCCTTTTCCTCATCTGTGTAATTGGCCCATGCATGCTTTATGATATATGCTCTTTCAAGATATCCCATTTATCCCTAATAAAAAATGCCTATATTGCTATAAAATGAGATTAACAAATCAGGGGTACTCTAGTGTGTCCCTAACAGATAAAGTATCTAACATTAACTCCAAAATAACTACAAACCCCTTAAAATGGGAAGTGGCTTGTGTGATTTAAAAATGGGACCTCCTTAGCTCACATATGTGCAATGGCTGGGGACAACTTCTAGTGTAAAAGAGTAAACTCACAATATGGTTTAATCACATATAGTTTCCTTGGCAAAACAACAATCTTTCAAAATATATACCTTTGATTAACTAAACAACCAGGGGTTTAACTATCCCACAATGTTAAATCATTCAATCAAGTGCTTCTCTAGCACCTGGCTTCAACGAAACATGCACAATTACCTTGAAAAAATGCTGTTCTCAAAACCTATTCAATTGTTCATTTCTTCAACTGGTGTTTGTCATACGGACCTACAGCTGAGCTTCCCTATTCAAATAACACAAGCAATACTTGTGTGTATCACATAAATCCCTAAAAAACAAAATTCTGTTCAAGGAGTTCTGGTTCAAGGCTATATTTCCATAAGGGTGTGCGTCAGCCCTGGCTCACTTACAACCTTTGTACACAAAAAATGAATATTTCAAAAATGCACAAATAAATCACTACTTGTTCCGAGAAAACCAAAAGCCACACATTTTAAAAAACAAATCTGGCTCTGTTCTCAATTTATTCCATGCATGCTCATACATGCATCAGCTCTGGCCCTGCTCATTCCCACCAATTTTGATCATATATTCATGAAATTATATTTCTTTTTCTGTTTCAATGTTAATACACCTACATACATTTGTCATTTCTCTAAGCTTCCCATAATTTCACTAGTGTTTTATAAAAGTATGGTCACTTTTACTAAAAAAACACAGCATATACCTCTTTCTTTATGCAAAACGGATTCATAGCCGCTTTAACTCACAGGGCTATCTCATGTTTTCGAATACAAACAGCTCTGTTTTTCTACAACGATGAATCACTTCCTGGCTCCGTGTCAGCCCTTATCTTAGCTTTGAAAAGGAGCCGTGGTTTACTTGAAAGGCACAGCGCTTTTGAAACATAAATCTCACTCTGCATACTGTGCGTGGTTTCTATCAACTATGCACATATTGTGCTTTTTAAAATGAATACATTTCTATCTTCTTTTTTGTTCTTAGAGCATGCCATGTACAAACTGTCTTGGTTTGTTCAAAGAAAAAATTAAAACACTATTGTTTTAGCTCACAACCCAGCTTTAAGGAAAGCTTTCAACTGCACACTCCACTAATCAGAAACAAATGCTTGCAAAATCTGCCACTTCTGTCTTAATCATCCTTTGTTTATGTGTTCTGCTAATCAGATTTCAATCGTTCAAAGATTTCCAATCTGTCAAGAGCTTTATCTTTGTGCATATGTCATTTCCATTTCTCTTTAATTCTTTACTTGATTTCACTCCCTTGTTTAAAAAGTGTACTGGAGAATCACAATTGACTGCCTATTCTGACCAGATCCTTAAATAAAGCCTCCATTTTTTAAATTTAAATCATCACTTTTAACATTTTTAAACAACAAATATGAGCGAACATCATCAATCACTGATCAAGCCACTAATTTCAATAGCCTATCTATTCTCTTGATTGGCACCAATCACTTTGCTATGCTCAATCAATGTTGCTCCTCAACTTTTTCAATTTCTTCATAACTTCTATCGCTCTTCGATATTTTTATTCAACCAAGAACATACTGACTAGTCGACATTACACATTAATAAACACTATGATCACCATTTTCTTCTCTCTCCTTTTCTTATACCCTATATAGGGTTTGAGACGTCACCTTACATAAACCTGTTTATGCATTATATGTTTCTGTTCTACCCCATTGGGATTTGAAGCGTCTCCTTCTGAAACTTTCTTGAGCCATGACTATAGGTGCTACCTTTCATTTTCACAATTATTCCCTGTTACTCAAAAAATTATCACAATCCCCTTAATATGTACATGAACATGTTTTATTAATTTTCTTTTGCCTCAGTCTTTCATAAAACATACCATAATTCATAGTTGCCAGGTGTGCTATGCTGACGGTCATGAGGAGACACCCCTGACAGAAATGAGACTATACTGCAGTTTGGCACTCACCTTATCATCTTTTTCAGGCATCTCCCCCTGTCTGCCAGCACATCACTATGAAACCTGGGTCCTTGTCCCTGAATTTTATGAAAGACTAGAGCCCCATATTGGCTGTGCCACTTGAAGTGAGGGCCCTGGTCCCCATCCTCCATCAAACACCAGGCATCCATTAGCATTCCTCAGAGAGAGAGAAACAAGAAAAATGAGACATCTAGGAGGTTCTCAGCAGTCTTTATTAGGAGTAGTTACAAGATATGCTCTGTACACACTCAAAGACATTTTGCCTTTTCCCTGCTTTTATAATCTGGTGTACACCATGCCCTCATTAGTCATAGCTGACACCCACAATTTTCTGTAATGCATAAAACTGATAAGCTTATTTTAAACTTGGCTGGACACATTTATGACAGTTCTCAACTTCTGCCAAAAACATCTTCATCACAACAATGTCTACTCTTTATCTGATTTTCAAGGTCCTGCCAAGTTAGTTAGTCCTTATACTGTTGGAGAAATAGATTAACTCTATTTTATGGTGCCAAATAATACAGCTGGTCTTTTAAAATTGTCTGCATGAAGCACATTGTGCCCTCTTCATTAAGAACATGGATATATGTATACAAGTTTCCCTTGCTTTATCTGGCTTCATCATTAATCTTGTCTGCTTTCCTGCCAAGTTGCAATATTAACCTCACAAACCAAATTACTTCCCTGCAAGATGCTGCCAAAGACTATATCTAATGTATCAGCCTCTGTTTCTTGTCTGGAAACTCTTGGCTTGAGTCATAGTTTTTCACACCTGGCTTACACCTGGACACCATTTTGTACTTGAGTTATTCATTTTGAAATATATTTTTGTCTGACACTGTATTAATTCTTCAGGGAGCTATTTTTTATTTATTTAAGCATCTCTCACATTGTATCCCTTATTCATAATATATATTTATACACTTATGGTATGTATGTGATATTTAAAGCACCCTTCATTTCCTGGGTCACACTAACCCAAATATGCGCAGTGCCATGTGCACTTTTTACCTTAAATAAAGGCACTATAATCCTGATGTCTGCAGTAATAAAACCATGTGATCTGCTTATCATGTTATCTTGACTCAATTGAGGTAGGAGGGGTTGGCAACCCCTATACACTATTTCTGCTTATCTGTACTAATGCAACATTAAGACTGACACCTCCAAGTCTGTGTCCACCGTCTCGCTTAAGGATCTTGAATAATTGCTAATACATCACATTTTTGTGCAACCTATACTGTTTGCAAGGATGCTAACAAGGTGCTTTCTACCCTATCTCAAGAAGCACACATTCTTCATTTGTTGTACAATGCATCCTGCTTGGTGCTGGTTGCCCTGCTCCCTTTCACCCCTTTCTCTCTGCAACAGGTGTGTGTAAATTAACCTAACCACACCTCCTTTTGACATGCACATCAGCATGCACTATACCCAAGCTGAAAGTAACAGTCCCCCAATCTCAGATCATTTGTCAACTTGGCGGTCTGCCACAAAAGCAGAACTGTAAACCAACGCTGTCAAAAGTGAACCAGTGTGATATTCTCAAAGGCATCCCCTGAGGGCCGTCCCCAGACATAAACAGTGATCACACTTCAAGCTACTTTAAACAGGCCACTGTAGGCTGCATCCTGGCGCGTTCCTCCCCGACCGGTTTGGTTTTCACACTTCTACCAAATAAACACTAATGCCTAACAAATCACCCAATGCAAAATACTATAATCAAATATAAAGGCGGACGCAACAAACTCAGACTTAGCTCAGTGGATTAATGTACTTTTTTCACAGATATGTGTGTGCAAATCACAAGCCGAACCCTTGAAGGGGCGGCTCAGCCATTAATGCTTTCAAAGCCAATAACGACCAACAAGTTGGGCACTCAGAAGTAATGCACGTTTGAATTAAGCAACCAACAGCCTATATTCAGGGCACAAACATTATTCGATACCTAGCTCTGCTTGTCAGTCCTGCCGACACCACTGATGATCTGCCCCCCACCCATGTGTCACCCTCCAGCACGGATCACAGCGACAACCCACACTTTCAAACACAATGTAAAAATCCACCCAAATGCTGATCCTTGGGATAAAGCATTTCTTGAGTGTGTTTATGTAAAATATAGCACAGGGCTATTAAGGGATTAAATGTAGGCAAAACATACAATGCTGTCCCCTAATACATATTTGTAGTCCTCCCTCACTGTAGAAGATGGACTATTTATAACTTCCTCCCTAACCAAAAGTTGTGACTGGAATAGTACCAACAACATATGATTTAATGGGACAGCAGTGGATTTTTCCTGCCTTATAAGCAGACCTATAGAAAAATAACTATTATTTGGAAAGTTGTTCATGATTATAAAATTAATTTTGATAAATATATCCTTTTTATTAAAATTTGTGTAATGGATTCCTTTTTTACAACGAAATCAAAATGATGCAAAAAACTGCAATTTTAGAAATGACTTTTATCAAAACGTAACATTCTAAGTTTGGATCTGATATACCAATATAAAACTGTAAACAAGTACATTTCAAGATGGCGGCTCTGTAGGAAAAATAAAATGGCTTACAAATTCAGCAAGCTAAACAGTGCAAAAATGGGTGTGTTTGAGGGAGGTTGGGAGGAAATGGGAGGAAATTCATATAGCTTTCACTTAGAGATGGGCGTGAAATGGGTGGGACACTTAGCCAAAGAACACAAATCCATCCTCATATGTCATCTGCTTTGTAAAGCATTGGAGAACCTCATTCAAAGCCCCCACTTCAAGCTCTTATGTTAAATATTTTATTTTGATGACAATAGTTTTGGCTTAAAGGTAGCGCTTTCAGCATCACACTTAATAGCCCAAACCAAAAATGGCCGGTACATACAGTACAGTGGCGTAAAGTCACCAAAATCGAATGGGAAATGCAAGCAACACCAGATGCCCTTTGACCCCCATATGAATCCCAGAAGTTGACATTAGACAACATTGAGCCCAGATTTTGTAGATTTTGTAAACAATTTACATGGTAATTAGCAGCTGCAGAGTGTTATAAACAGAGACTGATGCAAACAGCAGCCTTTCCATGACCAAAAGACAACTTTTAAAAATGAGACTATTTTAAAGTGAGACTGCTAAAGATCGACGTCTCCAAGATTGACTTTAAATATTTGTCTTTTTTTGAGTTCAAAGGTTTACTTTGAAAAGTTGACTGCTTTGAAAGTCGACCCACTTTTTTTAAAATTGTGCTTTTTATTATCAAGCCGCTCAACACCAAGCCCTCCATTGCCTCTTCCCAATTTCTCCTTTCCGCATACTTGTGACTTTTTCAAAGATTCTTTAAATGAGTTTGCTACTGATTTCGGAATTTTGTTACCTGTATTACCTATTTGTCGACTTTTTGCCGACTTTTTACTCTATCAACTTTTGAACCGTTCAGTCTTGACCATGGCTCATTTTTTGCCATGTCCATTTTTAAAGTCCACCTTTGAACTTGCAAAAACTGACGGCATAGCTACTTTTGAAGTATACAGATATCTCTAAGAAGTTAACAAAATGGCAATTGAAATAAAAACTGCCGAACTCAAGTTTTTGAAGTTAATTGGAGTTTTAACGAAAAGGGAAAAAGTTGCATAAAACAAGAATCAGCAACAAAGTTCAACAGTTTTCATAAGTAGCTAAAATAGATGACCGTGTGATAGCCAACTGAGAAAAACTGGCCGCAACCGGATGAGAAATGTGTGTCAATAAAGCCAAGAATCACGCCGTAATATTGTGGTGCTTTGGGGAATTTTGGGGAAGAGCACTGGATAGGGGTCGAGGAGCAATGTGTCAGGGTGTAAGCGGAGCACGAAGAATGTCGGCTGAAACCATTGTTCTTCAACAGAGCATGTCATGAGGCATTAACAGCACGGAACATACATCTGCAGGCTTCATCTAAAATGTATCTCTGGTTTCATCCTTTGGTCATCAGTTTACACGCATGACGTTTGGATTGTTTTAGTTCAACATTTTTAGCAGGAATTCTGCAACATTCCCTCTATTTCCCAAAATAAAGTTTGCAACAATGCATACTTATGCACCGTTGTCGTGTAATAATAGCAGTCAGGGGGCATTGTCGTTAATGTGTTGGGAAAATATTATTAATAAATGACTGTTCATTTCCTTAAGAGCTCAGGGAACCAATCTAAGGGGCAGGGTCTACCTAGTAGCTCCAGCCAGTGCAGGAATGATGACGGTCTGATCATGCAAACCTCATTGTAATGGACGGATATCACGTCATCACATCTATTTTATGACGAATACCTGCAGCAAACACTGTGAGGAGGGTCGTATGTTACTTTTCACTCATGGGGACCGTGAGAAAGTGTAAGTTTTCAGTATAAGCTTCTTCCAGCTAATTCACCCTGTCCCCTCCCTGTTGTCCTGTGGGCGCTTTGAAACAATATTTCTTCCTGTATAAGTGCCTAACAAGTGAACAATAAATAAATAAATAATAGCATATGAAAGAGAACCAAATTCTTCAGAATTCTGCATTTCTTTCTCTCTTGACACAAGCACGCGTTGTCTCGTATGCATTGCATGGATGGCGGGACGACAGCCCTTGGGGCCCTGAGAAAGATTGACTGATTTTCTTCAAGATTTTGCTCTTATCTCAGCAGAAACGTCTCTTCTTTCTTTCCTGAATGCACCTGTTTTGCTATCCTTTGTGTGCTTTTGCCCATCTCATGTTCAGCATGTGTGTGACCACGGGGTAACAGGGTGATCCCTTTTATTGGATGGTCGGCTGGGTGCCCCCAGCATCTATGTGCCTGGACCCTGTACCCTGGGGGTCCAAACATAGCAAAGATCACACAAGTTGACTGAGGAGCACTGAGAATGAGTGGTGAGGGTGCACACAGAGCTTCCTAACATAGGCACTGTGCTGTGCTTATGGCACACTGCCTCTGGGTGGACTAAGCAGGCTTGAAGTAGGAGAAGGCTTTCTTGGAGCCATGTGACATAGCGGGTGGATTGATCTTATCTAGGAGAACCCCATGACCAAAACGTTCCCCCAGCTCCACACCACGCTCCACCCCTATGGGGGACATGTGACAGAATTACCTCTGCACAAGCGTACACTTCTGGTTTGCTTGTTTTTGTAGCACAGTTAAGGTTGTTTGTGAGTAGCTGTATTGTGCTCTCTCAGACAACCGGTGAACACATGCTTAGAGGTTAACAAGGGATGCAAGTAATTGCCCCTGAGCCTACAGCTGGAGAGTGACATAATCATTACCATCCACATAATGAATATATGTACACTTCTTCAGCGCCAAGGTGCCTCAGGGTTAGGTGTGCTCTACAAATGCTAAAATAAACAAATAAATAAATAAATAAAATACACACCAGCGTCTGAAAGGGGAAATTGCCCCATTTCAGATGCAGAGGTTACATGCAGCTGCCAAGGTACACATGAGAAACTTTGTAGGTGGTTTTCATGTTATATTCCTTTAAGAGTCAATTTGGCACAGCAAGATAGATTTATATTACAAAGATGTTTGGGACATCAGTCCTTATCAATACACAAAGAAAAGTGCTAGGGAAAGCATGATATTAATCGGGAAAATCTGCTAAGGCTCAAAGCTGCCTTGCAGCAATGGGGTTTTATTCCAGTGCATTCGACCCAGGGTTAAAACTCATTGGCATGACCAATGTTGATGCATGCATGTATTTTGCCAGCCTCTGAAGCCTGAAAAGTAGATCTACGCATGCAGGCTTGACATGTAGCCAACTTTGCACCAGACCTGTAGATGAACTGGCATGCTTTTAAATCTGTTACAAGTTTAATGGTATCCACTGCAGAGTGTTATTTGCTTTCTTACTTCTAAAACATTCAGACAACTAATTGCTCATTTTACTATAGCCGGTGAGATATCTCTAGCTGGTAAGCTAGCTCAGTGGGTTGAGCGCTCGCTGCTGTGATGTGTGTGTGATCTGCAGGCTGCAGGTTCAAATTCCGGCAAGGCCAACTCAGCCTTTCATCCGTCTGAGGTCGATGAATGAGTACCAACACAGGTTGGGTCACATAGTGGGTATATTTGTTCTACTTAAAGCGCTTAAGGTGAAGTGCTATGTAATGACACATCATTATCATTTGGCCTCGGATGTCTGCTTGCTTTCACAGTAATTTGATAATATGGGCCTATACACACTGATATTAAAGTTAAATATGGTGATACATTCTTGTATGAAATGTATATCACATTACAGTGATATTGTAACCATATTTTTTGTAGTGTTTTTAGGAACAATGCTACGTGATGCCACTTCCTGTTTTGTCAAGGGGTGAAAGGTTGCGTTCCATCGCTTCCCGTGATGCCACTTCGGGTGCAGTCAAATTACATCACTTCCTGTGATGCCATCAGAGGTCAAGGGTCGTGTGATGTCACTTCCACTCCTCTGGCATTTTGGTGAAATGACGTTCCTGAGAGAGGGGGGCAGGAGGCTCAGGGAACAGCAAATCAGAGAGGCTAACATGCTCTAGAAATCGGAGCAAGAAATACATAGGTACGTCTATGCAAGTGGTGAATTTGTCAAAACACATTCTAACTCCAGAACAAAATGAACTCCTGCAGTTGGGCTTGAAATTCAGCCCTATGACTAATTTTAACTATACCCAAACCAGATTGGATTCTGGTCAATTCATTCGAAAGCTAAAATTGACAAAAATCTTTCTTGCTAATCCTAAAAAAGAGATGTCCAGTTCCAGTTGCCAAGGCAGAACTGATCTAGCAAATTACCAATGTACCTGTTCTTATGAATATGGCTGAGTTGGCTGAGATGACTGTGAATCAGACCAATCCTGATTTGATTGAATTTGGTATTACCACTGACTGGTCCAAGGGATAGCAAGAATAAACCTAAATCTAGATTAAATCCTCCTATGCCTATTGGATGGTTGGAGGCATTCCAAGATTTAGTCATAGCAGATTTTAAGAAAATTAGACATATCCATTCAAATTTGTCATACAATCTGACCATGAAATTGAAAAATACATTAGAAGAACTACAGAATCTTGCTGACATTGTTATCAAGCCCTCTAATAAGGGTTTCAATATAGTCCTCCTTGATCGAATTGATTATATCCGAGAGGTCAATAGACAACTCAGTGATCAGAGCTGCTAAACCAAATTGGATCAAAACCCTTTTCCTATCATTGTGCCTGACCTCTCAATTCTGCTACTAAAGTGGTCGGATCGTGGCACCCTGGACAAGGAAATAGCACCATTTTTGATACCTAGTAGCCCTGTTATTCTGCCAATTTATGTTCTTCCTAAACTGCAGAAGTCAATCCATAGACCACGAGCGAGACCAACTGTCACTCTTTCTGGCTCAATTTTAGAAAATATGGCTGGGCTTATTGATGAATCATTAAAACCATTGCTCTCCACCCTTCCTTCCTACATACAGCACACCAAAGAGTTTTTGTTGCATGTTAGTGGAATACCGTTGAAAGAAGGTATACTCATAGCCACTTTTGATGTTGTATCATATTACACTTCCATCGATCATCACATTGAATTGGCAGCTCGTAAATCTTGTCTCGATACAAGATACCTTAATTATCTCTGTCACACAGAGATGCTTATTAAATGGTGGATTTTTGTTTGAACCACAATGATTTTCTTTTCAATAGCTCCTTTTAACCACCAGGCCAGGGCTATTGCAATGGGGCTATATCTGCCCCAGTGTATGCCAACTTAACCATGGGGTGGAGGGAACATAATACAGTATGGAACGCTGCTAGTGAGAGATACACTGAAAGGGTTCTTGCTGGTTACGCTATATTGATGACCTGTTTATCCTGTAGAAGGGTAGTGAGGCGGAGTGGTTGGATTATGTCAAGTTTTTTAATGTTAACGACTTCAACCTACGTTTCACCTAAACACACAGTGACAGAGTTGCTTTAATCGATGTGAAGGTCATGAAAGGTATCAATGGTTTGGGTTGCACTCTGTTTTGTAAACCCACCAGTTAGAATCTTTCTCTCATGGCAGCCAGTATCTATCCCAGGACATATATTTATAGAATATTTTATGGTGAATTTGTTCTTTTTTGCCATAATTGTATAGAGCTTTCAGATTTTGATAACCAGAGTGCAAGTGCGGTCTTATGTTTTGTCTCCAGGGGGTATTCCGAGAAAACAGTGGAATGTGTTTTTTTGAGTGCACATGGGCTTGATCGAGTCTCCCTTTAGGCTACTTCCTGGGTGAGTCCCATTGAGTCTGATCAGGACATTAAACTTATTCTCAGATACGGTTCTGCTGCCAATAGGATTTGAGATGTTCTTTCTAAACACTGGCATGTGGTTCAGGCAAATAAGGATGTTTGTGGGGTCCTCCCTGGCCGTCCCTGTCTTACTTTTCGCAGAGCAGCATCTCTCAAAGATAAATTGGTGTCTAGTTTTCTTGCTCCCCCTAAACCATTAACCTGGTTAGCACAAAATACATTCATTTTTCCCAAATGCACCAGATGTAAGGTGTGTGATTATGCCTCATCCATGTCTTCTTTCAAACACCCTGTAACAAAAGCACCTTTCTATTCGTAGTAATATAAATTGCTATACTGATTTTGTTGTTTATGTTCTTAGTTTTTCCTGTTCAAAATGGTATGTTGACAGCACCACAAACTAAAACTCAGGATTTTACAACATGACCGGGCAATTGAGAATACAGATTTTTCATGCCAAGTTGCCAAAATGTTTCTTGAATTTCACAATGGACACTTGAATGGTTTTCAGTCCTTTGCAACAGCACATTTCAAGAAGAATCCTTGTGGAGGACACTAAAACTCAGACAGTTGGAGACAAAATTGATTGTTGGCTTTCAAACTAAATTTCCATCAGGACACAATGTGGATGAGGAACTGTGCACTTTAATTGGTGTCTAGTCTGGTTTTTCATTATTGTTTCTGTTTGTTCTTTACTTGTTTACTTCTTTATTTGAATATGTTATTGTCTCTGAAGTCATTGGCTAACATACTATGGCCAATTGGTCATGTCTATATAGTAGTGGGCAGTCCATGCTCGCTCAGAGTGGCATGAATTTTGGTCCATGGTTGTTTGTGGTATTTTTGTGGGAAAATATCCCCTCCCGTGAGATCCTCCCGATGGATACCACCCCCAAGGAGACTATTGGGTAACAGCCTCCCTCCCTGGCCTCATGGAAAGTGGCCTCCCCCATGGAAGAGGTGACAATACCCTGGGTTTTGTCACAATATATATTCAGTGAAAAAACCTTAGTTAAAGAGAGTTAAGGTGAAAATTTAACAAAACAAAACCTCTGAAATACAGCAGACAATTCAAGCAAAGCCACCTTAACTACTTGTCCCCTGTTGTGCAGTGTATGACAACAATGATGACATCAGAGATTACCTCACTGTTGACAACACTGGTTACATCATATATGATATCACTGATTACATCACCAATGACATCAGACATGAGATCACTCATTATGTACGTTAAAATATTTTGGGTCACTCTCTTGCTACATATGTTATTTCAGTATATTTAATAACAATAAGAACATAACATAGAACAATATACGGGTACACATGTATTAAATGAGAACTTGGGGAGAATTCATTTGTAGTGTTTATTAAAGGATGACATTTTAAATATTCACAGATAGTGGTTCCAAAGAGCCATTGCAGAATAGTTCTAGAAATTGAACGGGCATACTTCACCTCGAGACACCTAGGGGCAGGTAAGACCCAGGCACAGGTTGTCAGTAGATTCTACTGGCCAGTGATTTTTGCTGAGATAAAGAATTTTGTGGCAATGTGCGCATTATGCCAGAAAACTACTCAACACATTCCTACTCCTGCTCAACCCCCAACCATCATATAGATACCGAATTCGGATTGCTTTCTGGGTAATGCGATTCTCTTGGTTTGATGTCAAAGCAAACTCTTATTCTTATAACATTCTAAGATGTTTATTGATAATATTTTCTCAGTGGGTGTTAATAGCATGGTTTCGCTCAGCTGGCACGTGTTTTAACCGTTGGTCGTTTTCAAGGCTTTATAACTGCACATAATCAATTAACATATTTACACAAATTAATTGAAACCATGTTTTGTTGAGAACATTGATTGTCATCTTGTCTGTGACATTTGATACACGATTGAAAATAAAAGTGAATTACATTTTGGAGAAGTACCATAAACCAAATGTTCATCAAACCATCATAGAGATACCCTTTCCCCGCATCAGGGTACATTTTGTTTGTCCCCTTGAACCATCCTGGCTGGGAAACAAGTTCATACTGGTTACCTTAGATTATGCCACCCACTACCCCAAAGCTTTCCGAATGCAAAACAGCTCCACCCAGCAAATTATAAAACACCTAATTCTTTTCCCATCACATGTGGGGTTCCACAAAGAAATTCTTACTACCCAGGGAACTAACTTTATGAGTAAATTGATGGCAGAAGTAAAATAAATCCTTTAAATTAAAACATCTGTATGTCAGTGTACCACCCCCAAACAGACAGACACATTAAGCATTTTAATACGACCTTTAAAACTGTTCTTGGAAAACTGATAGAAACTTATGGAAGGGACTAGGTTATAATGATCCCATGGGCCCTCTTTGCTGTTAGTAATACACCCCAAGGATCCCTGGGGTTTTTGACCTTTGAACCTTTGTATGGAGGTGAACCCAGGGATGTGTTGGATATTCTCAGATAGACCTGGGAAGAAAGGGAGGAAGCTCCTTCAACTTTATCCCAGACCTCCCACAGAATAAGAAAGCACATGAGTATCATCAGAGACCTGATATATTCCCACTTGAGTAAGACCCAAGAACATCAAAATGGGCTGTAGGACCGTAAGATGGTTCTCCACTCTTTTTCCATTGGACAAAAGGTCTTGGTGCTTCTCCCTAAACCTGAGAACAAAATGCTTTCTCAATGGCATGGACATATGAAGTCTTAAAGCAGTGTAGCCCATGTAACTATAAAATATCTTAAGCAGATAGGAGACTCAAGTCCCAAGTCTACCATATTAACATCTTGAAAGAGTGGAATGAGGACCTGGTAGAGTCTTCTTCTATGGTGATGGCCAATCTGCTAGCCGACGAAGGGGAGAGATATAATTTAGTACCATCAGACCTCCCTATGGCACAACAACATAACATTGAAGACTTATTGCCCTAATTCCCAGATTTCTTCAATGAGGAACCAGGGAGAGTTAAGGGCCTTTATCGTCACATCCGTACCCTTTCAGGAAAAGTGGTGAACCTTAAATCATACAGAATTCCCTAAGTCTAGAAAAGAAATAATCCTCCAGGAAGTGAAAAAAATGCTACTGGCTGATATAATCGAGTCAGTGGTTCTCGCCGATAGTCCTGGTGGCAAAGCCCGATTGGTCATGGAGATGTTGTATTCATTTTCGAAAATTAAACACAGTATCACAGTTTGAAAACTATCCTATGCCCAGAATAGATGACTTGATTGATGGGCTGGGCGCAGGTGTTTATATTTCCACAATCAATCCTACCAATGGCTATTGGCAGGTCCCGCTGATCCCTAAAGATAAGGAAAGAAACTGCATGTTCCACTCCTGGAGGACTGTTTCACTTCAAGTTACTCCCCCTTTGCCTCCCCAGGGCACCCAAAACTTTCCAAAGACTAATGGATAGCTTATTAAGGCCTTACTCTGGTTTGTGTGGGGCCTACATAGATGACATTATTATCCACAGTAAGACCTGGGAGGGGCATATAAGCCACCTATATAGAGTCACGAAAGCTTTACTAAAAGTTGGTTTAACCACCAACCCAAAGAAGTGCCACCTGGCCCAATTTGCCATGAAGTATTTCGGGTTCTTTGTCGGTAATGGTTTGGTCCAGCCCCAGATAGAAAAAGTCTGAGCTGTCCAAGACACCCATGTACCAAAGACCAACCAGGAAGTAAGGGCCTTCCTGGGATTGGTAGGACATAACCGGCACCTTATACCTAATTTCTCATCATTATCTGCTTAATTGACAAAATAAAAAACAGAGAGGCTCAGAAAATCAAGTGCGGGAAAGAAGATCCAAGCTGTTCTGATACCCACCAGAGTATATTGTGCAGTAAACCCATTCTGAAAGTCCCTAACTTTAAACAAGGCTTTCTGCTTCAGACCGATGCATCCCGAGTGGGCGTAGGAGTAGTTCTTTCTCAGACATATGAGGAAGTAGAACATCCTGTCATGTACATCATCAGAAAGCTGTTCCCTGGGGAACAGAATTATGCTACGATAGAGCTTGAGGCCTTGGCAAATAAGTGGGCAGTGGGACACTTCATATATAACCGCACTGGAAGAAAATGTACTTTACTTACAGACCACTCACTCCTCACATGATTAAATGTTTGCAAGGACACGAATCCCCGGATAATGCGCTGGTGTCTTGATCTGCAATCCTTTTGTTTCAGTGTACAACACCGTAAGGGTAAGGAACAGGGACACCTTTATTTCCTGTCCCAATTCCCTTTGTCAGATGGAGAAACCAGCTGCATGAGGGAAAGGGTATGTGAGGAATCCCAGGGCATTGTCATATCTTCCATGGGGAAGGTTCCTCTCCATAAAGCCAGGGAGGTGAGGCTGCTACCTGATAGACCCCCTGGGGTTGGTACTCAGCAGGAGGATCTTTTGGGAGGGTTGAATCCCTCATGGGATTGGTGAAAATGGCCCTGGGACAATGCAGCATTCATCCCACCCTTTGGTAGCCACACCTTCCTTAATCACCACACAAGTCCCTCTGGTCCCCCATACCACTATGTGTTATGGTTTAGCATAGGACATCCTTAAAAGGACTGATTCGAAGAAGAGGGAGACTTACCCAAACCTGAGTAAAAAATTCACTGCAACAAGGAAGATTAAGCAAGGAGGCGAAAGCTCATTGCGGAACCAACACATGCAGTGCAGCTGCCCAAAGGCAGGATCAGTGATAAAAAGGGAAGAGGGATTCACTAGGTTGTGGTCATACAGGAGGCCCTGGAGGAGCAGGGAAGGAGATGCTGGTCCCGTACTGAAAAGCCTGAGAACTGGAGACTGGGATGCGGACTGCCACAGGTGCCTGAGAGGTCTTCACAAGGCAGACCTGATTGATGGCAGACAGGAAAAGCCAGACCAATGGAGCCCAACCCAGAACAGTGACGTGGATGGCTGAAGGAGAGAGAGAGAGAGAGACGCTGCAGATGCGGGGCGTGGAGAGAACAATGCCAAGTACAGCAGGAGTGAAGAAGCTTTGCTCAAACTCCCGAAGAGACCGGATCCTGCCCCAAGAGTTCCCAAAGGTAGGGAATGAGACAGACCGGTCAGGGGGGTATTAAGGGAGCTAAGGAAGCTAATTACAATATTGCAAAGGGCACAAGGGAATGAAAGATACCTTTTGAAATATAATACAAACTTTGAACACATTATACAAACACTGTGAAGATTACAAGGGGATGAGAAAGGAAGCAATCAAACAGACAACAACATTATAAATGCAATAAAAACACCCTGAAGTGCATAAGGGGATGATAAAGGATACATACAAATAGTTTCAAACATTATAAGCCCAGTGAGAACATCCCGAAGTATACAAGGAGTTGAGATAAATAAGGTACAATACATTGCGAACTGTGTGAAGTGGACAAACACGTCCCAAGGGACACAAGAGAATAGAAACCAAGTCATAGAGAACAGAAACCAAGTCATACAGTCAGATACGAACATTGGAAGCACACCTAAGTGGGACAGTGCCTGGCAGGAGAGTACACCAGATCTGTCCAAGTGGACAGTGGGTAACAAAGGGGCAGGGATCTCCCAAAGTCAAAGGAACAGTGCCTGGGACCCAGATAAAAGAGGGCAAAGCCCAAAAGTGGAATACATAAGGGTTGAGGACCCATACCACCAGCAGTAGAAATATAACCAGTGGGCTGGAGCCCGAAACATGAATATCAAGGAAAGTGAAACCTGTGAAAGTCAACTCTGGCACGAGAGTAAACCAGGCTTCATATCCTATTGGAAAAGTCTACAGTGAGGTCTGACATGTTGGTGAACCGGACCTGACAAGAGACTGGGAAGGATTATTTTTGTGCTTTGAACAAGGGGAAGAAGAATTCCCCAGAGGATCTTTGAGGAATGTTGTTTTGCCATTTGAAGTAATCAAGAACCCAGGAAGACGTTCCCCCTGGAGAGTTGGGACCTGGGTTACATTTAAGTTAACTGAACTTGTGAAGTGTGAACATTTTAACTTTATATACTGTGTCCACCGCACCAGTCTCAGAATATACCTCTAAAAACACAGGATTTATTTTACTTAACTTTTGTCAAAAGAAAATGTGCATTTCACAGAAAAAATGTTATCATTCTAGTTAACATCATTCCTCTGCTTGCTGTGGCTGTTTTCAGAGGGAAAAGTGCATTCTGCACTAAAAAATGCTACAGAATTCTAATTTACATCAGTCTCCTAGTGACTTCTCTTCCACTCCCATCCCACTTCAGTGGGCTTACTGATAAAGGAATCTTGGGGACATGAATCTAATTGCACTGGGGCTTTTATACTGACTTCTGGGTTTTTATTTTAGGCATTGAACAGGCAGCTTTCACACTGTCAGTTAAGCCCACCGCTCTCTCGTGGAGTGTCAGGAGTGTTTCCTGTGTGAAGTGGCAGAGAATTGCACATTTTTTCCTTTTGGAAACAGTCTGTTTTTCCTGCTTAATGCCATGCTGAGGAGGAGCTACCCTTCAAAAACTCACCCCATGACGTGGAGTGTTGTGCAGTATCAGGAGTGTTTCCTGTGTTCCCTGTGAGACCAGAATCAATCCGCCTTCACTGCTCTTGATATTTTTCACATGGACACTGAGTCGGAACCGAAGAAGAGAGCCCCGTTGAGAACAAGACGATGAGCATGGCTCCTCGTCCTAAATCAACCATCTCCCTTCAAGGTGCCGGCTGAATTCTCGAGAGAAACTGATGGTGAAATCAAAGCTGAATCTGAGGCAAAGGTCAGAATCTCCCCGCCTGTCACCCCCGCCCTCGTCTGTGATACAACATTATCAAATGAAACCTTTGCTTTTGAATGGGGTGAGCATCTATCGGGGTTGCAGAAGGAGCTGCCTTGAATAGAGTGAACAAAGAGCCGAGGCAAAACTCGGCGTTATCTACTCGTCTTGCACCCTTAAGTGCTGGGTCAGCGTTCTTTGTTATAACAACCTCTCTTCATATAGACTTGTCAATCAATTTTAATGTATTGTTCAGTGAACTCCTACAGTGCACCACTGCGGTGCAGCTAGAGTCACTCATTTCAACACTAGGGAATAAAAAACAGTCCGTTCAGTCAGCTCAGACCCAAGTAAGCATCTGCACAAACGGAGATGTCCATCACAATCCCTGCGAATTGTTGGCTGGCTAAATGTGTGGTAACCTGCCAGAAAAAAGGTCAAAGAATCATGATGGTTCATTATTCGTGAGCATACAAGTGGAACAGAGTTGCGACAAGGATCGACTTTTAAACCCTGGCTGTGCTGTCTTAAATCAAGAGGATGTAACATCCGGAGCTTCGAACATCAAGGTGCACAGAGCAGACATCAAATGTCAGATGGGTGAAACAATGCTTAATTTGACATTGTCTAACACTCACGAAGAACCAAGTCAAAATGATACCTTTATATCATCATAGTTAGCATTTGAGAACAGAGAAGCCAATGTTTCTGACAAAGTAAACCAATTGAACCAGTTGAACCAGCCCAGTGGAGACAAAGTGCCCCTCGCAGGATCTCTTGCAGTCGCTGAGAAACTGTCACGTGATATTGCAGAGATCTCTCTACAGTTGGAGAACAGTAGAGCGAATATAATAAGACATGCTTCTCAGCCCCAATTCTCTTGGACTAACCAAAAAAACACAGCCATTCCCTCAAACAAACATAGGAGGCTTACTCTCAGATCATTCAAGGGGTAAAATCAGTGAAGATGCCCATAGAACTGGCGTCCATCACCAACAACATTGTGAGGCATGAAATCCGCTGCCATACATCGACAGACTCAGATGAGTCTGCAAGAGATTCTTCCTTCGCTCAAAGGGACTTTCCTAAGGTGAGAAGAATGGGCCCCAACTGGAGACATGTTGGCAAAAATTCAAAAACTAACATATGCAAGCCAACCCCTCAGGAATCGTATTCGAGAATGATGTCAGCCTTAACAATATCTTTGGTTTCCTTTTTGAAGATGTATGGACATATAAAGACAACTACAAAGATCAAACTACCCTAACGGCCATGATGCACTCAAAGCATCTTCATATTGAATCATTTATATCAATGGTACAAGAAAAAAGTAATCAAGAAACTGAGAGAGTAAACCTGGCATAAAGGAACAGAGAAGAAATAAAACTTCTAGCCGAAGTGGCGCGAGAGGCCCTGATGCTACTAAAAATCAATAGACCCATCATAATGTAGCCATGTGAAACACTGAGCATAAGTGTAGCAACAAACCGAAACAATAATAGCCCAAGTCAAAGAGAGAACAGAAATAAGTACTGAAGTCTGGACCTTTAAAAACCCTGTGATAGAACCGCACACGATAAATGCTTCAAAACATTCAGTACTTAATTACTACATTGACGATCCATTGCAGCAAGAACATGATCAGTCATGCCAAGTGATTGGAATCAGAGATAACTCATCCCCTATGGAGCAAAGTGAAAGAAACAGCATCCCTTCAACATCCTCACAAGCGGATTGGTCTGGCGGGAACCTCTATTGATTTAAGATCACCCACTAAAATCGCTGCAAAGAAAGTCGAAAATAATTTCTCGAATTTCCACCGGGGTCAAAAACCAAAGCATAGCCCAAAAGAAGTCAAACCCCCCATGACCCAAAAACAAGTGATACAAGGCAAGCCGCCAAAATCTAATGGATCGTGAAAATTCCTTTGCAATTTAAAGTCGTGCTCCACTGAACCTGTAGGCAAACATTCAGAGAAAAGGACTGTAGTAGCAAAACATAAAGAGGATGACCAAGAACCTACCACCTCAACTGTAGCCACACAAACCTCCTTCCAACCCAATACCTCTGAACTGGACATGATAAATATGTTGAATATGACAACACATGACGAGGATTTGGATGAGGAGGATTACGAAGATCGGAGTCACAAACAAACGGCACAATTGAAGTCCCCAATTAGTCTTGAGTGACTCTGTGACTCACAATTGCTGGGTAGAAGGGTGGTGATGGAAAACGAATCCACACAGACGCCCCGCAATAGTTTCATGACCTTATCAGAAAAAAGAAACAAAATAGAAGAATCTTGTCACAGAGACGTGCTGCTGGAGAGCCCCGGACCGTAGAACTACTTCAACAAAACTTGTCACTGCAACATAGCACTGCCAAATTGAACAAGGTACTTGTTGTACCCTGACACACCAAAGGGGACAAGAGCAACATGCAAAGGCTGGAAAATAGAACAATTGCAAGTAATCAATTGTTACTGGAACAACTATTATCATTGAATGATGGATTAATACTAAATCATTTCAATGTCCTACGCTTGTTCCACCATGTCCCTACACTTTGAGCAAATGAATCTGAGGATATTGCAGCGGTAGAATTTATCGACGAGCAGCAATGAGACCGCGTGCGATTGCACAATCAATCCAGAATGGTTCAAGATCTACTACTTGATGCGTCTCTTTCTTTACTACCCTTGGGCTTTGACATCACTGAATACAAATTCAAACTCGAAAATCACAAGAAGACAAAAAACAACAATGGGCAGAGAGGGATGTCACTACCATCATAAGAATCATGTTCTATATGGAGATCAGAAGCGAATCACCAAGATTCTCTGATTGGACTTGAACAACCTATTGAAAAAACGAAAATTACTCATTATGCATCTTTTAGCAGGGATTCAAATTCCACGCTTCGTTCAAGAGATGGCTATGAAAATCTCAATCCATTGAAGATAACTTTCAACTTTCTCAAAAACACCCCTAGGATGATCAATGAAGACGCGCGAGTGGAGGCCAAGGAACCAAAGCAAGATTCATGGAGTTGGCTGGCTGAGGCCCTGGTCACTGAAAATGGAAGACCTCGACCAAGAGACAATAAAGTTAATTGGATCTTGGAACACAAGGGGTTTTGTCCATTTATTTGCAAAGGATATGATATGATATGGCATTTGTAACACGCCTATACACAAGTGTTTCAAGGCGTGACGGAGCAAGGAAAGGGGTACAGAGGGAGGACAGAGACAACGATCTTACTTGGACAAGTGACATTGAGATTGCGCAAGTGCAGGGGCGGGCAGAGGGGAGAAGTGTCAGGGAAAAGGGGAGGGGGAAGTGCTGTACATGGGATCAAAACAATAACAAGAAGCGCGGCAAGCATGTGTTAAATGCAAGGTTAATTGCAGACCGCAGGTGTCCAAAAGTGCAGGTAGGGGAACTGTAGGGTTACTGATACATACCCAAGTGCAAGGGTTGCCAGGAGGCAGTGCAGGTGTGCAACTGGGTGGGCTGGGATCTGGGCCCGAAATCAGAGGGTAGCCAGGTGACCAGTGCAGTTTCAAACAGGAAATCAGCAGGGGAAAGGAAGAGAGAAGGCAGAAGCAAAGAGGAAGGTATGATGTGCTTCCGGAACCGGAGATGGTTCTCCTCAAGTTTCAGAGAGGCAGGGACGCTGTTCCAGAAGGAGGCCCCAGCCAAAGAAAGAGATCTACCACAAACTTGTTGCTTGGAGAAGCGACTGTTCTTGAGGCAGTTGGAGGTGGACGAGCGAAGAGCTCAAGTAGGAAGGTATTTATGAAGAGAAAGTTGGAGGTATTGAGGACCTGGGCCCCAGAAGGCCCTGTGTACAATGCAGAGGGTATTGTACTTAATCCTTGCAGCCACTGGGAGCCAATGCAGAGATTTCAGCGCTGGAGAGATACGAACCTTGGGCTTGAGGCCAATGACAAGTCTTGCAGTCCTGTTCTGGATGAGTTGCAGAGGGCGGAGAGTAGAAGCAGGCAGATTTAGAAAGAGGCTGTTGCAGTAGTCCAGCCTAGAGAGAACCAGAGCTCTGGAGACAGTGATCTTCTGGGAGAAGTTGAGAAAAGTAAGAATACCTTTGCGGAGGTGCAGCTGCTAGTGTGACTTCTTAGGGACGTCAGAGATGTGAGGAGAGAAGGAAAGTGTGGAGTCAAAGATGACCCTGAGGTTTTCAGCCTTAAAGGTGGGAGCAGGAAGAGGGCCAAGAGAGGCCGGCCACAGAGCGACAGGAAAGGAGAGAGCAGGTGTGTTGATGAGGAGAATCTCAGTTTTACTGGCATTAAGGCAGAGATCATTGGCAGCACACCCCTCCTGGATTGCGGACAGACAGTCAGAGATGAGAGAAGGAGAAGAGGTGGCAGAAGGAAGCCTGAAAATTAGCAGAGTGTCATCCACATAGCACTGAAAGTTGGGGCAGAGACCGGCAATGTGGTGGGCAAAAAGTGACATGTGTTGGTTGAACAGCCAGAGAGAGAGGTTAGACCCCTGGGGAACACTACAGGTAGAGATAGAGATAGAGGAGAAGAAGGACCCAAGCTGGGAGGGTTGATCAGAGAGGAAAGAGGTCAGCCAAGCCATGGCCCGATCAGTGATACCCAGGTTATCACGGAGACAGTTGAGCAGGATGGCATGGTTGACCGTCTCAAAGGTAGAAGAGAGATCAAGTAAGATGAGGACACAGGGAGTATTGGAATCAAGGTTGGAGAGTAGGTCTTCACGGATGTTCAGGAGAGCAGTTTCTGTGCTTCTGGCAGCTCTGAAGCCAGACTGATGGTCATGGAGACAACCAACCAATTCAGTGTGACGATTAAGCTGGGAGATGGCCAGCTTTTCCAGGAGTTTGCCCAGGAAAGGAGTGAAGGAGATTGAGCGGTAGTTAGCCGGGCAGGAGGGGTCGGCTGAGGGTTTATTAAGAAGAGGGTGCACAAGGGAGTGCTTCATGCAGGAAGGGAAGACTCCAATGGCAAAGGAGTGGTTGCGGAAGTCAGCCAAAGCAGGAGCCAAGGTGTCAATGTGGTCCTTGATGGTTTTAGAGGAACAGAGGAGAACCTGTTTTGACGAGACTTTCATAGAACGTACTTGTCTAGAAACCCTGTCTGGGGAGAACATGGGAAAGGCAGAGAAGGAGGAAGGAGAGATGGCCACCAAAGGGCCAGAGGAAGAGCAGGTAGTAGAGGGACGAAAAGGATAGGAAGAGAGAGAGGACAGGATGTCCTGAGTTTTAGAGATGAAATGAGAGGCCAGGGCCATGCAGAGGGCCTTGGAGCGGACAGGAGATGTAGAGACTGCAGCAGGATTGGCCAGCTCTTTGCAGATTTTAAGGAGTTCAGCCGAGTTGTTGGATGCCGCAGAGATGCAGGCTTGGATGAGGGCTCTCTTCGTGGTGTGGACAGAGAGCCAGAAAGTGGCACACGCTTAAGTGACACATGATTCATGGGTCGGATAACCGAGAAGGTAGGTGGCAGTGCTGGAGTTGGCTTGGCCTGAGGGGCGGAGAGAGTGAGCTGGGAGGAAAGGAGAAAGTGATCACTCCAGGAGAGAGGAGTGGTGAGAGAGATAGAAAGGGGAAGGTCTGTAGAGATCAGACCTTCCAGAGTGTGCCCTGCAGAGTGTGTCAGGCCAGATGTGAGGACAGAGAGTGAGAGAGAGTTGCAGAGGTTGCAAAGGAGCCCAGAGGAAGGACAGGAAGCATCCAGGTTGATGTTAAAGTCTCCAAGAAGGAGTAGTTCAGTGGTTGAGACCAGGAGGGAAGAGAAGAGGTCCGCCCACTCAGAGAGGAAGGAGGAGATCTGACCAGGTGGCCGATAGATGGTAGCCACAGTAAGGGAATGGCTACGAGAGAGAGAGGGCCTGCAGACGAGGCATTCAAAAGAGGAGTAGACCTGCGTAGGAATGACAGAGGCAGGAATCCACTCAGGGAAGATCCACACCCCCTCCGGAACGATTGGACCTGGAGGCGGAGAGGGTCTTGTAGCTGTCAGTGAGGAGAGTGTCAAAACTCATGACAGAGTTGGCAGTGAACCATGTCCCGGTGAGACAGAGGACATCGAGGTCAAGTTCTTTAAGGAGGCGGCAGATGTCAGAGGAGTGTTTGACAGCTGAGCAAGAGTTGATAGTGGCAAAATGGAGGCGGTTGCCATCCTTGAAAGACTTCTGGGGAGGGGTACAAATCAGGGGTACGCCCTGCGAAGGTGTAGAAGAAGCCCGCGAATAAGAGTGAAGAGAGGGCCCCCGGAATGACCCTCATGTCCCCTCTATGCATGTCAGCCCCAAGGATAAGAAACGAGAACAACCATTCAAACCCTATTCGGCTGATGTCTTTGCAGTGACAGGTGCCTCATCACTGGATCAGGTTGACTGGTAATAATAACCAGCCGTGCTGACGTCACTAGTGACAACACGACATAGCAACATTAGTCACAAAGTAAATTTGCACTCCTGCACGTAGTTATGCAGACACACACATGCAAACACGAAGAACATGCTTGCACCATTCTTTAGATAGAGGACAGATACATTAACATACTGTCAAAAGCTTTTTCTTTTCACTAGCCAAATGCAGAAACGCAAGAAAGCAGAGTATACATGGAGCAACCTTGCAACCCCTTCCTCGCAACTAACCATTAGGAACTACGGGGACATATAAAGAACCAGTAAGTGCTCGATGATTACTTATCTCTAATGAAAATATTAGAACATATAGGGAAACCATAGAATGACTGTAGTGAATCCGCCGGAAGCCATAGGCCTCAAAATACACGCAATGAGCCACAAGCAAAATAACAGAATTAAAATCCTCACAAATTGCAGACTGAAAGGCTCACCTTTGTGGTTGGCATCCACGTGAGCCAGCCAAGCCGATATCTAGTCGTGGTGGGAAGAGGAGCTGTTCCCAGTGAAGCAGACAAGAGTGATACATGCTTTGTCCACTGAACATTGCAACCTACAGGCACTCTCTCCGGCTAGGTGGCAACATCAGTGGCAACAATGGGGACACACAGTCTTTCTCATCACCTTGAGAAGGTACACCAAGTGCTGTGACAGAACAGTGTCCTAGGCCTTGCCCACGAGGTCCTTTCCAACACCTTCATGTCGATATGCCAGGGCTACCGCTACATGATAGTGGTTGTGTACCGTTCTCCAGATGGATCGAAGATGATTCCTGTTCCCATCCTGATGCCCTTAGGGTGGCAACATTCCTGGTTAGAGACATGTTCCCAAGGTGGGGGCGTATCTGAGGCCCTACGGTCGGACAATGGCCCTCAGTTCGCCAATGAGATGTTCCATCACATTGCAGCTTTGCTGGGAATTCAACACAAATTCTCCTGTGTGTACCACCTGCAGGCAAACAGGGTATGCAAGCGCCTCATCAGGCTGCTCAAGGAGTCCATCACCAAGATAAAAGTAACCTTAAATAAAAGTTGACTCCACTGTCTGCCGTTAACATTATTCACATTGTGCAACAAACCAGGGTCCGACCACCACTTAACTACACATGAGGTGGTAATTGGGCGGCGCATGCAACTTTCCCTGGCTCCTCCCACTAGGGCTTTGACAGATGCAGAAACAATGTCTAATGAGTAAGGACAGGAAATGTATGATTACACTCCTGCCTTGATGGCTAGAGACTCTTTTATTACTTCCCAACTGCAGGCACGACGGGAGAAGCCCAAGGGAAGCGAAGAAGGCAACCATATAGAAACAAACAATGAACAGCTCAAACCACCACACCTTTATCCAGGAGACACTCTGCTTCTACGAAATTTCACCCGCACCTGGTTTAAGCCCAGATTCACTGGTCCACATGAAATAGAGGAAGTAGCAGATCGAACAGTGACTATAAAGGGCAAGAAGGCCTGGAAATTCCTCGGGGACATCAAGCCCTGTTGAGCAGCGGCCTCTACTTGCAATGACAGTGAAAGGGCAAATAGCCTGCAAGAAGAACAACAAAAAGAACATCATGGAGCATTACAGCCCAGCAGAGGCCAACTTATGATTACTCGCTCCCAAACTAGAGAGATAGGGAAAGGACTTCCTACACATCCAGAGTGAGGATACACTGTTCATTTATTATTTTTCTTTTTGCACATTAACAGCATTCATCGTGAAAGTAGCGACTGTGATTTCTCTACTGTTCCATGCTTCCCCAAGACCCCCACCCCATAACTTTTCAAGGCCACTTTGTTTACTTTATTAGGAGAGGCAACCATGTAAGAAGACCCTTTCTGAGTTTATTCTTTTGTATTTTCCTGGCCTATTTGTCCCAAACATACCCACAACTTCATCAAGGAAGTCCCTCAGTGATTGAAGTTCTTTGTGACCCTAGAATATGCGTTGTGAGGGAACAATTATTCCTTATTGCAGTAGAACAATATCACGAACGCAGACCTTGAAATAATATGTACTAACACCATAACAACGCATTTCTAGCGCATGTTAGGTGGTTCATCAGCTTCTTCAAAAGCCACACAAGGTTCCAAAGTGGAGTAAGTAATGAATGCCATCATTAAAAGTGCAATAATGCTGACTTGTGTTCTTTTCTCACTTGGCGTCTTTGTCCTAATCTTTTTGCAAGTGTTTTTCGTTGTAGAAGGCAAAGCTGTGACCACTGCTAATAACCACAATTTCGGCAGGTGTGGCTACCATGTCAGGACGGGAGGTAAGCACTGCCAGACCAGTATGGAGAGGTACACACGGTGTTGATGTAGATGTAGGAGGGGTTGATTCCTTCTTATCGATAGTGCTTGAGTATCCAATAACATGTGGTACAAGCACATGACTAAAGTAGGTAAACAGTCTACCTGAGAGAGCTGCTATTTCTGCTCTTTCATCCCCTGTGCCATGAGTGCCTCCAGAACGTTTGTGGCAACAGAAATACCAACCTCAAGAGCACAATGCTTTATGTACCTGTCAATGTGTACCACCCGAGGCAGATTCCAAGGGAAAATGGCAACCTTGAGATGGATGTCCAAAACAACTTTTCCCTATGAAGACAGCTATATAAAAATACTAGACATGATGGACAATTTTTGGAAAAAGAGCAAGGCTATAAAATATATCACTGACGCCCCACAGAAATGAGAGGCAAACACAATAACATTCAAAGAATTACCCTGTCCCAAGAAGGGACCTGCAGAAATAGGAGGAGATCCAGGATGCTGGGAAAGACCACAAATGCTTATATATGGCCAAGTATACACAGCCGAAGGATGGAAAGAGGGAGTAGTGGGGAATCAAGGCGAATATGCTCCTAACCGTTCCATTTCGGATAGTGTAAGAAGAGAATGACAAATGCCTAAAAGAATGGAGAGTAAGTGCAAGGCTACTAATGTGGATAGACAATGAGGCTGGGCTCATGCCCATAATAGCACTCAAGGAGGAAGCATTATGTTTTCAGGACAACGGAGCAGTAAAGGTTGGAGGGTTCAAGCAATGCAGACAATAAAAGCTCCAGACATGAAAGTTGGAAGGGCAGCACTAATGGATCACTCTTGGGCTTGTGGATCCAAAGCATACGAGAAACTGCCACCCAACTGGGGAAGAGTGTACTCACTGGCATGCCAGCATTAGTAGTTCCACAGAAGGACATCAAAATAGACAAATTCCCTAAACTGTACTATAGCAGAAGAAAGAAGAGGTCTGCCAAGTTATCTAGAGTGAAAAGAGGAAACTACATATCATCAGCAATGGAAGACTCTCTAGACGACATACCACCCGAGCACCGACTGTTTAGCAGAAAAGAAATGTTCTTCGCTTCCGTGGTTCCCGTTGTACAAACCTACACAAATGCAAAATGTCTCCAGATCATGCGATAGGAGCTGATGCAAACAATAAACTCAACTCTCAATGGCTTCAATGCCACAAAAGAAGAGCTCCAAGCGGTGCGTTTGATGGCCTTCCAGAACAAATATTTTCTGGATCTCCTCACAGCAACGGAAGGAGGAGTGTGTGCCAAGATGGGGTCTTCTTGCTGCACGTTCGGCCAGCAAATGTTGAAGCCAATGGGACAATCACTAAGGAAGATACCAAGTTATCACAAATGCATGCCAAAATGGAGGAAGCAGTGAAAGGTTCCAAGAAAGATGAAGGCTGGCTATCATACATCTTCTCCTGAATATCTACATGGATGGCCAAAAGACTGAAAGTGTTGCTGGCAGCATTAGTTATATTACTACTGACACTCTGTGTGATCAGAACATGCATCACACAGTTTCAAAAGACGACAGAGAAAACTGTAGGAAGGAAACTACTAGTAGAAACAACTTCCGAAGAAGACAAGATAATAGCAACTCGAGATAACCTATGGACACAAATAACAGGGTGTCCAAAGTTCCCAATTGGATTAGTGTTCGAGGACCCCAATGACTACAAAGAATATTGGGGAAAATGGAGATTGCTGTTACGTGACATGGAGTTTGGATGACCATGCAAGATTTTATGGACACCTAGGAGGAGTAACAAAGGTGTGGCTCCTGAAGGTGAAGGTGAATAGGTTTGGAGAAGTGGTTGAGAAGTTGATCAGAGGGGGGACTGCAGAGAGGGCCCCCGGAATGGGCCTCATGTCCCCTATGCGCTTGTCAGCCCGAAGGATAAGAAACAAGAGCTGCCACTCGCTGTTTGGCCAACCACCAGTTGGACCAGTGTATTCCATTTATAGGAAAAGATATTCTCTTAGACAAACATTAAAACCCTATCCAGCTGATGTCTTTGCAGAAGTGCCAAATCACTGGATCAGGGTGACTGATAACAATAACCAGCTGTGGTGGGATTTCTCTACCAAACCAAAAATAAAGAAAGTCAAAGTCAATAAGTTCAACTTAGGAATCTGCCTGTGTCCAAAACCTATACATGCCCTCACAACTAATCTTATACAACGTGCAGGGATGTCAATAACCAGAAAGAAAATGTGCACTGTAAAGTTCAGAATTTGGTTCAGCTTGTAGTGTTCTTTCAACTCCCTTCCCCAAGTAAAAAGCAGTTCTTATAAAAAGACTGACGATTGTTTTAAGTTTCAAAATGATGCAAAGTTGAGCAATACTCGGGGTTCCCTTCCCTAAGTTTCAAAACACAATTCACACACAAAATCCTGAGGTTCCGTCCACAAGACAAAGAAACAACTCCAATCTCAGGACTCCTTTCCCCAATACACAATTTCAGTGAGTATTCAGATGAGGGTGTTTCCCCAATTTATCTAGGGTTCTGTGCCACTCCAAGACCCCGGGATTATGCTGGTCTTTGTAGCAGAAAGAAGGTTTGTCCTCTTTATTTTTATACACAGTGCTGTTATAGAAATAACATAGTTGAAAGTTAATTGCAATGTAACGTTTCTTCACTTTAAATGTCATCCGATGTCTGCAATTGCATTGATATAAATGACAAATCATCAGCGCGGACCTGGATAAAGAATGACCCCCTGTTGTTTATTCTATATATCACATGTATACAAGGAACTGGGAAGGATGTGAAATCATCAAAATATGATAAAATATTACATATGCAGTACAGATTCAAATTTCAAAACATATACTTTTATTAACTTAAATGTCAGGGTGGAAAAACGCCTATCTGGCACTATACGATGGTGGGATTTCCCTACCAAACCAAAAGAAAGTCAAAGTCAATATGTTCAATTTAGGAATCTGTCTGTGTCCAAAACCTATACTTGCCCTCACAACTAATCTTATACAATGTGTAGGGATGTCAATAATCAAAACAATAATATAAAGTTCCGAATTTGGTTCAGCGGGTAGAGTTCTTTCAACTCCCTTGCCCAAGAGAGTAGGGTCGAATCGACCGTGAACTGTGGAAGAAGAGGGGCTTTCCTTTGTGGCTGGCTGGCTGACGTTGATGATAACGTTGCTGTCGGCGTGTGTGACCTGACAGCCCCCCTTGCAGATGCGGCCAAAAAGGGAAACTCTCACCCTTCCTTTGATTACTCGTGAAAATATGAAAGAATTATAACTTCATCCCAGCTATCACTATCACTCATCCATGTTTTAATTTCCCTATACATTTTGAGTTAAGTCTCCACATTTTTGTCTGCCTGGTTTTTGACACTCTTTCCCTTTCTTGTGCTTCTTGACCTAGCTTGCTTTTCCTCTCACAGACGAGGTTCTGGCTGACGCGGACAAGGCTCAGCACTTTATGATCACTATACTGGTTATGTGCACAGTGTAAAAGACACATGTAATACCATACGTGTTAGAAATTTTACTTGCTTGGATACACAGATTTATGTGACTAGTATAGCATTTTTAATTGTATAATTTTCTCTACTGGTAGCCAATGAAGTTGGCAGAGGGCTGGCATCATTTTTGCTCTTCTTGGCAGCTTCGCAATCGCATTTTGGCTGGTCAAGAGATGGTTTACAGAGTATTTCAGTAATCTGGTTCATGCAGCAATGGAATAGCCTCTACTGTATGTGTTGAGAGAACGGATTTAATCCAGGTTACTTGGTAAGCAAAAGAAAAAAGAGGAAGGAGACTTTTTAATGAATTAAGCTGGCAAAAGCAACTTTGAGTACATTTGTTGATATGAAGGGTGAGGTTCAGAAGTTTTTCAAAAATGTTTCACCAGGGGAGGGGGGCGCTCGTGAGCCCTACTAAGATGGCTGCATCCTGACGGAGATCCACCACTGATGAGAAGGCTCACTCTTAATGTACCCACTGTGGTGGTGATGAGATCACCTCTGGTGGTGAGCTTCATCTCCGGAGCCCGCAGATTAGCCTCTTTGTGAGTCTGGGTGGCGAACCGCCGTCCTACGAGCCCGCTTTGATGGTAAAGACCACCGCCTTCAACATCCCCCTCCTGGCATAGGAGGCTGTCCCGCTGGTGTGCGCAGTGATTGCCTTGCCTGGCACTGCCGAGGACGGCTGCATGCTGTCGCTGCTTGTGCCCCATGGTTCAACCCGGACCGGCCGCTGGAAAAGGATGGCAAGATGTGCTTTACAGCCTCAGCCCGGTAAGCCATAAAGATACCTGTGTATCCTACTGGGGCCCAGTGCCGCACTAACAGATGCACTCCTCCCAGCCACTACATTGGACGCCTCAGTCATTTCAGTGTCATGCTGACAGCCCTGATCTTTGGACCACGCTCTATACCTTTGGCTGCATGTGTGCAATCTATGGACATGAGAAGTTATGGTACTGCATAGGGGATGAGGGGGTAAGTGGGGAAAGCTCAGGGGTAATATGTTTGTCTTGGAAGCAAGACAATGCAGCGCAACCCAGGTTAGAATCCCGATCCTGCACTTAGAAACCAATCTCTGGTATTAAGCGTGTTATAAAAGAACAATTATAATATAATGATATATCTTTATTTTGACGACCGCCTGCCTGATGGCACTGTCTGTACAAGGCTGGAAAATGACTGGGAAATATGGGAAGCGTCTTCTGGCACTGCACCCAAAGTCTGAAGTTACAACCTACTGTTGGCCTGGCTCTTGAGGTCTCGCAGGAGTGGTGCTGTTGCTACTTTGATGGTGCCAGAGGTCCCTTTACCCACTTAAGCACAACCTGTTCCATGCAGAAAATGGATGCGCCCGACGAGAACGTAATGGTCCGCTACCAGTCCAACGTCATGTGCTGTTCCAGCTCTAATCACTAGATGACGTGCCGCAGCTTGTGTAATGTCCCGTACTGCACTCCCCTGCCAGATCACAGCTAACTCACTGCAGGACTACACTTCGCGTTGGCGCCTCCTTTGGGGTGGTACTGCCCATCTGAGTCGATTTCTCAGCATTCTGGCTTCACATAAAACCTCCACTGCATGACCATTTGCGGCATAGGGTATGCCATGGTGACGCATTTACACCTTCGTCTGCTGGCCACCCTGTGAGGTGTTGAACAATCTAGTAAGCCATCTACCCCGCAGGGCCCAAAGCTACAATCTTACCTGCAGTCCAGAGATGTGTATGCCTAATGCTATGTACCGTGCTTACCGGCCTATTGGAGCCCCAGTTTCTGCAGTGCTGCCTTGCGTGCCTGTCCCTTTACATGGCTGGAGTTGCATGCATGTAGGGCTTGCTTGCCCTGATGAACTGCTCTATGGGATGTGCTTCTGAATACCTCTGACACAGAGTCAGAGCACACCACTAAAAGGCTTTCCCAGGCTAAAGCACAGAGAGCGTCGAGAAGATTGGCGAAGATGGATATACCTGCGCAGTTGTAAGCAATCCTTACAGAGATGAAAAACATTGAACACACCCAGTGTTGGCCCGGTACAAGGTATTATGAAAGAGCTTAAGGACATCAACAGCTGGCTCTACACCCAAGCTGAACGCACAATGGAGAATGAGCACCGTGAAAGCTCCTTAGAAGATAACATGAGTCCCTCTCAGCGGAGGTTGATGCAATGATCAAGGAAGTGTAGCGGTTGGGGCTTAGGGCAGATGATCATGAAAATCCAACCCGACACAATCATCTTCAGCTGGTGGGGGTCCCCGAAATCATGGAGGGATCTGATATGGAAGGTTTTATACACTGATTCTTTCAAGAGCAGTTAAACTGGCCGATCCCCAAAGCTTCACCATTGAGCGACCGCATCGAGCTACGATCTCTAAGCCAGCTCTAGGTGAGAACCCATGCATTATTACCATAAGGGAACTCAACTTCCAAAATAAATTGGCCATCGTCAAGGTGTACCATTCAGTGGGCATGATTCAAGGTCACAACTCCACTATCTGCATTTTTAACAACTTCTCGGCCAAAGTTTCCAAATGCAGAAGAGACTTTAACACCATTTTCGAGGCGCTTAAAGGATCAAATCTTCACTACTATCTCTGGTTCCCAGCCACCTGGTACCTTCACTTTGGACAACAATGGCCCCAATCAAAGTCTAGCAATTCTTGCTCTGTAACATGACCTGGTGTCCACCGTTGAGCTGCCGACTGCGCAGGCGGAAGCTCCAACGACCTTGCAGGATGGATGCAAACAAAATTAAATGTCGGACTGACCCAAGAGGACCAGACCAGCATGGGGACCTGTGGGGCCTGATCGTGACCATGCTAAACGCCCGAAAACCTGAAGATCATTTTACATGATTGCACCTACTGTCTGGGACTTTCACATTGGCAGGAGTTTCGGCTGCCCTCGTAGACCGGTCATGGGGTTCCCATGTGTACATTGATACATTCTTCTAGCGAGTCCCACTGGAAGCACTGTGATGGTCTGTTGCTCCTGGGTGCGGCTATTGTGTGGGGTGTCACTGAATAATTTTGTTAGGACCCAAACGCATGCTCCTTTTTTTCTGTGCCCCAAAGCTCGATGCAGAACTATTGATCACCACAATGCCATGCTTTGTATAGCACCTTACAGGCTTTATTGCACATTCTCCATCTATTCACGGTATTACCTCTCAGGCTGAGTGGTCCGCTAAGGCTAGTCACCTGACATACAATTGTCGCAGGCGCACATGTGTTGCAGCAGCGGGTTTTGTCTTAGCTCATATTGCTCTTTGGGCTGATGCTCATCAACTGCAACATCTCTTACACTTTCCCCGATGTACTATGTCGCTTTTTTGTTCTTTGTTGGTTACTGGCCCCTCATGTAGGCAACCAGATGGAAGGACTCGGTCTGTCTTCTCTGGTAAACCGCAGATTGGCTGCTTTATCTCTGTATTGGGGCTCTACTATAGATTTTTGTTTCTGTTTTTGTTCCTGTTTCTGGGTCTGTTGTTGGGCGTTTGGAGAAAAATGGGTAGTGCTGCGATGGCATGTACAAGTCTGCATGGGTATTCTTTTTTGGGTGTTCTTTTTGTTTATTTGGTGTGGGACACTTGGACGGTTCTACTTATACAGATTCAGTTGTGGTCTATCCCAGATGATAGGAGAGCAATGTGGTGTCTTCTAGCTGAGATGCGGCTGGTCCCCCCTGTGCCCAATGCACCTCTCATTTGGCGGTATGACCCAGCTCACATGCATTACCATTAATGTCCAGGGGCTGAGGCATCCCATAAAGAGGTGTAGGTTGCTCAATTACATGCGTGAGTTACATGGGGATATAGTCCTACTACAGGAGACGCATTTGGATGCTATAAAATTGGCCAAACTGGCGAAAGATTGTGTTGGTGTGACAGTGCATTCTCTGCACCACCGGAAACGCAGTTTCGCAATTCTAATTCACAAGTGTCTGCCCTTCATAGTCCCACACACCCTCACTGACAAAGAGGGTTGGTATACCCTTCTAAATGAGAGCATACTACACCAGAAAATTACAATTATAAACATATATGTCCCCTCTACTGACTCTCCTGTTCTTTTCATGCATACATTTGCAAACTGCGCTCCTTTTTTCGAGTTGACTGACATTGGTCGGTGGAGACTTCAATGTTGCTCTCAACACCATTCTGGATAGGCAGGGCGGGACTCATTTCACGGCGCGCCTCACAAGCAAGGGTGCAACTCTATGCACCCTAATGTCAGACCTTCGTCTGATTGATGTCTGGCGCCATACACACGAGGGGACAAGAGACTTCACCTTTTACTCTAAGCTTCACCAAAGCTTTTCGAGACTTGGCTACTGGCTCCTTTCCTCCGATAACATACATATGGTTAATCAGTGCAACATCCTTCCAATACTTTTTCCAGCTCATGCACCTGTGGTCCTAAAGCTCTCTCTCCCAATTGAGGTCCACTATGCTCCCCCTTGGTGGCTGAACGTAATGGTCCTCAATCATTCCGACATCTTGGAAAATCTCGCCCAGGACATGGATCATTTCTGGACCTGAACAAACGATTGATTGACCGCTTGGCACTGACACTGGAGAATGTGTTTGCAGAGGTAGCCGAGAAGGGCCATCTCCCAGATTCCATGCTAACGGCCAATATTGTTGTGTTCCACAAGAAAGGCCATGATCCGCCCAAATGTGGCTCATACTGTCCAATATTGTTAATAAACTCGGATGCAGAAATACTTGCGATATGCTTAGCCAGGCGCTTCAAGCAGGTCTTACCGCAACTCATACACCCTCACCAGACTGGGTTCATTCTAAATTGCCATTTCTCCGACAAGCTATGTCGACTTCTCCATATAATATCATGCCAGACAGGGCTCGACAATGTGGTCCTCTCCCTCGATGCCGAAAAGACTTTGACAAAGTGAGATGGGACAACATGTTTGCCGTTTTGTAAAAATGTGGTTTTGCTGTCTCATTCTCCAATTCATTAAATGACTGTATGACAACCCCTGTGCCACCGTAATTACGAACACCCGCATGTCTGACACCTTCTCCCACTAGACAGGGAAGAGACAGTACTGCCCTCTTTCTCCATTACTATATGCCTCAGCGATAGAACTGTTCTAGTGGGAAGGTTAGGTGTTGCGCCTTACAGATACTCAGTAAGATTCACTTGGTTCTGCTCACGTCCATGGTTACCTCTACCTTCTACACCACACGCTCCTCCCAACTTTCTGTCCCTCCGATTTTGCATTCCTCCTTTCTCCTGCCTCCACTCTTTGACATTAACGGGTTCTCCCTCCTACTACTCTACTATCACCCCTTGCTACTTCTTGCTCCTTTAATACTACTACCAATTATCTCCAAAACAACTTCTAGTCCCACTCCACTACTCTTCCCTGTTACTACTACTCAACCTCTTACTACCACTCCTCTCCTCCCTACTACCACCCCTCACACACTTCTCACTTCTACCACTCCTCATCCCACTACTACCACTCCTCCTACTACTACCACTCCTTCTCCTACTACTAGCACTCCTCCTCCTACCACTCCCCTCCTACTACCACTCATCCTCCCACACCTCCTACTCCACTATTCAATCACGCTCCTTTCACTCTGTACCAGTTTTCCCATAATCACACCTCTTGCCTCCTGCTGGTCACTTGGTCACAATCCACCTCCTCCTCCTCTGACCTCACCTGATTCACCCACACTTCCTGTTTCTTGTCCCATACTTATATATCCCTCTTTTTCTGGGCCTTGGTCAACTATTCCTACCCAATCCGTTTGCTTCTTTCCCCTCTTCCCCTTCTTTCTATGTTTGTGCAAAAAAAGGCTTAAAAGTTGTTCTTAGCCACACGCACTTTCTTTGAGTGTGCTTGTTGTCTGGGAGATCTAGTGGTACTGGAAGATGGAGTTCAAAGTACATTTTTAGGATCATATTAGCAGAGACTCTGCAGGTAAATCTGAGCACCTTTCCCCTTTCAAGTCCATGGTAGTCTCATGGATTTGGACTACCAGAGAGGCCAGTCCTGTTTGTGGTGAAGCCGCTCATAGCCACTGCATGCCTGCGCTGCGCTTCTGTGTGGCTGGAACCGGTCTCTCGCTCTCTCTCTGACTGCTCTGCTGCAGTGATCAGGTCTCTGCGGCGCTGGAGACTCGGTATTATAGGTATCCAATTCTGATCTTTCTGGCTCTTTTCCTCGTCTCTCTACAAACATCAGCTGCTTTTCTTTTTTGTGGACTCTGCATCTGAAATGGAAAGATAAGACTGGTGAGCATATTCACTCAAGGTGGAGACATGGTTCTGCACAGATATATGCTAGCACCAGGCAGAGGCGGGTTCAAGGATGGGGATTTGTGTTGTTTCCCTTGACCTTAGGTCCAGGGCTGGTTCGGAAGTCTCCCTTTCTCTTCCCACCTCCCTAGGTACTGGAACAGGGGTGCTTAACCTCTGTGGACAAGTTAAAGTGTTTGACGTTGTCACAAGCCTGTGTGCTGAACCAGAAGAAAGAGACAGACGGAAGGAAGACATTTCAAGTGAATTTATTAAACTAAAAAGGAAAATGCCTCACTATCTCTACTGCTAAAAGGGATGTCCGTGTCTATGAAACTAGGTTAAGGGTGCTTGCCTAATGTCAAAATAAAAAGTAGTCCTCAGTCCAAAAACCTAAATGCTATCTGGCCCCACCACTATAGAAAAACCCCCAAGCAAAAATCCAAATCACATGCCCTGAGAGAGGCAGAAGAGTGGAATGAAGTGCATCTTGTACTTATTTGGACATTGAAATTGAAAAGAACCACTGGCATTGTTTACCGCACATTTTGTAGGCTAAAGCCTTGGCCCGTCCCTAAACAAGGATCTAGCCTCTTCAGTATTGCATCCTGGAACTCTTGTGGTCACAGCCACTTTTCTAACAATCAATACGGTTTTAAGATAATCAGGTTATCCAAACCTATGTATGCAGATGTTTGTATTCTCTTTTTCGAACCAGCAGTACAGGGTCAGATGGGAAGATCGTCTGGTGGCGTAGTATTAGGCGTCCGAAATTATTAGTCGGTTAAGGAGGTGTACAGTGAACACATCATTATGTCTGTATATGCTTGTAATCTGTTTGAATTACAATAGGGACACCCCTTTATTGATTATAAATGGTAATGATCCCCCGGGTGTGGACTTTAGTAAAATAATTATGGAACAAATAGATGATTTAATACTTAGGGTCAAAACGAAGAGTAAGCCTGTCTCTATTTTAATTGGGGGATATTTTAATGCTTATTTTGCCACTGTGGAAAACACACTTGTAAACCAATATATTGCACATGATTGTTTTCCTGCCACCCTGCCTATTAACCTGCTAGGCAACAAGAAATGCAATGATGGGCTACATTATATGGCCTTCCATGGCTTGGTAATGTTAAATGGCAGGGTGGACGGGGATTGACCAAGTGGTATAAACACCAAAACCTCGCGATTCGAATATTTTTTTCATTTCATATAATGAGAATGCAGTGTACATGCAATGCACATTGAGAATACCTCTTTAAGAGACCATGCCATAATATGCTTGTTCTTTAAATTCTATAGACAGGAAATTCTGTTTATAAGATTGGCAAAACATCTGTAAATAATGGAACAAATAGAATATATTCGACTCACAATAAAATCGAGGCATCGAATAAATATATTGCAACTAGCCTTCATCATAATAATAGCTTTTTATGAATTTATTATTGGAGGTATATATGAATGGATTTAGTCCTTGACAAAGTACTTTGGCCCAATTGGTTCATGTCGCGCTTGTCCTCAGTCTGGGAAAGACAAAAATAGTATTTATGATGCTCCAATTACTACAAAAAAATGGATACTTAGACTCGAAATTAGAGCATTGACCAGAAAAGGTTTTAAAGATTCAAATAACACTGAATCAAAAATTCGAAATTTTAGAACTACATTTAGAAATTAGCTAACTCGTCATCAAGCGTCGATATTGAATGTCAATTGGCAGATTTTGATCAATGCATTAGCCCAAAATAACAGTCAGAAATGTTGGTTTATAGTTAGTAAACACAGCAGTCAGGTCATAAACAGCCAAATAAATCCTAGTATGGAGGATACCTGGTAATCTTTTCTGATCCAATCATTTTTTTGCAGATGGACTATACAACTGAACATGAACCATGAACAGGTCAAACCCCACAAAATGGGCATCATGGAGTCGGACATTGAAATGTATATAAAAAAGCTAAACAAACTCTAGCGCACGGGCCTCGATAGACTCTCTAATGTGGTTTTAAAAGCCCATTTGCAAGTATGCCTACCTATTTTGCACACAATATCTGGCTTCCATTGTGGAAGAGGAACTTTATAACTGGGTGACTCCAAAAAACGTCTGCACATATTACAGTCAGGTTTTAAGAAAAATGGTTCCACTAATTATAGCTTCTATATATTGAAGAACCTGATTGGCAGAGACTCAGCATGTACCCTTGCCCGTCTCTGTCACCTTTATAGATTAAAGTTAAGCTTTCAATATGGTTGAGAGACAGCATCTTTGGATTAAGCTTCTCAATTGGGGAATTACTCAGGGGACTTTTAAAATTGATTCACTTGTTTTATACAAATACATTTGTACAAGTTTGTTTGGACAGATCAGGCAAGCTTTGAAAATGTAAATGAACGAATAAAGGCTTGAAGCAGGGGGTGCGTCATCACACCTTTGCTATTTAATTTGTATATAGTGGATATTTATTTATTTTTATTTTATTGCTCATTTATAACATGCTTAATACCAGCAAGTGGTTTCTAACTGCGGGATAGGGCTTCAAACCTGTGTTGCACCGCGTTGTCTTGCTTCCAAGAAAAAAACATGTTGCCCCTGAGCTATAATTCCTGCCCCATGTGCTAAAACTACCCAGAAATGCCATTCAGCATATTCAATGGATGGGCTATGCTGAAGACATTGCTATTTTGGATCACACTTGTGTGGGGATAAACCGTGCCTTAAGTGCCATTACGTCATATTCAGGAGCAAATTCACTATGCATAAATCCAAAGAAAACTCAGTACATGATGTTTAGCAAGGACTGTGTGCAATTAGCGAATAAATGGATAAGGCAAGGAACTGAATTTTAAAAAGCCAGCCTGTATCTTTATCTAGGAGTAATCATGGTGAGCAAGCAGTTCGACTTGAAAGGTCAAGAATTTAGTCAGACAAAATTCGTAAATATGGCAGATAAGATTATAGCTTTCATGCCTCAGCTGGGGGTGGACATGGGGGTTTAATGGCCTGCTTACTCGAGTTTTGGTAGGCCAGAGCGAAGCGAGGGCCTCAACCTGTTAAACCCCATGTCTGCCGCCCAGCTGGGGTGTGAAAGCTATTTGCACCTCAGGATTTCCAGGGTGCCGATCATTATAATTGTTCATTTATAACGTGCTTAATACCGGGGACCAGTTTCTAAGCACGAGCCCGGGATTCAAACATGTGTTGCTATGTGTTGTTTTGCTTCCCAGACAAATGTGTTGTCCCTGAGCAATCCGCCCAGCCCAGCTTTCTTTTTTTTTCATCCAAAGGGAGATGAGTTCAGCACGAGCCAATCTCCCATCGGAAGAAAAAAAAAAGTTTAACAAAATGGACGCCATCATTAAAATAGAAAAGGGATTAGGTCCCTTTTTGGCTGATGACAGCCATGGAAAACATGCTCCAAAATGGTTGCCGTCATCAAAAAAAAGGGACGGAGTCCCTCTTCTATTTTAATGGTGGCGGCAAGACGGGAGGAGCAACAGGGAATGGAGCACAAGGCACCTGTTCGGCAGGTAAATTGGGGGGGAGGGGAGAATTGGGTTTTTCTAATGTGGGGAGGCAACAGGGAGAGCCTCCCTGTTGTCTTCCCGTGTTAGAAGAAAAAGAAAAAGGAACAAAAAGCAGCACCCGGGGATGGGCATCGGGTGGCTGGAACAGCTGGCAGGGAATGTGAATTCTCACCCACTGTTCCAGCCACCTGATTGGCTGAGCGCCCTTCCTTGGGTGCAAATAAGGAGTTTTATTAGCACCATTGCGGAAACTGTTATGGGGGAGTATAATTAATACACAAGCAAAGCTTAATCCCCTCATCACTGTATGCTATTGAAATTAGTTCCTTAACAAGTCTGCATTGGCTAGACTGGCTGTAGGGCTCTTTTTGCCACAAGATACTTGCATTGCCCAATTGCATCAGTATAACTCTTATAAGACTGGAATTTTTAATTATTGCCTTTAGCACAATGGCAAAGTCAAAAAGATTCCCTTTCCTGCTTAAAATGATTGCATTTGAGGAACTACCCCTAAACCACCTTTTAATAGAAATCTCTGAGACAACTAAGTGCCCTGTGACTAAAAACATCATATGTTATCTAAAAAACAAATAGCAAATATAAAACCTGACTCTGGTTGTGGCCTAGGTCATGAAACCTTGAGGAAGGATCTGATTATTAGGGTTAAACTGTGGGATTATGCACAAAAAATACTAGCAATTAAAAAATTAAGAAATTCACAAGAATTCATTACCACTACATATGATATTAGAGAGTCACAAATATACCTCTTGAAATCTCCATTTTATGTCTATGGGCGTAAATGTTTGTTACTATGCCTTAACCGCTTAGCTGTTCTTGGACCAAGATTTGTAATATCTAGGGACAAACACACATGTATGCAATTAGGTGTTCTGGAAACCAGTAGACATTTACTAACATCTTGTGAAAAACGAAAGGATCATCATCTTCTGTATTTTAGTAGATTTGTGCATAACATTAAATTGATTAGAACATTGCATATTTGGGTTTGTTGCTTAAAAAGGAAAAGCTCAGCTATTATGATTGACACCATTGCATTATGGTTATGGATCGAATAAACAGAACTATATTAAGGAAGCTATAATGAAAAGGAATATATGAATTTTATGAATTGTGAATTTCTTTGTATTTATGTGTTCTTTTGAAAATGGTTGTATACGATAAATGTATATGCGAGTGTATCAATTTCTTTTTAAAATAGTGTGTAAAGTTTGTATTCGTTATGTCATACTAAATATAATTTTTTTTAAAAAGCATATGGCCTGTAGTCTATCTACCCTTCTGCAGCAGTAATATATTTGAAGTTTCTTTTCTGCACGGTTTTTATAATCACTGGCTATGCAATGATTTTGAATTCTTACAGCATCAAGTATTTCTCAGCTAATTTTGAGTTTTGAACTAAACCCTTCTTCGGTTGGAATTGATGCAATAAAGACACATGTGGGGCCAGATTTCAGACACTTTGCACAGATGCAAGATTAGCACTAGAGCAAATTTTTCCCTAGTGCTAAGACCATGCTCAATTACACTTATAATAGTGCAAAGGTTTTCTAATATGGCCCAAAAGTTCTTTGCACTAGGGTCAATACCATGCACAATTGCTCTTGCACCGGAGCAAAGTGTACAATAGCACCTTTGGGTGTTCTTATGCACAGGATGGGATTGCCATAATAAATTATCTCTGACCCAAATAATAGGACAGAACCAAAGAATATGGCAAAATGTTACTTTAATATCAGCTCAATAAAGTAGGGAAACCTAGCAAACAACAAATCGTAGTCCACACACTCTCAGTTACATTTCAGTTACACAAAAGGCTTTATACCTCAATGTGCGTCAGCTATGATGCCATCCTACATGGCAAATAAAAAAACCTATCGAATGGAGGGATTGGTTAGGGGAACAGATCTACTTATAGTTTGTATAAGTGTTAGTATCATAATTGGATGACTCCTATCTAATAGGCACGCCTGGAACAACCTCTAACTCTGTAAAATACAGATAATAACGTGATACTAGCAGACGTTAGGCCAGTGCAACAATGTGTGGTCCATCATTACATAGGCCCTCTGAATGGTTGGCATTCTCACCCAAACTTGGACATTTGGCTTGTTAGCAACACGTAAGCAAAACGAAACCCAGGTGCAGAGAACAACGTCAGACAACTGCCCACTTGCCCAATTAGTCTACCATTTCTCATGAGCCAAGCCTTCAGCCAAGGCTTCCTTTTTGTACTTGACCTTGCAGAATGGTCTCTTCCCTGGAACTTTAAGGGGAGTGATGGTACATCATTATCTTCATCATGTGCTTATGAATAGACTTTGTTTTCTGATCTTGCACTACGTGTGAAGAGACCATAATTTTGTCCATCTCGCCTTTGTATTTCATGTCATTTAATTCAATTACATCAGGTGTCATTACCTTCTTCAACCTCTGGAGACTTGGTTGCTCCATCTCACATATGCTTTCTGCCCCTTTAACTGTTCAATACTTGGCACTTGCAGATATTTTCGCCTCTGCATAATCTAAGAGAAATGTATCCTTCGTTCATAGTTTAGGCTCATTGACTCCCTTTGTACATTGCGTTTATTTCTTGATGTGTCATCCTTCTCAGCCAAACAGATATTCTTTGTTCTTCGCACAAAGCTGTTTGCGAGGTACCACAGACGGGTCCCCAGGCAAAAGATAAGTACACCATTGCATTCTTAAGGCAAACGAGGCGTACTGTGGGTGCAAGGGCAAAACCTCACGCAGTTACAGTGTAATGTGAGGGACACATATCCTCTCAAGTGCAAGTGGGGAGGTTGTGCCGGACAAGGGCTCCACTCAGTGGGACACTGCCATTTCATTTGCTACGCTATCCCTGCAATGCTTTGTCATTTTGTCTACGTGTATAACGTTGCTTGCTTATCAGTCCTTATGGACATCATTGTATGTGCTTATCTGTGCTTGTACATTGTCTGGCAACTATTTGCTGCTATCTAAGTGATGATTATGGAAGCATGTTGAGACAGGGGGTCAGGGGTGTTAGATTTGGAGCTCTTGATTAAGGAAGGGCACTCAGGTTTCATGGTCAGTAGGCTATAGGAGACACTTGAGGCACTGTGAGATTTGTATGTTTTGTGTCTTCCCTAACTTTCCCCATTCCTATCCAATTACGTTTCCTACACCTTTTCCTGGTTTCCCTCGTTCCCCCTACCTATCCACAACTTCTCCCTAACCCTCTTTCCTCTGATGGCTGCCACATGGTGACCTGTATTACTGAAACGAAGCACTGGTGCCCACCTAGGGTGGAGGATCAACTTCCATTCAGCTTCTGTGGTCAGTGTGAAGTTGCGTGTCTTTCTCTGTGGGTCTGACACCTGCATTCTTTATGTGTTCATCCACACTCCAAGTCATATGACAGCATTCCCCAGTTGGCTGACTAAACACCCAATGCCCTACGATCCTTAGGGTAATAAAATGTTGTTCCTATTGGTTCTAGGGGACTTTGTCTCAGGTGCTTACGGGTGGTGTTCTTGGTCTGTGTATGCTCTTTAGCCACAACATTCCAAGGATCATTATCTTCATTCTGATTGCTTTCTTTGCTGTCTTCTTGCACTGTCCGATGATTATTCTTATAAAACAGAATCCTAGCAATACTAACACTAGTATTGCTCCAAGTAGTTTGAAGGCATTCGCCAACAAGGTTGGAACCCATTAAAGCAGGGACAAAAACCAATCTTCATCCTTGGTCTCGCCTACTTCTTCCACCATTTTTGTATGCAGGGTTGACAGCATAGTTATTGCTTCTATCAGGGTTCCATTTTGCTCATCATGAACAGGTTTACATGTACAGCAGGAAGGTCCAATATTGGCACACACGCCTCCTTCATTTGCTGGAATTATCCAGGACATACCTGTTCTAGAGGGCCATGAACCTAACGTCCATCAGTTCTTCTTTGATCACATTAAATCCTTTTATAGTCATGTTGATCATTTGTAACAGCTCCCACGTAGTGATTTGTAACCACTTGGCATTTGCTATGGCTTGAATTCCTGGCATGAATTTATCTGTAAATATCACTGCCATTCTGCTGACAATTTATGCTCACCTGGAATGTCATGATAAGCTTCTATTGATTTTGCCGAGAAGTAGTTCTCCCTCTTTTGTTGGATAAGGTAAAGCAATCTTTTCTTTCTCTGAAGTGCATCCATTTTAGGAAAGTCTGTGATATGTAGGTAGCTTTGTGGTACTACTAGGGCTGATATGTTCATCAGTACTAGTGAACAAACTCCTTCTCATTCTGGTGGCAACTTCATATATGCTCTTTAATCCACAGGCCCAGTAGTTCTCCATCAGGACTGCTGTTCCTCTCTTCATGCCTGGTATGTCAAAAACATGACCACACTTGAAGTTTTCTCCAACTTTTATCATGCCATTATTTCTGAAGCATAGGGACGCAATCTTCAGGGGTAATATCTGCAATGCTGCCCCCCCACCACATCATCGACCCACATTAACAACTTGGTGATCTTAGGCCATTGGTCCTTGCATTCTTTTTCTGCATTTTCCACAACTGCTTCTGATTGTCCTAACAATGCTATTGCCTTGCACACAATCAGTCCATCGGCCCATCCCTTAGGAGTAAGGACTATTCCTTTGATTCCTAGTTAACCTCTTTCCCAGCATTCTAGTATTTCTTCAACTTCCTTATCCTTACATTGTAACATCTGATTTTCCTCAAATCTGATTCCTGCTCCATCTATTTCAGGCTGTCATATTTTATTATTCAGTTCATTGTCTCTTGCTTATCTCTCGACTTCGTCTCTTGTATATAATTATCTTCTCTTTGGTATGTCACTTTATTCACTCATACCAATGATGCTGGCTTGCCTTGGAATTGCCCTTTGGTCAGGCAAAGTGCAAGATGCGTCAGACAGTGTGCCTTTTTTACTTGTACTTCTGTTGCTATGAATATTTTAGATGCTCCCATAGCAGAAGGAATAAGGGAACATACTTAACAATGTTCATCTGATGTTTTCTCACATTCATGTGTTGATACCACATGTTATTCTTTAAATGAGCCGAATTGTCAAGATATTAATGTATATCTTCATTATCTTCCCCAGCATCCCTTCTAAGGCCCTCATTACGACCCTGGCGCTAAGGGGTCTGCGCCAGCGTTAGCTGCGCCGACCCCTTACCGCCAACTACGAGTTTCCAGAGCGCCATGGACACTTTTCCGCCCGCTTTTTGCGGGCGGAAAAATCCATGGCGCTCTGGGACCCTGGTGTTAATTACGCCACCGTATTTTACGGTGGCGTAATTAACTCCTTCCCCACTCCCATTGAGCCCTATGGGGCCGAAATGGGAATGGGGAAGGGTAAATGGGACAATGGGGACTTACCGCCCCGCCGACCTCGGAATGGGGCGGTAAGTCCGCCATCGGCCATGGCGTAAAGGGACTTTGCGCCATGGCCGGAAAGTCCGTGGATGGCGGTAAAAATCCGCCAGGGTCGTAATGAGGGCCTAAGTCTGACAATTTTTTGGGAAATAGAAACCGGTGTTCACAGACTGTGGAGCACTTGCTTGCATCCCCTACGCACCTGTTATGTTTGTATAAACAAACAATGTTTATGGGTAATACATTTTAGGCTTCAACTAATAAAAGCTGAAAAAAATAAACCTAGTGGACAAACCACGCTACAGAGAAAGAAAAGCAGCACAATTGCCTGCCTCTATTGCAATAATTGCAATAGCACAATGGAGGGCAGCTACGTTAGACACCTGAGAACGGGGTCTAAGATCAAGCTTAGGGATTTCACAACCTGCAACACAATGTCAGTAATCTATGCTGTCAGCTATCCATGTGGGATGTTCTACTTAGGACAAACAGCAAGAACCGTGACGCACAGATGCAATGAACATAAGAGCAACAGAAACATACGCTCACCTGTGGCCAGATATTTCATAGAAAATAGACATACAGTGGCCCAACTTAAATTTGTGGTGCTTGATATTTCCAAAAATCCCCTAGGGGAGGAGATCACATGAGAAGATTCAATCAAAGAGAACTCTTTTGGATTGACAGACTTGATAGCCTGAGTCCAAATGGGATGAACAAGGACTTCAACATGGGTGTCTTCCTATAACACTATCTCTCTATAACATTCCCGTGTTAGACTCCAACGCTACCTCTGAGCATCTGGTCTAGGACTATATATATATATATATATATATATATATATATATATATATATATATATATATAAATATATATATATACATCTTTTCGATACACTCGCCAGTCTATGTTGTGTTGCTACTACTCCTATTTCCATTTTATTTGTTGTATATATCCCAGAATTTTGTGTTTATTATTCTGTATCGACTAATACCTATGTATAAACCTCTAGGTGTTACTCCCCTTAGATTGTAAGCATGTTTACCGCTCCATGAACGTGCCTGATAAGAATTTGGACCACACCAATTTGGATCCTATTATTCATGACAAGGCAGAGGTGACTTCCTCTTAATATGTTGATTTGCCCCTTATGGGCCTTTTTTAGCACATCAACTACTCTTGCAGTGCAATCATTGCACATTCTGCACCCCCTGGTCTCAGATCATCATATCATTTTATTATCTCACCTTTATTAACTTGCTACCCATTGCGGTATCCCTTTAATCCCAATCTGAACTAGCACTTGCCCCTGCGTGTCACGACGCAATGACATCACTTGTTTACATGTGACATTGCGCCATCATGCACTGCCGCGCTCCAGTTATATCCTACCAATCATATGCTATCGGATCCCGCGGGGAAGATGCTGGTTCACTAGCAAGACTCCATACATGATCGTGGCATCTGGATACTAGCTGGTAAGCATTTCACATATGTACCTTTCATTATACACTTGACCGGTGTGCTTGCAAATCCAGCAATATGATCGCACACTTGCTTTTCAGAAGTGCCCTCCGTTACCAATCCAGTCTTCTTTTCTTCTGAGAAGATAACATACTATAGGACACTTGCACGGCTCAATAACTGATGAGATTTTAAAACCGGATTTTACGCTGCGACACAGAAAAAGATGAAGGTAAATGCCAGCCGACTGTGCAACTGTTTAGAGGTTAACCATCAGACCAAGCCGCACTCCTACGTTTGTGTTCATCTATTATCCTTTTCCCGACAATTGGTTATGCTGCCAGCGACCCTTATTTCGAGGGAGAAATGACGCCATTGCCTTCTCATCTTCCACATCTTTGGTGGCCAGGTAAGATGGCTTCGCATACGAAGAATTCCCATCACTGTTGTAGAGGAGGTGCCAAGCTCAATTCACACTCCAACCGTCCCTTTTTGAAGTACCAGGAACGTTCACGCCGAAATATGTGACGTATGATGAGCAAATAAAACAGTAGAGAGCCGCAGCTGGGCTCTGTCCAGTACCTATCAGAAGAACAGCACCTGTTGAAGTACCACCACCTAAGAAAACCTGGACAGTAAGGTACCCATTGAGAAAACCATATTGACAAATGAGACAGAATGACGATTGTCGGAATGCAATACCTGAAGAGGCTAAAATGATACTAAAGGAAGACGAATGGTGACATCACAAGAACCTGGACTGTCTCACATATAGAAGATATAACGACCTGAGAATGATGAAAAGAGACGAAATACCATGGATAAGTGACATCCTGAGCCTAAAGTGAAATAATCGATGTCAAAGATATCAGAAATTATGCCACATGCGCAATGAAGATATTCAGTTAGTTTAAACATGTACACATGCAAAGAACCGCAAGAAGAAAGAATTCATGAGGCTTGCTTATGCTCAGTAGTAAGATAGATAGTGGCAAGCGCCACCTATGCATATCTACGTCAAAATGGAGCACTTTATATAAGTATACTTCCACTATGTACAAGAGCAGAATCGACTAAAGGTTACTAAAGGTCTCAAACGGAGAGTTTTGCAGCAAACAAAATCAAGAATTAAAGACAGAGAGAAACTCAGACAAAGGCAAATCGTGCCAAGAAGCCAAGGTCATATTGGCAGAAATAGGCCAACAGTGGATACAATTTATGTAAAGAGGAACAGAGTATCCTGTTCAGAAAGGTCAAGATAAACCACAGATGGCAGATGGCTGGCAGAATTAAATCAAATACACAAATTGCATGAAGAATAAGACAATTTCATGGTGTTGGAATCACTTGACCAGACGAGCAAGAAGGGATGAAACTTTCACACCTACGAATGGACTTGTGCCATGCACAGATGGCTTAACTTTTCCAGACCAAGAAACAGTCTCGAGGCCAGCCACAAAGAAATAATTGGCACATGACCACTAAGGTGATGATTGATTGTAGCAATAATTGGAGGGAAGCTGGGGGTGCAGATGAACTCCCTGCACCTGGCCGGCTATTCTGAATGCTGCTAAGCAAATGGAAAAGTATGAGTGGGGTTGATGCCAACCCAATAATAGTGGACCAAATAATCTGGGGTCCTATAGTTAGTAGAACCAATGAGACGTCATACTTTTAGTGACGTTTACAGTAGCCATTTTGCAGGAATGGCTTAGATGCCCCACCTGACAGTGTTTGTCCTATCCCCACTCCCTGTTACCATATACAGATATAGCACCTATATTAAAGTTACCTTCCTAGAACCAACAGAATTGCATGCCAAAGTTTGAAGCTTTACACGTCAGTGATGATGAGTTTTTAGTATAAATGATGTGTTTTTTTTTAAATTAATTGGAGTTGAAGCGAGAAGGAAGATCGAGCGATTGCTGATATTCATGAACTCCCTGTTTTTTGTACTTGTCATTGAACGGACTCCCTTTGCCAAACTATCGAGTTGTCATTATTGATTTGATGCAAGAGTACTAATCTGCATCCCCATCCATCTCAAGGGTGCTGCTGCTAATCATCTTAAAGTGCTATTGGGAAACCCCCAGCTCTATGGGCCGGCTGGGGTCCTAGTGCACACTTGGTAGCAGAGATAGATGGTTATCGATTATCGATTAGATAAGACACCCATTAGCCATCGACATAAGTAACTCTAGGTCCTTGGCAATATCACAAGTCCTTTGCCAATCCGGCTAAGTAGACCGAGAGGCTCCCCGTAGATAGTGGATAGTCTAAATAAAAACCCTGCAGGTTGAGGTCTGAAGGAACCTGTGCTTTCCCACACAAACCCCTTCCCCCTTCTATGAGCAGCTGATCGAGCGAACAGCAAGGAGAGGCGGTAACAAAGTCAGTGATCTCGAGCATCCAGAGAGGAAAAAAATGCGAACGGTGAGTGAAAAAAGACTAAATACTTTGTCAAAAAGTTGCATGCCTTATAACAAGTAAGGGAAGGGAGGTGGGACTAAAATAACATCAGAGTAAGAGTATAATGTACATAAAAGGGGGAAGAAATATTGACTCGAGGGTACCCGAGCTAGAGAGAATACTGGGAAGGATACCCGAGCAATAGAGAGGATACTGGGAAGGATACCCGAGCTAGAGAGGATACCGGGAAGGATACCCGAGCTAGAAGATACACCGAGATACCTACACTTTAATATAACGATAGAAGAAGCCTGCATTCAAAGTCCTGAAAAAGATAGGACGCTATAGGAGACCAAAATGATTAAAAAGGGGTTTTGAAAGGGATGGACTTACATTCCATGTTGGAATAGTGATAGGGGCAGGAGATTCATGTAGCCGGCCGGGTCTGTCTAGTCTGTCACGTCTGTCAATGTTTTTCTTTTTTCTGATGTCATGAGCTAAGAACATTTTTGGGTGGAAAATAGCATGAAAATTGTGCGTTTGTATAGTCAGGATGTTGTTTGACATGAATTGATGGTTGTTGTTTGAAAAAGTAAAAAGATATTTTTTGTGAAAAACGGGTTTGGAGCTTGCGACGATTGGTGCTCACCCACATTGTTGATTGTTTGAGAAACGTAAAGCATAACAATGTCTTATATGAGGAGAAGATAAACAGATTTAAGCATGGAAGACATTATACCGTTAGTACAGTTGTGCAAACAGTTGCCAAAACATGCTCCTGAGCTGAAAAAGTACAGTGCAGAATGGGTTAAAGGAACCGCCCACAAAATGTTTATGCCATGACCCGAGGGTGGATCACTATCTAAAATGATCCTGCAACACATGACAACATATTTGCATGGCACGCACACTGGCAAAAAGTTAGAGAAACGCCTAGCTAGTTTAGAACTTTGGAAGATGCACCAAGAGGAGAAGGAGGAGGAGCCACCGCTAGATTGGATACTTAACATATGCACAGAGGGGGGTGAAACGCCTTCTGCGCCACCCGCCCCGTCTGAAACAAAAAGCAAAGTCTGTAAAGAAAAAGGATTATATCCGTTGAGGGAACTTAAAGCAGCAACAGGATATAGCAACCCAGCATATGAGTCACCTACGCAAAGTAGTGATGAAAACCCAGAAAAGGATAGAGACAGAGATATCACCTCCAATGTCCCAAGGGACAATGAGAGACGCGAGAAAGAAAAAGGAGACCAGACACAGAGTGAAAGAGATGGAAAGGAGATGAAGACAGAACTGATTAAATGGCATCCACAAAGATCGAATGGATGGGAGGTCAGATTCTATTGAAACTCAATGGTAAAGGCATTGAGGATATGAGACAAAAGGGAGATCCAGGTGATTCAAAAAGGAAAGAGAAGGAAATGGAAAAAGGATTGAGAGATGAAAGAATCAGGAAAAAAGATAGACAGAGACGAGAGCAGTTGTATCGCGAAGAGCAAGAAAGGAAACGAGCTCATAAGCAGAGAACAGCTAATGATCAGGACATGCAAGAACAAAGGAGAATAGAAGAAGAAGAACAACAAAAGATACGGGAGAAGAGAATAACGAGACGAAGGGATGAGGAAATATGAAGGGCAAATGAACGTAGAGATGCGAAGAAACAGGAAGAAGATAGGGTCAGAGAGGAAGCAAGGAAGCGAAGAGAGTTTGATGATGACATAGAACGTAAGCAAAGACAAAGAGCACGGGTTCTTGAATATCTGGAGAGAGAGGTTAAAAAACCTGATCCAGTAGTAGACTGGGAAGACATAGAAGAATTCTTTCCTGAGTATGATCCAGTACCAGGTACGTCTAGGGCAAATATGGAAGATGACTTTGACACCAGAAGCATTGACAGACGATCAATAGAATATATGATGAAATGGGTCTAGAACAGGTACCCCAAGGGAAAAGAGATGACGAGTGTCTGGAGAACACTCAGTTGTATGACACTGAGGACACCTCCCAAAGTAACAGAAATAGAGAGCTGTCCCTAGATAGGTTGACGCTAAATAGAAATGAGGAAGAGGAGAGGAGTTGCACGAGTTGGGCACAGACAATATCAGACGCAGAAAGAGAGGAACATGAGGAAAAAGAAGATGAGAGAAGACGCGAAAAACGCTTCTCTGGAGGAAAAGGAATAAGATGGTCAGATTTTAGTGGATCTGCACCTAAGGCATCAGAGTCAGCCACAAAATCAGACCGACACAAAGGAGTATCTTACGGCCGGAGGGGGGTGTCTCCACCACCCTATGTGAACAGACGAAGGACATTGCCAGGTAGACGGCGATGGGGGAATATTACCCCTGCAGTGGATAGGAAAATGATGAGAGAAGAAAAAGAGTGCCATGTTTTACAATTCCCGTTGCTTGAAAAAGAAGGAACGAGGCCACAGTATATACCCTAGCCACACATGGATCGAGAAAATCCATCGGGAGCCGGAAAATGGATACATGAGTTAGAAAAATGACGAGCGGGAACACGTTAGCTATTGGGGATATGAAGGGTCTTTTAATCGCCATACTTGGTGATCGAGCTGACGATGTGTGGACACGTGCAGCTTACCCTGGTGTAACTACAGTTAATACTGCATAGTATTAACTGTATGATGGAGCGCCATTTAATGATTGCAGAGATATGGAAAGCATTACTATTGCTATACCTGGATACTTCAGACATGGGAGCTATAATTTATTTATTTATTTATTTATTCGGATTTTTAAAGCGCGCGATCAGCCCGAGAGCATCGTGGCGCTGTTACATTCAGAAGACACTTGTCTGGTTGCAGAGAGTAAAGGTAGATTAGGGTACAGGCATTATGAATTACGTTTTGGGTTACAGTCTGTGCATGCAAGGTGATATTTACAAGGCATTACGTTTACAGTAGCGTTATTTTGTTACATTGGGCCTCATTACGACCCAGGCGGATTTCGCGGTGCTAAATGCACCGCGAAGCATGGCGGAAAGCCGCCGATAGCGCCATGGGGGTTGGCGGATTTACCGCCCCATTCCGACCTTGGCGGGGCGGTAAATCCCCAATCCCCATTCTGCCCTTCCCCATTCCCATTTTTGCCCCATAGGGTATAATGGGAGTGGGGAAGGAGTTAATTACGCCACCGTAAAATACGGTGGCGTAATTATCAACGAGGTCCCGTAGCGCCATGGTTTTCTCCGCCTGGTAAAACCAGGCGGAAAAGGCCGCCATGGCGCTACGGGAACTCGTAGTATGGCGGAGAGGTACGCCATGCACTACGCTGGCGTAAAACCCTCTCCGCCAGGGTCGTAATGAGGCCCATTGTGTTTGTTACATTTTCGTCAGCAAAAGTGTTTGCGGTACAGCTTGGGTGGGGGTGGAGCGCGCTGGTTATGTAAAGAGTTTGGTTTTGAGGGCCTTTCGAAAGGATAGTAGGGAAGGCTCGGCTCTGAGGGAGATGGGAAGGTCATTCCAGAGCTTGGGAGCTATGTGTGGGAAGCCAATGCCTCCAGCTTTAGCTCTTCTTATAGAGGGAACTTGGAGTTGGTTGTCATATTGGCTTCTTGTTGGGCGGAGCGTGGATTTCCTGTTTATGGTTTCTGATAAGTATGATGGTGCAGTATGATTGATACATTTGTGAGTGAGGGTGAGTATTTTGAAATTTTGAAATTATATATGACATGTAAATTAATAATGACATGTAAAATGAAGGAGTAAGAGGATCCTTTGCTTTACATTCAGAATTTCCAAGATGCATGGGTGCTGGAAACTCACAAATCTTGGGGGAAGTCCATACCTGTGTTTTATCATATATTATGCCAAGGGCTGCCAGATCAGGTACAGAAGCATTTCAAGAAATTGGTAGGAATTGAGGCCGAACCATGGTCTGAAATACAATTGACCATAGCAGACTTTTGCAGACTGCAGCAAGAGAAAAATTGCAAAAAAAAGGCTGCACGAAAAGCTGAAGAGGCAAAATTAGTGCAGAAAGAATTGTCAAAATATGCCATTGAAGGGGCAATGATAACTAGCACAGACGGATCAAACATGCAGCAGGCCAATAATCAAGGGCAGGGTGATCAAGGAAATAGCGGGTTCTACCCAAGGGGGAGAGGCTTTAGAGGAAGAGGATGGCAGAGTAATCAGGGAGGTTTCCAGAGTAATCAGGGTGGTTTTCAAAACGTGCAAAATGACAATCAGGATATGTCAAATGGACAGATAATCAGACCACCACCAATATGTGGACATGTGGGATGACAGGGCATCTATCGCGCACATGCATGGTGCAAAACGACCAAGGAACAAGAGTAGGGATGTTGAATCCACCTTTATTTTTGCAGCAGGGTTGAAATGGAGTTGCACAAAATCACACGCTGCAGCAGCAAGTGCCGGGAGCACAGCAAAGCTTGCAACCTCAGAATATGACAAGTGTTCCGCAAGGACAGTCCCAACAGTCGCCGATGCAACTGTCACAGATAACAAGTACAGGTACTGAATTCTGGAATGGGAAATAACACTGGTGATGGGTAGAAGTCCATTCACTCAGCATGGGACAAAGTTATATATGGGTTAGGACAGCTCACTGGGAAACCTTATGTGTTCTATCCTATCAGTGACACCAAACCCTCATGAGGAACCAAGGGTAGATGTCGTTATAGGGGATGAAAAATATTCCTTCTTAGTTGACATGGGGGCAACATGCTCTCGTATACGTGAAGGCAAGTTTTCCTTGTCCGGTGATGCCATGAATACTCAAGGCTTCACAGGAGTACCAAGTCGTGTTCCTTTCACAAACGAACTTCCAGTTTCCATAGGAGAATGTGACATGAACGTGCCACTACTGTGTTCACGGCAGACCCCAGTAAACATATTCGGACGATACCTAATGACGAAGTTAAACATGACAATCTCATTCACGGAGAAGGGCATAGTATGTTCAACTTCAGGAATGCATTATTTGAACGTATGCAAAATTATTAGAGCATACGCAGGAAAACGGCTATGAGAGCTGTTCCATTGAAACCAGAAATATTTGCATATGGAGTGCATATACTAATGGCAGGGCTACCAGGCCTTTCAGACAAAACCTTGAGAACCCCCGATGAGTTTCTATTCGGGCCAAGAATACCTATGCATCAGGAAAAGGTACAAGTGTTTCCCGTGGCAATACACACAGCTATAGTACGAGGAAAAGTGGCTTTGATCGACGGTTGTGATGATGAAGGCAGACAATGGTGCGCAGTGATCGCCATTGAGGAAGGAGACAGATTGACTGACGTCACTGATGATGATCTGTTTGAAGAACAAACAGGTATAGATGAAACACCAGTTGAGGTTAATCTTGTTTATTGGGTGAAGATGATCAAAAGAGAGGTGCCCCAGAGACTGATGCTAGCACAAAACCGTCCTGAATATTTTGATGACGACATGGCAAAGGTGCCTGTCTCAGTGTGGACTACAGGCCCTTATGACGTAGGCCTATTGAAAGGAGTTTGAGAAGTAAGGATTAAATTGAAACCAGGAGCAATTTTACCAAAAACACGACAGTATGCCATGTGTAGGGAAGCAGATGAAGGGATTTTCAAGCCAATTTCTGCCATGATGGAGCAGGGTATTTTTGTGACGTCAGAGTCGTCATGCAATACCGGAGTGTACCCTATCAAAAAATCAAAGAGAGGGTCTTGGTGTTTAATCCAGGACCTAAGGACAATAATTGATATTGTATAGGCCGAGTTCCCTCTAGTCCCTAACCCGTCCACAATCCTATGTAATATACCCGTTGAGGCAAAATATTTCACAGTGATTGACTTGAAAAATGAATTTTTCTCAATCCCATTGCACAAAGACTCAAAAGATTTGACGTCATTCACGTTCAGGCAAATGCGTCTGAAAAGCACAAGATTACCTCAGGGGTACTGTGAGTCTCCGTCGATTTTCAACAGAGTCCTACAGATGGACTTAAGCAATATCGCATTAGAGAGTGTTATCTTGCAATATGTGGATGACATCTTAATTTGCAGCACGACAGAGGAAATGTGCAGACGCAATTCTATTCAGCTATTGACTATATTGGCTGAGAAGGGATATAAAGTCGACAAAGAGAAGTTACAATATTGTCAGCAAGAAGTGTTTTACATAGGCCAGCTAATCTCACACGAGGGAAAAAGGGTTACCCATTAAAGAGCTGTGGCCATATTAAACACAGCCAAGCCACACACGATAAAACAGATGCAGAGTTTTCTAGGATTATGCAATTATGTCAGGGCATGGGTCTTTGACTACAGCTCTTATACCAAACTCTTGTTACAAGCCCTAAAGAAATCACAGGTGACGAAAGAAAGAAAAAATGGAATGGACCGAAACCATGGAAGAAGGGTTTGTTGAACTCAAAACAGCCATTTGCACAACACAAGTTCTAGGAATTCCCAATTATGCAGAGGAATTCTACCTGTTTTCACACACGAATGACAGCAGTACTAACACATAGGACCACGTTGGGGTACAAGCCCCTGCAATACTACAGTGGGAATTTGGACCTAGTGATGAGAGGTCACTTCCTGTGCGAACAAAGTTTAGCTGGCGCAGCGTTCGCCATAGAGAAGGCTACAACCATTGTGTATTGGGATGCTCAATGACGTTGTTCGTTGAGCATGCATTATTTGTCATTCTAGAGAAACCGAAAGGCACATTGACATCTCAGAGAGCTGAAGGAGAAATTGTCTTCGTTGACGGTTCCTCGAGAATCTATCAAAATGCTGGGCAAAGATATACAGGCATCGCTGTGATGAAGCACACGGCAAATGGAAAATGCCGAGTACTCATTAGTGCCCGATTACCATCTCATTATTCAGTGCAAGCTGCAGAATTATTGCTGTTGATCCTCGCTATCGAGAATCATGCAGACCAGGAAGTGATGGTGTACAGTGACTACGCCTATGTGACGTCGACAGTGCACGCAGGCCTAACACGCTGGAAAAGTAGGGGCTACCTCCGAGCGGACGGCACGCCAGTGTAGCACATTGCTGTGGTTGTCCCCCATTAAATCCTCCTCCCTCTGAGGGTTTTCAAATCCACCTCGTCCTCTTCTAGGTCCATTACCTCTACCTTGTGGCCAAAAAGTGTATCCACTCTGATCCACAGGGCGCACTACATTACTTTCATGTGCTGACTCTACTTTTTTGTGTGGCTACGCTTTCACTGCTCTCCAATACTGCTTCTATAGTGAAATTCAACAATTTCTTCTGGACTAACTTTGCTCCCTCCTGCTTACTATTCTAAGCTTTCTTCTTAGTTTTCTCTTGCAACAATCAACAATGATGTACAATAGCCAACTGTATTTCTGGCCATGGTTTTTCTTCCATCCCTACCTGTTTCTTCATCTGCCTTTGCACTGGCTCATGCAGTCCCTGACATAAAATATGATAAAATAATGCCACTGTTTTATCCCCTGGTTCTCTCGTCTCGAGCCACCAATGTTTCTTAGTCTTGTGAATAATAAAAGCAACAGGATCTTCATCCTCTCCCATTTTCCATGTCATAATCGTACCCATGTCTGACGTATCAGGATACTGTATTATATGCATCCATCATATGTCTGCCCTGCAATTATTAAATGGCGCTCCATCATGTGTCATGTTCTGTGCTGTTACAATAGCATATCCTGCTCGTCTCCAAATGTCGTGAGCTCTCTCCCATACAATAGCTGCCAGTAGGCCTTTTACATCACCCACTGCTAGTGTCATTCCGGCTGTCATTCTTTCAAACTAATGAATCCATTTTCTCACACCTGCAGTCAAACTAAGCAATTAACATTTTAAATTGTCTTCGTCCATTTGTGGCTATGGAATATATTGTGGTCATCCTCCCCCTTTCTCTAATAACATGAATTGTGTAAATCCTGGTCCAAACTCCAACACTTGTGTATTCCATGTGTAGCTAATTTCACCCGTTCGTCGTCTTCCTGGTAGTGACCTTAACCTGCTTACATAAGGCTGGGGCATATCCCCTTCACGATCCGACCGTGCTGGTGGTCATACAGAATATGGTATAGGTTCTGGTGTTTTTTCTTTCGGGTCTTCTAAATTTCACCATTTTACCCCTCTCTCGATGTTTGGGTCTATTGAAAAACCGCATGTGCCTTCTCTTCGTGTTTTCTCATTCTGCTCCCTCTCTTCGTCTGACATCATTATACCTCAACTGGTATGGCTATTATCCCTTTCCTTATCATCAAGATCTAGGGCCTCATTATGAGATGTGCTGAATGGGTTTAACGGTGCAGGTAATGGTGCCGGCGCCGTTAAACCCACACCGCACTATTACAAGGTTCCCTCGCGGGACCCGCTGTGGATGTCTGGTTTATCCAGACGTCCATAGCGGGTTCCTTGAGGGAACCAGGGAGCTAACAACGGGCCGATTATGAGTGGGCCCAAGCCCCATGGGGGCTTGAATGGGAATGGGGAAGGACCAGGCCGGGTTCCCTGAAGGAGGAAATACCGGGCCCTCCATACTCAGAATGGCCCGGTATTTCCCCATTCAGGGAACCCGGACACGGTTTTGGAGTTGGCTACCTCCAAAGTCGTAATGAGGCCCCTAGTCTACTTAGACACGTGCTCATCCATAAATGCGTTATCCACTCTATCTCCTGCTTCCCTCGGTGGAGATACTGTGACGTTTTTCGTAGCCTCATAACCACTCTTCTCTCTAATCTGTCTATATAGATCCCCGATCCTTTTCCATATGTCTTCTGCGTCATGCTCATTGGCTGATGTCTCTATTCTCGGTATCCCTTGCAGCTCCCTGTTCTTCATATCTCCTCTGTTCTTCCTTTCATTTCCTATCTCTTTCTTTCTCTTTCTTGTGTGAACTTTCTCATTCCTTTTCCTTCTTTTCTCTTTCCTCTTTCTTTAACATCGTCAATGCCCTTTCCATAAAATGTAAGTAGTATCTGTCCTTCCATTCACTTGTTTTTTACTATTGTCATTCCACACACTTTGTCTTTCTTTCTTTCTTGTCTTCTGACTTCCTCTTCTATTTCTACCTGTCTGTCCTTTCTCTCATCTTGCTCTTTATGTTCGTCGAGTGTGGACAAACATTTACGTTCTTTATTCTTACTTTCTTCCATGCTGTCTTCACTATTGTGTGTATGTTGGATTAACATACCCTCATGCCCTGCCGCTGTTTTTAGTTCTTTTAGAGGATCGATTCCCTGTTTATCTTCCATTGTGCTATAATTTTTAGGAGGAGAAAGAGGAGCTGGGGGCATTACATCATCCTCTTTATGCTGACTGAGCAGCCACTCCTTCTGTGGCGGGTCTTTTCTCTCACTCTGATACTTCTTCCATAGTTCTAAAACGGCTAACCTTTTTTTTGTAGCTTCTTCCCTGTATATGTAGCATGCAAGTATGTTGTCATGTGTCCAGTTCTGTTTTTGATAATGAACCTGCTTGAGGCCACGGCATAAGTGTTTTATTAGTTGTGCCTTTTACCCACTCAGCATGGTACTTTCTAATCTTAGGTGTGTATCTTGGTAATGTCCTGCATAGATGTAAAGGGGGAGTGTCCCCATAATGACAAGTCATTTTTAACTGTCAATACTTACCAGGTTTTTTTGTTTATTATTTGTTTAATCACACTACAACAATCACTTCAGGCCAGCACCATCAATTGCTGCCTGTTTAAAAAAACTATTTCTTCAAACAATTTCCAAGCCTATAGAACAATATCCATTTTACCTCTTCATTCATAATTTTGATCAATTCCTATTGTCCTGATATTATTTTTGATAATTTAGGAATCTTATTTCATTCTATTTTTCCTCAAATACTACCCTCCAAGGTTTGATTAGGCGCCAGTCACTTGCTATTCTAGGGTCTAATTGTATTACTATCATTCTTACAATTTTTAAGATTTTAACCGATTTTATCACCACTAATACAAAATACAGCAATTATACTTTTTACACTGATATTTTTTCAAACCCCCAAACAGGTGTTCACACTTTTTCTATGATCATCTTGTCCTTGTCTCCTGATAGATTTATCTCATCTCTATTTTACTTCATTTTAGAGTGTGTCGCGCACCCTTCTTTGGCTGTAGCTGCAGGAATCCCTTAAATAATACTCTTTTGTGGAATTTGGTGCGGTCCTTTCTTCCCCCTTGAGGAAAGGTATTGAAGTATTCTCCTTTTCCCTAATAAATCCTGTTACATTCCCCCTCTCTATATATGTACATGCAATACGGCCGCTCCCTTTTTATATGCCACTGTTCGATGCTTCTACTTGCATCTGTTATTCAGTTCAAGCCCTTCAGTAGCGACTCTTCCCAATCAACCACTTCCCCTTCAGTTCTTCAAAGGGGCATCTGCCAACCGTCCCAGATCTCACGTGTTGTACTACCGCTATCCATAGGAAACTCTGCGGTCTTCTGATTAATGGTGAAAGACGTTGAGCATCCGAGGGTCTGGATCTGAACCATCCACACTGCTACTATAAAATGTGAAGTAACACCTTTGGGCATTCTCTTGTGCAGAATGGTATTACCATAATAAATAATCTCGGACCCAAATAACCAGATAGTCTCAAAGAATATGTCAAAATACTACTTTATTATCAACTCAATAAAGTAGGGAAACCTGGCGAACAACAAATTGTAGTCCACACACTCTCGGTTACATTTTAGTTACATACCTCAATGTGCCCTACATGGCAAATAATAAAACCTACCAGATAGAGGGATTGGTTAGGATTGGTTAGGGGAACATATCTACTTATAGTTTGTATAAGTGTTAGTATCCTCATTGGATGCCTCTTATCTAATAGGCACGCCTTGAACAACCTCTAACTACGTAAAATACAGATAACAGCATAATACTAGCAGCGGATAGGCCCGTGCAACAATGTATGGGCCCTCAGATTAGTTGCCATTCTCTCCCAACCTTGGACATTCGACTTGTTAGCAGCATGTAAACAAAATGAAACCCAGGTGCAGAGAATAAAGTCAGATTACGGCCCACTTGCCCAATTAGTCTACCATCTCTCATCAGCCAAGCCTTCAGCCAAGGCTTCTTCTTTGTACTTGACCTTGCTGAATGTTCTCTTCCCTGGAACTTTAAGAGCAGTTACGGTACATTGTTATCTTCGTCTAGGGCTTATTAATAGGCCTTGTTTTCTGGTGTTGTACCACGTGTGAAGAGACCATGATTTTGTCCATTTCACCTTTCTATTTTGTGCTATTTCATTCAATTATATTAGGTGTCATTAACTTCTTCTGCCTCTGGAGACGTGGTTGATCCATCTTACATATGCTTTCTGCCTCTTTAACTGTTCAATACTTGACACGTGCAGATGTTTTCGCCTCTGCTTAATCTAAGAGGAATGTATCCTCTGTTCATAGCTTAACCTCATTGACACCCTTTGTAACTTGCAATTATTTCTTGATGTGTCATCCTTAATCTCAGCCAAACAGATATTCTTTGTTCCTTGCACTGAGCTGTTTCCCAGTGCCTTTTATCTCTACAGCCCTGGTCCTTTTCTGAGGTAGCTTTAACATGAAACTGACATTCATTTCTTCAACATGGCTGCTTTACCCATCTCATATTTTCTACTACAGCAAGCTTCTATGTGACTCATCTACCTTGCATTTCTACATATGTACATTTACTCCACATCTGGTTACTTATCTTCTGTATGTATGGCTTCTTCTAACTGTTATATATGTTTACTTTTCTTCTTTAGTTACATCTTCATTCTTTAAGTATCCTCATATTGTTTCAGTGCATCATGGTGTCTTCTTCTTATGACATCACTTTGCACCTGTCAGATTTTCTTTACAGTTCTTCGATATTCAGTGGTGTCTACAAATCTTCTGCTACCACTTCAGTTCGAGAGTACATTCGATACGGTTGTCTGAGTGCATATCGTCTCTCATAAACCCGGTGTGGTATTAGAATGATACCTGGTGTCATGGACAGTGTCTTCTTGTCCTTCATCCAGTATGTCAGAGGTAAGGAGGCGGGTTCTATTAATGACATACACGTCTACTTTGCTACAAAGGTTTCTGTAATCTGGCACAGGAAAGTCAACACCACTTGTGGACTTGTGGTTCAATGAAGATTGTTGAGCTATCTGCATTACGCCTTCAATAACTTCAGTCAAAAGGTTCTACCTGAAACAGATCACGACAGTTAAGCACTGAAATAAATGAAAAACTGAACATATAATGCTACTGTGTAATTGCAAGTCTGTATTATAAATATGGAACTTTTTGAGATACCAGTGACTGCATAATGTTCGACAACATACTGCATAGTATGTTGGACCACTTTTTAGCCCAGCAAATATATTAAATCAGACCACAGAAATTAAAATCAGTCCATAAATAACAGAGCTGTTTAAGATTTTTGTATAGCTTTCTTACATCGGCGGTCATTTTTTCGATGGGTTTTTTGTCAAATTTTTATTAAGGAAAAAACTAATTGAAAAATATAGGGGTGGGGGTGTCACAAAGTGCAGATAAAGGATGGGGTGGTCAGGAATAGATTTGAAAAAAATAGGGGAGGGGGATTGAGGTAGGAACCCTCAAAAATATTTTAAAGAAAGATTCAATGAGTTTTTTTCATTAAAAAATACAAAAGGAATCCATCGTAAACAAGAACGTTGATGTAACAACATAGAAGCAAGATTGTATAATTGTATGTACTTCATTGGTGGCCATCTTGATTACATCATCAATATTGCACACCACTAACCATATAGTGACACTATGGAAATGATTAATCTATAGTTAGTTTCTGATGAGACACAACCAGTCTCACCTTTTCCTACTAAAACCACTACAGAGCATGTTATTTTTAGATATACTCCTGCAGTGTCTGTCAAAACAAATGTGTTAAAAAAAATCATCACCAAATTAATTCTTCGTTAAATCACCATACTGCACGCTGACTCACAACTGGAGGTATTACTCATCAGTCTGAGAATGATAGCTCTCCGTGGAGCCTTGTATCAAGGCCTTTGCCATGTCTTCAGCCTTTCTGAACCTGGATATTAAATCACGCAAGGTGACAAACTGCAGTGATTTTTTTGCTTAAAGTTGTAATGTGCTAACATAGCAATATGTATCTTTTAAGCGTTTCTGGAATACTTTTAGAAGGGTTTACACCGATTTCTGTTGTCGAGCCTCAAGACTAGGGGTCTTATTATGCATCGGTTGAGTTTCCATCTGCAAGTGGTGCATGCAGCACTTCCCTTTACCACATGCAGTACTTCCGAACCTCTGGATGCATTATGCTCCCATTTCCTTCGTCCTGCTCTCGCCATCTTCTTAAAGATGGAAATGGATTGAGTACAGAAGCGGGTCATATTGCTATTATACACAACAGTGTCATTTGTAACCATGTTGTGCTATAGATTGTCACTTCCTTTTGTTGTCCCCATACAATAACTATTACTGCTGCATTGAAGGGAACTGCGTGCATTGCTGTTCTGTACCAGAACAAAACCAAAACAAACGTATTTAAAATGTTTGTCTCCCCAACTCTTGGGTAGTGTAAAAAATGATTTCAACTAATAATACAATGATAATTACGACATCCTGTAATTTCGTACGGTCCCAAATTATTTGTTTGGGCAGTAAAATAACAAGTTATATTTCATAATAGTACCTGTTCTTTTTTTTTAACCATTACTGCCAAATCCAATGAGGGGCTTCAATTTGAAATATGTGTCTATTTTGATCAGTTATTCACATTTCCCCCAAATTACATTCACTATTATTGTAAAACATTATTTGCAGTCCTATGTCTTTGATATTTGATTTTGTATTGTGATGTTTGTACTTTATCCCTAAAGTGTGAAGAAATCTTGTGTGTGAAAGCCTGCTAGACTCATCTGGGTCTGGTCTCACTCATTCACATAGATGTGGTATCAGGATGGAATCCTGCGGTCGGTCGCTACTGCTAGACCCACCTAGTGTCCCGGGTGGGTCTAGCAGTAGCGACCCACCGCAGGATTCCACAATTAGAAGTAAAGGGGCATCGCATATGGGTGCTCAGATGTGGACACAGTTTCACTTTCCTTGACATGGGGTTGCATGCGGAGGTGCCTTGGACAAGCTTAGCGCTTATGTCTACTGCTGTGGCTATAATGTGATGTAATGGGTTTCCAGGACACATCCATTGCATATGCCTTTCTTTGACTAGTGTAATCAGAGCAAGCTTGCATGTTTGCAACTTTGGTATCCATCTGCCTTGCTTTCTAACTTCCTCTGGTGGTTACAGATGTGCGGGTTGTTAATGCTATGGTTACCACATACTTAGTGCATCTTCAAGTTTGCTGTGAGTATTAAGTGTGCGTCTCTTGGTGGCCTACGTGGCTGTTGTGCCTCCATATTTGGAGCATTTCTGTCGAAATGTCATTCTTTTACGCATCCTGTGGGTGTAACAGTCCCCACATTGCATACATGATAAGGTGGCATGCATTGCACCAAGGTGGGCCCGCGACATATCTAAAGACGTTCAAAGACTTACAGTGGAACAAAGCGATGAATAGGAGGCACTCAATCAACCACCGTCCTCACCACGAACCATTTCTCATTCTCGGCAGGTCCCTGCACCATCTTCAGCAATTTATGATGATTGGAGAAGGGTGGAATCTACAGTGGGTTTTTTTTCTCAAATGGATGTCCATGTCTCCATCTCCAATATTTGATGTGTTTCAGGAGAAGAGTTGTTTCTCTGGACGTTCACGATTCTGATGGGGAATGGCCATTTCTCCAATGTTTAATGGATCCAGAAGGCTGGTGATCTCAAGATTCTTGTGATCCCCCGAAAAGGGTGACATCTACAGGGGTTAACGACCTTTAGGAGGGAGATCACATCCCCAGTATGTTAATCATTTTCTTGAGGAAATCCGCATCTCCAGTATGTTAATCAACCATGTATTTATAATTAGGCACACTCAGACTTGACCCGGTGCAACATAAAACGTTCTGCAGTGGCAACATTTTTGTCATTTTTAAAATACATTTTTTCAACCTCATTCACTGTGGAGCCGTGGTCTCCATCTGCAGGACTTTGCAAGGAACCAACACTCTGCATGCTAATTTCAATATGAGCAGCACAAAAATCCACTTACTGCAGTGACCTGCACCTTTTGGGGCAGATCTGCACCTGTGGCATGGACAGGCTAGTCAGTCTGACTGGCAAGCACAATTATACTGAGTTTTCAGCCTAGTGCAACACTGAACTGAGAGAGACGGTAGCTGCGCTATTGTGAGCCTGGGGATGTTACTTACCGGTTGGTCAGGGAAAGTCAGTTGGGAGAAGACCTGGGCGCTGAGTAAGATATTGTGGCCAACTAGACAATACTAACTACATTATATCAGGTCAGAACTTGACTTTAAGAGCCACAATGGGGGAGAACTGGGCAGTGAGTTGGACACTACGAGTGACATTTGGATAGAAGCAGCACATGAGAGGGCCACATGGAGGCAGAACTGCGCCCTAAGAGCCATTTGGGCAACACAGGCCCTGAGAGAGACATTGGCGCAAGACTTCTCTGTGAGGGCCACTTGAAGTCAGAACCAGGCTCAAAGTGTGACATTGGGTCAAAACTGTGACTGGATGTAACATTGTCATAGAGCATAGTACTGAGGCTTCACATGGGAGCAGAGCTGGGCTCTGAAATCTAAAAGGGGAAGGACTGGGAACTGAGAGTAATGCTGCAGCAGAGGAGAGCGTTTATGCTGGGAGTGACGTTGGGGCAGGACTGGACACTGAAAGCCACATGGGTCAGCATGTGGACTGGAAGACTTACTTAGTGCTGCACAGTGATAGGCAGAGTGACATTGGGCAGAACCTGGACAGGAGAGCAATTTGGATCATGACTGAGAGAACAAACAGCATAAAAATATGTTTCACAGTGGCAATGCATTTTATGTTGTTGAGACAAACCATGTGATTTCCTTTGGGCAGAACCATCATGAAAATGTTGTTATAGTGGCAATGCTGGCATATCACTTTGTATGAGCGTGCACATTTAACTGTGTGAGAATGCTCTGTCGCAATATGTGAGCAGGTGCGTAGGTGCGTAGGGGCACACAGAGCTATGTGAGCACATGCATGCAGGTGTGTTAGTGAAGGTGAGAATTGTGAAAGTGAACACATGCAGGTTTGTGAGCATATGTGCAGTGGTGTGTAGTGCATCCATGGGGAGTTGGCAGTGCTGACATGGAGGTCTATAAGCACACATGCAAGGAGGTGTGAGTGTGCACACAAACAGAGCCATGCGCGGTTGTATGCGAGGCATAGATCAACCCATGTGAAGTGCAAAAATGTCTTCATGTGTGTCAGGTGATTGTGGGCAGTTTGTGGTCTTTGCATATACGAGGTGTAGCCAGAAAGTGTGTAGATGCAAACATGTGCAAGATGTGTGGGCCCACATGAGCAGGATGTGTGGGCCCACGTGAGCAGGATGTGTGGGCCCACGTGAGCAGGCCATGTGGAGTCTGTGTGTACACAGAGGGTATAAGCCCATGACATTCAGGTCTATGTTTGCACATAGGAGGTGTATGGGCACTCACTGAGGTTTACATGAACATGGGTCTGTATATCATGAGGTGTGCATTTGTTGGTTTGTGTAGATACATTTACCTGTGCTCATACAGGTGTGTGTGTGCGCTTAGTGGTTGTGAGTATGAAGGGTTGTGCTTAACAGAGGACTGTGTTTGTGTGTGTGTTTTGTGTGTGTGTGTGTGTGTCTGTATTCGCACAACCATGTGGGCATGCTCAAACAGTCACCTCTATGTATTTATCAGAAGGAACATGCGCTTCAACATGTTCACAATACAGCACAAATGAACCTGCAGGCATATGCTCACATCCCTCTGTGCACAGAGAGGCACCAGCACACTCACATACACACATACATACACTTGTATGCACACAGAAACAAACACAAAACATACAGACACATTGTGAATGTGCTCATACACGTGCATAAATTGTCTGAGTCTTGCACACATGCACCTTTAAATGCACTCACTCACCTTTGCATACACACGCACACCCCCCCCGCCCCCCCTCACCCACACACACAATCAGACACGAACGTGCATGCTGACCTACCTGCATGTGGACAAAATATAAAACTGAGCATGCACTCACAGAACTGCAATCACTCACAAAACACCCTGTTCACATGCACACCCCTAGGTTTGTCCTCACATTGAATGCGCTCAAATCCCTGTACTACTCACAACCCTGCTCGCGCACTCACCTCTTGCATAAAGCTTAGTTCATACACACAGACACATACCTCTGTCTGTGTTCACAAACCTGCGTGTAGACACACACACACACACTCTTACAGACTCAGAGAGAGCAAGACATGGAGAGGCCTTGATAGAAATTAAATGTTCACTTATATTGCCTAAGGTGTAGTGCAGCCATACAATGTAACTGTGTGTTTACCTCCAGAAAGGATGGAGCCTCAGCTGAGCAATGTCAAGCCGCCAGAGATTCCAGACATCAATCTATTCATGACACATTGTAACACTTGCTGCATAGTGACAAAGATTCCAGACATCAATCTATTCATGACACATTGTAACACTTGCTGCATAGTGGCAAAGATTCCAGACATCAATCTATTCATGACACATTGTAACACTTGCTGCATAGTGACGAAGATTCCAGACATCAATCTATTCATGACACATTGTAACACTTGCTGCATAGTGGCGAAGATTCCAGACATCAATCTATTCATGACACATTGTAACATTTGCTGCATAGTGGCAAAGATTCCTTCTCAAATGGCTCCCTACAAGAGTGAATTTGTGGCTCATTTTGCAAGCCAGTTTACATAGCTAGTCTTTTGATATTCATCAAGGTGCCACTGATGCTAACATCATTTTTTTAATGATACACGATACACACATTGGAAGTATTTTCTTATGAACACATAGGCCCTCATTACAACTCAGGCGGTAAGGGGTTTACGGCGCCGTAAACAGCGCCGACCCTTACCGCCTGAGTACGAGGTCCCTTAGCGCCATGGCGGTTTTAACACCTGCTTTTAGCAGGTGTTAAAATCCATGGCGCTAAGGGACCATGGAGTTAATTACGCCACCGTAATTTACGGTGGAGTAATTAACGCCTTCCCCACTCCCATTATGCCCTATGGGGCAAAAATGGGAATGGGGAAGGGTAAATGGGGATTGGGTACTTACCGCCCCGCCAAGGTCGGAATGGGGCGGTAAGTCCGCCAACCACCATGGCGTAAACGTAGTTTACGCCATGGTGGTAAAGTCACGGCCCAGGCGGTAACTTACCGCCTGGGTCGTAATGAGGGCCATAAACTATAACGCAATGGGCCTCATTACGACCCTGGCGCTAATGGTTTAACGGCGCCGTAAAGAGCGTCAGCGCCATTAAACCATTAGCGCCTGATTACAAGGTCTCTTAGCGGGTTGGAGGCTTTAACGTCTGCTTTCTGCAGGCGTTAAAATCCAACCCGCTAAGGGACCTTGGAGCTAATTACGGCAACCGTAATTTACGGTGCCGTAATTAGCGCCTTCCCCATCCCCATTATGCCCTATGGGGCAAAATGGGAATGGGGAAGGGCAAATGGTGAATGGGGAATTACCGCCCCCGCCAACCTTGTGATGGGGGCGGTAATTCCGCCATCCACCATGCCGGAGACCGGCATGGACCATGGTGCTAATAGCTATCATAGGGCAAAGATGTGTTTGACCATTATTAAGAAATGGTCTCTCCGAAGCCCACTGAAATTAATGGTATGGTCTGGAGCATCAGTAAATTCAATAGCATGGTCTGATTTTGGGAAACACAACGCTATTGTGTATTAATTTAAACGATCTAATCATTATATGTTCACAAATGTCAGTAATGCAAGGGCTGGTCTTTCTTTCACCAATAGTTATTGTCTGTTGAGCTGCTCTTATGAGACATTAACACACTAAAGCCCGGCTTTATTAGAATCCACTGACTTCAGCACACTATGCATATTTATTATATGAGAGAATAGGAATTTTTTTCCTGTAGCCTCCACTAATTTAAAAAAAAAATATTCGCATTGAAATGTATTCAAATATTTTGACATTTTGCTTCACCTCACTTACAGAGCATGAATTGTTTCTGACAGTTATTATACAGTGCAGGCATCCTGCTGTTTCACTCTGCTGAAGCGCAGGTTGAGAAGAGAGGGGAATTGCATTTTGTTCAAAGAGTGAATTTCTGGCCTTGATTTTACCTCACCGATGCTCCCAGCTGTGATTCAATCAAAGTGTTCATGATGCCGACTCTGTACATTTTCACCTGAACATGGATTTGGTTCTTAAGACTGGTACAAAATGAGCACAGCAGCCACCCTTTATGGGTCAGGCTGACAGCCTTTCCTCATCCAGAACCCAGACCATATATTTGAAACCAAAGTGACTCGGGAACAGCCATTTCGGGTCACGCCGTCTGTGGTACAGACAGTTCGACTGCTACATCAGCTCTACAAACAGATGCTATTTCTCCGTTTCAAGTTAAAAAAAAGACATGCCCCAGCACCTAAATGCAGGAGCCACACGTGTGCCTTCGCTCCTGCGGATCCAAGCGAGCTGGTTGGCAATAGTCACGTTGAAAAGCATGAAAAGTCTGCAGGGCACATCAGCGGCCCAAGGGCCGTTTCTAGGGTGGGCAAACTGGGCAACAGCCAAGGGCAAAGATGGAGTTGGGGGGCATCGGAGTAGGGTTGAGAGAAAGAAGCACGCCTTTCATTAAGGCAGCAGCACTATGAGGACAGAGACAGGGGACAATAGCCTGCCCTGCCAGGTCCATCAATGCCTAATGATGCAGCCAATGGCTTAATTACATAACACATAATTTTTTAGAAGGCTCCCACCTCCCAAATTAGCATTTCTTTGTAAAACTAAGCATCATTAAATTGCCCCACAACAACTTTGCCAGTGTGATACTTGCTCCATAGCACTGGCATGATAGAAAATGGAGGATTGGGGATGGATAAAAGGGCTTTTCTTTTCTGGCTTAATCAAAAGGGCCTGTATCTCTGAAAGACGCAGGAGACCCTTCACTCTGGGCTAGGGCATTAGTATCACTAATTGGCTCGGAAGAAAAAGACCAGAGGAATTTAATTTATAAACAAAGTATCCAAAAGAGGATTTATTGTGTCTGATACATCATTTTAACAAACAAATTAATTGTGATTTAATCAACACTTTGAAAAATTATTTACATCGCAGGAGAGTTAAGAACATCATAATTAATACAAATCATACAAATGACAATCAATCATATATTCATTCGTCCACATGCAGCCATCATACATACACATTTTATACAATTATCATATCCAACAACAATACATATATGATAAAGCCTGTTAAAAATCATAGCTGACAGATTTATTTTAATAAAGTGCATTCAATGGGCCTCATTACGACCCTGGCGCTAATGGGTTAACGGCGCCGTAAAAGGCTGCGGCGCCGTTAACCCATTAGCGCCTAATTACGAGGTCCCTTTGCGGGACCCGACCTTAACGGCTGGTCTAAACCAGCCGTTAAAGTAGGGACCCGCAAAGGGACCTTTGCGGAAAGTAGGGTACTGCATTTTGCGGTACTGTACTTAGCGCCTTCGCCATTCCCTTTATGCCCTATGGGGCAAAAATGGGAATGGGCAAGGGCCATGGGGAAAAGGGGAAATACCACACCGCCAACCTTGGAATGGGGTGGTATTTCCCCATTTCACATGGCGGACACGTTAAGATACCGGCACCAACCATGGTGCTAATAGCGCCATGGTTTAGCGCCGGTATCGTAATGAGGGCCAATGTATACGACCAACTTAATTGTAAATATGGTCAATTCCTGGGGTGGGTTAGTTAGATATACAAGACGAACTCATCCCTATGTTCTCGACCAGTTTCGAGGTATTTGCATCATTTAACAACGTCTTCATCAGGAAAACAAGTTTACATTTCTAAAATTAAAGGGAAACATACAAAACAACAATGAGACCCTAGCTTTCAAAAAACACACTAAACACTGAAAGGGACGATCCCAAATGGACATGCTCCCACAATTCGAGTCAATGTGGCCACTATATAAACATACATGAAAATATTCAAATGGTACCTCCCAGGGAAATACACCTCTGGGGTGCACTATTTATTTCCTCCGGTGTCTGATGGAAAGTGCTACCATACAAGACTGGTGCCCTGTGGTGAGATGGAAGAATAGACTAAGGTAACCATGTACCCCAGAACCAGAGTAAATGGAAGGAGGCATGTCATCTTCGTAAACACCAGCGACCGCCCAAGTGTGCCACCAGATATAACTGTGTGTTTAAAAATCATGAAAGTAACTGTGTATTTAAAGATGATGCCAGTTAGACGCCCAGACAGTGGCACATAGCACATTGGCCATGTGGGAAGCCTTTAGGAGAATGTACTAGCACTATCCTGGTGGCTAGTAGGGGCTACTTCTCAAAATAACAGAAACTTCTACAACGTAGGCCGACCAGGACCAAGGATAGCGGGTTCACGAGATCTGCAATATAAAAGGATTATGACCTAAACCATCCTTTACGGCTACTGAAAACAAGAATGTACCGGAATGCACCGGACTTACCACGTAAAAGACAGTGAAGGCGTGGAAGTCAGAACGGGCGCATTTCCCAAGATATACACCTGACCCAGGACGATAGTTGAACCAGGGTGTCTCAGGCCTGCACTGACACAAACATCATATCTGTAACAAAAGAACATTTATGTAACAAAAGAAAATTGCCAACCACGAGTCCGTGTGGGTATGGAAATCTCAATGGTGTTAGATACCGGCCTATAACAACAGCATGAAGTGGCATACATCTTGCCAATCTAAACTGGAAAAAGGGGCAATTCTCATATATGCCAATTTATATTGTTCAAGATGGGGCCCTACCAAAAAGTAATCGACAACAAATTATTATGAAATATGAGTCCGCCTTACCAGCACTCAGTTTGTGGCTTTAAGAAAAGGGAGGGGGCGGAAAGGGGGGGCGGGGTGATTGTTTCAAACAACACGGCAAATATAGTCCCAAATGTTGTCATATAGGACCTCCATGAGAGTAAGTTGTTGACATGTTATGCAGTTATTAGCTCTCAGGCGAGGGCGGAGTGAGGGGGCGGAAGGGGGGGAAGTCACTTACCGTTTTGCATGTTAACGGAAAAGCCTCTCAGCAGACACAACGGGAGCCGGAGTCTCCCCCCCAGCATTAGAGCAGGTCTCTCAGCTGCTGTTATCTGGACGTGCGTGTCTGTTAGCGTCATCACATGACTTACTTTAAGTAAGGCGGCCAATCAAAGAACACGCCTACCTTTGCCATGACGAGTGATCACCTGATCCAACGCGTCTAAAGATCCCGGAATCACAGAAGCTTCGCACCATGTGCCCAGGTTAATCACATGACCCTGGGCAACCAACCATGTCGCGATTTGCTTACTCACAGCCAGAGCGGCTGCAACTACGGTCATATGACCAGATGTCATTATGCACCAAGTTATTATAGTAAGGGCCAGCAACTGCCTGTGGGAGTAGGAGTCTGGGGGGCATGGGTGGTTGACTGAAGGAAATGGCCAGAGGAATGCTTAATATATGAGGAAGGGTGGACATGGCATTCATTCATTGTCTTGTAGCAGGTGAATATGCTAATGTTCTTGTTTGTTGGTTATTTTAAGGGATTCAAATGAGTGAATCCATGTAATCTGAATATCATTTGAGTTTCTTTCATAAATCTTTTTTTTCTGATATGTTAAATAGTTGAAACAATAAAAAAGACTATAGCTCCCAACATCCATTGATCAGTTCCATGAAAGCCCAGCACTGAAAAACACGTGTTCAGATGACATGGAGTCAATTTGCTGAACTATCCTGTTCACTGAGATAAAAACAAAAAGTTTGAGTAGGTAGGGGAAAATCAACATTGTTATCCAGTATTTTTTTTTAAAGTTTCAGCAAATGTGCGCGCCAGAAGTTGGAAAAATTGAAGGTTTGAAGGCTGAGGAAAATGCACTCAAAGGGATTATTTTCTTTGTTTGGTATTGTATGTATCCAGGAGCAATTTCGCATAAAGAATCTATGTGCAAAGGCAGAAAGCAAGCATTCACAGCAAAGCCAACTGTTTTGACTTGTTTGTGGTTAAAATGACTTTAGGTAGTGACATCACATGCCTATGTACCCTCACAATTTGCCTATGGTTACAATCGCACGACCAAATTACTATGATTTGATAGATTTTGCCAGGACATGTTAAGATGCAAGTGAAGGTGCTTTCCCTGATTCCCATCTGCTTACCATCCTTAACATATAATGCAAAAAACGGTCACATTGAACTTTTTTGTGCAATATAAAAACGAGTAAAGTTGTGATATGATCCAATACTGTACATACACCATTTCCATTCTCAACAAGAGCATGAACATTGTTGAAAAAATGTTTTACAGGATGAATACTGCCTAATCATTGTCAAAAACATTACCAATTAATATCTCAATTTTTATTAACTTGTACTTGTGTTACCTAGTTACCTGATACAAAATTGTATAAAACATTCTAACAGGAACTGTAAAATAATCTTATTTTCAGATGATACACAATGTATGGGATAAGGTCCCAGAGCATATGGAAAATTAAGGTGTGATTTAGAAAAGCAATAAAAATGTTTTAGGGGGTGATGTGGGGTGAAAATACAGCCCCAGAGCCACAGAGATGGAGAGGCCATGCTAGGCCCCTATTGTGGGAGTGAAGCTGACTAATGTAGATTCTGATTGAAATATAAAAGCCAGTACAAAACAGTGATTTCGACATAAGGCCTAGTGAAATGGAAAGAATTGGGTTTAGCCAACTCCACTAAAATTGACTGGTGCGCAAGTGAAGGGGAATCTACCTGAGAGCCTAAAACTGATGGAAATGCCCAATGAATGGGAAGTAACACGGGGGCTGAAGAGGCTGACTTTGTGTAAACTGGGAAAAGGCACCTTGACAGATGTAAAACTGCAGCAGTGCACTTGGAAAGAAATGATGCATTTGAAACACTGCGCATTTGGAAAATAAAAAGTAAGAATGATGCCTGACATTTAAGAAATAAAGTCAAGTGACAGATTGTGTTTATCAGGAATAAAGAGACTTAATTTTCCATCATATAAAATGACAGCATGTAAAGAGAACGGCCTTTTCCGTTTTTGTAAAAGTGGACAATGGTTTTCTATGATTAACTGCATCCTATCTGTGTGGATAAGATTAATAATTAATCTACCTCTGTTCTAACATAGTAGAAAAGAAATATTGTATTTTAACCACATGCCCAGATATAATGCTACAATGTTACATGTAAGCACATCTTGTCGATGTAAAGCTATATTTTTAAGTATGGATGCAGTTGATGTTTTCCCCACTGAACTGAAGGTTTGTGCCTTTGAAAATTTGAACTCAAGACCTTTGGCTGAGGACCTCTATGAGAAGAAGGTCTGGTTTTCAGTTATAAATACAAAGAATATACAGAGAAGTAGATACAAATTGTGGGATTTGCAGATAACACAGCCAGCAGAAATTACCTGTAATGTCAGGTCTCCCCATTAACTGTGCATTAGTGGCCAACAGAAAGGACCTTTTCAGGGCTAACTCAATCTCAAGAAATGGCTTCAGAGCCACTAATGGATGATCAAACATTGTGTATGAAACAGACAGCTGATAAGCAGATGTTCATGTCAGGTCACAAGAACAGACATTTATCTTACAATTGGTGGGGGCTGATGTGAAACTGAGGGACACATGGGATGCCATACCATTGACTAACATTGAATACATTTTGTGGAATAAAACGTACACTGTACATCCCAGTGAGCTCATCCGAGTCTCATGTTGAAGGGGATATAAAGCCCGTTGGTACCATGTAGAAACTATTTTTGTGTGATGGATGCAGCTTGACTTATGAGAAGAATTATGATTTTGGCCTTCTCATAATTCAGAGGAAACAGAAAGTTGCTGTGATGAAAGGTTGTGGAAATAAGATTTGAATCAGAAAAGGGCAGTTTTGTGACTATTTTGGCACAGCAGCAAATCGCAAAGAACAGTAGCTCCTCCCAGGAAGGGCGTGCTGAGAGATGATTAGTATTTTCTGACTCAAAAATATACGTGTCAGCAATTACATGAAGAATTAGGGTAGCTGCCATGTTGTTAGATTTTAAGGACACTGAAGAAGTTAAACCCACTTGTCATTTGGGGATGATGAATCTTTCTCCTCCCTCATCCTCTATTATTGATACCTCCCAACTCCTTGTCATATCAGCAGGCAGTGGGCGTATTGGTGGGAGGGAGAGGGAGAGAGCTGGTCAATCTGTAGTGTGGGAATTTTGATAATAATGGAGTGTCATCAGCACTATATCTTGGCAAGTTCCAATCTAAGAGGAGGCTTGCAAGAAAGCCACTCAGGAGAGAAACCATGAGAGCTGCCTAATCCATCAAGGCGCCACCTTGCCAGGGGAACAAAGCTAAACCAAGGCCTACCTAGAAGTAGGAAGAAAAGGAGACCCAGGGACTTTGCTTGGAAATGTGGGAGCCCTATCTGAGAGAGGCCTGTGGCTGAAGAGACCTGGCTGGTGGATAGAGGCTTGAGGCGTGAGCTGCCTGCCTGAAAGAGGGTCCTCGGATCTGGCGGGCCTCCTGAGCTAAGAACAGAGATCTCCCATGTAAGTAGATATATGCCAAATCTATCAATTGTGTGGGGATCTACCTGCCTCAATACCTTTCCATTAGTGGGTGAAGGGGGGACAGAACTGGGTAGACCCTGTCCATATTGAACTAAAAGGTTAACTCAATGGATCCTTTATAGAAGAACATCCTATCCAGTTACCTTTAATCGTCTTGGAATCTGTCAGTTTAACCCTTACGTTTGCATTGGTGGGTGCTCTCCATTAGTGTGTGTGGGGCGGTGGTGAACACATGTATACCCTTAGCACAATTTACTAAAAATATAATGTCATTCATTGTGCCTATTTGTCAAACCCTGCCTTTTAATAACAAGCCACAAACGATGTTGATACTGTATTCCCAATCCTTGTACCTTGCCTTCAATTTAAGGGGTCATATATAGAACTGATGCCAGGGGGTTGCTGGTAGAAAAGAGCCTGATAACAGACTAAGCAATCATTGGGTGAATTATATTGTTTGCAGTGAAATTGCAAGAAATCTGATGTAAGGTGATAACTGTCCATCTTTACATGTTACCTGTGTGTTGTAGTATCTGTAAGTTCATTAGAAATATAAGTCAGTCAGTTGGTGCAAGAAATGTGAATTTGTGATATTGTGTAGTGCCATAGCATTGATGGCTGATGGTTTGGTTGCTATTAAATTTGTCATACCTTAAATAAATATATATTCTTACTATACACCTAGCTCATTGGTGGTACAGAGGGTATTTGTTGGGGTGGTGCGAGATGGGATGGAGGCCTTACTAAAGTTGAATCTGTATAAGCGAATTGGAGAGCATAGACCTAGGGGAAAGGAACTACCTGAGTTGAGCGTGACTGCCTAATTAATCTTGACAGTGGCAGAGGTGATTGGACCAAGTACAACTTCTTGCATTCTGGCCATCATATGACAAACTTCCCTGGTGGCAGAGGTGGAAGCTGGGACTGTGGAGGTTCAGCAGAATGAGAAGGAGTAGTCAATGCAGAGGAAGGTGGTGGGGTTCTGGTGTCGAGTTAGGAGGTTAGAAGGCAAGGAGTCTATAGGATCTTCAGGTGGAGCACTGCAGGTACTTGATCTTCTTTTAGAGCACTTGGAGTTACCTCGATGCTGGGGTATAATTTGGTAGCGGAAGTGTCTCTGTCAGCCGGGTGCGTCGGACGCATATTTGTAATGTGCTATTTCTTTTTCTAACTTGGCATGTGTATTTTTGAAAGCTCTAATTTTAGATTTTCTGATGCGATTCTGGGCCTCTTCAAACCAAGAAAAATATGCCTCCCACTGAGTTTGAAAAATATTTCCCTGCAACTTTTTGAGAGCGCCCCTTAAAATGACAAGCTTGTCTCTATCAAAAGTTCTGTTTTCCGGTAATCTTTTAACAGTACTGAACTTAGTATAATAATGTCATTTCGAGAGTTACTGGCATGTATATGACCCATAGTTATGGTATTTATAGTCTGCATAAGTGTCTGAGTCTGGGGGGCTAAGCTTGCTGGAACCAGACCACATTGTGTTTCAACGAGAAAGAAAGAGCAGGGTGGGCACGGAAACGGTGGGTGGCTGTGAAAGACACAGCCAAAGATATTCCAAACAAACCACACACAATGACATCTGAAGAAAGGCAGTGGAATGTCCCTGCTATGATCTATGTTTCGAATTAATGTCTGACTGCATATGGAAATGTGTCAGAAACACTCTTGAACTGGAGAAATACATTACAGCTGAGTATTTCAACTGCTCCACAAAAACGAGGAAGTCAGTTTATAGGCTGCAGCCGTGTGTCCCTTTGTTGAAACTGAACAGAAGGAAACTGCGGCTGGGGCCCAGGGTGACTGTCGATATTCTAGCATGTATCAGAGAGAACTGAGCTGCATTCTTAGTCCTTACAACATTGTATACTAGTAAACGGTTACCATTCAGCCACACTGCTTTGGTTCCATCAGTCCTGCAGAAAATCTCCAGACAAATACTACTCAACCATCATCAAAGCCACAAAGAGAAAGGCAATTTTTGGAAAAGTGGCTTGCTGGCTTCTAAAGCACTCACCTTTAGTTCAAGCTGCAGTGCTCTGGAGCCCCGATCTGACCACTGATGGAGGGACAGGAGTCTGTACGAATTAAGGCAGCAGTTGTGATGTCCACAAAATCACGGTCACCATCTGTCATGGTCAAATGTTTTGCATGAGTAATAATAAATAATGCAAAAGAAAGAGACTGAACCAGGCTGAGTGGTAAGGATTATTAGAGACAAATGACAGCTGAGATTTGGAAAGAGTGTAGCGGCAAGTCTCAGGGAATTGCCAAGACCATCTCTGAGGATTACGCAGAAGGGGCAGCTTATATAGACAGATGAGTATTATAAAGTGACATTGGCCCAATTCCGGGTGGGCGCTATCAGACAATTTGCATAACAGCAACAGTTTCTTACAACATGTGGCTAGGCCTTGCCATTTCTACCCTTTCAGCTAGCATCTCTTTTGCACATAGTACATGAAAACGAGGATTGGGGTTGTTTGACCGTATTTTTTTGCCTACAGCCGATTTGACTGAATATTTTTTGTGGTCCTTTTGACCACAAATATATGTGGGCAGAGACCGCCTGCTCCCCCTCCCTAAATCCCCCACATATATTTGCAGTAAAAAAAAACTCCCTAAATTCTGTCAAATCGTCCACGATCAAATCAGCCACAGTATTGGGTAATACCGAAAAACAATATAACAGTACCTACATACCAAGTAAGGAATGATAGGAGAAGAAGAAGAGTAGTGAGGTGTGATATCAGGTTGCTGGGGCTCAGCAAGATCTGTCAGGCGCAGAGTGTGTGCATCATGAAAAAATTGGTTAAACAGGGATACGCAGAAAGGGCCTAGGGAAATCATGTAAATGTTCTATCACAGCACTGATTATGGGGCCATCTAGTGGGGTGAAGAAGGGGGCCAGGTGCCTCCCCAAGTTAGAGCATGATGGGCCTGGAGCAGCATGGGGCGGATCCTCTCTTTGCCTCCACTTAGCCCCCTCCATAAGGCAGGGGACAGAGAATGCCAATCACAGAGAATGCCAATCACAGAGAATGCCAATCACAGAGAATGCCAAGCACAGAGAATGCCATGATGATACTGGCCTTATAAGCACCCACAAGGAACAACCTAGCTCAGGAAGGGTCAATATCCCATCCCTTCCTAGCAGGCCTTTGACCCTGGTGCCAAACAAACCCTCCTTTCTCTAAAGCACCATTCTGATGACATTGTCCCTGTTAAAAAGGGGAGGCTTTGAGCGCAGCCCAAGAACATAAAGTAGAACATGTGACAAATCCCTGATCTGCACGGGAGCCTAAACAGACATCAGGAGCTCTCTCTGGGATTTGTGTGCAATCTTGCTTACGAGTGCATGCAGTCCATAGGGGTTTGCAACCTCCAGCCCTACAGTGAAGTTCACAGAGCGAGTCCACATTGGACCACTGGTGGCTTTGACAGTGCCAGGAAACCCCCCCTTTTAAGTGGAGCAATCAAAATGTATTCTGTTTAAGACAGTTTCCCCATGTCTGCTGTTATTTTGAAAAACCAGGCCAGTGAAGCACCACACAACTGCTCCTGCCTCCCACTGCAGATCATGAAAATAACATGTATGGAATTCAAAATATTAGATTATCCATTTCAAGGACCAGGCTGTCCTCCCACAGCAGAACCCATTTAGTATAATCAATCCCAGGTCTGCACCAGTTCTCCAAAACAGGTACAAATCCTCATGGAGAGTCCATGCACAGTGAAGGGTTGCGCTGTCAGTCAATGTAGTTGTTTGCAGAAGTTCCAGGAGAGGTTTTGGAGAGGTCAGAACATAAATTGAGGCTTGAAGGATAGAGGGGCTTGAGTAGAGAAGGAGTTTGAGACAAAGGAGTAGTGAGGAAAGGGGGCTGGAGGTTAGAAGAAATGAAGGTGGTGGAAGAATGAATAAAGGAGGAGAGGTAGCAACATCATATGCAGGTGGAACGTGGGTGTAAGGAGTAGGGGTAGAAGCATGAGAAGAAGGGGACTTAAGGAGGATTAATATCAACAGTAGAATTTGGAAGAATGAACTGAGGCAGAGGTTTGTGAACTTTGGCAGGTGGTGGATGAGGCAGATAAAGAAGAGGTTGATGAAAATGAGGAGGTGGTAAAGGAAGGTATGACAGGTCAACAAAAGAGAGAGGTTGCCAAATGAAACAGGAAGGAGGTGAGTGAAGTTCAGAAGGAGGTAATATGGAAAGATAAGAAGACTGGTGGAGATCAGGAGTAGGCATAAGAAGGACAGCAGAAACAAGTAGATAGAGAGTCAAGGAAAGTTCAAGGAGACCATCAAGGCTCAAGGATTGAGGCTGGGGAAAGCCCCCAACTTACATTTGCAAGACCTGTGGTGGGAGGGCATGTGAGATTGTTGCACAGTATCAAGGAGGGTTATGATAAATACTGAGAGACATCCAGGAGAGGAGACTGTCAGACTCTAAACAATGAGGGAATCTTTTAGAGCCAATGAGAAAACTAAGGCTAGTGTCGACTGTACCTAATGACCCTAGGGAAGCTATCCCACATTTCAGAGAATTGGAAGGCAACAGCCCACAACTTGTGATAGTGATTGCTTCCCAAAGACAGAGAAAGGAATTTAAGCCAAGAGACAGGATCAGAGATATGTAGGTGCAGGAAACCCTTAATGCCAAAGCCTTGCAGAGAGGGAAAAAAGAGTGCAGGAATCGCGTAAGCCCTGCAAATCATGCCCTAAACATCCCAAGGAGAGAGCATATCTCTCAGGCCAGATGAGATGCCCACTGGCTCCCTATTAAAGAATGCATACTGTTCAAAGCACTAACCATCGCACACAGGTGCCTGTCTCAATCTGCCCCCACCTATCTAGTGGAACGAATTCAGCAGAGGCCCTCACACAGACCAAAAAGAGACCAATACACACACCCACTCACAGTCCCTGCCTCCAACAAAACTCAAGTCAGAGGCACCAGTTTCCAAGTGCTAGCACCAAAATCTTGGAATGCCCTAACACCTAGCCTCAGAAAGGAAAACTCTCTCATGGCATTCAGAAAAGCTCTGAAAACCAAGTTATTCAATTAAGACTGCTACCTTATTGCTGTTCCAATGTAACCACAGAACCTTTCTATTGCATTCTTTACTGCTAACTTTCTTATGTCAGTTCTACTATCCTGTGCAAACTGTACCCCAGTGAATATTCTGTAACAGCGCCATGATGCCCCAGGGCTGCTGTGTGCTTCATAATGTCACAGGTTTCCCCCTTTCTCACCTGACTTCGATGTTTGCTGGAATTCTTTGAAGGAGTCTTCTTGCGTACGGTTCGGGTTTTGTACAACCCTGTGCAAGCGTCTTCGGGTTCCAGCATGCGTTCAGCGTTCTAAATCCAGGGATACTTAGAATCTCTGGGAAATCCAGGAAACGAAGAAGGTGTACTCGGAGGCGGTACACTAGGTCTGTGATTCAAGGAAGGATAAGGAGGAAGGGAATGATAGAGGAGGGAAGCGAGGGATCCGGGAACCAGGAATCAAAAAAGTTCAGCGACGGCGAACTATGGAGCACACGTCTAGCCACTGCAAGCGGTAGCGTTGGGACACGCGGGCCCGTGGGGGCGTGGTCTCTTTATAGAACGTGCTACGTCTGACGTGGAGGCTGGTGGAGAGCGTTCTATGTTAGACGGCCATGTTGGAAGTACCACGCAGTGCAAGCCCCGTTGTGTCAAGGACCAGGAAGTCCAAAAGGGATGCGTCCTACGGTTCATGACAGCATGCCTCCTCCGAAAACCTGTCCCACAAGGTTTGCCCGGGTGTATGAGATGATACCTTCTGAGTAATCTGGGTGTATTTAGGTTTGAGATTGGGTCTCAAGTGCGTTCACTAGGAGGATATCCTTTCCACTCAACCTGGTATTGAAGTTGACCCCGTTTGTACCTGGAGTTGCATATTCTGGATACTTCATATTCCAGTTGGTCATCCACAATTACGGGGTTGGGTCTGAGGTTTGTCCGGGAGGACTAGATGTATGGTTTTATTAAAGAAGTGTGAAAAACTGGATGGATCTTCTTCCAGGAGTCTGGTAGTTTGAGTCGGAAGGCCACTGGATTTATGATTTCATTAATGGAAAATGGGCCAAAATACCAGGGAGCCAGCTTGTTCAATCGTAAATGTCGTGGCAGTAGTTTCGAGGACAGCCAGACCTTATCACCTACTGTGTAAGGGGGCCCTGGTCTTCTTTTGGAGTCCGCATACTGCTTGGTATGATTTCGGGCTCTTTCTAAGTGCTCTTTGGCTTCCTTCTGTACATTGATGAGGCTCTCGATCCAGGAATCAATTGTAGGAACAGGTGTAGGGTGTGGGAGAGTGGAAGGTAGCACTGAAGGGTGAAACCCTTGATTACAGAAAAAAGGGCTGATCCTGAGCGCCAAATGGTCTGAATTATTGTAGGCGAACTCAGCAGGGGTATTAAGAGCTACCAGTCGTCCTGGACTTTGGTAGTGAAGCAACGAAGATATTGTTCTAGGGTTTGATGCACACGTTCAGTAGCTCCGTTAGTCTGTGAGAGTTACCCTGAAGAGAGGGCACGTTGAATTCCTAGTATTTGACAAAGGTGTTTCCAAAACTGAGAAATATATTGAGGACCTCTGTCTGATATGATCTTAGAAGGAAGTCCATGAAGTCGAAATATGTGTTCCAGGAAGATTCCAGCAAGTTCTGAGGAGGATGGTAGTTTATATAAGGGTGTAAAATGAGCCATATGAGTGAATAAATCAATGGTGACCATGATAGTCGTGTATCCCCTGGAAGGTGGCAATTCTACAATGAAGTCCATGGCAATAATTTCCTAGGGCCTTGTTGGTAGCGTGGGCTGTAGTAGGACTCTGGTTATCATGTTTGTTCTGACTACAGACTGCACAGACTTGTATGTACTGTTGTACATCAGTCTTCATTCTTGGCCACCAAAATTGTCTTTGTATTAGACAGAGGGTGTTGGTGACGCCACAATGTCCGGAGTGAAGGGTATCGTGGCAGAGGTTTATGATCTTTTGCTGCAGTTTCTGTGTAGGGATGACCAGACCATTGTCCTTGAATAGATATCCGTTCTATGTTCTCAGATTCCATCGATTCTTCCCTGAAAATTCCTTCCAAAGCTCAGAGGGCTGAGTTTGTATTCAAATGTCTTCTAGGAGGCTGATTGCTTGTGCCACGAAAATTGTATGGGGAAACATCTTAGGGAATGACCGATCTTCAAGAGGTTCATAGTCAGGACGTCGAGATAAGGCGTCAGCAATTATATTCTGTGTCCCAGGACATGATGGATCTGGAACTGGTACTGGGCAAAAAAAGAAGGCCCAACGGGCTTGACGGCTATTTCTACATTCCAGAGCTTGTAATAAATTTTTCGATGGTCTGTGCGGATCCGGACAGGATGTTTTGCTCCTAGAAGTAGATGACGCCACTCTGTGAAGGCTTGGCGGATGACTAACAGTTCCTTTTCCAAAATGGAATAATGGGTTTCGCTGGGAGTTAGAGACCGTGAAAGATAAGCAATGGGATGTTCCAGCTTGTCCTTGAATTCTTGTTTTAGGACTGCTCCAATGGCGTAATTAGAAGCGTCCGTTTCCACTAGAAAAGGACGATTTATGTCAGGTTGAGCCAGGATGGGAGCTTGTGTGAATTCTGTCTTTAGCCGTTGGAATGCTTCATCTTGGGCTGTTGTCCAAAGAAAGGGAGTATCTTTTTTCAACAATGCTATGATTGGTTGAACTATCTCTGAAAAGGAAGGTATGAATTTCCGGTAAAAGTTAGCAAGCCCCAGCAATGATTGGATTTGTTTCACAGTAGTCGGAATGGGCCATGATAGTATGGCCTTTATCTTTGCGTGGTCCATCCCGATTCCCTCTGGGCTAAGGACAAATCCTAGATAGTGAACAGTAGAGACATGGAAGAGGCACTTCCCGGGTTTAGTCAGGAGCTTGTGTTCACGTAGCCGCTGTAACACTGCCTTAACATGCTCCTCATGCTTAAGATGGTCCTTAGAGAATATTAAGATATCGTCCAGGTATACTATGACGAAGAGGAACAGCATATCAGAAAACACCCGAACCATGAAGCGTTGGAAGACCGCTGGGGCATTTGCAAGTCCGAAGGGCATGACCAAGTACTCAAAGTGACCAAAGGGTGTTCTAAAGGCGATTTTCCATTCGTCTACTTCCCTAATATGGATCAGATGGTAGGCTCCTCTGAGATCCGATTTCGTGAAGATTACAGCTCCTCTTACTGCTTCCAGGATATCTGAGATCAAGGGCAATGGATAACGATCCTTCAGGGTGCATTGATTTAGACCTTGATAATCAAGACAAGGCCTAAGTTCATTAGTATCTTTTTTAGGAACAAAAAACAGTGAGGATCCAGCTGGAGATTTGGATGGTCGTATGGTGCCATTTTCAAGGTTGGTATCTAGGTTTTCACGGAGGGCCTTTTTTCAGGTTCGGATAAGATGAACATCCTTCCAAAGCGAATCCCAGCTGAGGGTTCAGTATCAATAGCACAGTCTTCATGTCTATGAGGGGGTAGCGCCTGAACTATGGCAGAAAAAACACGTTGGCGTATTCCTGATAGGCCCTAGGAACCTGGATGATATTTGAGACTGTGAGTGGGCCTTGCTGGTCTGCCAGTGTACCTCCAGAAGATGTCAGAGTGGAATCCAAGAGTAGAAAATGAGACATGCAATGTTCGGAACCCAAGAATAAGGAGCCTGCTGCCCAGTTGATGTATGGGTTGTGCCTTTGTAGCCAGGGCATACCCAACACCATTGGGTAATGAGCAGACTTTATGATGTCAAATTTAATCTTCTCTCGATGGTGGTTTATTGAGAGCTCTATTTCCTTGGTTTGAAGGGTTATGGGTCCTGAAGAAAGGGGTCTTCCGTCAATTGCTTCTACAGGTTGCATTATGTCTCGGGTTTCATATGGAATGTGGTGGTTAATGACCCAATCTTAATCTATGAAAATCCCCATGGCTCCACAATCCACCAATGCCAAAATGGGGTAGGTTTCGTTCTTGGATGGCGATAGAAAGGCCTGTAAAATCACTAGATTGTTTTGTCCAGCAGAGTTCAAGGATGGAATAGATGTGGAGCAAACATCTCTCTCCCGAAGCTGCTCTCCATCTAGGATCGGGAGCTGGTGTTTCCTGAACGCCGTGGAGGAGCTAAAGGACACTCTCTCACTAGATCTTTATCTGAAGCACAATACAAACATAACGCCGTGTGGATCCTTCGCATCCTTTCTTGCGGGGATATGGGTCCACGGAAAGCCCCTAGTTGCATGGGTTCTGGTTCATTGACAAGGGCAGGAGTGGGATCAGACTTCGAGGAGGTCTCTGTTATGTGAATGCCTATTCTATTTACAGTGCTGTGTATTATATCTGGTAGAATGTTATGTGCTAGGCTGACCTTATGAGGTCAGAGCATTCTGATGTTAGAATCCCTATACTGTTGTTATTGCTCAAAGTTAATCAGTTGATGAGGGCTGCTTTACAGGTTGGGGGTCTTAAATATATGTCTTGAGAAATGCTAATAAACCAACCAAGAAACCCTGCTGGTGTGGTTATTGGCACAACATTGGCAACGAGGATGGGATATTTGATGCCAGCACTGCCCCTCTGGCGTTAGTCCCGATCCCCAAGACCCCCGACCAGCAGGCAAAGGCAGGGTGTCGCCTACCTTCGTAGCAGACCGCCGCCGCGTCGCCCTGTTGGAGTGAGGAGGAGCGCTACTGTCCTGCTGAGGGACCTGCAGTGTGTTGCCAAGCGTCTTCCTGAGAGAGCGATCCCCGATTTTCCCAAGGCCTTGGAGGGCTGAGAAGCGGCGCCGAGAGACGGAGGATTTATCGGAAGAAGGAGGGTGGCACCGAGAGACGGAGGATCTCTCTAGGAAGTGGCGCTGAGAGACGGAGGAGTTCTCGGATGCTTCGGAAGCTGAGAGGCGGCGCTGAGAAACGGAGCAGAGGCCGCCATGTATCCAGGTGTCGAGGCGGATCGGATCCTACCTTCGCCCACTCCTGCGCGTGAGTAGATGCCGCCCCTGACCTTCTGTCCTCACTGGGGTGGAAGCGGCACACCGTTTCCGCATTTAGAGGTAGGGAGCTTTCAGACTGAGCAAAAGCCCTCCCCCCCTCCCTGCTCCTCCTCCCGATCATCACGTGAGGGGTCACATGCCTGTGGTTGTTGTTGCGACCTCAAAGTGGGCGCATCCTGGACTAATCGTGAATCCGGAGACAGCGCTGGTGCAGGCATGATGCAGCACTGCATGCTCGCGGCTTATTTTTTCAGAGCCCCGTAAAACAACAGCGTCACACAGCCGCCCAGGGCCCTAACGGGAAGGCGGTCTGGACTTTGGGGACTGGAGCTGGTTTTCAATTAACGCTCCGTGCGAAGCCCTGCATGGGCTTCAGGATCACAGGTGAGGAGGAAAAGAAGTGCAAGGACTCATTTGGTGTGAAAGAGGAAGATTTGGTTTGCTTAATTATTGCTCTCTTCTATGGATATTGCGTCAAGGCGGTCAGGGAACCAGCATAAACCAGCAACCACCGGATAGCGAGAGAGATGGCTCTATCAGGAGTACCTGGCCCACAGGTGTTCATGCCCACACCAGGGCCACCTAGGATCAAGTGGACTCCCTGGAAAAAAGGATTCTTGCATTATGTTAAGGCTACATGTGGGAATGGTATGTCTGTAGAACACAAGGTTGCCATGCTGATGCATTTTCTCGGATATGAAGGCCAGAGGATTTATGATACTCTTCCTGATGCCTCAGAGTTAGAGTTGGAAGACGGAGCAACTGATTTCGATGTGGCACTAGCTAAACTAGATAAGCACTTTGAAGCCAAAATAAGCACTGTACTCGAAAGGTACCATTTTGGTATGAGGTACCAACATGAAGGCGAGTCGGTGGAGGATTATATTACTGCCTTGAGACATTTGTCTTTAAATTGTAAATTTGGTGTGGGGTTGGACGAACACATAAGAGACCAATTTATGTTGCACTGTTCTAATGACAAAATTCGTGAAGAAGTGTGGCTCAAAGATGATCCCAGTTTAGAGGAAGTATTTGGGATGGCCAAAAGAATTGAACATACTTTGCAGTATGTTGCCAAACTATCTGTTAATGTGCCTAAGGTTGTCCAATGCACAGAAGTTCTGAGAGTGGGTGATAAAAAGAAGGATGGCATGAGGGAGAAAAAGAAACATAAAGTCAAACCATCTAAGCAGTATGGTTATAGTCAAATCAAAGGGGGTGTGAGTGATTCGGGGAATAAACGGTCTCAAAAAGATAGTATGCAAGGGGGCATGTAAGGAGGTACCAAGAGAGATGATAGATTGTGTTTCCGGTGCAGTAGTGCACACCATTTGTCCACTTCTCCCATGTGCCCTGGGAGAAGGACCAATTGTAGCATTTGCAAGAGGTGGGGTCACTTCGAAAATTGCTGCTGGTGGGAAAGGTATAATGTTGATTGATGAAAATGATGCAATTTCGTCGGAAGAAGGAGACATTTCAGAGAATGAGATTGTTACAGTAAATATGGTTCATTGTTCGGATTACGATGATTGTGAACATCCTTCTGCTTGGGTTGAGGTAAATGGTCATCAGGTGAAGATGTTGGCTGATTCTTGCTCAAAAATTACCCTGATGTCCAGGATGGTTTATGAAAACATAATTGGAGGATGCATAGGAAATTTGAGTCCCTCAGATAAGAATCCCGGGGGATACAATGGCAGTAGAATTGAGATACTAGGATGCTGCAAGGCTCAATTTAAATTCAAGGGTAGGATAACCTATGGAAAGATTTATGTTACTGGAAAGGGTGAGACTCTGCTTGGGTGGAGGGAGCAGAGGGGGCTGGGTATCAAACTCGACCCTAACAGCAAGGAACAAGTTCTCAATGTAGCCACAATGACACTTTAGACAAAAGTGTCTACAAAGGTCAAGATACTATTGCTATATACCGTGAAGTCTTTGGCAAGGGAGTGGGCTGTCTCAAAGGTATGTTACATAAGATAGTGGTAAAAGAGGGTAGTGTACCGGTTGCGGCTAAGCTTAGGCCTTTGCCATTATCTTTGCGCACTGCCGTGCGCGAGGAATTGAGCAGGTTAGAAAAAGAGGGAATAATTTAACCTGCCAAAGCTGTTGAATGGATTTCCCCAGTGGTAGTAGTGAAGAAAGCCAATGGTGATCTGAGAGTTTGTGTGGACTTAAGAGAACTTAATCGTTGTGTGGTTGCTGATCGACATCCGCTTCCAAATATGGGAGAGCTCTTGAGTCGTATAGGGAATGCAAAATTCTTCGCCAAATTAGATATGGCGAGTGCATACCACCAGATAAATTTGGATGTGGGGTCCAGAAAACTGACTGCCTTTATTACATATGAGGGAATCTACCAGTTTCGCCGTATGCCCTTTGGATTAATTTCTGCGTCCTCAGTGTTCCAAAAGGTTATGGATAAGTTATTAAAAGATGTAAGTGGAGTATGGTGTTTCCAGGATGATGTCCTGATTTGTGGAAACAGTGAGGAGGAATTGAAAAAGAGAGTTGAAACTGTTTTGGAGATTTTTAGAGCGAGGGGCATAACATTGAGAGGCGGGAAATGTGTTTTTTCAACCCGTGTGGTAGAATATCTATGCCATGAGATTTCAGAGGAAGGTTTGAGGCCTAAAAGAGATCTTGTGGATGGTATTGTGAGGATGCAACCACCGAAAAATAAGGCGGAATTGAGGTCGTTCCTGGGAACGATTGAGTTTTACCATAGATTTGTGGAAAATTATGCTGATAGCGTAACCACTTTGAGGGCCATTTTGAAGAAGGGAGCAGAGTTTATGTGGAGCGAGGAATGTGAGCGAGAGTTCAGTGGTATTAAACAAAAGATTGCCATGGCAAAGCCATTAGGCATGTATGACATTAGAAGGAGAACCATTCTCGCTGTAGATGCCAGTGATACTGGCATAGGGGTTGTGATGTCACAATTGGAAGAATTGGAAGCAGATGGAAATGAGGTAATTGTGTTACATGCCTCCCGCATGTTGAAAGGTGCGGAACTCAACTATTCTGTTTTGGAGAAAGAAGCCCTGGCATGTCATTGGGGCATAGAAAAACTCAAAAACTTTGTGTGGGGACAAGAATTTACTTTGAGAACTGACCATAAACCGTTAAAGGTCATATTTGAAATGAAGGGCCTTGATAAAGTGTCAAGGAGAATTGCCTATTGGGAGTCTAGGTTACAATGTCACAAATTTGTTATAGAAGTTGTTTCAGGTAAAGAAAATGTACAGGCTGATCATGTGTCCAGAGTAGGAACAGAAGAAGGTTAGGAAGAGGAGAGAGAGAAATTTGTTGAGATGGGAAATATGGTTTTTGCAACTGTAGAAGGAATCATACAAAAAGATGAATGGACACGAATATTGGAGTCTGATGAGATGTGGAAACGGATAGTGAATTTTGTCAAGGAGGAGTGGCCAGAAAAAAGACTGTTGTCTGGTGAGGAAAGAGCATTATGGGAAGTAAGGTTTGAATGGTCTGTGAAGGATGGGCTGGTGTATCGGTGGGATAAATTGGTTGTTCCCCATTGTCTGAGGGAAAGACTTGTAAAAACTGCACATCAGGGACACATAGGTGTGTACAAAACTAAAGAAATAATTAAAGCTGACTACTGGTGGCCAGGTTTGGAGCGAGAAATTGAGAAAATGGTTGGTGGTTGTGCTGATTGTATCAAATCGGGAAAGAATTTGTTGGCTGTGTCACAGCCAATGAGGAAGGTTCAAGCACCCAAGGGAGTGTGGCAAGATGTTGCAATTGATATTTTGGGACCGGTTGATATGGGAATGGGGCGAGGAAGATTTATCCTTGCTTTAGTAGACACATTCTCAAGATGGACTGAATTTAAAATACTGAGAGATGTAACGTGTCAGCATTTTGTGGATTTTCTGTCTGGGATATTTGAGAGGGAAGGATTACCCAGGAGTGTACTGACGGATAATGGTCCGCAATTTGCTGGGAGATTGTTTGAAGACTATTTAGTAAAGTGTGGTATAAAGCACAAAAGATCCGCCCTATATTATCCACAGGGAAATGGTATGATTGAAAGGGTGAACCGGTCCATATTGGAGGCTATCAGAGGAGCAAACGCATGTGGTCTTGATAAGAAGGTGGCAGTGAAGGAACGATTATATGCTTTACGAATGGTGCCGTGTGCTGAAACTGGCGCTAGTCCTTTCGAACTTATGAGAGGTTGCAAGGGTAATACACTGTTGTCACCTGCCTGGCTAGGGAGAGTAAGAGAAACTGACATTGTTGTGGATGATGTAAGAAAAAGGATGAATAACCGAAAGGATAAATGGGTAAAAAGGGTGAATGAGAGGTTTCCTAAAAAAAGAACAATGGTTGAGGTGGGAGATCTCATTAGGGTAAGGAGAGCTGTGAGACCCAAAAAGGGGATGATCCCCTGTATTCAGATCCGGTAAGTGTCACCCAAGTTTTTGAAAATGCTGTGAGACTGGAGAGTGGGCAAGTGTGGAATTTGTCCAGAGTGGCAAAATTGAAAAAGTGAGAAATTCATATGTATTGTGACATTTGGCAACCAGTTGTATTTTGATCATAGATCTATTCGAAATGTTCCTATAAAGTTTAATTGTATCATTTTTTTTTTTTTTTATAAGGGAGGGGGGGTGTTATGTGAATGCCTATTCTATTTACAGTGCTGTGTATTATATCTGGTAGAATGTTATATGCTAGGCTGACCTTATGAGGTCAGAGCATTCTGATGTTAGAATCCCTATACTGTTGTTATTGCTCAAAGTTAATCAGTTATTGGCACAACAGTCTCTAGAAGACATTTATGGAAGGGCATCTTGGTTTTCTTCTTCTCTGCCTTCCTTTCCTGGATACGAAAGTCTATCTGCAGAGCGAGATCTATAAGACCCTGGAATGAACTATGCTGCCCAATAATACGCTTTCCTTAGTAGCGGAATCACGGGAAAAGACTAATTGTTTTAATGCGGCATTCTCTGCTTTCAGATTCTGTACTTCAGTCGTTAATACTTGCATGCCGCGCATGAGATCTTGAACGGCCGCCTCCATATCCGTATCGACTTCAGTTAGTTGGCGTCTCAATCTGTCACAGGTTTCCCCCTTTCTCACCTGACTTTGATGTTTGCTGGAATTCTTTGAAGGAGTCTTCCTGCGTACGGTTCGGGTTTTGTACAACCCTGTGCGGGATTCAAGGAAGGATAAGGTAGAAGGGAATGATAGAGGAGGGAAGCGAGGGATCCGGGAACCAGGAATCAAAAGAGTTCAGCGACGGCGAACTACGTAGAACACGTCTAACCACTGCAAGTGGTCGCGTTGGGACGCGCGCGCCCGCGGGGTGTGGTCTCTTTATAGAACGTGCTAGGTCTGATGTGGAGGCTGGTGGAGAGCGTTTTTTGTTACACGGCCATGTTGGAAGTACTACGGAGTGCAAGCCCCGTTGTGTCAAGGACCAGGAAGTCCAAAAGGGACGCGTCCTACGGTTCATGACACATAAATGGAAATAAATAAAATAAATAGAGACTGTTGAAAGAATCGAGGGTGCAGGAAATATTTTAGCTTGAGAAACTGGAAGAAAGAGAAACAAGGATCTGGGAAACCCCCTAAAGCTTGAGAAACTAGGAGAAGAGATTGCCTGGAAATCCTCAAGTCCAAGACTGAGGCAGAGCATGACAAGGATGCTGGAACCTGGAAGTCACAGACTGAGAGAAAGAAGAAGAGTGCAGGAACCCAAAGCCTGACAGAAGGTGTCAAATAAATAAACAAGAGCCTTCTCTCATGCCACATTTAGGAACACTTCGGGTCAAGATGGGACCCAACATCTTCGGTCGTTTATTTGAACACATTTTTTGATTTTATTATTTTGCCACTCTATGCTAATTCCCTTAATTAAAATGTTGCCTTTTCTGCCATTCGGTCCTGGTCTGAATTCTAATCCCTGTTGCCCTCATGACAATTGAAAGGCATCCTTGAGAGCGTTAGGTGAGAAAGTCAATCTGGCAAAATTGAACAAGGAATTTTTGCTGGGTGATAGAATAACAGAGGAAGTCTAAGTGCACCAGGATTTTGAAAATAACTAAGGGGTGGGGGAAGAAGACTGATGCAGTTGGGGTGACTTAGAATGCTGTGCCAAAGTACACCCCAATCAAAAAAATGCCCAGAATCTGTTAAAGAGGCCCTGAACCATGCAGGTGGAAAATGGTAGAGCACTCTCTTGACAGATATGTTTTCCTTTGGCCAGAGCAGGTACTCCCATAAATTGCAGGCAGGACTTTAGAAATTGCTCCGAACCGTGATTTGCTATGTCTACTGTGTGTTGAATTGCCCCTATTAGGCCGTTGTGCTATGAAAACTGTCACTTTGGACACCTTTCTAAGACAATGGGCCTCATTACACATTGTGCGTTAAGGGATTAACGTTACCAGTAATGGAATACCGGTATCGTTAAATCCCAACCCCAATTACGACCCGGGTTACCGCTGTTAGCGGCACCGCTAAGTACGGTGCCACTAATAGCGGCTAGTTCGCGGGCGCGCAACCCTTCATCCCATAAATAGCGGCATGTCACTAATAGCACACCATCACAAGCCATGCAGGAATGCAAATAGCGGCATGGTAAAGCCCCAAAAAACCCTTACCGGCATAGCGCTAATACCGGCATCGCGAACCACCCGTTAAGAGAACTGAGCAGTGTTCACACCTGCCACAGGTGGACACAATCAGCACAGGTGGAGGCAATGGAGACTGTGCCAGCACAAAAGAAGCACACCACACCCCTTCACACACCCCTTCCCACACCAAGATGGTTCCAATACTAGCAGCATTACATGGGCTGGAGGACATGATTGCAGTGCAGCAGCAACAACAACAGGCAGCACAGAGGAGACGCAGGAGGAGGAGGAGGGTAAGACAGGTGCAGCAAGCACCACCAGGGCACCTAGTAATACCACAGAGGCAGCCACCAATCCTCAGGATCCGAGCCAGTTCATTTAACCTAACCCCTGAGCAGATATACACCCTGTACCGTCTGGACCGGGATACCATCACCAGCATCGTGGACATGATACATGACGACATTGTGAGCCTCATAGACATCAGAACTGCCATCCCCCCTCTACTGAAGGTGGTGACCGTGCTCCACTTCCTGGCCATAGGCACCTACCAGCATACAGTGGGGCAGATGCATGGCATTTCACAACCAGTATTCTCACGCACGCTGAACCATGTACTCGATGCCCTTCTGAAGCATGCACCTGAACACATATTCCTGCCACGGACTGCCCAGGAGATCGCAAACACCAAAGTTGGCTTCTATTCACTGGCAGGCATCCCAAGTTGCATCGGGGCCATCGACTGTACACATGTGGAATTGGTGGTCCCACATCACAATGAAGTAGTCTACCGAAACAGAAAGCAATTCCAATGTATCAATGTCCAAATGGTATGTGATGCCAACAAGATAATCACACATTGTTGTGCGGATTTCCCGGATCAAACCATGATTCAATGGTCCTGCGGAACTCAACCATACCACGCTACATGGAGCGACAAGCCGGACAACGTTCATGGCTACTTGGTGAGTAGCAGGGCAAGCACATGGCAGTGTGATTTGGGGGGGGGATACATACTCCAACTGGGTGTGATTCGGGGGGGGAGATACATACTCCAACTGGGTGTGATGGGAGGGGAGAGATACATACTCCAACTGGGTGTAGACAGCCATCCGTAGGACAAATGGACATACAGATGTACGCCAATGTCCATCAGGGAAGGCCACAATGTACTTGAGAAGAACCCACATGCAATTTGAAGCTGCACAACATTGAGAACAATCCAGGTTTCCAAATATCACACATCCATCCACATCCACATTGCACATCATGCCACACGACATAATACACAAATCTGCAACATGGCGTCAAGATAGTTATACAGAATTAGTGCAGCACAACATCAATAAAGCAATGTGCCCTTGGATGCATGCAAAGGGATCACCCCTAGCCATAGCATTGAACCACGCACCTATAGCACCACCAAAGTGATGCTTCACAGCATGGCAACATCGATGTCGGAATGGCAGTACACTAGCAGTTTGGTACCAATTTTGCCTGGGTCCAGGGACACCTAAGACCTGGCCTCACCCAGGACATGTCAATTACTGGCGGAGGCATGAATCGGGCATGTCCACTTGCAGGGTCGAGCTCACCTTTGCACATTGCAGTCACACAGATCGTCTGCATGCTGGTAATCTTGGATTTCAATCACAATGCAAAGTCGATTTGTGTGATATGTACAGGCCGCTCTTGAGGTGAACAGTAACAGGTCCCCATTCTTCCCCCCATACAGGTGATGCCGGCTATCCCCTGAAGAGGTGGCTCCTTACCCCTGTACGGAACCCACAGAACAGGCACGAAGAGGACTACAATCATGCACATACCCGTACCCGCGTCGTGATTGAGCAGACTTTTGGCCTTTTGAAGACACGGTTTAGGTGCATTAGCAGGTCTGGTGGCGCTCTCCTGTACGGCCACGAGAAGGTGGCCAAGATCACCATGGCATGTGTCATGCTGCATAATATGTGTATCAGACGGAATGTGCCACTGCCACCTGACGTTGAAATACAAGCACCTGATGAGGATGATGATGGTGATGAGGACGGAGGTGACGGGGATGCAGGTCATGCAAGAGGCGATGGCCAGGACGGACGTGATGTGAGACAGCATCTGATCAACCAAATATTCTGAGTAACATGGTTTCACTCTGTAGGATGGATATGGGTAGTAATTGTGATGCTGGAAATGCATCTGGGGGACAGGGCCTCTGAATCCTTGTCCTTTTTCTGTTTTTACCGTGTGTTCTGTCATGTTTTCTGCCCAGGAGTACATGTGGGACTCCTGGCAGTGCAGCTCTCTCTTTTGGTTTGGTGAACAGACCCATGGGATACCCTTATGGCACCCATGGGTAGGGGTACAACCCTGTGCCCCTAGTGTATGTTTTTGGGCACCTGTGGGTGGCCCACAGAGCAGGGTATGGGCTGGTGGCAGCTCCATGCTGAATTTGACAGGTGCTCTGGGTGTCCTCCATTTTGGGATACCCAGGCCCTGCCATTGGGATCAGTTGATTCCTGATAGAAAACAAGATGGTCCCTGTGGCCTCTTGCTTTCTATTGCCTGTTATCTTGTTTTCCCAAAGTCCTGGGAAGCCCTGTCTCTGTCCCTTCCCCCTGACTGGCTGTTGGGTGGAAGTTCCATATGTGGTGTTGTTGCGAAGGCCCAGCTAGACTGACTGGAGCCTTCCCAGTGACTGTATGTTGTGGGTACCTCCTGTGGGTGGGACCTGGGTGAATGGAGTATGTGACCAATATACACTCCTTGTTGTGGTTGTCTGGTTTCTGGCATGAGAGACAAAGGCTGAGACAGCCCTGCCCGAAACTGGCCTGAATGCAGTGTGTAGTGTTGAATGGCTGGGTACTTGTCCCAATCCACATTCCTTGTTGTGAGTGAATAGTATATTTGGGGACCTCTCACCACTGGTAGTTGTTCAGGAACGTTCAAAAGCGTTCAGAAGCGTTCTGGAGTTGAGTCTCCACTCTAAGAGTAACTGGAACTGCTGATCCTCGACGTCCAGCTGGAAGAAGAAGACTTGCTGTGGCATTTGCTTCGACTGATCCGAAGGCTGCCGAGATCGTCGAAGACTGACCCGAGAGAGGACCTGGTAAGGCGCCCTCTTCCCGTGCTCTGAGGGACCATCGAGCACCGCTCCATCTTCGCCGAAGCGCCCTGGAAGACAGACCCTCGAAAGGCTGCCGACCCGAGACGGGACCGCCGAGGAGATCGAAGTGAAGCACCCGGACATCGACGCCGTCGAAGTCCATTGCCGTCGACCAGGGTTCGCAGGTTTGTGAAACCACTGGAGGCCCGTCGAAGTTGTGTTGCCCAGCCGTGGGAACCACTTGACGCCGTGCCGCCGACGACCGGAGCCGTCCGCTCCTTTGCCTAAGAACATTCAATCGAAGGACTCTCTCGACCGCATCGTCGACCGCTTATCCTGCCGGAGAAAGTCGAGGCCGACCAACGCGCCGAGGAGAAACCTGCCGGTGGGTTTCCCGCCACCCGACGACCTCAAAGACTCGGACGACTCGACGCCCTTGCTGGGCTTCCGTCTCTACAATCTTTGCGGTCCAGAACTATTGTCATTGAGGTGCCCCGCACACCTCCGCCTTGCAGGACGCCGACGCCCCGACGCCGACGAGCACCGCTCGGACGAAGCTGCCGCCTCTTCGACATCGTTCTTCCTCGTTTGTCGACGGACGTTCGACGCCCCGTGCCTCCCGCTTGAAAGGGAAGGCATTCAAGAAGGGCCGTCGATTCCCCGTCGCCGAACAGCGAGTCCCTCGACGTTTGTCGACGCCTCTTCGAGGAACTTGACTCCACCAGGTACATTGGGGGGGTAAAAACATTCTAGGAGGGAATAAGACTTGCAGAGTAATACATGGACTGGGCTTGTGCTATATCTTCCTTACAGGTTGCCCAGGTGTGGGGATCTCCACACAGAACTGTGCCTAGTGGTAGGGGTCAGTATTCTGCCTATTGCTCAACCATCTTATTTTCTCTCCTCTCTCTATTGCTGGTTTCACTCTATTGGTCTGTGTGATATTGTACAGTATTGTTCATGCACTTCAATGAGATCTAGGGTGGTACCACTTTAGAATTGTAAATATTTGTCATTGTAGATTTTGCCAGAGTACAAAGTGAGTTATCATGATAAATGTACATAACCTTAACTTTTGATTATATAAAGACTGTGTTCTAACCAATACAGAGTGTGGATATTCCTTTGTGGGGGGCTTGGGGGATACACTGTACTTAAGAACCAGCCTGCATCACCTCCTGAGAAGCTAGGCCTTGATTGCTCGACCATTGCTACCGAATAGAGAACCTTGGCTGGGGTCTCCTGTGCCTCTCCTCCACCATATAGGGAGCGGAAGTACAGACACCCCCCACCGGTCGTTGAGACCCGTCTCTCACACTGGTGGCAAGCGGTGGGATGCTTATGGTTTTAAGAATCAGTGTATAACCGTGCCACTTACAAAGGATATTTGCCCTTTATTAAATTAAGGTTTAGTTGTGTACAAGGTAACTGCATTACAAACAATGGAGTCTATTGCGAATGGCAAATTAACTCGGATGAGCTTGGAGGCTCTCCAGAGTGCTTGTGAAGCTAGGGAGTTAGACTTTGTGGATAAGTCTAGGGCTGAGCTAATAGCTGCCCTGGTGGACTACCAGACTGATAGTGAAACTCTTGATGAAGGGGGGAATACAACCACTGAGGACTCTGCCCCTGGGGTTTCAGCTGAATCTGTTTCTGGGAATGCCGCCATTCCTGCTGCCTCTGTTCCAAACTCCAGCAAATCCTTAGAGCTTGAGTTATTAAGGATGAAATTGGCCTTTGAATACCGCAAGTTGGAAATAGATGCTGAGCTTAAGAAAGAGGAGTTGGCTCAACAAGTGAAGCTCAAGAATAGGGATCTTGAACTCAAGAGCCAGGACACTGAATGTCAGAGGATCCAGCTAGAGAAAGCTAGAGTGGAGACTTCAGCTAGATCCAGTGAGAGTGTCAGGTCCCCAGCCACCAAGTTTATGAAAGATTTGGTGGGTGTATTTGTGGAGGGTTCGGATATCCTCCAATGGATTGAAGCATTTGAAATGGCTTGTGAGATTCATGATGTGGATAAAAGAGATTGGGCGAAGTGTTTGTTAAGCAGAGTGCCTCAAACCGGGTATGACTGTATTCTGAAGCTGAGTGTGGAAGAAAGGGGTCAGTACGAGTGTATGAAGTCTGCTTTAATTGCCAAGTTCGGCAAGACACCTACCCAATACCTTAGAAGGTTCAGGGATTTTAAGAAAAAGGAGAATATGTCTTGGGTTGACTGGGTGAGTGCTGCGCACATGAACATGATGGGGTGGATCGATGGATACAAGGTTAAGACTTTTGTTGAATTGTCCCACCTCTTGTTTTTTGAGCATTTCTCTGAAGCCTGTTCACCAGAGCTGCGTCAGTATGTGGCTGACCAGAACATTTTGGACCCCTTTAAGCTAGCTAGGTTGGCTGACAAGTGGGTCTCCCACCGGGTGTCCCCTAAGGACTCCAGTGGGAAGGACAAGGACAAAGAGAAGGGGGCCTCTCAGAAAGCTGAGGAGTCCCCCAAGCAATCACAGTCGGGTAAACCAAAACCTTCCTCTCCTAAGACCCAAAAATCTAGTGGGGATAAGTCATCTGGGGGTGGGAATAAGAGTAGTGGTCCACCTGCTGCAAAGCAGGCTCCCAGTGGTTCCAGTACCGTACCCCACACTCCTGGCGCTTTTTGGGACTGTGGGGCTCTGGATCACAAAAGGGGTGACCCCAAGTGTAAAGGTAAGGCACTTGGAGTACAGGCTGTCAGCCTGACCTACCCTTACCCCGTGTCTGAGGTGGAGGCCAATGTCCTCCCCTCCTCTGCCGGTATCACATTTGGTGCTCCGGTGGAGATTTCCTTAGTTTCCCTTGGGGCCTGGGACCAGTATGCAGAAGTACTGGCGACTATCCCACAGAACACCCGTAGATTTTTGAGAAGTGTCCTCTTGAATGGCCAGCCTTCTACTGGTTTGAGAGACACTGGGGCAAGCATGACAGTGGTGGACAGGACCCTGCTCAGGCCAGAGGACTATGAAGGTGCTCCTCTGCAAACCACCAGGTTAGCTGGTGGGCCTCCCAAATTATCACCTGTAGCCTTAGTCACACTCATGATTGGCGACAAGACAGCGAAGCTTCCTGTCCTGGTTCAGGACAATGTCCCTGCTAACATTTTGTTAGGGAATGATCTAGTAGAGTTGGGGTTGATCCCCGATGGTCTTCCCATGACTGCTGCTGCCGTCACTAGATCACAGGTGACACCGGGTCTGGCTGTGGGTCAGATACCCGAGCCAAAGGCGAGGCCTAAGGCAAGAAGGAGGAAGATCAAGAAGGCCACCTCTGTGGAGGGAGCGCCTTCTCTTCCTGCTGCACCCATTGGGATCTATGCTCCGGACGGGCTGGGTCCAGTGGAAAACCCGAACTCAACTCCTTTGGGAGAAGAGGCAGAAGACTCTCCTGTGGGAGAGGTTCTCAACCCGGAGGATCATCCCGACCTTCAATGCTTGTTAGCTGAAGGGGGACCCTCCCGGGCGGATTTCTGTAAGGGACAGAGAGAGTGCCACTCTCTCGAGGGACTGAGGAAACAGGCCCTGACCCAGGCACAAGGAGAGGTGCCTAGGATTTTCCGGATTTATTGGGAGGGTGAGCTCCTTGTTAGTGAGCCCACTAAGCCTGAACCTGGTGCCCGCAAGAGGTTGGTGGTACCCCGGTTTACAGGCCCTTCCTACTGCAGTTGGCGCATGAGGTGCCCTTGGCTGGTCATCTTGGGACCAAGAAGACTAAGCAGAGGCTCTCTGCCCATTTCTACTGGCCACGGATGGGAGTAGAGGTGGAGTCCCACTGCAGGACCTGCCCAACTTGTCAGTTGTCTGGCAAGACTGGAGGCAGTGTCATTGCCCCACTGCAGCCGTTGCCAGTGGTTGGCACCCCATTTGAGAGGGTGGGCATCGACATCGTCGGTCCCCTTGACCCTCCCACTTCAGGTGGACATCGGTTCATCCTGGTCTTGGTAGATCATGCCACCAGGTACCCTGAGGCGATACCCCTTCGGACTGTTACTGCCAAGGTGGTTGCCCGGGCTCTCCTAGGCATTTTTACCTGTGTTGGATTCCCCAAGGAGGTTGTCTCTGACAGGGGATCCAACTTCATGTCTAGTTACATGAAAACCATGTGGAAAGAGTGCGGGGTAACCTACAAGTTCTCCACCTCTTACCACCCCCAGACCAATGGTCTGGTTGAGAGATTTAATAAAACTCTCAAGGGCATGCTAGGGGCTTTGGAAGAACCCCTAAGGAGGAAATGGGATCTCCTCCTACCATGCCTGCTGTTTGCTTACAGAGAGGTACCTCAAGAGGGTGTTGGTTTCAGCCCCTTTGAGTTACACTTTGGACATCCCGTGAGGGGGCCCCTCGCCTTGATCAGAGAAGGCTTGGAAGCCACCCCTCCAGGTCCCGCCAAGCAAGTGGGGGACTATGTGTTAGGCCTCAGACGGAGGATGACACAGATGATGGGCCAGGCAACAGCAAATCTCAAGGCCAGCCAGGAATTGAATAAGTACTGGCATGACCTTAAAGCCTCGCAAGTGGATTGGACTCCGGGACAGGAAATCCTTGTGATGGAGCCTACCAAGCCTAGAGCTTTGGCAGACAAGTGGACTGGACCCTTCAGGATCATCTCCAAGATGGGCGAAGTCAATTATCTGGTTGACATGGGAGCCTCTGGGGTAGCCCCTCAGATATTCCATGTCAACAGGCTCAAGCCTTTCCACCGGCGAGCAGAAGTCTCATGTCTCTTGTTAGCTTCTGGGCAAGAAGAGGATGAGAGTGAGCCCCTTCCTGATTTGCTGCATAGCAACCCTCAGGATGGCTCAGTGGAGGGAGTACATCTCTCTCCAGATTTGACAACAGAGCAACAGAGGGCCTGTAGGGCTTTGCTCCAACAGTACGCCTCTCTGTTTTCACTGAAGCCAGGCCTTACACCGTGGTGTAAGCACGAAATTGACACTGGTGACAGTGTGCCTGTCAAAAGCAGGTGCTACTGTATGTCAGATACCGTTAAGAACCACATCCAGGCTGAGGTCGCCAAGATGTTGGATCTGGGTGTTATTGAACCCTCAACTAGTCCCTGGTCCAGTCCAGTGGTCCTTGTCCCTAAGGCAAGTTCCCAGGCGGGCACCAAGGATTGGAGGTTCTGTGTGGACTACCGAGGAGTCAATGCCGTCACCAAAACTGACGCGCACCCATTGCCCAGGGCTGATGAGCTCGTGGACACCATAGGTGCTGCCAAGTTTGTGAGCACCTTTGACCTCACTTCAGGCTATTGGCAAATAGCTCTGACGGACCATGCCAAGGAAAAGACGGCCTTCTCAACACCTGAGGGACTCTACCAGTTTAGAGTCATGCCTTTTGGGTTGAAGAATGCCCCTGCCACCTTCCAGAGATTGGTCAACCATGTGCTCAGTGGGCTGGAAGCCTTTTGTGTGGCTTACCTAGACGACATTGCCGTCTACAGTTCCACCTGGGAAGAGCATTTGACACATCTGGATCAGGTGTTGCAGGCCTTAAAAAGGGCTAACCTCACTATCAAGGCCACCAAGTGCCAGATAGCTCAGGGGAAAGTTACCTATCTTGGTCATGAGGTAGGAGGGGGTCAAATCCAACCTCTCTCCAGTAAAGTACAGGATGTACAGAACTGGGAGACTCCCACTACTCAAACCCAGGTGAGAGCCTTTTTGGGCCTCACTGGGTACTATCGCAATTTCATGGCAGACTATGGAACCATAGCTGCACCTCTGACAGCTCTAACGTCACCCAAGCAGCCTAGGAAGGTTACTTGGACCGAAGACTGTCAGAGGGCCTTTGATGGCTTGAAAGAAAGTCTGTGTAGGGCACCTGTGTTGAGTGCGCCTGACTACAGCCGACCCTTTATCGTCCAGACGGATGCCTGCGACACAGGAATTGGAGCTGTCTTGTCCCAGTTAGATGACAAAGGGAGAGAACACCCTATCATATTCATCAGTAGACAACTCAAGGGTAGAGAACTTAGGTGGGCTACTGTTGAAAAGGAGTGTTTTAGTATAGTTTGGAGCCTTAGGCGTTTTAGGCCCTACCTTACGGGGTCTACCTTCAAGGTCCAAACAGGTCATAAGCCCCTGAAGTGGCTTATGCAGATGAAGGGTGAGAACCCGAAATTGCTCAGGTGGTCCATTAGCCTGCAAGGGCTAGACTTCACCATAGAGCACAGACCAGGGAAGAGTCACGATAATGCAGATGGCCTTTCCAGAAGGTATGTTGACCGTCTGGATGAGGGTGTCTATCCCGTGGGAGATTAGACACCCTCCACCTCAGTCTGGGGGGGGCGACTGTGATGCTGGAAATGCATCTGGGGGACAGGGCCTCTGAATCCTTGTCCTTTTTCTGTTTTTACCGTGTGTTCTGTCATGTTTTCTGCCCAGGAGTCCATGTGGGACTCCTGGCAGTGCAGCTCTCTCTTTTGGTTTGGTGAACAGACCCATGGGATACCCTTATGGCACCCATGGGTAGGGGTACAACCCTGTGCCCCTAGTGTATGTTTTTGTGCACCTGTGGGTGGCCCACAGAGCAGGGTATGGGCTGGTGGCAGCTCCATGCTGAATTTGACAGGTGCTCTGGGTGTCCTCCATTTTGGGATACCCAGGCCCTGCCATTGGGATCAGTTGATTCCTGATAGAAAACAAGATGGTCCCTGTGGCCTCTTGCTTTCTATTGCTTGTTATCTTGTTTTCCCAAAGTCCTGGGAAGCCCTGTCTCTGTCCCTTCCCCCTGACTGGCTGTTGGGTGGAAGTTCCATATATGGTGTTGTTGTGAAGGCCCAGCTAGACTGACTGGAGCCTTCCCAGTGACTGTATGTTGTGGGTACCTCCTGTGGGTGGGACCTGGGTGAATGGAGTGTGTGACCAATATACACTCCTTGTTGTGGTTGTCTGGTTTCTGGCATGAGAGACAAAGGCTGAGACAGCCCTGCCCGAAACTGGCCTGAATGCAGTGTGTAGTGTTGAATGGCTGGGTACTTGTCCCAATCCACATTCCTTGTTGTGAGTGTCTGAAAGGGAGGAGTGTGGCCTGAATGCACTGTGTGCCTGATTGGCTGACTGACTGCATGAATGCCCTTCTGTATGATTGGCTGCTGAGTGTGTGCCAGCAGTGTGGATGAGAGGCAGAATAGTATATCTGGGGACCTCTCACCACTGGTAGTTGTTCAGGAACGTTCAAAAGCGTTCAGAAGCGTTCTGGAGTTGAGTCTCCACTCTAAGAGTAACTGGAACTGCTGATCCTCGACGTCCAGCTGGAAGAAGAAGACTTGCTGTGGCATTTGCTTCGACTGATCCGAAGGCTGCCGAGATCGTCGAAGACTGACCCGAGAGAGGACCTGGTAAGGCGCCCTCTTCCCGTGCTCTGAGGGACCATCGAGCACCGCTCCATCTTCGCCGAAGCGCCCTGGAAGACAGACCCTCGAAAGGCTGCCGACCCGAGACGGGACCGCCTAGGAGATCGAAGTGAAGCACCCGGACATCGACGCCGTCGAAGTCCATTGCCGTCGACCAGGGTTCGCAGGTTTGTGAAACCACTGGAGGCCCGTCGAAGTTGTGTTGCCCAGCCGTGGGAACCACTTGACGCCGTGCCGCCGACGACCGGAGCCGTCCACTCCTTTGCCTAAGAACATTCAATCGAAGGACTCTCTCGACCGCATCGTCGACCGCTTATCCTGCCGGAGAAAGTCGAGGCCGACCAACGCGCCGAGGAGAAACCTGCCGGTGGGTTTCCCGCCACCCGACGACCTCAAAGACTCGGACGACTCGACGCCCTTGCTGGGCTTCCGTCTCTACAATCTTTGCGGTCCAGAACTATTGTCATTGAGGTGCCCCGCACACCTCCGCCTTGCAGGACGCCGACGCCCCGACGCCGACGAGCACCGCTCGGACGAAGCTGCTGCCTCTTCGACATCGTTCTTCCTCGTTTGTCGACGGACGTTCGACGCCCCGTGCCTCCCGCTTGAAAGGGAAGGCATTCAAGAAGGGCCGTCGATTCCCCGTCGCCGAACAGCGAGTCCCTCGACGTTTGTCGACGCCTCTTCGAGGAACTTGACTCCACCAGGTACATTGGGGGGGTAAAAACATTCTAGGAGGGAATAAGACTTGCAGAGTAATACATGGACTGGGCTTGTGCTATATCTTCCTTACAGGTTGCCCAGGTGTGGGGATCTCCACACAGAACTGTGCCTAGTGGTAGGGGTCAGTATTCTGCCTATTGCTCAACCATCTTATTTTCTCTCCTCTCTCTATTGCTGGTTTCACTCTATTGGTCTGTGTGATATTGTACAGTATTGTTCATGCACTTCAATGAGATCTAGGGTGGTACCACTTTAGAATTGTAAATATTTGTCATTGTAGATTTTGCCAGAGTACAAAGTGAGTTATCATGATAAATGTACATAACCTTAACTTCTGATTATATAAAGACTGTGTTCTAACCAATACAGAGTGTGGATATTCCTTTGTGGGGGGCTTGGGGGATACACTGTACTTAAGAACCAGCCTGCATCACCTCCTGAGAAGCTAGGCCTTGATTGCTCGACCATTGCTACCGAATAGAGAACCTTGGCTGGGGTCTCCTGTGCCTCTCCTCCACCATATAGGGAGCGGAAGTACAGACACCCCCCACCGGTCGTTGAGACCCGTCTCTCACACTGGTGGCAAGCGGTGGGATGCTTATGGTTTTAAGAATCAGTGTATAACCGTGCCACTTACAAAGGATATTTGCCCTTTATTAAATTAAGGTTTAGTTGTGTACAAGGTAACTGCATTACAAACAATGGAGTCTATTGCGAATGGCAAATTAACTCGGATGAGCTTGGAGGCTCTCCAGAGTGCTTGTGAAGCTAGGGAGTTAGACTTTGTGGATAAGTCTAGGGCTGAGCTAATAGCTGCCCTGGTGGACTACCAGACTGATAGTGAAACTCTTGATGAAGGGGGGAATACAACCACTGAGGACTCTGCCCCTGGGGTTTCAGCTGAATCTGTTTCTGGGAATGCCGCCATTCCTGCTGCCTCTGTTCCAAACTCCAGCAAATCCTTAGAGCTTGAGTTATTAAGGATGAAATTGGCCTTTGAATACCGCAAGTTGGAAATAGATGCTGAGCTTAAGAAAGAGGAGTTGGCTCAACAAGTGAAGCTCAAGAATAGGGATCTTGAACTCAAGAGCCAGGACACTGAATGTCAGAGGATCCAGCTAGAGAAAGCTAGAGTGGAGACTTCAGCTAGATCCAGTGAGAGTGTCAGGTCCCCAGCCACCAAGTTTATGAAAGATTTGGTGGGTGTATTTGTGGAGGGTTCAGATATCCTCCAATGGATTGAAGCATTTGAAATGGCTTGTGAGATTCATGATGTGGATAAAAGAGATTGGGCGAAGTGTTTGTTAAGCAGAGTGCCTCAAACCGGGTATGACTGTATTCTGAAGCTGAGTGTGGAAGAAAGGGGTCAGTACGAGTGTATGAAGTCTGCTTTAATTGCCAAGTTCGGCAAGACACCTACCCAATACCTTAGAAGGTTCAGGGATTTTAAGAAAAAGGAGAATATGTCTTGGGTTGACTGGGTGAGTGCTGCGCACATGAACATGATGGGGTGGATCGATGGATACAAGGATAAGACTTTTGTTGAATTGTCCCACCTCTTGTTTTTTGAGCATTTCTCTGAAGCCTGTTCACCAGAGCTGCGTCAGTATGTGGCTGACCAGAACATTTTGGACCCCTTTAAGCTAGCTAGGTTGGCTGACAAGTGGGTCTCCCACCGGGTGTCCCCTAAGGACTCCAGTGGGAAGGACAAGGACAAAGAGAAGGGGGCCTCTCAGAAAGCTGAGGAGTCCCCCAAGCAATCACAGTCGGGTAAACCAAAACCTTCCTCTCCTAAGACCCAAAAGTCTAGTGGGGATAAGTCATCTGGGGGTGGGAATAAGAGTAGTGGTCCACCTGCTGCAAAGCAGGCTCCCAGTGGTTCCAGTACCGTACCCCACACTCCTGGCGCTTTTTGGGACTGTGGGGCTCTGGATCACAAAAGGGGTGACCCCAAGTGTAAAGGTAAGGCACTTGGAGTACAGGCTGTCAGCCTGACCTACCCTTACCCCGTGTCTGAGGTGGAGGCCACTGTCCTCCCCTCCTCTGCCGGTATCACATTTGGTGCTCCGGTGGAGATTTCCTTAGTTTCCCTTGGGGCCTGGGACCAGTATGCAGAAGTACTGGCGACTATCCCACAGAACACCCGTAGATTTTTGAGAAGTGTCCTCTTGAATGGCCAGCCTTCTACTGGTTTGAGAGACACTGGGGCAAGCATGACAGTGGTGGACAGGACCCTGCTCAGGCCAGAGGACTATGAAGGTGCTCCTCTGCAAACCACCAGGTTAGCTGGTGGGCCTCCCAAATTATCACCTGTAGCCTTAGTCACACTCATGATTGGCGACAAGACAGCGAAGCTTCCTGTCCTGGTTCAGGACAATGTCCCTGCTAACATTTTGTTAGGGAATGATCTAGTAGAGTTGGGGTTGATCCCCGATGGTCTTCCCATGACTGCTGCTGCCGTCACTAGATCACAGGTGACACCGGGTCTGGCTGTGGGTCAGATACCCGAGCCAAAGGCGAGGCCTAAGGCAAGAAGGAGGAAGATCAAGAAGGCCACCTCTGTGGAGGGAGCGCCTTCTCTTCCTGCTGCACCCATTGGGATCTATGCTCCGGACGGGCTGGGTCCAGTGGAAAACCCGAACTCAACTCCTTTGGGAGAAGAGGCAGAAGACTCTCCTGTGGGAGAGGTTCTCAACCCGGAGGATCATCCCGACCTTCAATGCTTGTTAGCTGAAGGGGGACCCTCCCGGGCGGATTTCTGTAAGGGACAGAGAGAGTGCCACTCTCTCGAGGGACTGAGGAAACAGGCCCTGGCCCAGGCACAAGGAGAGGTGCCTAGGATTTTCCGGATTTATTGGGAGGGTGAGCTCCTTGTTAGTGAGCCCACTAAGCCTGAACCTGGTGCCCGCAAGAGGTTGGTGGTACCCCGGTTTACAGGCCCTTCCTACTGCAGTTGGCGCATGAGGTGCCCTTGGCTGGTCATCTTGGGACCAAGAAGACTAAGCAGAGGCTCTCTGCCCATTTCTACTGGCCACGGATGGGAGTAGAGGTGGAGTCCCACTGCAGGACCTGCCCAACTTGTCAGTTGTCTGGCAAGACTGGAGGCAGTGTCATTGCCCCACTGCAGCCGTTGCCAGTGGTTGGCACCCCATTTGAGAGGGTGGGCATCGACATCGTCGGTCCCCTTGACCCTCCCACTTCAGGTGGACATCGGTTCATCCTGGTCTTGGTAGATCATGCCACCAGGTACCCTGAGGCGATACCCCTTCGGACTGTTACTGCCAAGGTGGTTGCCCGGGCTCTCCTAGGCATTTTTACCTGTGTTGGATTCCCCAAGGAGGTTGTCTCTGACAGGGGATCCAACTTCATGTCTAGTTACATGAAAACCATGTGGAAAGAGTGCGGGGTAACCTACAAGTTCTCCACCTCTTACCACCCCCAGACCAATGGTCTGGTTGAGAGATTTAATAAAACTCTCAAGGGCATGCTAGGGGCTTTGGAAGAACCCCTAAGGAGGAAATGGGATCTCCTCCTACCATGCCTGCTGTTTGCTTACAGAGAGGTACCTCAAGAGGGTGTTGGTTTCAGCCCCTTTGAGTTACACTTTGGACATCCCGTGAGGGGGCCCCTCGCCTTGATCAGAGAAGGCTTGGAAGCCACCCCTCCAGGTCCCGCCAAGCAAGTGGGGGACTATGTGTTAGGCCTCAGACGGAGGATGACACAGATGATGGGCCAGGCAACAGCAAATCTCAAGGCCAGCCAGGAATTGAATAAGTACTGGCATGACCTTAAAGCCTCGCAAGTGGATTGGACTCCGGGACAGGAAATCCTTGTGATGGAGCCTACCAAGCCTAGAGCTTTGGCAGACAAGTGGACTGGACCCTTCAGGATCATCTCCAAGATGGGCGAAGTCAATTATCTGGTTGACATGGGAGCCTCTGGGGTAGCCCCTCAGATATTCCATGTCAACAGGCTCAAGCCTTTCCACCGGCGAGCAGAAGTCTCATGTCTCTTGTTAGCTTCTGGGCAAGAAGAGGATGAGAGTGAGCCCCTTCCTGATTTGCTGCATAGCAACCCTCAGGATGGCTCAGTGGAGGGAGTACATCTCTCTCCAGATTTGACAACAGAGCAACAGAGGGCCTGTAGGGCTTTGCTCCAACAGTACGCCTCTCTGTTTTCACTGAAGCCAGGCCTTACACCGTGGTGTAAGCACGAAATTGACACTGGTGACAGTGTGCCTGTCAAAAGCAGGTGCTACTGTATGTCAGATACCGTTAAGAACCACATCCAGGCTGAGGTCGCCAAGATGTTGGATCTGGGTGTTATTGAACCCTCAACTAGTCCCTGGTCCAGTCCAGTGGTCCTTGTCCCTAAGGCAAGTTCCCAGGCGGGCACCAAGGATTGGAGGTTCTGTGTGGACTACCGAGGAGTCAATGCCGTCACCAAAACTGACGCGCACCCATTGCCCAGGGCTGATGAGCTCGTGGACACCATAGGTGCTGCCAAGTTTGTGAGCACCTTTGACCTCACTTCAGGCTATTGGCAAATAGCTCTGACGGACCATGCCAAGGAAAAGACGGCCTTCTCAACACCTGAGGGACTCTACCAGTTTAGAGTCATGCCTTTTGGGTTGAAGAATGCCCCTGCCACCTTCCAGAGATTGGTCAACCATGCGCTCAGTGGGCTGGAAGCCTTTTGTGTGGCTTACCTAGACGACATTGCCGTCTACAGTTCCACCTGGGAAGAGCATTTGACACATCTGGATCAGGTGTTGCAGGCCTTAAAAAGGGCTAACCTCACTATCAAGGCCACCAAGTGCCAGATAGCTCAGGGGAAAGTTACCTATCTTGGTCATGAGGTAGGAGGGGGTCAAATCCAACCTCTCTCCAGTAAAGTACAGGATGTACAGAACTGGGAGACTCCCACTACTCAAACCCAGGTGAGAGCCTTTTTGGGCCTCACTGGGTACTATCGCAATTTCATGGCAGACTATGGAACCATAGCTGCACCTCTGACAGCTCTAACGTCACCCAAGCAGCCTAGGAAGGTTACTTGGACCGAAGACTGTCAGAGGGCCTTTGATGGCTTGAAAGAAAGTCTGTGTAGGGCACCTGTGTTGAGTGCGCCTGACTACAGCCGACCCTTTATCGTCCAGACGGATGCCTGCGACACAGGAATTGGAGCTGTCTTGTCCCAGTTAGATGACAAAGGGAGAGAACACCCTATCATATTCATCAGTAGACAACTCAAGGGTAGAGAACTTAGGTGGGCTACTGTTGAAAAGGAGTGTTTTAGTATAGTTTGGAGCCTTAGGCGTTTTAGGCCCTACCTTACGGGGTCTACCTTCAAGGTCCAAACAGGTCATAAGCCCCTGAAGTGGCTTATGCAGATGAAGGGTGAGAACCCGAAATTGCTCAGGTGGTCCATTAGCCTGCAAGGGCTAGACTTCACCATAGAGCACAGACCAGGGAAGAGTCACGATAATGCAGATGGCCTTTCCAGAAGGTATGTTGACCGTCTGGATGAGGGTGTCTATCCCGTGGGAGATTAGACACCCTCCACCTCAGTCTGGGGGGGGCGACTGTGATGCTGGAAATGCATCTGGGGGACAGGGCCTCTGAATCCTTGTCCTTTTTCTGTTTTTACCGTGTGTTCTGTCATGTTTTCTGCCCAGGAGTCCATGTGGGACTCCTGGCAGTGCAGCTCTCTCTTTTGGTTTGGTGAACAGACCCATGGGATACCCTTATGGCACCCATGGGTAGGGGTACAACCCTGTGCCCCTAGTGTATGTTTTTGTGCACCTGTGGGTGGCCCACAGAGCAGGGTATGGGCTGGTGGCAGCTCCATGCTGAATTTGACAGGTGCTCTGGGTGTCCTCCATTTTGGGATACCCAGGCCCTGCCATTGGGATCAGTTGATTCCTGATAGAAAACAAGATGGTCCCTGTGGCCTCTTGCTTTCTATTGCTTGTTATCTTGTTTTCCCAAAGTCCTGGGAAGCCCTGTCTCTGTCCCTTCCCCCTGACTGGCTGTTGGGTGGAAGTTCCATATAGGGTGTTGTTGTGAAGGCCCAGCTAGACTGACTGGAGCCTTCCCAGTGACTGTATGTTGTGGGTACCTCCTGTGGGTGGGACCTGGGTGAATGGAGTGTGTGACCAATATACATTCCTTGTTGTGGTTGTCTGGTTTCTGGCATGAGAGACAAAGGCTGAGACAGCCCTGCCCGAAACTGGCCTGAATGCAGTGTGTAGTGTTGAATGGCTGGGTACTTGTCCCAATCCACATTCCTTGTTGTGAGTGTCTGAAAGGGAGAAGTGTGGCCTGAATGCACTGTGTGCCTGATTGGCTGACTGACTGCATGAATGCCCTTCTGTATGATTGGCTGCTGAGTGTGTGCCAGCAGTGTGGATGAGAGGCAGAATAGTATATCTGGGGACCTCTCACCACTGGTAGTTGTTCAGGAACGTTCAAAAGCGTTCAGAAGCGTTCTGGAGTTGAGTCTCCACTCTAAGAGTAACTGGAACTGCTGATCCTCGACGTCCAGCTGGAAGAAGAAGACTTGCTGTGGCATTTGCTTCGACTGATCCGAAGGCTGCCGAGATCGTCGAAGACTGACCCGAGAGAGGACCTGGTAAGGCGCCCTCTTCCCGTGCTCCGTGGGACCATCGAGCACCGCTCCATCTTCGCCGAAGCGCCCTGGAAGACCGACCCTCGAAAGGCTGCCGACCCGAGACGGGACCGCCGAGGAGATCGAAGTGAAGCACCCGGACATCGACGCCGTCGAAGTCCATTGCCGTCGACCAGGGTTCGCAGGTTTGTGAAACCATTGGAGGCCCGTAGAAGTTGTGTTGCCCAGCCGTGGGAACCACTGGACGCCGTGCCGCCGACGACCGGAGCCGTCCGCTCCTTTGCCTAAGAACATTCAATCGAAGGACTCTCTCGACCGCATCGTCGACCGCTTATCCTGCCGGAGAAAGTCGAGGCCGACCAACGCGCCGAGGAGAAACCTGCCGGTGGGTTTCCCGCCACCCGACGACCTCAAAGACTCGGACGACTCGACGCCCTTGCTGGGCTTCCGTCTCTACAATCTTTGCGGTCCAGAACTATTGTCATCGATGTGCCCCGCACACCTCCGCCTTGCAGGACGCCGACGCCCCGACGCCGACGAGCACCGCTCGGACGAAGCTGCCGCCTCTTCGACATCGTTCTTCCTCGTTTGTCGACGGACGTTCGATGCCCCGTGCCTCCCGCTTGAAAGGGAAGGCATTCAAGAAGGGCCGTCGATTCCCCGTCGCCGAACAGCGAGTCCCTCTACGTTTGTCGACGCCTCTTCGAGGAACTTGACTCCACCAGGTACATTGGGGGGGTAAAAACATTCTAGGAGGGAATAAGACTTGCAGAGTAATACATGGACTGGGCTTGTGCTATATCTTCCTTACAGGTTGCCCAGGTGGGGGGATCTCCACACAGAACTGTGCCTAGTGGTAGGGGTCAGTATTCTGCCTATTGCTCAACCATCTTATTTTCTCTCCTCTCTCTATTGCTGGTTTCACTCTATTGGTCTGTGTGATATTGTACAGTATTGTTCATGCACTTCAATGAGATCTAGGGTGGTACCACTTTAGAATTGTAAATATTTGTCATTGTAGATTTTGCCAGAGTACAAAGTGAGTTATCATGATAAATGTACATAACCTTAACTTTTGATTATATAAAGACTGTGTTCTAACCAATACAGAGTGTGGATATTCCTTTGTGGGGGGCTTGGGGGATACACTGTACTTAAGAACCAGCCTGCATCACCTCCTGAGAAGCTAGGCCTTGATTGCTCGACCATTGCTACCGAATAGAGAACCTTGGCTGGGGTCTCCTGTGCCTCTCCTCCACCATATAGGGAGCAGAAGTACAGACACCCCCCACCGGTCGTTGAGACCCGTCTCTCACACTGGTGGCAAGCAGTGGGATGCTTATGGTTTTAAGAATCAGTGTATAACCGTGCCACTTACAAAGGATATTTGCCCTTTATTAAATTAAGGTTTAGTTGTGTACAAGGTAACTGCATTACAAACAATGGAGTCTATTGCGAATGGCAAATTAACTCGGATGAGCTTGGAGGCTCTCCAGAGTGCTTGTGAAGCTAGGGAGTTAGACTTTGTGGATAAGTCTAGGGCTGAGCTAATAGCTGCCCTGGTGGACTACCAGACTGATAGTGAAACTCTTGATGAAGGGGGGAATACAACCACTGAGGACTCTGCCCCTGGGGTTTCAGCTGAATCTGTTTCTGGGAATGCCGCCATTCCTGCTGCCTCTGTTCCAAACTCCAGCAAATCCTTAGAGCTTGAGTTATTAAGGATGAAATTGGCCTTTGAATACCGCAAGTTGGAAATAGATGCTGAGCTTAAGAAAGAGGAGTTGGCTCAACAAGTGAAGCTCAAGAATAGGGATCTTGAACTCAAGAGCCAGGACACTGAATGTCAGAGGATCCAGCTAGAGAAAGCTAGAGTGGAGACTTCAGCTAGATCCAGTGAGAGTGTCAGGTCCCCAGCCACCAAGTTTATGAAAGATTTGGTGGGTGTATTTGTGGAGGGTTCGGATATCCTCCAATGGATTGAAGCATTTGAAATGGCTTGTGAGATTCATGATGTGGATAAAAGAGATTGGGCGAAGTGTTTGTTAAGCAGAGTGCCTCAAACCGGGTATGACTGTATTCTGAAGCTGAGTGTGGAAGAAAGGGGTCAGTACGAGTGTATGAAGTCTGCTTTAATTGCCAAGTTCGGCAAGACACCTACCCAATACCTTAGAAGGTTCAGGGATTTTAAGAAAAAGGAGAATATGTCTTGGGTTGACTGGGTGAGTGCTGCGCACATGAACATGATGGGGTGGATCGATGGATACAAGGTTAAGACTTTTGCTGAATTGTCCCACCTCTTGTTTTTTGAGCATTTCTCTGAAGCCTGTTCACCAGAGCTGCGTCAGTATGTGGCTGACCAGAACATTTTGGACCCCTTTAAGCTAGCTAGGTTGGCTGACAAGTGGGTCTCCCACCGGGTGTCCCCTAAGGACTCCAGTGGGAAGGACAAGGACAAAGAGAAGGGGGCCTCTCAGAAAGCTGAGGAGTCCCCCAAGCAATCACAGTCGGGTAAACCAAAACCTTCCTCTCCTAAGACCCAAAAATCTAGTGGGGATAAGTCATCTGGGGGTGGGAATAAGAGTAGTGGTCCACCTGCTGCAAAGCAGGCTCCCAGTGGTTCCAGTACCGTACCCCACACTCCTGGCGCTTGTTGGGACTGTGGGGCTCTGGATCACAAAAGGGGTGACCCCAAGTGTAAAGGTAAGGCACTTGGAGTACAGGCTGTCAGCCTGACCTACCCTTACCCCGTGTCTGAGGTGGAGGCCACTGTCCTCCCCTCCTCTGCCGGTATCACATTTGGTGCTCCGGTGGAGATTTCCTTAGTTTCCCTTGGGGCCTGGGACCAGTATGCAGAAGTACTGGCGACTATCCCACAGAACACCCGTAGATTTTTGAGAAGTGTCCTCTTGAATGGCCAGCCTTCTACTGGTTTGAGAGACACTGGGGCAAGCATGACAGTGGTGGACAGGACCCTGCTCAGGCCAGAGGACTATGAAGGTGCTCCTCTGCAAACCACCAGGTTAGCTGGTGGGCCTCCCAAATTATCACCTGTAGCCTTAGTCACACTCATGATTGGCGACAAGACAGCGAAGCTTCCTGTCCTGGTTCAGGACAATGTCCCTGCTAACATTTTGTTAGGGAATGATCTAGTAGAGTTGGGGTTGATCCCCGATGGTCTTCCCATGACTGCTGCTGCCGTCACTAGATCACAGGTGACACCGGGTCTGGCTGTGGGTCAGATACCCGAGCCAAAGGCGAGGCCTAAGGCAAGAAGGAGGAAGATCAAGAAGGCCACCTCTGTGGAGGGAGCGCCTTCTCTTCCTGCTGCACCCATTGGGATCTATGCTCCGGACGGGCTGGGTCCAGTGGAAAACCCGAACTCAACTCCTTTGGGAGAAGAGGCAGAAGACTCTCCTGTGGGAGAGGTTCTCAACCCGGAGGATCATCCCGACCTTCAATGCTTGTTAGCTGAAGGGGGACCCTCCCGGGCGGATTTCTGTAAGGGACAGAGAGAGTGCCACTCTCTCGAGGGACTGAGGAAACAGGCCCTGGCCCAGGCACAAGGAGAGGTGCCTAGGATTTTCCGGATTTATTGGGAGGGTGAGCTCCTTGTTAGTGAGCCCACTAAGCCTGAACCTGGTGCCCGCAAGAGGTTGGTGGTACCCCGGTTTACAGGCCCTTCCTACTGCAGTTGGCGCATGAGGTGCCCTTGGCTGGTCATCTTGGGACCAAGAAGACTAAGCAGAGGCTCTCTGCCCATTTCTACTGGCCACGGATGGGAGTAGAGGTGGAGTCCCACTGCAGGACCTGCCCAACTTGTCAGTTGTCTGGCAAGACTGGAGGCAGTGTCATTGCCCCACTGCAGCCGTTGCCAGTGGTTGGCACCCCATTTGAGAGGGTGGGCATCGACATCGTCGGTCCCCTTGACCCTCCCACTTCAGGTGGACATCGGTTCATCCTGGTCTTGGTAGATCATGCCACCAGGTACCCTGAGGCGATACCCCTTCGGACTGTTACTGCCAAGGTGGTTGCCCGGGCTCTCCTAGGCATTTTTACCTGTGTTGGATTCCCCAAGGAGGTTGTCTCTGACAGGGGATCCAACTTCATGTCTAGTTACATGAAAACCATGTGGAAAGAGTGCGGGGTAACCTACAAGTTCTCCACCTCTTACCACCCCCAGACCAATGGTCTGGTTGAGAGATTTAATAAAACTCTCAAGGGCATGCTAGGGGCTTTGGAAGAACCCCTAAGGAGGAAATGGGATCTCCTCCTACCATGCCTGCTGTTTGCTTACAGAGAGGTACCTCAAGAGGGTGTTGGTTTCAGCCCCTTTGAGTTACACTTTGGACATCCCGTGAGGGGGCCCCTCGCCTTGATCAGAGAAGGCTTGGAAGCCACCCCTCCAGGTCCCGCCAAGCAAGTGGGGGACTATGTGTTAGGCCTCAGACGGAGGATGACACAGATGATGGGCCAGGCAACAGCAAATCTCAAGGCCAGCCAGGAATTGAATAAGTACTGGCATGACCTTAAAGCCTCGCAAGTGGATTGGACTCCGGGACAGGAAATCCTTGTGATGGAGCCTACCAAGCCTAGAGCTTTGGCAGACAAGTGGACTGGACCCTTCAGGATCATCTCCAAGATGGGCGAAGTCAATTATCTGGTTGACATGGGAGCCTCTGGGGTAGCCCCTCAGATATTCCATGTCAACAGGCTCAAGCCTTTCCACCGGCGAGCAGAAGTCTCATGTCTCTTGTTAGCTTCTGGGCAAGAAGAGGATGAGAGTGAGCCCCTTCCTGATTTGCTGCATAGCAACCCTCAGGATGGCTCAGTGGAGGGAGTACATCTCTCTCCAGATTTGACAACAGAGCAACAGAGGGCCTGTAGGGCTTTGCTCCAACAGTACGCCTCTCTGTTTTCACTGAAGCCAGGCCTTACACCGTGGTGTAAGCACGAAATTGACACTGGTGACAGTGTGCCTGTCAAAAGCAGGTGCTACTGTATGTCAGATACCGTTAAGAACCACATCCAGGCTGAGGTCGCCAAGATGTTGGATCTGGGTGTTATTGAACCCTCAACTAGTCCCTGGTCCAGTCCAGTGGTCCTTGTCCCTAAGGCAAGTTCCCAGGCGGGCACCAAGGATTGGAGGTTCTGTGTGGACTACCGAGGAGTCAATGCCGTCACCAAAACTGACGCGCACCCATTGCCCAGGGCTGATGAGCTCGTGGACACCATAGGTGCTGCCAAGTTTGTGAGCACCTTTGACCTCACTTCAGGCTATTGGCAAATAGCTCTGACGGACCATGCCAAGGAAAAGACGGCCTTCTCAACACCTGAGGGACTCTACCAGTTTAGAGTCATGCCTTTTGGGTTGAAGAATGCCCCTGCCACCTTCCAGAGATTGGTCAACCATGCGCTCAGTGGGCTGGAAGCCTTTTGTGTGGCTTACCTAGACGACATTGCCGTCTACAGTTCCACCTGGGAAGAGCATTTGACACATCTGGATCAGGTGTTGCAGGCCTTAAAAAGGGCTAACCTCACTATCAAGGCCACCAAGTGCCAGATAGCTCAGGGGAAAGTTACCTATCTTGGTCATGAGGTAGGAGGGGGTCAAATCCAACCTCTCTCCAGTAAAGTACAGGATGTACAGAACTGGGAGACTCCCACTACTCAAACCCAGGTGAGAGCCTTTTTGGGCCTCACTGGGTACTATCGCAATTTCATGGCAGACTATGGAACCATAGCTGCACCTCTGACAGCTCTAACGTCACCCAAGCAGCCTAGGAAGGTTACTTGGACCGAAGACTGTCAGAGGGCCTTTGATGGCTTGAAAGAAAGTCTGTGTAGGGCACCTGTGTTGAGTGCGCCTGACTACAGCCGACCCTTTATCGTCCAGACGGATGCCTGCGACACAGGATTTGGAGCTGTCTTGTCCCAGTTAGATGACAAAGGGAGAGAACACCCTATCATATTCATCAGTAGACAACTCAAGGGTAGAGAACTTAGGTGGGCTACTGTTGAAAAGGAGTGTTTTAGTATAGTTTGGAGCCTTAGGCGTTTTAGGCCCTACCTTACGGGGTCTACCTTCAAGGTCCAAACAGATCATAAGCCCCTGAAGTGGCTTATGCAGATGAAGGGTGAGAACCCGAAATTGCTCAGGTGGTCCATTAGCCTGCAAGGGCTAGACTTCACCATAGAGCACAGACCAGGGAAGAGTCACGATAATGCAGATGGCCTTTCCAGAAGGTATGTTGACCGTCTGGATGAGGGTGTCTATCCCGTGGGAGATTAGACACCCTCCACCTCAGTCTGGGGGGGGCGACTGTGATGCTGGAAATGCATCTGGGGGACAGGGCCTCTGAATCCTTGTCCTTTTTCTGTTTTTACCGTGTGTTCTGTCATGTTTTCTGCCCAGGAGTCCATGTGGGACTCCTGGCAGTGCAGCTCTCTCTTTTGGTTTGGTGAACAGACCCATGGGATACCCTTATGGCACCCATGGGTAGGGGTACAACCCTGTGCCCCTAGTGTATGTTTTTGTGCACCTGTGGGTGGCCCACAGAGCAGGGTATGGGCTGGTGGCAGCTCCATGCTGAATTTGACAGGTGCTCTGGGTGTCCTCCATTTTGGGATACCCAGGCCCTGCCATTGGGATCAGTTGATTCCTGATAGAAAACAAGATGGTCCCTGTGGCCTCTTGCTTTCTATTGCTTGTTATCTTGTTTTCCCAAAGTCCTGGGAAGCCCTGTCTCTGTCCCTTCCCCCTGACTGGCTGTTGGGTGGAAGTTCCATATATGGTGTTGTTGTGAAGGCCCAGCTAGACTGACTGGAGCCTTCCCAGTGACTGTATGTTGTGGGTACCTCCTGTGGGTGGGACCTGGGTGAATGGAGTGTGTGACCAATATACACTCCTTGTTGTGGTTGTCTGGTTTCTGGCATGAGAGACAAAGGCTGAGACAGCCCTGCCCGAAACTGGCCTGAATGCAGTGTGTTGTGTTGAATGGCTGGGTACTTGTCCCAATCCACATTCCTTGTTGTGAGTGTCTGAAAGGGAGGAGTGTGGCCTGAATGCACTGTGTGCCTGATTGGCTGACTGACTGCATGAATGCCCTTCTGTATGATTGGCTGCTGAGTGTGTGCCAGCAGTGTGGATGAGAGGCAGAATAGTATATCTGGGGACCTCTCACCACTGGTAGTTGTTCAGGAACGTTCAAAAGCGTTCAGAAGCGTTCTGGAGTTGAGTCTCCACTCTAAGAGTAACTGGAACTGCTGATCCTCGACGTCCAGCTGGAAGAAGAAGACTTGCTGTGGCATTTGCTTCGACTGATCCGAAGGCTGCCGAGATCGTCGAAGACTGACCCGAGAGAGGACCTGGTAAGGCGCCCTCTTCCCGTGCTCCGTGGGACCATCGAGCACCGCTCCATCTTCGCCGAAGCGCCCTGGAAGACAGACCCTCGAAAGGCTGCCGACCCGAGACGGGACCGCCGAGGAGATCGAAGTGAAGCACCCGGACATCGACGCCGTCGAAGTCCATTGCCGTCGACCAGGGTTCGCAGGTTTGTGAAACCATTGGAGGCCCGTCGAAGTTGTGTTGCCCAGCCGTGGGAACCACTGGACGCCGTGCCGCCGACGACCGGAGCCGTCCGCTCCTTTGCCTAAGAACATTCAATCGAAGGACTCTCTCGACCGCATCGTCGACCGCTTATCCTGCCGGAGAAAGTCGAGGCCGACCAACGCGCCGAGGAGAAACCTGCCGGTGGGTTTCCCGCCACCCGACGACCTCAAAGACTCGGACGACTCGACGCCCTTGCTGGGCTTCCGTCTCTACAATCTTTGCGGTCCAGAACTATTGTCATCGAGGTGCCCCGCACACCTCCGCCTTGCAGGACGCCGGCGCCCCGACGCCGACGAGCACCGCTCGGACGAAGCTGCCGCCTCTTCGACATCGTTCTTCCTCGTTTGTCGACGGACGTTCGATGCCCCGTGCCTCCCGCTTGAAAGGGAAGGCATTCAAGAAGGGCCGTCGATTCCCCGTCGCCGAACAGCGAGTCCCTCTACGTTTGTCGACGCCTCTTCGAGGAACTTGACTCCACCAGGTACATTGGGGGGGTAAAAACATTCTAGGAGGGAATAAGACTTGCAGAGTAATACATGGACTGGGCTTGTGCTATATCTTCCTTACAGGTTGCCCAGGTGGGGGGATCTCCACACAGAACTGTGCCTAGTGGTAGGGGTCAGTATTCTGCCTATTGCTCAACCATCTTATTTTCTCTCCTCTCTCTATTGCTGGTTTCACTCTATTGGTCTGTGTGATATTGTACAGTATTGTTCATGCACTTCAATGAGATCTAGGGTGGTACCACTTTAGAATTGTAAATATTTGTCATTGTAGATTTTGCCAGAGTACAAAGTGAGTTATCATGATAAATGTACATAACCTTAACTTTTGATTATATAAAGACTGTGTTCTAACCAATACAGAGTGTGGATATTCCTTTGTGGGGGGCTTGGGGGATACACTGTACTTAAGAACCAGCCTGCATCACCTCCTGAGAAGCTAGGCCTTGATTGCTCGACCATTGCTACCGAATAGAGAACCTTGGCTGGGGTCTCCTGTGCCTCTCCTCCACCATATAGGGAGCGGAAGTACAGACACCCCCCACCGGTCGTTGAGACCCGTCTCTCACAGTAATGCACTGGTGTCTGTGTTGAAGCGCACAATGGACCCTGTCACCAATAAAGTACACATACACAATGAAGAAGACCAAGCCTGTGTTTTGAGTAATCACCAGTGTATTAAGGAATATTAAGATGTAAAAGTGCCTGTCCCCAACTATCCCACCACCCTTCCCCCCTCCCCCACAACAGTCCCGAAACACCCTTTCCCCGCACAACAGTCCCGAAACACCCTTCCCTCCTCCCCCCACAACAGTCCCGAAACACCCTTTACCCCCTCCCCCCACAACAGTCCCGAAACACCCTTTACCCCCCCCCCAACAACAACCCCTTATGTGTCTGGCACAATGTTGTTGTCCTGCTGCACACGTGGAAGGTTGACCCTGCAGTCCCTATTCCCCATTGCCACCACCAGCATTAGGAGGCTGGGTTGACGTGCGCCTCGTGGTGCGCGTGGAGTGGCGGAGGGGGCTTGTCTGCCTCGAACTAGCAGATGATGATGTGGCTGTCTGTCCCTGTGGTGGTGGTGGGAACTGGCCGTCCATCGCGTCCGCTATACGCGTGAGGACCTGCCTGAGTTGGCCAATCTCCACGCACAGCCTGTTGGTACAGGCTTCAGTCGCCTCCCTCGAGTGCCTGGCAGTCTCTTTTATCTCCCCCCTCAGAAGGGCAGCCTCTTCCACATGCTGCCCAACCAGCACAGTAATGTCCTCCTGGCGCTGCCTGATGCTGGCCAGGTGAAGAGCACTGTGGCGTGCTCGTGTTGTAGCTGCTGCGCCTTCCTCTGCATCCAGGACATCTGGTGAAGCCACCGGTGGGCTACTGCACCCTCCCGCGTTGTCCTTGCCAGACTGGCCATGGACCCTGGACCCTGGTGTTTGCTGTAGAGTTGCCACTGGGGTTCCTGGGGGGGGGGGGGTTGGGGTGTGCATTTCCATGGAGAACTCTATCGGGTCCTCCACATCTGAGAGCGGCGCTGTGGCTGCCGCCTCACCTGTGGATCTTGTGGCAGCGGAGGGTGGGCCCCTCGTGGCTGGAATCTGTGGCGGGGGTTCACATCTGAAGGTGAGGCAGTTGTTGCTGGTGTGGACTGCGGTATGGTAGCAGTGGCGCTCCGACGATGTTTGGCACTCTGCATGGGAACACTTCTCCCTTTGCCACTTGATGTAGTGGGGGTGTCCCCTGTGTCCTGGGTTTTTTCTTGGCAGGGGGCGCCTGAGTCGCAGTGCCAGGTTCTTCACTGTCTGTATGTGAGCCTGTGGGGGACAAAGAGGAGGACGGCATTGGTGATGGTTCAATGTACTTCATGCAGAATACGTTAATCATGCTTTTGTGTGCATCAGGACTTCATTGGTAGGGATGCAGGTGATGGGTCTGTTGAGTGGGTCATCCATGCATGGTTCTGTGTGGCACTTGTCTGTGGTGATGCGTGCATGTGTGTGTGTTTGGGTTTGACACTGACATGGCCAGGGTTGTATGCATGTATGGATGTTGCTGCATCCATGAGGTGAATCTGGGCTCACATTTGGGGGGGACCTCAACATTCACAGTGCATAGTTTCATGTGTACACTCACCTCCATCTGATGTAGTGGCCACACCATGCTGCATGCTCCCGACTCCCTCGATTGATTCAACACCAATCGTGTTGGCGCAGGTCTCCTCCCACTCCTTCAATTTTATTGGGGAATTGGCTCCACCTCCTGTGGCCATGGCCATGTTGCAGTTCGCAGACAGGATGCTGCGGACCCGGAGGTGGAGAACGTCCCACAGCTTTCTGCACTCCCAGACAGTGCTGGCGGTGGTGCCCATGCCCACCGCACTCACTTTCAGGGCAACCTCTGCCCAGATAGCCTTCTTCCGGATCAGGGTCTCCCGCCGCATGTCGTTGGAAAATACCACATCGGCATTCGCTGCAAGGGTCTCAGTGAGCATTGTTAGCTCCTCGTTGGTGAACTTCTCCTTGCGCTGGCGGTCGGTTGTTTTTTTATATGGCCTTAGGCATGGCGAGGGAATCCTTGTGGCTTTGGAATGGCACAGTTCTCGAAACAGGTCCAGGGGGCAGATGATGGCAATGGATTGTGTTTTTAAAGATGGCCGCCGTGCTCTTTCCCGTTCCTGTGCGATGACGCTATTTCCGGTTCCGCTATTTAACGGTGACCGCTAATTGTGGTGGCCGCTATTAGCGGTGACCGCTGTTTGCATGTTGCGGGAGGTCGGTAGTGCTATCAGCGCTTTCATCGGTGCCGCTAAGGGTCTTTTTGGGGTCTTTAGCGGCATGGTGGTAGGGTCATTACCGGCATGGCGCTATGATCGTGTCCGCGTACTCGTAATGGTACGCTATTAGCGGACTCTTGCCAAGGCGGACACGTTAATAGCGCCATGCCGGTAAATGTCGATTTTTACTGCACGTGTAATGAGGCCCAATATATTTAAGTCCCTTCAGGTGTCTGCCTCCGGTGCAGAAGCAGGAGACCATTTTTTGGTGGTGATTTTAGCTTTCATGGATTGGATGTTATCGGGATTGAGGTTCATAGTACATTAACTTCTTGCTTGTGCAGGACTTGGCTGCCCATGTCCTGTGCAAACCATATCTGTGACACAGGGCATGAACAGCCACGTTTTCACAGAACCCACTAAAATGTTAGGCAGTGCCGCAGTGGCATGTCAGCTGTTTATTTTAGCTGTGGTTGCGCAGGTAAGGTTTTGTGTCCTGTACGTAGGCCTTGGGTATTGAGCAAGCTATGTTTTCTAGCAATCACCCACCAATATATTGTCAGACCATGAGTGTGATCAATCCATGCAAAACATATATACAATGTTTAAACAATTCCACATAGTGAATTTGGAAGGTCCTGCTGTCCAGAGCAGAGTTTGCTTGTGATAGGTTTGTGAATTCGGGTGACTGAAGTCATTTCAAAGCTGAGTATTGTCTCTGAATCTGAGGAATTGTTCAGTGATCTTCAGAGGTTTCGCAATACGGTGCTTCTAAATTGTAATAGTTCCTGTACTCTGGGTAATGTGGTTTTGGTTAGCAGCTGGATTTTGGCCTTGCTGTTCACTGTCCCATTACTAGGTAAGCTTGTATCCTCTCTCTACAGCCCTTCTTTGTGGACCAGATCATCAATCATGTGACAGCTCATCCATGTTTGCCAATGACAAGGAAGATCCACCCTGTTATTCAGGTTTCTTAGGTAGGACCTACGGGGCTAAACTCAATTGGTCATTTGCTAAAACCACTAATATTAGATTTAGAGGATGACAAAAAGGGGTTTTAGGTAACTGAGGTTTGCGTGTTTCTGATTTGTCTTGAAAACATGCAATTTAGACTCCATATTAGAAATTCAGTCCTGGTGTTTTATGGCTTCACGACAGTGGCTTTTTTTGCATTCTCCTTTGCTTGCCCGGTGCTTTTATCTGCAAGCCCAGGACCTGGGAAGCGATGCAGGTGATTCTGGCGGAGGTGGAAGTACTCTGGCACGCAATGAGATCATCATGGCAGCCCGTGGCATCGGGAAGAATTTGGCAGTGGTCTGGTCTGATGTGGAGTTGTGGACATTGGCATCAGTGTTTTAAGGCAAAACACTGGATTGCATGGCTCCCCTTGGAAGCAAGACGATGCGGAGCAACACAGGTCCGATCCCCGAGGCGCGCTTAGAAACCTCTGGGTATTAAGCAGCAGTATAAATACCATATCATATCATATCATGGTGGGAACTGGAATTTGTCACGGCGACTGAACGCTGGATCTTGGGGAGGTCTTATTACCATTCTAGAATTCTGAAATCCTCAGTGCTACTGCCTTCATGGCTGTGTTTAGACAGGAAGTAATTGTAGTGGCTGTGTGTCACGTTCCTCTCCAGTGATATGATTGCAGAATATAAGGAGTCGGCGTCAGGAAGGAATATGCATTGACAATCTTTCTGTTCTTCACCAGCATGGTCGCCATATGCTAGTCTTTACTCCCTATTCACTGCAGTGGTCTGAAAGTTGGGTCAGATTGATGCCTGCTCCCTATAGGACTATGTTGCCTGCGGCTTTTTTATGCTACACGGGGCGTCAGAGTCCTGGGGCTGCACTTTAGAAGGCGAGGCATGACGGTACTGTGGATACAGTTGCAAGGATGGAGTGTGGGCTCAGGGGCAGTACGAAGGTGTTGGGGGAACAAGGTTGGACTGGGACCCCCGGGGTTGCGGCCATGGCATTACTGGGGGTCCATGTGCAGGGCAGACAGAGAATCCCAGGGCTGGATTGTTTCTTTTCACACAAAAAGCATTTGCCAGCCAGCGAGTATGAGATGGCCTGCATCCCACCTTTCTGCCCTTCCTGCAGTGATACTGGTAAATGTTAAATACAAATATTGTTTATTCTGTTGTTTCAATAAGGCAAACAAAATCACATGTACGCACAGTATAGTATGCATTGAAATGATATATTGCAGCCTTCTTCCCTCATTGACTACTGAAAGCACAGTCTTCACATGTGCAATTGTTCAGCAGCAAAGATATGTGGGAAGAACCTCTTCTCAAAACATCCTTACATCATTGAGGCCTTAAAGGCTGGGTGATTACCCCAGTCCCAATATCCTTGCAGCTGCTCCCAGACATCTCTACAGGCTTCACGTTGGACAACTCAGATGGTGGGTGTGTCGGGTTAACCCGCTTTCAAAACATTTTGGATCCTTATTATGTATTGTTCATAGATTGTGGGTGTGGTGTTTGGCATCTGTGTTCAGGTGTGGCACCACTACGAGGCTCACAAAGTTCTCCAGGAGGAAGGGCATATCTATTATTCATTCGATTGTCAGAAGTCAAAAGTGTTTTAAAATACTCAGTCAGGGCCTTAGTCGCTCCTTTCCTCGACCTTCTGAGCTGTGGGGCTTCAGTCGCTCCTTGCCTATACCTTCTAAGCTGTGTGGCTTCAGTCGCTCCTTGCCTAGACCTTCTGAGCTGTGGGGCTTCAGTCGCTCCTTGCCTAGACCTTCTAAGCTGTGGGGCTTCAGTCGCTCCTTGCTTATACCTTCTGAGCTGTGGGGCTTCAGTCGCTCCTTTCCTAGACCTTATGAGCTGTGGGGCTTCAGTTGCTCCTTGCTTAGACCTTCTGAGCTGTGGGGCTTCAGTCGCTCCTTGCCTAGCCCATCTAAGCTGTGGGGCTTCAGTCACTCCTTACCTAGACCTTCTAAGCTGTGGGGCTTTAGTCGCTCCTTGCCTAGACCTTCTAAGCTGTGGGAGCTGTGGGGCTTCAGTCGCTCCTTGCCTAGACCTTCTAAGCTGTGGGGCTTCAGTCGCTCCTTGCCTAGACCTTCTGAGCTGTGGGGCTTCAGTCGCTCCTTGTCTAGACCTTCTCAGCTGTGGGGCTTCAGTCGCTCCTTGCCTAGACCTTCTAAGCTGTGGGGCTTCAGTCGCTCCTTGCCTATACCTTCTGAGCTGTGGGGCTTCAGTCGCTCCCTTCCTAGACCTTCTAAGCTGTGGGGCTTCAGTCGCTCCTTGCCTAGACCTTCTAAGCTGTGGGGCTTCAGTCGCTCCTTGCCTAGACCTTCTAAGCTGGTGGGCTTCAGTCGCTCCTTGCCTAGACCTTCTAAACTTTGGGAGCTGTGGGGCTTCAGTCGCTCCTTGCCTAGACCTTCTAAGCTGTGGGGCTACAGTCGCTCCTTGCCTAGACCCTCTGAGCTGTGGGGCTTCAGTCGCTCCTTGCCTAGACCTTCTAAGCTGTGGGGCTTCAGTCGCTCCTTGCCTAGACCTTCTAAGCTGTGGGGCTTCAGTTGCTCCTTGCCTAGACCTTCTAAGCTGTGGGGCTTCAGTCGCTCCTTACCTAGACCTTCTAAGCTGTGGGGTTTTATCCGCTCCTTGCCTAGACTTTCTAAGCTGTGGGAGCTGTGGGGCTTCAGTCGCTCCTTGCCTAGACCTTCTAAGCTGTGGGGCTTCAGTCGCTCCTTGCCTAGACCATCTCAGCTGTGGGGCTTCAGTCGCTCCTTGCCTAGACCGTCTAAGCTATGGGGCTTTAGTTGCTCCTTGCCTAGAGCTTCTAAGCTGTGGGGCTTTAGTCGCTCCTTGCCTAGACCTTCTAAGCTGTGGGGCTTTAGTCGATCCTTGCCTAGACCTTCTAAGCTGTGGGGCTTTAGTTGCTCCTTGCCTAGACGCTATATCAGTCAACTGTAAGGGCCCATTTTCATTGCAATATTCAAATTATTATCATTTATCCTCCCCCGACCTGGCTCCAGTATCAATCGTATTTCATAGAACTATTTTTATTTTCTTTAACGCTTTCCCCCCTTCTGATGTTGTTAGAGGATCATAATTTAGACTTTAATGAAAGTTACTCCCAGGTAAGACTTGTGCACTCTATCCTTGTTAATCTTCGGCTTCAGTTCCTGGATACTGTCCTGACGCATGATATGATCCGCACTTTGGGTTAGGTTATTACTTGGAATATTGCTCATTCTAATGCATCCTTGCTCCCCACTGATCTATTTTGCTTGCCCGTATCACGTCCTTCCCAGCAAGTGGATTCTGCATGTGTGCCCATTGTATTTCCGGACGAGTCGAAATGAACTGACACATTTTAAATGCACTTTTTAAAAATAGCAGTGCAAGTTTGGGTGATGACACTCATGTAGATCACGTGGTTTTGTTTTATAACTCGCTTGTTGCTGAAATCGTAGACTCAAGTGCACCCATGAAATCCAAAGTTATCAAAGCCAAACACATGGGGAACAAGTAGTTCACATCCAGTTTGACTTTTTTAGAGCAAGACGTTGGTAGTAAAGAAAGTAAATGGAGGAAAAATCCCAGCGTACTTAATTGTGTTAGGTTTCTTTCCAAACAAGCCACGAACACATCGAAGCATCATTGCATTCTTCCAAAGGAATGTTAAGAATTTAGCACTGACTAAGACATCCCTGACCTATGAACAGTTCCTTATCATCATCCATGTCCTGGTGCAAAAGAATCTATCCTTTTTTCGGAGAAGATAATAAAGATCCAGGGCACACATTACCTCTTCACTGGCTGTCTCTCAGACACATCAAAGAAGTTAACCTTGAACAGTAGGTCCTGACATATCACATGATATTGCTCCATACCTCGATAATGATGTGGAACTGTTTGAATTCCATCAGATCGCTTTGCTAAAGATTAAATCAATTCTGGTCTCTCTCAAACTCTAGAATTGTCCAGGGGACTCCTGCCTTTCTTCCATGGCGAAAGAGTGCATTGATTCTTTGAGCCCATTTATTAGTCGATTTATTAGAGACTTCTTTGGTATCCTGAGGCCCTCAAACAAACTTGAGCTACCCCATTACAGAAGAAGCTGAGCCTTGACCTAGAAGATTGTGTCGAAGTACAGAAGGGGGATGCCCTACTCAACGAGAGCTGGGGAAGTATTATGTACAACAAACAAGAAAGGGTTCCAGTCAGTGTCATGCACCACCCCGGGCTCTCCATTTTTTGGTTTCTCTAGAGACGTGGCATTTCTCCGGCCCCAGGGAGTGCTGCACTTACCTTACATACTGCTCATCCCCTTCCAAGATGGTGACATCCGTGGGACATTCTGCCTCCACCAAGATGGCAGCCACCATTCACGTAGACATGCTTTGCGTGATGATGTCATACCAAGATGGTGGTCGCACAGAGCCAGAACTTCTTAAGGACTTCCGCTTCTGCAAGCAGGTGCATTGAAAGGCTAATCTTAGTGAATGCTCCTTTCTCCTCCCTGCGTTCCTGGTTTCTCCCTCCTATATAGCCTCTCTAATTCCCTGTTATTCTACTTCCTTTGCTCCTGCTTAGTCCAGTCTATCATCCTTCAATTTCTTTACTGTGCCTCCTTGGACCTTCCTGGAAGTTGGTGCACCTCTGTTTATTGCTGCTGACATTATCCTCTGTACCAAGGATTTCCTTCCACCTGAGGGTTTCCCTGGTCAGCCTCTCTGGAGCACACAAGGTGTTTGCCCCGTGTCTTTGGGGACACTTTGTCGGTTACAGAGGTGACTCTACCTGTTCTACACTCCATCAAGAAAATAAGTCAGTGCATGCAATTATTCCAATGTGACAGTTGCAACAACCGTATTCCTGAGCCATGGAACAGCTACAATAGTTGATAAAAGCTGTCCAGGCTACAACCAGAGATGTTCAAAGGCTAAAGGCTGAAAACGTCACTCTCAGACAAATGGTGACTGGTAGGAATGCTCAACCATTGGAACAACCCCTGGGTCCTCTCCCTTGCAAGAAATTTAGACCACTATACTTCACTACAGACTGAGCAAAAGTGGGATATCTGGTTTCCAATCTGGCGGGAAACATGTTGGCATTGGCTACGCCATTCGTTAATTCCATAAAGACCATTCTAGATAACTACGCTGGATTCATCGCAAGCTTAAAGGCCAGGATTGATAGACCAGAACTGGAATATACTGCCTAGGAATCCTTCATGGACCTACAAAGACGTATTTTGCTATATTACCCGATTTAAGCAACTGGCGGCTGAAACAGCTCGGCTGGAAGAAGCACAAATCACCATCTTTAGTTGTGGTGTCCAAGACATTCTAAAGGATGAGTTCTCCCAGATCCTGCTCCCCAACAATTTGACTGAACTGATATCCTTAATTCTCCAATTGGATTATCTTATCCATGAGCGACAAATGAAGAAAAGAAAGGGCTGAGATCAACAATCAAGAACCCCAATAAATATTCAACTACCTGTAAAGAAAATGGAAAAATCTGAACTGATGCAAATCAGAACCGCTTGTGGACCTTTCTATGATGAAGAACGCAAGAGGAGGTTGAAACAAGGTCTTTTTATATACTGCACCTTCAAGGAACATATGGTGAAGGACTGTCCATTAGTACCCACTAGGCATTTGGGAAATGCCAGATCCCGCATGTGACACGGTCGACGTATCAGGATGACAAAGATGCAAAAGGTCCCACCTCACAAGTGCTCTCGGATACAGAAGAGAATCAGTTTGGTGGTTCTGCAGGTTTTCTTAACTATCCATGAAGATAAGATTCAAGTAGCAGCTTAAGTCAATTGTGGTGCTGCAGCTATTTTTATGGACTTTTCATGGGCCGAATCCAATGGCATTTCCTGAGTCACTAAGGAGTTTAGCCAACCAGTCAAGGGAGAAGATGGACACCCTCTGCATTTAGGCCAGGGGAGTTGCTAGGTCTGGAAAAGACCCAGGGCTATGCTGATGTCAGAACTGTTGGGATTGGGGGCTAGCTAGTCTTTTGGCTGTAGCTCCTGAGATTCTATCCGGGGCTACAACCCAAAGATCAGGGGCTATAGCCCCCTTAGCCACCCCCTAGCAACGCCCCTGATTCAGGCCCCATTACAGAACACATTAAGCTGCTGCGACTACAAATCAAGGCTCATGAAGAAGTCATAACTTTTCATCTCATCAAGGGCACTCATTTCCCTATTATACTCGGTATACTTTGGCTAAAGAAACACAATCTGTACATTAATGGGACTGCAGGGACCTTGTTTCTTGGCTCTAAGCACTGCATATCCGGATGTATACGTACTTCACCACATTCTTCCTCCCTGGTCTCTAGCACACCTTTGTAAACAAAGGAAGTCACAAAGATCATTTCTATTCACTTCGTTCCAGATCAGTACCAGGGCTTCCAGGAAGTTTTTACGGATACTCTAGAACGCGAACTACCACCACACCGTCCCGAAGACTGCTCTATAGATCTAATCCCTGGAGCTCAAGTGCCTTTTGGAAGGATGTATGCCCTATCCTTGCCGAGAAGAAAGCCTTGCTTGACTACCTACCGAGAAATCTACAAAACAAGTTGATTGTAAGATCTAAATCCCTGGCTGGAGCATCTCTCTTTTTTATTTGTAAGAAAGAGACCATGGAACTCAGGATATGTCTGTATGAAAGGGGCCTCAAGAAAGTCACTGTTAAGGATGAATATCTCCAGCCCCTTATTTCGGACACACTCAAAGTAGTCCGGGGTGCTTCTTTGTTTACTAAATTGGACTTAAAAGAGGTGGATCATCTACTTTGCATATGAGCTATCGATGAATGGAAGATGGTGTTCGGACATTTGGGATGGAAGGTGATGCAATTTGGTCTTACTAATGCTGCATCCATTTTTCAATGGTTCATTGACCGGATATGGGCAGATCTTCTTATGCATTCTGTTATCATTTATTTAAATAATATCCTTGTGTTTTCTAGGAAGGAGAATGACCATGTGAAGCATGTCATCGAAGTACTCCATCGACTTCGATACCATCGTCTTCTAGTGAAACCCCAAAAATGTCAATTTCATCAGACAACCATACCTTATTTGGGATGTATCCTTTCTTCTGATGGAGTGGCACTGGATCCCCACAAGTTCACTGCTGTCCTGGAATGGCCAACACCCTACATCATTCATGAGATTCAACGATTTTTCAGTTTCACAAACTTGTATTGAAAATTCATCCCTAATTTCTCGGGTAACCTGGTCCCAATATCCAGATTATTGGGAAAGTTGTATATTTTGATTGGGACTCATCTGCTGAAGATGTGTTCACTGCATTTAAAACAGCATTTACTAGGGCTCCTATCTTGTGTCAACCCAACACTGAGAAACAATTAATTGTTGAATCTGATGCCTCCAATGACGCCCTTGGTGCCCTATTGAAACAAGAACAAGATGACGGCGAAGAACATCCCGTTGCCTATGTGTCCAAGACTATAACTTCTGCAGAACACAACTACTCCATCTTGGAAAAATAACTCCTTGACATGAAGGCAGTATGTATGGAGTGAAGACATCTTTTGATGGGATAACTATTTCCAGTTGAGATCAGGACTGACCATTGGAATTTTCAGGTCCTGAAAAACTTTGAGTGTGAAACAGCCGCCAGGCCAGGTAGGATTACTTTTTTGCCCAATATGATATTGTCCTAACACACCTTCCTGGTCCCCATAATGTTGTTGCTAACTTTCTATCACAGAAAGCTAAAGAGGAAAAGGCTACCATGCCTCCTGAATAACTGTTACCACAAGCAAGATTTGTATTTGTGGTACATGATTTTATATAAGACGTCACACTAGCCAGTGCTTTGAATATTTAATGAGATTTTCGCTCTTTCATTGAAATATGTGCTCCAGATACATCAGGACTTGTGATTCCACCGACAAATTCTTTTCTTTCTGACTTTGGCTCTCATGACAGTAATAGTGCTGGCCATAGAGTTATAAAGGCTACTTTGGTATTAATCAAACGTCAATTTGATGGCCCAAGATTAGTAAGGACATTCAGGATTACATGGCTGCTTGTACCACATGCCTTCAATCAAAATCTCCATCTCCAAGGACCTTGCCCATGGGAAAACTGTTGGTATCCCCTGTACCATCAGGACCTTGGTGCCATATTTCGAGGGATTTCATTTCTAATGTACCCTCTTTGCAAGGTCGTATAACTATTATGGTAACTGTAGACATGCTCAGCAAACGTGCCCATTTTACACCTTTACCGCAGGTACCCTCAGCACCTGTAATGGCAAGCTGTTTTCTTTGCAAGTATTCAGACTGCATGGGCTCCCTGATGGCATCGTCTCTGACAGAGGACTGTAGTTCATTTCCTTATTTTGTACTTAAGTTTGTAAATCCTTGGGCATAGAGAGAGCCATATCTTCTGATGCTCACCCTCAGATGAATGGCCAAATGGAGTGAACAAACCAGACTCTTGAACAATATTTGTGCTGTTTCGCTTTGGGTTGCCAGGACAACTGGTTTAATCTATTGCCGATGGTGGAATGTGCTTATAACAATTCTGTCCACACCTCTACTGGGATGAGCCTGTTTTGGTGCACTTATGGATATGAACCCCCATGTCTTTCCTTCTTTGTCAACTTCTGTCACTAACTTATCTGAACTTTACGATATGATCCAGGCAGTTCAGGAAGGTCATGTGATGGCTAAACAAAACATCAGTGCTGCTCAACAGAGGATGAAGAAGTATGAGGATTGCAAACATAGGCAGGAATCCAAGCTCTCCACTGGGGATTAGGTTTGGTTATCTTCCCTCTTCTTGCCTTCCCATTTGGGACCGTCAAATCTGTCTCCTCGCTGGTCAATCCTGTGTCTTACAAATTGAAACTCTTTCATGGTCCCGGATTCATCAATTTTTCCATGTTTCAGTGCTCGAACTTCATGTCCCGGATCAGGTCACTGGACGTTCTCCAAGACCTCTACTCTGGTTCAGACACCAACAGGCCCGGAATGTGAAGACTTCCATTTGTGATTCTTGATACCATCATGGTCGCCTCCAGTACTTGGTGGACTGGAAGGGTTATGGACCTTGTGACCGGTCCTCAGAATCTGCTTCATGCACCTGTTCTCTTACAGCAATTCTGCCATTTGCATCCTTGGAAGCCTGGTTTGGTTATGATGGGGAGGGGGCATGCTGTCATGCGCTGCCCCAGACCCTCCCCACCCTGGTCCCTCTGCTGATGGTTGTGTTTCTCCGGTCCCAGGAAGCGCTGCACTTACCTGATGTACTGCTCGTCCCCTTCTAAGATGGTGACCTCTGTAGGACATTCTTCCTCCAACAAGATGGTGACCGCTGTTCAAATCAGCTTCGCGTGATTACATCATTCCAAGATGGCGGCTACCATCCAATGCGCACAGGACCGGCACTTCTTAAGGACTTCATCTTCTGCAAGCAGGTGCGTCGCAGAGCTAATCTTAGCGGATGCTCCTTTCTCTTCTCTGCATTCCTAGTTTCTCCCTCCTAACTACCCTTTCTAATTCCCTGTTAGTCTACTTCCTTTGCTCCTACTAAGTCCAGTTTCTCCTCCTTCCCTTTCTTTACTCAGCCTCCTTGGACCTTCCTGGAAGTTGGGGCACCTGTGTTTTATGGGTCTAATATAGACAGGATCAATTATCATTACATAACCTCTTTAGTGCATCTAGTACAATTTATTCAAAAAGCAACATGTTTGTAACATAGAAAATATGTGTCTTTTTTACTCATAAAAATACTTCATATAGTTAATACAAAAATAATGATGGCAAAAAAGAAAAATTATGATGAACGTACAAAGTTGGTCAAATTTATATCGGCAAAATACAAATCAATTGATGGACAAACGGTTTGTGTAGTACAATTTATGTCAAACATTGAGAGATGATTACCATAAAATCCATTGCTATACTTTACAGGCAAGTATAAAGGGCAATTTTTGACAAGGTCGGCGTATCACTACGTTTTGGCGTCATATAAGTAGACTACCTTTATCAGGACCATCATTTCATTGGACCTTGCATTAATAAATCAAATAAATCTCTGTAAATTGGAGGATAAATTTAGGATATACTAACAGATTTCCATTTGGAAAAAAAGAAGAATAATGCTCCCCACTGACTTAAAGTTGGGTACAAAAAGAAGGTTTTTGGGCTTGCAAGCTTCTACTAGGATATATGGTGTAAAAGAAAATGTATAGAATGTAAGAAAATGATAAAGTGAGCCCTAATCAGGGACTTGATATATGCATTAAATAATTGTATTCATATTCAGTAAAATGCCTGATCTATGTGGATTTAATCTCTTACGTATGGAAAAGCTATCAGTCTGAAGGCAACATATATGTAGAAAGCCTGTACAAGGAACACATGAGAGTAACAGTCTCTACGTTATTAATGCCAAGATTCTTAAACCCTATTCAAAATAATTTCTGCACGATTGTTGTAAAATCTGACATTAAATGCAATAAAAGGGCAGAAGTACAAGTCTACAAAGGTATTACCTCATAGTACTACTGCTTGGTGAAGCGATATAAATGGATTGAGGTTAATCTCAAATGATAGTGTTAAACGCAGGTAAATATTTCATATGCTCATATGCTGTATGACATCATCATGCATGTGCCTGATGACATAATGACTCTGTGTTGTGGTCCGAATTTACACAATATTACAATGGAGAGTAGGTATGAAGTACTGAGCAATAATTATGAAATAGTCTTGTAAGTTTAATTAGATAGATTATGTTAATGAAGACTACCTAGGAAATGCATAAAATAGTGATACATTTTGGAGAAAAGTTGAATATCCTGAGTTTAGTAAACCAAATGAGAAAATATGTTCAACTGTGAATATGTTGAACTATAAAGTATAAATTGCTCATTTAGGCCATTAAAATGTGTTTGCATCATGTCTATCCATCTCTACTTTTTAGATAAAAGAAGGGATTCCACAATAGTATATGATTTAACTGTGTCTACAATGTATAATTAATCCAATGAATGTTTAAATTCCAAAGAATGAGAGACAAGTGGGGTATTTGTATTCTTACATCTTATCATGTAAGTGATTATTTGGTTAAATTTACATACAGAGCAAATTGTGCATGGGAAATGGCCAACTGAAGGTTTCAAGTCGCACAAGGGAGACTTTGGTGGATTTTTGACGAACTGAGAATGTACTAAATGTTCTCTTAGATTTTACACTTGTTTAAGAGCAAACATGGGATACTCCTCATTAGGAAGGTTAAGTTTTACTAGTGAGAAGAACTTTTGTATGATATTTTTCAGATTCAAAGCGTTTGGACAGTGAGTGATCAGACAGGTAATTTTGTGTTGTATGGTGGGTTTTGTCAGGGATGTGTAATGGTAGCACACACTGAGTACATGCAGGAGTCGCTGTCTGTGATTACATTGTTTGTTTTTTTTTGGTTTACAGCTTTGTGTACCCCTGATGAAGATTCGAAATGAGACCATTCAGATTGTTTTGAAAACTATGATTTAATTTTAAAGAGATAGGACCTGAGTCGCACTCCAGTCTACTTCACACAAGTTGGGTTGGCATATACATTGATACATATACATTGATCCCTATGATGCAGCACCTGTTGCTATTTGACATTGTTGTGGGAGCCCAGTGAGCACATTGGGTATCGCCATTAAAAAAAGCCGAATTAATGTACAGTAGTGCCACAGGGATTTTTTGTTGCTGTTCGTATATTCTTTGTTTTGCAAATGGAATTTACAGATTTTGTTGTTTGAATTGTGAGATGTTGAAGGTGAGCGTTATTGGGTAGTGCTGAGATGTGTGAGCTACATGTTTTAGATTGGTGATTTCATGTATTGGCCATGTTTGTATATAGATGGGCCTTTGTTTGTACATTGATGAATGCCAGTAATGTATTTTTGCAATAAAGTATAGTGACACGACATACTGTGCCTCTTGGTGTAAAACAAGGAATTAGTCCTGAGTATTGAATAAGATGAATTTATCCCACGTTACATTTCTTTCCTGCTTGAATGGGTTTTGTCAGAGATGTGTGCAGATGATTGTGTCAGCTATCGGTCAGTTACTAATTCCCCATTTCTTTTGAGGCTCCTGGACCATCCGGCTACTTCACAACTACAAGACTGTTTTGGAGTTCATCACCTTTTAGGTGGTTGTCAATATGGTTTGCGTCTGGGTAGAGATACTAAGCTAGCTCTTCTATATATAAAAGATATTCTTGCTCCGATCTTGGAACAAGGTCATATGTGTCTTCTGATGCTCCTTGATCTGTCAGCAATATTTGATACCATTTATCATGATTCCCTACTTCAACGTATTAGAGAGGTAGCTCTGCTATCCGACAGTGGAGCCAGTTGGATACACGTATTCCTTAGCAATAGAACATCTTGTGTCAAAATAAAGGATTGTGTGTCCCAACCAGAGTTGGTAGATTGCGATGTTCCCCAGGATTCCTTTATCTCTCCCATCCTTTATAATATGTGTATGAAGCCAATACATAATCTTCTAATAAACTTGGGGATGTCTTCCAAAACTATGTGGACGACACCCAAATTGTTTTTCACCTCGATCATGATACAAGGATAATGTAACCCACTTCTAATCTTTCTTCAGCCAAATAGAGCACTGGATGCCAGAACACTGTCTGAGACTTACCCAAAAAAAACAAAAGGAATGCTTGTTGCATCAGCATATCATATTCCAAAAGCCTTGTTTGCCTCCTCCATGACTTTATACTTGCTGGGCATCAAATAAAAATGCAAACTAAAGTAAACACACCAAGCTTTTTTCTGGATTCTACTTTGTCTTTGAACCCTAAAGCAAGTGCTTAGTTCCTCATATTTCCAGTTTATGCGCCTCACCCAGAATATCCCACTCTTCTCTGAACTACCTGGCTCCACCATTGCTGAGCAATTTAGACTGTATTACTGTGATGCTTTGTGTGCTGGTATTCAAAATACTGTGGCAAGCATTAAAACCAATATCCTAAATATTTCTCCAGTCTTCGGAAAATGTCACTGGCTACCAGTAAAGGACAGGGTTACCTTCAAATGCCATACGATTACGCATGAAGCTCTTTTTGCACGAGCCCACACTGTGTTAAAGATAATTGGAAATAGTACATCTCATATAGACCGCAAAGAGCTGCCTATCGATATACCATGGCTATTAGCTGTCTAAGACACTCTAAGCGCCTGGGCAGGTTTGATTTGATAACTGCTGCACAACTCTGGAATGCCCTTCCTGACATCTGGTGTACTAGCAATGTATTATCCTTTTAGAACAAAATCAAAACCTTTCCATTCTAATATTTAGTTCTTCATTATATCTCTGGTGGTTCCTTAGTTGAGAGCTTGGATGCCATTGGTTGGAACGTTCTTCCCCTGGCTTACGTTGTACTGCCACATTTGAGCTGCTAATCCTGACCCCTCTCAGGCTTACCTCCTCTACTGAAACAGAATCTGACCTTTGCACTCCTTACATCAAGACACCCAGATAAACCCTACCCTGGCATTGGCCTCAGCATCCATCTTGACTCCATCAACTGACTCCATCAACGATAGTGTCCTCTTGGTTCTTTCCAGCCGTGGCTTACCCGCCCCCAGCCCTACTATGGCCCTCACTCTTTCCCTGCCATTCCTTAACTGCTACATCATTGCCATATTAGGTTTACGAATGTGGCAAAAACACTAACTTGGTGTTCTATACCAACACCGAAACCCCATGCATAGACAGCTATTGCACAGGTAACACTGATGAACGAGTCACCGATGGTATGCTGCAGTCATACGATGACAAATTAGGATGACTATCTAGAAGAATGGCACATTTATGATCCCAGCCAAAAATGCCAGCCTACGGGCACTTAATCATAGATCAATCCATAGTATCAGTCTTGAATCATGCTTGGAGCTACCTCAGCCAGGCGCAATGTTTCGCCTAAGGTTTATTCAATATGTAATTGTTCTTTCTAAGGGCCATTGTTTTGAAATGCTCAAGTGTGCCAGGAGTTTCATTTGTGAACACCATATATGTAAAGTTCTTTCCTGTGTTGATCTAGTTTCAGGATGTGCTCCAAGGGTCAGCCTAATAACATTATATATCACTGGTGATAACAATTTAATATTATCAGGGGCAGATTGTGAGACAGAGACTACAATTACATTGAGAGGCAGCTGGAAAGTAGAATGTTTAAGAAAGGTGTAAAGCAGAGTGAGAATGAAAGAGACTGCTGGCAATAGAAGTGTGTGTCAGAGAAAGGCAGCTGGTGTAAGGTTACCCCCATTTCTCAGGGACAATTCCCTGCTGGTAGATTTGTATTTGCATTTATTGATTTTTAAAGCGCTTTCACTAAAGAGAAAGGTTGGCAGGAGATCAACTGGGTTTTCAGAGTAGAGCAGAAACTGGATAGCGTAGGAGAAGAGTCGATAGCAAGAGGTAAAGAGTTCTGATACTTTTGGACCAGTTACAGCAATAGAAGTGTATCAAAAAAGTAGTGGAACTGTGACTCCGGCGGGGGATAGAGAAGGAAGGAAAGGAGCAACGTCCAACACGTTTTTCAAGGGTTGCAGTCATGCTGGTTGTCAGTCAATTGGGTTGAAAAGGATTCTGCTTTAGCTGTAGTTGAAATCCAGTGGTAAAGTGGAGAAGTGTGCTTCAACTTCATTAAGAACTGTCCTGGAATGGGAACAATGGTTGCAAAAAGTGGAAGAGCGGTTATCAGTAAAAAATAAAAGTAGTGGAACACCGCTCCTGACCATTCCTGCTCACCTCGACCACTGACCAGTTAGGCAAAGGAGCGAAAGGATCACTGTGCGCATGGTGCTTTAGGAACTGTCAGAGTAAAGAGGGACTTGGACCTTAAAGAACAATGTCGTAAGTCATACATAGGAGACGGACATGTTAGGGTTTCGACTTGACTTTATAAAAGGAAAGAAATGCCTATCCTAGCCCTGTTGCTAATGGGGGTGGTTCTCTACACTAAGAAAATAATAGAAGGTGCTTGCCAGGACGTCTGAAAATAACCATCGTCCTCTGCTCGAAATCTACTAACAATAAGAAAACATAAATCAGCCCCCTGAAGTGTTCTTCTCCAATCTCGGCTTGGGCTGGCTGGCTGGCGCTTGAACCCCACCCTTTTTAGAGTTTCAGTTCTTTTACCCTTTTCTGGGATTCCATCTCAATCTCTAATGATGGCTCAAAATAAAAAGCCTCTGTTTCTCAGTTTCATAAAGAATGACTTCTGCCCCCCTTAAGTGAGCTTGGACACTGTTCTAAAGAAAAATCAAACAATGTCTGCATTCTCTTGTCACTCTTTTAGTGTCGAACTCCAAACTTCTTCAACAGGATTTTCATAAAATCACAACATTCTTTCTCTAACTCAGTCAGCTCTTGTACGCAATCGCTATTCAAAGTTTTGGTTTTACTCAACCTCTCGTGGGCTATAGGCCCCTTTTAGCTGTATGCTCATTATGTTGCATTTAGCCCCTTTAGGGGTCCTGGTACTCCCAGCCTTTACTGAGTTGCTTGGTCGCATTGGCTGTATTAGAATTGCAATGTCTTGGTTCCCTTCAGGGCTTCTGGATTGCTTAGGCTGTCCTGTGCTGCTTGGCCTCGTGGGCCGTATGTCTGCAGCTGTGTCTCTAATTCCCTTAGGGCTTTCAACTCCTTCAGTCGTTCCTTGACTGCTTGGCCTTGTTGGCTGTATATGAGTGGCAGTGTCTCTAATGCCTTCACGGGTTCCTCAAGTCTAATCGCCCGCCTCCCCTTTCTCTTTGGTGGCCGTGTCTGTGTGTTGGTGGCATCATTTGGAAAATTGAGGCTGTGACTCTGGTACTTGAAGGAGGCACATCCTCACATTTGTCTGCTCCTCTGTGGCAGCTCGTTGCTTCTGTGTCTGGGCTTGGGAGTGCGGGTGTGCCTGGTTCCGCCTGCGCATTTCTCCACCTCTAGGAGACCTCGGATTGTCAGGGATCTTGCCCACCTGGGCTCATCAGGTTCCTCTGGCTTTGCGATTCCTCCACCCACCACATATCAGATGTGGTCCTGGCTCCAGTTTTGATCCACCCAGCATTGCTCCAAAGGTGCTGCCTGTAACTGGATTCCTTTAGGCTTCTTGTTCCTTCTATCCAAGAACCTTCTGCTTCCTTTTGCCTTCCTTTGTATAGGGATATACCAAACCAGATTGGTTCCATGTTTCTTTCAGAGATATCCACAAAGTGGGGTCAGCAGCCATGCTGTTCCCAATTAAAGGTCCCTTAGTCTCATAATAGGATTCACCTTCAATACAACCAATAAACAATGGGCCTTCTGTTTCAAAGGAAGGTTTAATTACATCCTTGTTTAGAACCTCCTTGTCCTCTTGGCGGGGGGGGAGACCCTCAGTCAGATCCTGCTTGCCGTGTGTCCTAGGAGGTGTCTTGTGTAGCAGACTCACCTCTCTAGTACCAAAGGGGGTGGCTCCCCCTTGAAGAATATCAAAGGAGATAAGAGAGGAAATATAAGATTTAAGTTCGCCTAACCGACCCCCACCCAAAGACGCTATCGTGGAAAGGACTTTCAGTATTGTTGATTTGTAGTTGCTGACACTCAGGGTAAGCATGTCTCCTAACTTATTGTTTCCTTACCTTATTGTTGTCGAGAAGCCTGCAATCTGTTTGCTAACTACTGTCATCACGTGCCTATGGTAACGCCTACTTATTGTCACCGCTGTCATACGATGTTAGCCGCTAACCACTAGTTAGCATTACCAATCACGCTCCATGCCTTGATCTCGTTGCACATCCTGTATGTACTTGCCTACCTCACATTGTAACTGCCCGTACTTGTGCTCAATTATTGCAAAATCCGTGAGATAACGGCTTACTTGGCTGTAAGCCTCGCATTACATAGCGATCCTAAAGCATGATAGTGCTAACCGTGCTGCATGTATCGTATCTCCACGCCAAGCTCACCTAACCATCGGATTTGACACTACATCAATGTGCTCTATAGCATATACTCTCCGGGCACTTAACTAGCCTATACACCTTGATTTGAATCTTGACAGTGTGTTACATTAACCTAGCCTGCGTACCTCGCAGATTCACCATGCCTCTGTTTCACACTATGCTGTCCTACAGCTTACTCTACTAGCTAACCTTTGCACCTGCTACGCTCATGTTGTCTGGCATTGTACTATTGTGCATTCTGATCTGCACTAGGACTGCATTGTACTGCTGTGATCTGCACTAGGCGTGGTACTACTTTGTTAGCTAACCTTTGTACCTGCTACACTCATGTTGCCCTGCTTTGTATTATTGTGCTTTCTGATCTGCACTAGGCCTGCATTGTACTGATGTGCACCCTGATCTGTACTAGGCCCTCTCAGGACACCCCCCCCCAACGAGCACCCGCTGTTGTGTCATCTAACTTAGAACCCCGTCCAAGCTCCTCGCTTACACTGCATTTAACAGAGCATCATCAAGACCCAGTATAGTGCAGGTTCCCTCCAAACATCTCACCTACCCCCATGGCAGCCTTTCATGAAGTCACTCTCACTATGGCCACAATTCTCCCCCTAGTCCAAGCCATCCTCTCACCACTCCAGACCGTAAAAACCAACACACCTGTAGTCAACACCCATCTCAGTGATAACCTTACCAATCAACTTAGTCCCATTGAGTGGATAGAACGGTTCGCTACACCCCCTACACTGCTAATGCCTTGTCCTATGAATATCAGAAACAAGAAACTAGGATCTCAATTCCCCAATCACACAACGCCTATCAGACCAACCCCCTTCCTCCAAACCTACTAAATGTTTTCCTACCTCTCTACTCGCTACTATGGAGAAACCTAACCCATCCTCGCAGGCTGGTCATTTTAAGAAACCATCTCCTTCTGCTTTAACAAAAACGCTTAGTGCTGTAATAACACCAGCTCTCAAAGGTGCACTGATCAATGCACTCTCCTTAGTTCCCCATGCTCCTAATATTGCAGACATCATCTCTGAAAACAGCCTTGACTTCCTGGCCCTGACAGTAACCTGGCTCCACCAGACAGCAGGCCATGCACTCTCCCTAGCCCTCCCAGAGGGTTACACTATCATCAGAGCCGACAGAAACACAGGCAGAGGAGGAGGACTCGCTCTCAATGCAAAAACTAACCTGGTCTTTAGAGATACCACCCTCTCGAGCTTACCTTCCACTGAGCTCTTATCAGTTAAATTCCTGCTAACTGCCACCCAAACCATACTTTTGCACCTCATCTACCGCCCTGCAGGCCCCATTTCCTCTTTTGAGTTAGACATCACAGGCCTCCTAACAGCAAATGTGAAACTAGGCTCCCAAATCATACGTATATTGGGTTCCAGGACCTTAACGATCCCATCGTCTTACCCTTGAAAACTCTATCTCCCAGCTTGGCTTTAAACATCACATCATGGAGCCGACACATGTCAAGGGTCGGACCCTTGACTGTCTATCGGACCTCAATTGCTCCATTAAAATACTCCAGAATAAACCCATTGCTTGGACAGACCACCATTACATAGCCTTTGATATCGAGGGAATCAAACACCCCCACCTCCCATCATTGCCCCAACAACTCTGTCCGGGAACTCCTGGAACATAACACTGCCCAACCTACACCAATGAATCAATAACATTTTGGACAATACCATCTACAAGAACTTTAACGCCACTAACCTAGTCGACCTCTACAACAACACCCTAGAGTCGGCACTGAACAATATTGCTCCTCTTAAACTACAAAAGGCCAAACCAATTGCCCACCTTAACAATTGGTTCACACCAGAACTAAAAACCCTGAAAAATAAAAAAAGATTGGCAGACTCCATCTGGCATAATTCACCTAGCTCTGACAATAAAGCACTGTACAACACAGCAGCAGCCACCTACAAAACTTCTATCCTCGCCACTAAAAAAGAAACCTACAACAACAGAATTCTCCATGCTAATACCTAACAAGCTATTCAGCATCCTAAGAGAACTGGACTCCCCAGCCCCACCATTAGAGGACTGCAAAAAGGATGCAGCCTGGTGTGCTAAAATACAAAAAACCCTAGCCGACAAAATAGCCTCCCTCCAAACAAAAATAGAAGTTACAAAGAATAACCTCTCGAGCAGCACATCCTTTAAGCACTCACCTAAGCAACAAGCCCCTCACTTCCCACCTTTTGCATTCTCCTCAGTCACTCCCAAAGAAGTAGAAGACATCATTAGAGGCCTAAGACCCTCAAGATGTCAAGGAGGCATATGCCTGGCGCCCATCAAAGAAGCCACCAAAGAGCTCTGCCCCTTCATTGCCACACTAATAAGAACCACATTTAATACCAGCCAGGTCCCCAACAACCTCAAGGAGGCATGGGTCATGCCCTTCCTAAAAAAAACTCACTAGACACTAACATACCAACCAATTTCAGGCCTATAACAACTGTCCCCTTCCTTCTAAATTTTTTGGACAGAGTAGCATACCTGCAAATCCAGAAACATTTGGAGGATAATAACTTACTTGGCCTCCGCCAATCCGGTTTTCGGCCCAGACGTGGGACTGAGACAGCTCTTCTGGACCTGAAAATATAGATGGATGAGGCCAAAGACAAAGGTAAATTAGCTATCCTACTCCTGATAGACCTATCAGCTGCATTTGATCTGGTTGATCACCAGATCCTCACTGAACATCTGACTACGGCAGCAGCATTTTCTATTAACGCCTCCAATTGGATTAAATCCTTCTTGTCCAACCACACTACCAGAGTCTTCTCACCCTCAGTTTCGGCAGACCCGATCCCCATCCACTGTGGGGTGCCCCAACACCCCTGCGTCCCACCAACACTATACAACATTTTCACAAAGCTCCTTTTCGACTGCCTGGACTACCTGGGTGTCATCTACATGAATTATGCAGATGACACTCAGGTTCTCATCACGCTGTCAGGGTGTTATGAAGAAGACTCTAAGTTAATCAATGACATCTATCTTGAAATCCAGCAGGCATGGATGGTGGCCCACAGCCTCTGCCTCAATGATGAAAAAACAGAGTTCTTGATTGTCAGCCCGCAGGCTCGCTTAAACAAACTCGACCCACAATATTCATCCTTTAACATAGATGGGAACCCGATTAAAGTCACTAGAGAAATAAAAACACTAGGAGTCTATCTGGACTTAACCTTATCCTTAAAGAAACAAGTCAGTTCCATTGCATCATCAACAGCTTGCACCAACAAATTGATCAACGCTTGTAAATCCTACCTATCCCCCACCAGCTGCATGATGCTAGCAAGAGAACTAGTGCTCTTTAAAATAGACTACTGTAACACGCTCTTCCTAGGATCCTCAGAACTCAATCTCAACAGACTCCAGGTCCTACAGAACAATTCTCTCTAAGATCTGCCCTAAGCATTCCTATATCCAGTCACATCTCGAGCCTGAGACAGAAATCAAACTGGTTGCCAGTGCGCGACAGAATAACACTACGCGCCTGGAAATCCCCCACAAATGCCTGTCAAATTCTGCTCCTAGTTACTTGTCCGACAAGTTCTCCGAACAGCAACCAGCCCGCCCCACCAGATCTGCCCATTCTCATCTCCTCACAGTTCCGAGGTCTAACCTAGAAACCGCAGGAGGTGCCAGTTTCCCAGTCCAAGCTGCCAAATATTGGAACTCCCTGCCACCCACCATCAGAATGGAACCGTCCTTATGTGTGTTCAGAACCAGAGTAAAGAGCTGGCTCTCAGAGAAGTCTAACATCTGACATCTAATTGGCACTACGACTAAAAATGTGGCCAGTTGGCCCTTTAGTCAGGTCCTCATTGTTGTGATTTTATGCTTTTACCGTCATGTCCTCACCCCTCTTTATTTATACTGTGCCAGACCTACCTGTAACCTTGGTCGACCCAATTGTATTGTCCTATGTATTTATATCTGTAACATGCTAAGTCTTTCCAGTGCCCAATTACCTCATGGTTAGGTGTGCGATATAAATAATAAACAAATACAAATAAGTGGGAGACATTTAAAAACAATGCAAAGGAAACAAAAAAGAAGGCACAATTTGAAATAAAGCCTCATGATGGAAAGGAGAGAAGAGGAGATAGAGGTAATAGGTGAAAGGAAAAAAAGCGTATGACTTGAAGAATTAAAGATAGTGCGTAGTGGAGCGAGTCGATAGGCAGGAACACATATGAGCAGTTCAGAACAGAAGTCAAGTCGGGATAGAAAAAGAGAAGAAATAAGAAGCTCACTAGATTCAAAGGTAAGAAAAAGATGGGCGTTGTGGACACAAAAAAAGTGTAAATGACAAGAGCCAGCTGTATTAGAAAAAGTGGGATGAGAACGAGACAGTGGAGGCAATGATGACACCAAGGTTATGGGGGAAGGAAATAGCAGAAAGCAGTGGGAGGAGGGGGAAAAAGAAGGAAAGAACAGAATTTCAGTTTTAGCACAGTTAAGGTGCAAAAAGCGAGAATACATTCAGAATCGAATAGAAAGAAGACAAGCAGTGATTGTTGAAGAAATAGGATAAGAAAAGGAGGAAAAGGAAAATCTGGAAGTCATCAGCATATACATGAAAAAGAAGGCTGAAGGTGTTAACAATGTCAGCAAGAGAAGACTTGTAAAGGGAGAAGAGAAGAGACCAGTTTCGTACTATTACCAACAAAGCTTTCGAAACTTTGGTACCACTATGCCTAAGATTAAAGCAGTGGTTTTCTACTGAAGTCTTAGCCACTAGGAAGGTTAAGCGGATGGCTGAGCGGAGTTGGAGGAAAAATCCATCAAACTCCACTCTTGGAGCTGCTAGATGTTATAAGACAACCACTTTCTTGGTGACTTCAACATCCACCTGGATGCCTCCTGTCCCCCCTTGCGCACCCTCTTCTTAAGAAACCCTCTTCCGACCCCTCCTGCCCGGCCAACTATCGCCCAATCTCCATCACTCCCTTCCTGGGCAAGGTCCTGGAGAAACTGGCCATCTCCCAGCTCAATCTTCATGCTGTATCAGTTGGTAGTCTTCATGACCATCAGTCTGGCTTCAGAGCTGCCAGAAGCACGGAAACTGCTCTCCTGAACATCCGTAAGAACCTGCTCTCGAACCTTGACTCCAACACTCCGTGTGTTCTCATTTTGCTCGATCTCTCTTCTGTCTTTGATACTGTCAACCATGCCATCCTGCTCAACCGTCTACGTGACAACTGGGGTCCTTCCTCTCTGACATCTTTTTCTCTACCCCTGGTGTCCCCCAGGGATCTAACCTCTCTCCCTGGCTTTTCAACCAGTATCTGGCACTCCTTGCCCACCGCATCGCCGCTCTCTGCCCCAACTTTCAGTGCTATGCGGATGATACCCAGCTCATTTTCAGGCTACCCTCAGCCTCCTCCTCTCCTTCGCTTATCTCTGACTGTCTGTCTGCTATCCAGGAATGGTGTGCCGCCAATGACCTCTGCCTTAATGCCAGCAAGACTGAGATTCTACTCATCGGCACCCCCACTCCCTCCTTCCCTGCAGCTCTCTGGCCGGCCTCTCTTGGCCCTCTTCCTGCTCCTACCTGCAAGGCAAAAAACCTCAGGGTCATCTTCTATTCCACACTCTCCTTCTCTCCTCACATATCTGACGTCTCTAAGAAGTCACACTACCAGCTGCACCTCCTCAGAGGTATTCTTCCTTTCCTCTCCTTCCCCCAGAAGCTCACCGTCTCCAAAGCCCTGGTTCTCTCTAAGCTGGACTACTGTAACAGCCTCTATATAAATCTGCCTACCTCTACTATCCGCCCTCTGCAACTCATCCAGAACAGGACTGCGAGACTTGTCCTTGGCCTCAAGCCCAGGGATCGTATCTCTCCAGGTCTGAAATCCCTACACTGGCTCCGAGTGGCTGCGAGGATTAAGTTCAAAACCCTCTGCATTGTACACAAGGCCGCCTGGGGCCAAAATACCTTCAACTCTCTCTTCCTAAATATCTGCCCTCTGGTGCTCTTCGCTCATCCGCCTCCAACTCCTTCAGGGTCAGCCGCTTCTCCAAGCAACGAGCTGGGGGTAGATCCCTCTCCTCGGCAGGGGCCTCCCTCTGGAACAACCTTCCTGCCTCCTTGAAACTTGAGGAGACCCATCTCCGGTTCCGGAAGCACCTCAAAACCTTCCTCTTTGCTTCTGCTTTCTCTCCCCCTCTCCCCTGCTAAATTCCTGACTGAAATTGCACTGAATCTGCAACTGGGCCACTTTCACCGATCTCGGCCCTTGGCCCAGCCACTCTTCCCTTGCACTGCCTCCCTGGCAACCCCTGCACTGCGGGACTGTCTCTGTATCCCTACAGCCCTCCTTCCCAGCACTTGTCTGCACTTACCTTGCACTTGCCACCAGTTGGCCTTTATTATTATTTATCTTGTTATTCTACTTCCCCTGTACTGCACTTTCCCCTCTCCCTTTCCCTTGCACTTTTCCCTTCGCCACTACCCTTGCACTTGCGCGATCTGAATGACACTTGGCCTAGTAGGATCGTTGTCTGTCTTCCCTTGTTCCCTCCCCCTGCCTCGACGCGCCTTGAAAGACTTGTGTATAGGCGCGTTACAAATAACATATCATATCATATCATATCATATCTTCAAGGCAAAGGAGATTAAACTTGATGAACGGATTAGGGGAGCCAAATCAAATTCGAGAGCTATTCACGATTTTCCAGGAGTTAAAGGGTAGTGCAAAGGATTTGCATGTTGTAATTGATAATCTGTGTTGTCAAAAAGTGCACAAGGGTTTTACACAGAAAATCAATCAGCACCGAGCATGTATTGCAGACTGCATTAATAACATATCGGAATTTGAAATTGTAACCACTGCTCCTAGGCTAGAACCAAATCCTGGTGACTCTTCATTTACTTTCAAACAAGTCTCAGATAGTGCGGTCCTAGAGATAGTACATACAATGAAACCTACGTCATGCAAGGGAGATGCTTTTCCCGCGGCACTGTGTAAAGAGTTTTTACCTTCTTTTGTTCCTTGGCTTACAGTCTTTATAAACCCAAGGACCCTGCTAGTTACAGACCAATAACAAATGTTTCTTACCTTTTGAAGGTTATTCACAAAGGCTCATGCAACCAGAATCAGAGTTTCATTGAGCAACAGGGAATCTTGGCCGTAGGATAATCAGGCTTTCGAGCAACGCATGGTACAGAGACTGTGCTACTTGAACTGAAGTCCAGCATAACCCAGATTATTGATACGGGTGGGGTTGCACTGTTGCTGCTACTCGTCCTGTCTGCTGCATTTGATTTAGTGAATCACGAGATGCTGGCAAACAGGTTGACTGATATTGGCAAATGCTCAAAACTGTCTGAAAACTAGTTTAAATCCTTCCTTGGACCATGGATGGCAAGAGTGGCCAGGGATGATTTCCAATCACAACAGGTTCCACTAAACTCGGGTGTTCTGCAGGGCTCATGTTTGTCGCCTTTGCTGTACAGTGTGTATTATAGACCACTGTGCAACCTCTTGGACGTCCTGGGTGTCAAGTGTGGAAATTATGAGGATGACACGCAGATCGTCCTGGAGTTGTCAGGGTCCTACTCAGAAGATCTAGCAAGGGTAAGTGAGTTTTTTGGGGCCATCAAAATATGGATGGCCAGAAACGTACTTGCTCTAAACGAAAAAAAGAACAGAAATTCTGATATTAGGCATTGACACTAAGTTGAATGTAATGTGCTTATTATTGAAGGAAACATGATCCCGGTCTCAGAACATGTAAAAACCTTAGGGGTTTATTTCCACCCCGTCTAACCTTGAAAAAACATGTTGCATATTTACGCTCTTCCTCTGCTTACACGACACGCTTACTTTGGCAGATTCACCCTTACCTGTCGAAAGAGAACACAGGTTGAGCCAATAGGTTGTGGCCAGACGATCAGGGCTATAGAATGGACCATGACAAAAGATTGACAACCTGGGTAGTGGCCCAGTGTGTTTAACTTTACAGGTCTGCCTTTCAAAGTGTTTTAAACTGACTGCATGACTAGTAGAACTGACACTGCTGTATGTGTGTATTTTGTAGTTCTGTCCTCGACTACACAGTGCCAAAGGAGCTTGCGGATACTGAAATCAGGTCTTCTTGGAGACCATCTAAGGAGACAGAATTCTAATGTGAGTTCAGAGGGCAGCCCTGCCGGCCGACCCAGAGCTCACAGAGCTGCCCTGCTCCTTCTAATCTGCATTTAAAAGCAGGGGCGATGCATGGGGCTCCACCACCTCCCCCGGAGATTGGTCTTGATCCTGTTCTCTGTTTCTTTTCCACTCCTTCCTAGCGCGACTTACATCTACTCCCCCGCCCCCACTGCTCCCACTTCCTCTTAGACTCACGCGTGCCCTTAGCCTTTCCCTTTCGCCTCCTCCTTCAGACACACGCTTCCTTTCTGGTCTCTCACTCCTTCTCCTACTTTCTCTCCCTCTTTATAATGCTCTCTCTTTATCACTGTCATTCTCTTCTATGCACCCTCGCTCCCTCTAGTATCCCCTCTATCTCTTCTCTCAATCTCATTCTCCAGCCTTTTAAATTAAGAAAGCCCTCTTACATAGAAATGCCACAGGCCAAGGTGCCAACTTCCCATCCATTCCCGACTGATGTCAGAGGCGCGCTTGGAGTTGGTGCGGGTATGGGGGCATATGTGTGTGCGCACACACTCTTTATTTCCATCGCTTTGTCTTGAAACCAGCACACCCCATAGGACAGATCAGCTCGTTGTCCCATTTGAGTTTGAAATAACCGGTCCTGACTTCTGGAACAAATTGTGATATTTATGGTGTAATGTGTACAGGAACTCAAAATGACAAGCTCTAACAGAGCGGACTTGCAGGACATGATGCGAGGGCTGTGCCTCAGCATATTGTGTACGAAACAGCAGTACAATTATATGATATGATACGTTATTTACGACCCGCTTAAGACCCAGAGGTTTCTAAGCGTGGACCCGGTGATCGAACCTGTGTTGCTCCGTGTTGTCTTGCTTCCGAGGCGAGCACATTGCCGCTGAGCTATCCTCCCGAGACAATGAGAAAATAAAGTACTTAGTGGAGAAAAGTAGGCAGGGTGGTTTGCCTTCATTTCCTGAGTAGCGTTACCCATTTCCTTCTTGGAATTCATGTTTGCATGCTTACTACATTTGAAGGGAAACAGTTACCTGTGCCCATTAAATGGCTTCATACCAAGGGCAGCTTCACCTCTATGTGAATCTCCAGAGGTCTTTTGCAAGTTGAATGCATATGCGCAAATTCTGGCTGGGAGTTTTCTGCTTTTCATCCGGCAACAAGTATGATATGATATGATATGAAGTCATTTATAATGCGCCTGTACACAAGTGTTTCTAGCCGCGAAATATAGGTAATAGTAACATCTGACAATACCTTGCAAGTGCATGACCTCTGGTGTGGTCCACAGGAGAGCGTAAAAGAACAATCTCAGACACAATACATATCTCCACGAGTTCATAGGGAACACTGCTGGAAGTATACACGACCCTACAGGTCCAGGAAGTTACGAAATCCTGGCTACACCACTTAACATATGGTTGTCATACTTGGGGAGCAATGCTGAGGACGTGCCCAAGAAAACACGTCTTAGCAATTTTTCATGGACGGTTTGATATAGCTGTATTTTTTCTGGAACTAGAACGCAGAGCTGTCTATGCAAAACTCGTGGAGGTGACATGTTGAGAATGGCTAAACCTTCACATATGGTTGCATGAAAGGAAATACATGTGGCTCCCTGAAATGCAGCGTGGCGTTCAAGCAAAAGCGCATTGTGTTGTCGTAGCTGCTGCGTGCTGGTGTCAATGGCTGGGGCCTACAGTATCATTTTTACCTCTATGAGCAGAAGCAGGAGTACAGTGTTTTAGGGAATGGGTAATGCCATATTTTCCCTAGTTCCTTCTTTAAATGCTCAATGTGTTTCCTAAAATGCTGTTAAATGTCCCATTTAACCTTCAACATAATGAAAATAGTATTCCCCTTTTCCACCTGTGTCTGGCATCTCCAGTCACAATCCCCGTTGAAGATCTCGATGCACTGGTGATGCCTGCACTTGATTGACGCTTGTATTACCAAGCTCTACAACGCCCTGCATCAAGTGGATGTATTTGCCAGGTTGGTAATTTTGCAACTTTACTATCTCTCAGACACAGTTATGTCGAGTGGGGATGAGTTTTCACAGAGCCAGTGGATCTGACTATGCTTCCCAAGTCGTCTCTTGTGCACTTGTGTTGTGCTAAAAGACACATGCTCCACCACCTTGGTTTAAGCATGTGTTTGTTGCCGTGCAGATGAAGGTAAAGTTAATTTTAATAGATTTTCTCTGTATTGGCAAGTGCAGATTATGTTTTAAAACAGTGAAGAACTTTCTTCAGCAGGTGTTCTCTCTGGAGGTTATTCACCTCAAACAGTAAGGGCCCCTAGTTACTTGGTCTGGGGGTCCTATATCAGAACGGGATAGACCTGTGCGGATAATGCTGGGCACTAGGTTTTGCCGTTCTATAGCTGACCGGTTTCTGTGGGACAGAATTAGTGAGCCACAAAATCATCAGGGCTAGGCAAGGCATCTGCGTGTGTGCCCGCTGTGGTTTATGTCTGGCAGCGGTGTCTGCATATCTTCAAAAGCCTCTCCCTGTAGGGGTGACAGGAGGGAGGGGAGAGAGATAGAGCAGGGGTAAATGTCCATTTTGAAACTTTCGTAATAGGTTTTTCTCAAAACACTGCATTGTATGTAAAAAACAGAGGGGAGAAGGCTTACCCGCTCCGTGTGTAAAGGAAGCTCTCCACGGGGGGTGAGACGACCCGGAACCTAGGGACCAAAAGACAATGATTATTGTCAGCTTTGATGCACTGGTGCATGACTCCAGCATGGCCGCCCCATTTGGAAGAGGCGGCGGCCATCGCGAAGTCAGGCGGCTCGCGCAACAAGGTATCAACGAGGTATCAGGACCCCACAGCTGAAGGACCCGTGAGTGCGATTGTGCAGCCAACCAACAGGTTGAGAAAGGAGTCTCCTGTACACCAGGTTGAGAAAGGAGTCTCCTGTACACCTCGCGTACTTTCCTAGTTGAGTGAAAGGACCGGGGGGAGTGAATGGATAAACTAATTTTGAATGAAGGGATTTCAATATGGAATGCAAAATGAGTGAAAAATCACTGACAAATCCCCCAGTCGTACGCACAACACCAATGTGCAAGTCTAGCTGAGATAACTATGGCAGGCACTGTCTCAGCCCACAGGGGCAGGGGATGCATTGCAAGTACCACAGAGGATGTAGTCAACATTCCGAATAGTAGAAAAAATGCATAAGTTACATGATAACATTCAAACATTACATACAGTGGCTCACAGCTAGCCAGACATCAAGGCAATTCAGGCAAAAGCATTCGAATGAATGGAGACAGAGATTGAGACTTAAAAACACAAACAACTGCTGCAAGGGTTGTGCAGTGGCCAGTTATCAGAATTGGTTATAAAGTGGCCAAGGTTTGCCAACTGGTGGCTTCGTTGAGCCCAGACTTATCTGTCTGGAGGCGAAAAATCCAGAGTTGTTCACGTCTGAAAAGCAGATTGTGTATATTCCCCCCCTGGTGGGGATAGCCATTTTTTCAATTATTGTCCATGTGAAGTCTGTAGGAGTGTGTTTTTGAGGCAGAAAATGTTCCACCATGGGTGCTGTGATCTTCTTTGTGCGGATGCATGATCTGTGTTCCGCAAGGCGTGTTTTAATTGGACGTGTTGCTGTTCCGGACACTTGCTCATAGAACGTGTTCTCGTAGATAAAGACATTTTTGGTCAGAGCGATCTCAGCCAGTTGCATCACCAGAGTGACTGGGGTTTGCATGGGGGATCTCTTTCTCGTAGTATTTGCTTGATGACTCTGAGTGTGGCCATTTGAGGGATCTTAGTATAGAGCGATTCAATGTCTAATGTCACCAGGATGTTCTGTGCAGGATTAAAAGGGCGGTCCTTGATGAGTTCTAGAACAGCTGTAGTGTCCTTAATATAGGAACCCAAACTCAATACACTGTGGGGACAGAACCAAGCAACTGGCCACACTCCATGTGGCACATGCAAGGCCTGCTCAAGTACCAAGAGAACCACCTCGATTGACATAGGATGGCATTTCCCGTGGATCCAGAAAACCCTCACGAACTGCAATAGTTGCAACGTGATCTACATCATTACATGCCCTTGCAACAAACGTTATGTAGGCATGACAACACGTCCAATTAAAACACGCCTTGCGGAACACAGATCATGCATCCAGATCATGGCCATTGCACAACCCTTGCAGCAGTTTTTTGTGTTTTTAAGTCTCAATCTCTGTCTCCATTCATTTGAATGCTTTTGCCTGAATTGCCTTGATGTCTGGCTAGCTGTGAGCCACTGCATGTAATGTTTGAATGTAATCATGTAATTTATGCATTTTTTCTACTATTCGGAATGTTGACTACATCCTCTGTGGTACTTGCAATGCATCCCCTGCCCCTATGGGCTGAGACAGTGCCTGCCATAGTTATCCCAGCTAGACTTTCACATTGGTGTTGTGCATACGACTGGGGGATTTGTCAGTGATTTTTCACTCATTTTGCATTCCATATTGAAATCCCTTCATTCAAAATGAGTTTATCCATTCACTCCCCCGGTCCTTTCACTCAACTAGGAAAGTATGCGAGGTGTACAGGAGACTCCTTTCTCAACCTGTTGGTTGGCTGCACAATTGCACTCACGGGTCCTTCAGCTGTGGGGTCCTGATACCTCGTTGATACCTCGTTGCGTGTGGCGCCTGACTCCGCGATGGCCGCCGCCTCTTCCAAATGGGGCGGCCATGCTGGAGTCAGGCTCACGTGACCGCGCGGGTCAGAACACAATGAAAACATAAACAGAAGGCGAGCGCGGCCCGCGGAGAAGTAAACCTCTTGCACGCGGCCCGTTAGACCTTCTGAGACGATCGCTCTAAGGTAAGTGACCATTTTTGTAGTTACCCGCGGTCAGCCACTCCCCCAGACCCTGGGTTCTGAGAGGCAGACGCGCGGGTTGGTGTGCTTACACAGGGTGTCCTTGGTGTACAATTGCTAAACTTGCAGATGCAATGCCGCGCGCGTGCAGCTTTTGACAGTAGAATCACCCAATTTGGTTGAAATAGATAGCAATATTTTGCTGTTTGTCGCTTTCCCGACAAGATGCACCAGTGCATCATAGCTGACAATAATCATTGTCTTTTGGCCCATAGGTTCTGGGCCGTCTCACCCCCCGTGGAGAGCTTCCTTTACACACGGAGCGGGTAATCCTTCTCCCCTCCGTTTTTTACCTACAATGCAGTGTTTTGAGAAAAACCTATTACGAAAGTTTCAAAATGGACATTTACCCCTGCTCTATCTCTCTCCCCTCCCTCCTGTCACCCCTACAGGGAGAGGTTTTTGAAGATATGCAGACACCGCTGCCAGACATAAACCACAGTGGGCACACACCCAGATGCCTTGCCTAGCCCTGATGAATGTGGCTCACTAATTCTGTCCCACAGAAACCGGTCGGCTATAGAACCGCAAAACCTAGTGCCCAGCATTATCCGCACAGGTCTATCCCGTTCTGATATAGGACCCCCAGACCAAGTACCTAGGGGCCCTTACTGTTTGAGGTGAATAACCTCCAGAGAGAACACCTGCTGAAGAAAGTTCTTCACTGTTTTAAAACATAATCTGCACTTGCCAATACAGAGAAAATCTATTAAAATTAACTTTACCTTCATCTGCACGGCAACAAACACATGCTTAAACCAAGGTGGTGGAGCATGTGTCTTTTAGCACAACACAAGTGCACTAGAGATGACTTGGAAAGCGTAGTCAGATCCACTGGCTCTGTGAAAACTCGTCCCCACTCGACATAACTGTGTCTTCCTTAGTGTGAAAACGATTTTGGGCAACACACAGTTTGAATACCCAAAAATAGTCCCTGTTGTTTTTGTTTAATTCATAAAATTGTCCTTCCAACATTTCAATTATTAATTTTGCAGATGTTCACATAATTGTCTAATTTTGTAGAGTTCACATGCTCTCCTCACATCTAGCGTTGCAGGGAAGGTGTCTATACGACACTTGGGTATTGTGTAGCCAAGCGGTTTTTAAGTTCACATTTTAACTGTTCTTACTCCAACTAAGTTAGAAGCTGGGTAAATCGGAGTTCTGTTTTAATCTGGCTCCAACTATTGAGCAAAGCTCTAAAACAAGGCGGCTCTTTCCAGACCCCCAAATTTAGAAAAACCTCGGAAGGATCTGGGATGAGCAGAATAGGTTCACAGAGTCCCTTTTTCTAAATCTTGACCCTTGACAATCATTTGTTTTGAATGAGTTGAGCTAAATTCATCGCTGCATGCGTTGAGCATTGATTTAAGTTGACCTAATTTCCTTTCCACCACAGTCCACGGTCAGCCACCACACAAGGTATTCTCCGATCAGAAGAATAGACTTCCGAGCCCGCTCTGTCCAGTAGGGTATTCCATGGCTCCTCTGCTGGATCTTTCTTTCGATCCGTCTGGCAGCAGATCCCACAGACATTCTAACAGGCCCTCTTACCTACGCCCTCCCTCCTAGCTCCAGATTTTCATCCATGGTTGGACTTCCTTTTATGCAGGTGGAGCTATGCAGAGAACTGACCACATGAAAGCTACGAAGGATTACGGCAAGAAAGTGATTTAGCTACACGTGAGAATGCAATCTACATTTTAACTACTTTAAGACGCCTTCTGTAATCGTACATGCAGCAACGAGCACGTTCTGTGCCACTACCCTCGCTGAGTCTGAATCAATTTATATCAGAATACGACGACTGGTACGGATTTATATGAACATATAGGAACCCTGGGTCACGTCGCCCAAAAACCATTCTCAGCTACGTACTCTTTCCTCATTCGAGTACCCGTGGGGTGATGTACACAAATGTAGTTAGGTTTTCCTAACACAGTTGAATATACTGAAACTACAATCCTTCGGTGCTGAAGGATTATTTTACTTGACAACCAGAGAAGGACACTGTTGTTGTACTCCAGTGACTTTGCTATTAGGCTCTAGAAGAAGAGGAAAGTACCTCGAAACGTGTCAGCCAAGCATATATTAACCTATGGATATTATTCTTTTGTTGTTACTTTCTTTTGTATATGTTCATTAATAACTGTCCTATAATTTAGTGCAACTATTGTAATAGTTTCCCTGCCTCTTTGAATTAAATAAATTCTACTTTTTCTTAATCAAAACTATTATGAACTTCAATTGAATGTGCTCGACATGTGATATCACATGCAAATCTATTGAATGTCTTTATTGACAACATTATATAGTGTGCAGGGGATGGGAGGGCTCCTTACTTTGGATCCTCTGACTTCTTCTACTTTGGACTTCCTTCTTTACAAAGAAATCCCTGGGAAGACGAGTAGGTGTAGGGGAGTGCCTAGCTGGACTCCCTGTCCAGCCATTCCTTGAGTGAGGTGTCCTTCTATCCCCAGGACAGCACATGCCGCCATGGAGCTAGTATGACTCACTGGTGCTCTCCCAGCATCTCCTCTGTCCCAGCACTGCCAGAGAGTTGCCATGAGTATATACAAAGCAAAGAAATGTAGAACCCGAGGATTAATAGCCCCCTGGCCGTATCTATGGGAGACTAAGACGCCCACATTCTGGATGGGAAGGTGCAGAAAAAAACCATATAAACCGGCTTTCCATGTTTTATCACATATGAGTCCATTCTGATTCTCACCCATGTGAGGATTCTCTGCACAGGAACAGGGAAAATGCACAGGGATTTTGCGTGGATTTCTCCTGCAGGGTTTTCCTAAAATGGAAGAAAAACTAATGCCGACAAGCACCGTCACTCTAATTCCTCTTAAATCAGTACATTTGCAAGATTGGGCTGATTAGTATGTAACTGCAGAAAACAGGCACAGGCCATTATAATCAATAGGGCAATGCCAGCCACTGCTGCCGCCCTCTGCCACACACATGGCCAGGATTTACCACCAATCCTAAACACTAGGTCAGTTACTGATGGTGACATCAACTGCCGAAGAGGGTGCACTGTCTTGCCCACTTACGCTGCCTGTAAACGTTTAACCAGTGAGTGATCTCATATATTGGATGGCAGAATGGAACATTTCAGAGGACCCTGACATTGGGAGCCAAAATTGTGACAATCTGTTACTGGGCGAATATCACGCAGCGAGGATTAGAATGAGTAGTCTCTTTTCACAGTCATCTGCTTTTAAATGGTGTTTTCTTACTATCCTCTGTCAATGCCAAGATAGCGTTGAAATTACCCACCCACACTTAACGCGTGCCCGTCATATTACAGAATTTCTCCACCACTCTTGCAAAAATATACGGTCATCAACGTTTGTGACATTTGCATTACCCAGCAAGATGTCATGTGAAACAGTAACCAGTGGTAGAAGTGTACCAAAGAAAGTAGTGAACTATGGTGGGCAAGGGAGAAGGTAAGCGGAAGCATAGTGCAACATTCAACAAGCTGTTGCGGCTGGGGCAGTATGCTAAGCGGCTAGTAACTAAGGCACCTATTACAACTCCACACTTGCACAGAAACATGAATGGCAAATGCTCTATACAGAATGATGAATATGTCGTAAAAAGTAGAGGACTGTTCTGCTCAATTCGATCACTGACAGGAGCAAATCTCAAATCTCCAGTCTGTACTAATTAAGACTCTCGAGGGTGGAAACATAACAGCCTGTGTATAAAAGTGAAAGCTCCCCTACAACCAGAGGACTTTCTCATATGGACTGGTGCTGCCCCAGCAGCCAGCAAACTTCCCATTCATAGGACTACACAGTAGGGGTTTCTGTAGCTTTACTTCCTACTCAACCTATGGGGAGTATTTTTAGTTTTTGCATGCAAGGGAATGCATACCACTGTACCTTCAACGATTTCCTTGTGCTAATATTTGCTTGACATATATGCATTTTATGCTTAATCAATTCCCCACCTACGAGAGGATTAAGCATTGGAAGGACTCCTCAATGCTGTTTACCAGTGATTCGTCTACCCATAATTGTAGATCTTGTGGTGTTGCGGACTCTTCCGAAACTTTGAGACACTTAGTTACCATGTGCGACTTTTTGACAACAACTGGCTAATGTGTTTCAAGGATACCATTGGTAACATCATGGATGTGTCGATGAACCTCCTCTGGTGTAAAATGAATGTGGGGTACTAACATCTCTCTGATTCTAGCCTTAAATGTCTTGTTAGCGTTTGTTACAACAGAATTGGACAAGAAAAATAAAACATGTGTATGAGTCATGTTGTGGTATCCTTTGTTATTTTGAATTTTGAATTTTGAATTTGTATTCTTCATTTATCCTTCGTTTTAATAGTTTTTATGAGAGATAAATGTTTTAATTTTCTTTGTTCATTTATGCTGTGTAAGGTGTTCTGTAAACCGTGAATGCAACAATAGAAGAAAAAATACTATAGCAGCGTACATGAAGTCTCCTTTCGTCGCTTCTCGTCTCATGCTAAAGTATCCATAGATCACCCAAGGGAGAGAACACAATAACAACACAGTTCTGTGACAGATTTCCCACTAAAAAAAGGCTACCCACAACTTGAGGGTGAGACTCCCGGAACTCAGAGCTTATTATAAATTGGTCAGTAGTTTGCATTCTTTCATGAAATCAATATCCTTGGAGCAATTCCTCCTTGCTCTATAATATTCACCACCAATTAGATGACAAATCTGATATACGATTTCTGGGCCTTGCAAAAGTCATAGCTGGTAAACGAGGTGGCAATCTATGCACAAATTAAGACAATTAGAATGTAAGCTTATTTGTCATTTTAGATGCACTACTATTGGCCTTAACAGCGACCATGAAATGCACGTCTTTTTTTATAAATCTAAATATTGATTGATGCTCTCCAAAAATAAAACACTTTGCTTCAATGTTGAATCTGATGAATCCAACAAACCACATCTTCCCTGGGATTTTAGGTGCCCTGCCAGCATCAAATCTATTGTTTTATATTCAAATATGAATGATTTTCTGTATATCTTGATCTAGGGTCTATTACCTGGCCCATTTGTCTTGCATTTCGGATTTACTATCAGTCTTTTGAATTATATGGATTTAACATGTAATTGTTTGGTTTTCACAATGGCAATGTACTATAGATTTGACAAGACAATATTTGGCTACATATGTATCATGACTTTGGAAGTATAACCAGACTCCCCTTTTTTATGTTTAATTCCAGATCAATGTCTGTATCGAATATTGTCATTTATTTATGAATTATTGTATCCCTAATAATGTCTTTATGTTCATGGTTATTGACCAAAGCACTCGCAATACCCAAAATCATATTTTCATTTGCAAACATGAGTATGAATTAAACTTCTACTGATCATTATATGTGAGCAAAAATCTTTGCCTCCCAGGCACTTCACTGTATCATTACGATTTTTTCATGCAGGCAACAAATGCCACACTTATAAATACATGATGTGCTGCAATTTTTACCATACTTTTTGCTCATACTAAGCATTTCCAAAAGTTCCTCTGGCTCCGCCAAACTTATTCGCCCAATTTTGAAACACATTTATACTACATCTAGAGTACGCTTCTTTGTTTACATATGCAGATCGAAGATGACGCGAATGACGTCATGACCGACGTTCGCGTGTGTGACGTTGCGCGCAAAACGTGCGTGTGACATCACACGCGCGACTCATACCGACCGTAAGTCAGTGTAAACATAATTAGTGGCTCTAACGCAACGAACCACTAAAGATTGGGCGCAAACGCGGACTTGGCTATGGGGATTGATCCCCTGTACTTACCAGAGCATTCAATGCTAAACAGGTACAACTCCCTCTATCTACTACTTTAATACCTCATGTTTTTGCATACTCTCGCAAATAGTGCCTTATGCCTCCTTCTTCTTTTATACAGACATTAACATCCACTGACCATCCAAAGATTTAACTATGGTGGTGAGTTCTTCTCAATATTAAGTATTTGCATCTTGTACCGCACTACCCATTTCTAGTACCTTACTGAGGATGTTACCATTCCTCTTTCAGATACTCCTCCTTAGTCACCAAACATTAATTACTTTGACATTTTGCTATTTTATTATCTGGATACACGGTATGTCTTATTATTTTTTTCGCATGCACATCCATTGGACTTTTGTGAGATTTTGTCTCTGATATTCACGGCTACTGTATTTTCACTAATTGGGTCTTTCCCTTATTTTTCAATTTGCTTGTCCATGGATCATTTTCACTCTCCGTACCTGCATCATCAACCCATTATATTGGTATGACTTTGCCTCACATTACTTTTGTTCTTCTTTTGTTGTGATGCCTTTTTGTTTCTCTTTTGCTATGATGCTTTTTCGAATTTCCTTTTTACATGTGATTGTGCATTTGCTTTTCAATTATGATATGTCACAGCCTTGATAACGACCAGATCGGTCGAAACACGTGTCAGCTGTTTATGAACAATAAACTGGCTGTTTATGAACAATAAACTGTGCACATAAGCACATGACTTTGCTTTACAATTTGGCTTCTTGGACCCCCTTTCTTTTGGGACTGCGCATTGGACTTACCTTCACTCCTCAGTTTGTTGTTTCATGTGTCTTGGTGCTGTTTAGGGGGTACCAGTGGAAGGTCTCCAACGCAGCAGAACCCTACAGTTTTGATAACTAGTGGTATCAAAAAGCGCACTGCTACCTTACGACCCCGAGCTTGCTTGTTTTGCTGTGGTGTATTGACTGGTTGTTCCTAAACTTCTAATGCCAGAGGAGGGGATATTTATATTCACAACTCTTTATATTTTAAATTGCACAATAGTATCACTGACAATGAGGATTTTTAATGGTGGTGAGAAAGAGGGTTTCTACCTCCTAGGATGAAAAAATGACATGTATATACACAGATATTCCAAAAATGAAGTGATCTGGGCAGGTGATTTACAAAGGTGTCTTGCCAAATGAATATACAGATGAGCAGCAATGATGGAATACTGGTAATTGCAAAATGTATTGCACCAATTGCATCCTAAAGCCAAGAAATACACATATTGTTTGTATGTATCCGCATCAGATTTGCAGATTGATTATTTCTTAGTATCACACTTCCACCTTAAATCCACTAATGATTGTGCTATAATAACTAAATCCCCATCAGATCACTCTCCAGTTTTGGTTACAATTACTCTTCCCACTTGCACTAAGAGGTACAGGCTGGGATACTGGAAATAAGACTCCTCTGACCCTCTATTTCATACTTCAATACCAGACAAGCTCACACTATTGTTTGAGGGTACAGTTCCCGGCATGCGCACAATCTGTGAGACATTCAAGTACACATAAGAGAAATCTGTATATCGATGAAGAATGCGTTAAGATTCACACTGTCCCAGTTAGAAAATCCCTAACAACATCTGGAAAGTCTACATGTATTGGACGGCCCAGCTAAGTCTGTATGTGGTATCCACGAGACTTTGAATGGATTCGTGGAAGAGGCTGATAGCTGAATTCCTTGATCACACCCAACATGCCTGGCGGTGACGAAGGCGACAAACCAGGATGGACCTTAGAACGGGCAATTCACAGGGAGACGGGGGATTGTGCCTTCATAGCAATTGGGGATGCAGGTGGTTCCGTCACCCAGGACAATCAAAATTCCAGCAAGACATTTCAGTTCCATTAAAACACTTTATACACCAGCAGATTTAACTGCAGTTTTACAGAAATGACACAATTTCTGGATCAAAATGCACTGGGGTGGGTAGAAGAGAAGCAAGGTATCTCACGGAATTCCCCCATTATGGTCGATGAAATCATAAACAGGATTAGAAAAGTCCCAATGGCGAGGCTCCAGGCACTGACTGTGGAACAGTCTTCATTAATTTAGAAAGAATATGTCAAGGAGCTTGTTCCCCGCCTGCTGAAAATGTATGAAACCTTATTAAGGGAAGGTACACTTCCGGAATGTACTCATACTTTGCTGGTAATAGTATTACATACATCTAATGCCCAGGGCTCTGGCGCTGTATAAAAGATCCCAATACCAATCTGCACAATACATGTGCCTCCTATCTGACACTTCCTCTGATCAATATGACAGCAAAATCCTAGCCCACCTATTTCACAACGAGCACTGCCATAGATGCCGTGGGTAATTGTGCAGGAGCAGGCGGGTTTTGCCCCAGATTTGTGGAGATTGTTATGTAGAGCAATAGTGCTGAGATTCGACCACATGTGGCACAGGGCAAGGTTGTCCCATTTCCTCTCTCCTTTCTGCACTATTTGTAGAACTGCTGGCCTTTTACCTCGGACAATTTCATGGCCAATCAGGGGATGTGTATGTAGTTGGCTTCCGCCTTGATCTCTCTCTGTGACGATGATATGCTATTATTTGTTAAAAATCCCATACAAATCCTACACAAAACCTGGCTCCCATAGTGGAGGAAATAACATTTCTGATTTCTCTGTTAACTGGTGTCAATCTGAACCGATACCATTCACAACAACCACACCCAAAGTGATAGAAAATCTGGGGTTTAAGTGGTGCACAGATCATTAAAATACATTGGGTTAGTGATCGCTAATAACAAACACCAGATTTATCAAGAAAATAATGTGAAGGTTCTCAATCGCCTGGAGGCAAGGGGCTTCATTACGAGTCCGGCGGTAACCCTGCCGGTGCTACTGGCGGATTGCCATCAGACTCGTAATAATTTACCCGTGCCTGACTTCCCGGTGCAACCGGCTCATTACGAGTCCAGCGACCTGGGAAGTCAGCCACCTGTAAATTGTAAGTCCCCATTCCCATGGAGTCCCACTGTATGGGAGTGGGGACACGGAAGCGCCGGCACTGTTGTTAACAGTGCCGGCGCTTCCATGAAGTGTTTGCCTACCATGGCTGCTGCGCCCGTCAGGGTCAGACCTGTCGGGCACACCGGCCATGGCAGGCAAACACATAGTTTGCCGGTCCGGAAACAAGGGTGCCGGCGAGCTTACCGGCTCCCTTGTTTCCAGACCGGCAAACTTAGAATGAGGCCCAAGGTCTGAACCCTGGATACGGATACCACGTTCACTCATTGAATGCATCTCCCTTTCTATGATGGTCATTGTCCTCAACCTCCTCTACAAATTACTTAACGCACCAGTCATTACGCCTATATTGGAATTGGGTAGAAAAATTATAATCATTTGGTCCTCAAAGCAACCACTCACATAATTTCCTGATAATATAAAATGGCAATTGATTGAAAAAGGAAGGGAAACAGGCTGGGATTACTGCAGACAGAAGTGATCACTTGACATGCAATTTTCCCATGAAGAATGGAATGAAGCCGGTAAAAAAACAAGATGTCTGTTAACTAAAGGCATACATTGATACGCTTCAAATACTTACATCAGTACTCACAGCCATAGGCAGCTGAACTCACACTATCCAATGATACAGAGAAATGAACTTGCCACAAAAGACCTCAGGCTGACTTTCACTGCTTCACATTACACTGTCCTGGCATCAGAACATTATAGGGATAAGCAGTAGACAGATCAATAAAATGATCTTTTATTGTATGGTTGAAAACATTAGTAGCATGTGATGAAAGTGAAGTGTGCTATGATGCTTGTGACGAATTGAGGGAGTTCACCCCTTTTCCCCAAAGGGGAGCCCCCCTGTGTGGCTAGGGAGGTGAGCGCACTCCACAATACCCTCCCTAGGGGTAGAGGCAAGTGGGACCTCACTGGGTGAAACTCCCCCTTAGGGGAAAAAAACTCCTGTTTCTGTGAGGAACTCCCTAAACCATGTCACATGATGGCATACATGGAACTATCTAATTTCCACAGTAGTGTCAAGTCCCGAGAATTGGCTGAAGAGAAATCTATTTTATGCCATCACCAGTAAGAACACGAAAATGTCTCTTTAAATAAAAATGTCCAATCAACTGGGACGAGGAGATTCATGAGAGAGTGCAGGTCGAATGTAGCAGAGAGAGAGATGCATGCGTGCACAGTTAGGGGAGCCCCCCTGGGAGCGTAAGAGCTGAGGAGGTGGAGCTGGAGAGAGTTGCAGAGCCTGCAATGTTCAGAAGTGCTCTGAACACGGGAAACAAATGCTGGAAGCCTAGCATGTGCAAAAGGTCGAGTGGAGCCCAAAGTGGGATGGTGGCGTGACCAAGAGGACATTGTGGTGGGTAAGCTGCCCGTCTAACAACACTGACACCGTGCCAATCAGGAATTGGCAAATGCTACGGTCTACCATCAGGATACCAGGAAGCCAAGAGAGAGTGAGAAGACCCCACAAGGAAAAGACACTGGCGGAAGAGGGCCAATAGAGAAACCGAGCGAGGGTGAAGGTTGCATGCCAGTACAGGCCCCGGTAACCGGTGACGTTGCCCCAACACACTAAAGGTAACAGGGAGAACGGGAGAACCGGGAGGACAAGCAGGGCTCATTATGCAAGCACAGAGACTTGTTTCAGTATAACTGACGTAAAACAAAATCTAATGAACTTTAACAGTGATAATATAAGAAGAAGCATCATAAATAATCTTGAGTGAGTGGGATCCATGGAATGTGGGTCACACTATCCTATGAAGAGGGGAAACACCCAGTTACTCAAGGAACATTGAGTGGAACCTAGCTGAGAAGAATATTATAAAATGAGGGGCAGACCAACCCCAGGAATAAATTATATAAAAGACAGACTACACCAATAAAGGTTGAAGCCTAATTGTAAACAACACATTGGAAAAGACACTCTCCACGGTTACCCAGAATATATTAACACGAATCAAAGGATTCGACAAAGACCAAAGAAAGTAAACATTAAAGAGGAGAGGAAATCCAAATGTCTGCAACAAAGAGATCTACAGGAACTGATACAGAAAGTAAGAAGAGAATATTTGAAAATTGAATATTAACAAGAAACACAAAAGATTAAAGAAGAGAAGTTTGAGAAGCACCCATCGGAAAAAAAAAGGGAGTCATTCTTCTGACATTAGTTAGTTAGACTAGTGGTAGCGTCAGTAAGCATTAGTTTTGGACAGCAGACTTATTCCTTTGGGCATTGACTGACAACTGACGGACACCTTAGTTAGTAAGATAGGTAGGGAATGCCCCGTAGTGACAGGGAATGTTAGGCCTTAGTCTTATTCCTTAATAAACACATGTTAGAAATGTCCTCAGAGTGTCTCCGTCCACAGGCTTCACTACCCCACTCCAGTCGATATAAAGACATTTGGATGGATTTGAAAAGCTACCTCCACTACTGCACAGACTTTATGCAAGGCCAAGAAACTTTAGAAGCTTTAGAAATGCAAGAGGAGATCCCTTAAGTGAATGATGCATTGCAAGCACTATGCAGGTTTTGTAGAAAGAGGAATGCAATGTTGCTATGTCCAAGCAAGCTGTATACATAGATAAGCTTTCCTATTATGCTGAGATGATAATCAGCCACATTGTAAGATGGTCTAATTTGTCTTGTCTTGCACCGCTTATGGTTTTTCTGTTAACGGCTTTGATAAATGCAATAAAGATTTTTTTTTAAAAAAACCTCTTGTGTGAAGTCCACAAAGTTTTATGAATCTTAAGCTTATGATATGCATATACAGTAACTTTCATTTTTCTTATGGGCATTTTAGAGAAGTTTCATGTGCTGCAAAAGTACTTTTCAAAGAGAGAGGATGAAGCGCTGCCAAAAATGACTAAAAAGTCTTGGGCTGTGTGAAAAGGAGCACGGCTGCTAGTTCTTCACCTTTTCGAGAAAATCCAATTATCTCTTCCTTTATATTCATCTGCCTGCCCAGGAATGTAGACTTCTCCCCCTTGTTATAATGTTGCCAGCGGGTGCTCCACTCGAGGCATCCTTCCGCTCCTTGCGCATTAGGGAGCAGCCATAGGCTACTGAATCCCAAACTACTCAGGAGCGACCCCGCGCCCTTCGGTATATCAGATAATATCTAGAAATGCTCAGTTGTGCTACTTAAAACATGTGTTTGATAGGGATCTGTGAGATCCTTAGCACAGGCTTCAAGAGGCTTATTTTGCTGACATTTTTATAATGGGGGAATACTACTATGTTAAAGTTACTTTTCCATATGTGAAGTAAGGACTGAAGGGTAATGATAGCATGACCCCGCTACTGGTAGAAAATGTTTCTCACACTTTCATCAATAAAATCGTATATATAATTTTCTTAAGATGTCTGTGGATTGGGAACTTCGCATATGCACAGTCATCCTTTCCCTGAGACGGGTTTAAATTCTGCAGCAAGGGAAAATAAATAATTATTTCCAGAGGTCTTGCATCATTGATGTCGCTGTCATTTTGGCCTCAGATTCAAATCTTGCGGCTGTCCAAATCAGTTTAGATGCTTCAGTCTGACAAACACTTTAATGTTGGTGTGAATGTTAAAAAAAAAAAACATGCCCCTTGTGCAGTATGTATTTAATGATTCAGCATGCAACCTTTTTATCACAGACATACAGCTTTTTGAAATAAGTTTGTTAAAAAATGAATATCATTGGCGACTGGTGAACATTCTAGCTTGAGGGGCGTAAATGTTTGCCTTGAACATGTGAGATTGACTGAGCGTAGTGAATGGGCCCGAACCAACTTACTGGGTTCGGGGGACTCTCTCCCTAAGAACATTTATTTTAAAATAATGAGTTAAAATGGTGCATTTCCTAGCACACCTTTTGTGATAAAATGGGTAAAACGCCACACAGTTTGCAATCGGTGTTGTATGGTAGCACATGAAATAAGCCAGTAAATGCAAGTCACCAACAGTGAACAGGAGCATTTTTTTTTCAAAACATTTTCATGATGCCTTTGCGCCCATACATATTCATGCAGACTGCACCATTTAATGCTAATATAATCATAGAAGAATATATAAATAGGATTAATCAAAGTATGCCTATCTATCCAGGAGCAGCCGATCCTAGTAAGGTTTGAGTGCTGCCTGTGCCTCCCTACATTATCCTGATTACTACTATAAAATCGTTTTTCTGTGGAACCGCCACTTCCAAGGAGAGTAAAAATCTCCAGTGCCAAACTCCATTATCCACGTGGAGCCGCTGCGCATCAGTTATCCAGCCTACCCATTTAGTTTGCAAAATGGCCGCCGCAACCATCGCGTTGCTTTGAATACATCCGATTCCTAGGCAACCACAGCAGGCCTCCTTATAGGCCGTTGAGAGCTGCTGGAAGGCGCCAGCCGGACCCCCATCATGCAAGGCCCTCAAAGTATAAGGCACGCACCTGTCTGGACCCATATGCTTCACCTACCCTACCCAGGCCAGAGCCTGCCCTGCCTTCGCTGCAGGAGCATGTAGGTAACCTCCGTGAACTGAGCGCTGCAGGAGCAGCTGATCCTCTGTGAACCGAGCACTGCAGAAGCAGCGATCCTAGTAAGGTTTGAGCACCACCTGTGCCTCCCTACATTATCCTGGTTACTGCTATAAAATAATTTCGAGGGGATTGGGTCCTCCGACGTATTCCATATCTATGACAGTAATCAACACAGCTGTGCTGCTTTGGAAAATCTTCGGCGTCTGCATCCTGCGTCAATGACGTCGATACGCCGCCCTCGAGGACCTCCTCCGATGGCCGACGTCACTGGATGTTATAAGTAGGACACACGACGCACGTATCCTCAGTTCCGTTTTTTCTGCGAACGTGTTCACTTCGGGAATCTTGGTGCGCCTCGACTCTTTGGAGTTTCTGTTGTTTCTCGATTCTTCAAACCTATTTGGTGTTTGTGAAGTATTTCTTCGTGAAGATGTCTACCTCGTCTTCCACACCGCATCCGGGCTTTAAGAAGTGCGGGGACTGTGGGTCCAAGATGGTGGTCACAGACTCGCACGACGCCTGCCTCTGGTGCCTCGGGGAGGCCCATGACATGGATGACTGTGTCGACTGCCAGTCGCTCATGTCAAAAGCCTTGCGGGAGCGCAAGAAGAAGTTATCGGTAGGTAAGGTGTCTTGACGGACGACTCGAGGGGCGACTCTCCGCATCGTCGTCGGAAGTCCAGTGGGTCTCGGTCCCGGAGTCGGTCTCGCCACTCCTCTGCCTCTTCGAGGCACTCCCGGAAGCACCGTCATCGGTCGCCTTCCCCATCCTCATCCGAGAACCCCGCCCGTCGGCCAGTCGCTTACCCCACCAAGCATGCGACACCGGAGGAATGGGCTTCCTTCTGGTCCGTCCATGCCTCTGAGTGGGGTCGGTCGTGATCAGCTGAGAGGCACTGCTCGCACGCCTTTGGGCTCGGGTGGTCGTCACGATTTGCGGGAAAGGTCCCGCTCAGACAAGGGGAATCGTTCTCGGCATGCCCGGTCCAGGTCCCCTCCTCGACGCGCTCGAGACCGTGTGAACCTGTGGTGTCTTCACGGAAGACGTCGACGCCGGTAGCGCCGAGGTCGTTGACGGACTCTTTCGAGGGCTTGCCTTCGAAGAAGTCATCGACGCCATCGGCGTCCCGGCCGTCGAGGGACACGCTCGGGGCCCCAGCTTCGAGGACTGTGTCGGCGCCGTTGATGCTGTCAACGCCACGCTCGGTGTCGACACCGATTCACTCGATGCCCTCAAAGCCTTTCGAGGCTGTGTCGACGGGGGTACCCCGTGGCTCGGGAGAACCACCTAGAAAGGCTCTGGCCAAGGTCAAGCATGGTTTTGGTTCAAGTTCTGTGCCTTCTTACCACCATCTGGCGGTCATTTCAGAGGTGGATGAGAGCTCTGATGATGGCATGGTGCCTGACACGGTGCCAGACGAGATTCTCTCAGGCCATAGCCAGTTTGAGGACTTGAGGCAGTCCCTGCATGATGCTAGTGGGCTGGACACATCTCCGGAGGTGGAGTTTTGTAGGCCTGAGCCTGGCACTCATGCCAATTCTTCGTACCGGTGCCTTATGTCAAGGGTCACCGAGTACTTAGGATGGTCTGCTCCCCCGGGGAGTTTGTTCAGAATAACCTTACGGATATCCTCGACATTGGTCCACCAACTGACTCCGTACTGCCATTTCATATGGCTCTACAGAGGAGGGTGGCAGCGGCTTGGGCTGCTCCGGAGAGTCTCCCGGCAGTGGGCAAGTCTTTGCCGCGAAAATACCGCCCAGCCAGTAGTGACCCCTGCTACTTGTCCAAGCACCCTACTCCGGAAAGTTTGGTGGTGCAAGCGGCTATGGCCCCGGCAAAGCAGGCATCGTACCCTACCATCCCTCCTGATAGGGACAACAAGCGTTTTGACGGCTGGGCAAAGAAAGTGTATTCTGCAGGGGCTATGGCGCTTCAGGCGGCCAACTCCATATGTGCCTTGTCACGTTTCACGCACACTCTGTGGAACTGTGTTTCCTTAGCGGCTGAACATATTCCCGAAGGGGATGAACGGGATGGTTTCCTTGCCATGGTTCAGGATGGCAAGGATGCCATGTGTGAGGCCGTTCAGTCGGGTTTGGACATGGCAGATTGCATCAGCCGGTCCATGGCGGCGAGCACCGTGATACGCAGGTTTGCGTGGTTGCGGAAGTCGGGGTTTGCTCCTGATGTGCAGACTCGGCTCCTCAACATGCCCTTTGACGGGGAACATCTTTTTGGCAGCAAGGCTGACAAGAGCCTTGAGAGGTTGCAGACCTCAAAAACTGCAGCAAAGTCGTTGGGTGCTGCAGTTCGACAACCTACGCCTTTTCGTCCTAGGGGACAACAATGGAAGGGAGGTTCCTTTTGTTATTACTCATCCTTTGGTAAAGTGAGAGGAGCTGCCAGTCAAAGGGGCCACAGTAGGAGTGCCAGAGGTGGAAAACAAGGTACTCGAGGTGCCAAGGCCGCTCTGGCTGTTGCCTCTTTGCCCTCAGGCAACGCCGCAGCCGCTTCAGCTCAGTCATGAGGCCATGTCCCATGGTTCGACGGTTGGGGGAAGGCTGGCGCAGCATCTTGCAGAGTGGCGTGCCATTAATTCAGATGTGTGGGTTCTGGAGATCATAACCCACGGCTACTGTCTTCCTTTCCAGCAGAGGCCTCAAGACAATCCACCAGGGAATCTCTCTTCAAAGAGTCCGGATTCGCTACTTGCGCAGGAAATTCAATCTCTGCTGGAGAAAGGCGCCATAGAACTGGTGCCTGTAGCGAAGAGGAACAAGGGATGGTATTCCCCTTATTTTTTGATTTCCAAGAAAGATGGGGGATTGAGACCCATCATGGACTTGCGCGGTTTGAACAAACTCTTCAGGAAGGACAAGTTCAAGATGGTTACTCTCTCTCAAGTCCTCCAGGCCCTTCAACTTCAGGACTGGTTGGTGTCTCTCGACCTCAAGGACGCTTATTTTCATGTGCCGATCCATCCAAAGCACAAGAAGTACCTGAGGTTCGTAGTTGGCGACTTGCACTTTCAGTTTCGGGTCCTGCCGTTCGGATTGAGCTCCGCCCGAGGGTCTTCACCAAGCTCATGGTAGTGGTGGCAGCGCACCTCATGAAAGGGTGGATTCACGTCTACCCCTACCTGGACGATTGGTTGATCAGGGCGCGCTCTCCCGAGCAAGTCTTGGATCATCTGTCAGTCCCCTGCCACTCCCTCCACAAGCTGGACTTCTACATCAACTTAAAGAAGTTCCATTTGACACCAACTCAGAGGCTCCAGTACATCGGAGCAGTGCTCGACACATCCCGGGGGCAGTGTTTTCCTCCCCTGGTGAGGGCTCATCACATTCAGCAGATGGTGCACAAGTTTCAACTTGCCCAGACTCTCCCAGCGTTCGAGTTCTTGAGACTGCTCGGACTCATGGCATCCTGAATTCTTCTGGTGCCAGAGGCCAGGTTGCGGATGAGATCTTTGCATTGGGCACTCAAGCTCCAGTGGTCTCAGTCCTCCGGCAGGGTGTCAGACCCAGTTCAGGTGCCGTCTTCGGTCACACAGGACCTTCTGTGGTGGGCCGACGAAGGCAATCTGATGAGGGGGGCTCCATTTTGTGGCCCTGGCCGGAGGTGATGATCGTGACAGACACATCCCTCACGGGATGGGGAACTCATGCCAACGAGTTGACAGTCAGCGGTCGTTGGTCTCTGTCGGAGTCCAGACTCCATATCAATCTGTTGGAGCTGAGGGCCGTCAGGCTAGCCCTGAAGGCTTTTCTGCCGACTGTGCGAGGAAAGAATGTCCTGATCCTGACGGACAACACGGTGGCCATGCACTACCTCAACAAAAAGGGGGGGCAAGGTAATTTCCTCTGTGCAGGGAGGCGATGCAGTTCTGGTTCTGGGCAATCCAGCAGGAAGTTTCGATCTCGGCAGTTCATCTGGCAGGAGACGAAAACGAGACGGCGGACGCTCTGAGCAGACACAGCGCGATCTCTCACGAGTGGGAGTTGGCTCAGGAGATTCTCCTGGAGATCTTCGCCCTTTGGGGGACCCGTCAAGTGGATCACTTCGCCTCCAGTGTCAACCGGAAGAGCGAGAGGTTCTGCTCACGGGAATTTCCTCCAAACGGAGCCTTAGGAGACACGTTCGTGGTGGAGTGGTCAGTCCCACTGCTGTACGCATTTCCTCCAGTCCCCGTCATCCCGCAAGTACTGCAGAGGTTACGGAGGTTTGGTTCCCGGATGATCCTCATTGCTCTGGCGTGGGCCCGGAGGACGTGGTACGCGGACCTTCTCAACTTGTCCAACTGCCCTCCACATCGTCTTCCCTACCGAGACGATCTGCTCTCACGGGAGGGGGTCAGGTTCTCCATCCAGAGGTCAGGTCCCTCAACCTTCACGCTTGGTTTCTGAAAGGTTTAGGTATAAGGATTGGAACTTCCCTGAAGACGTGATGGAGGTGTTGCTTTCGGCCAGAAAGCCCGCAACAAAGTCCCTGTACAGTTGCCGTTGGAGAAAGTTCTGCGACTGGTGCAGGGTTAAGAATGTGGATCCTTTTGCATGTGAAATTCCCATGGTTCCATCTTTTTTGCTTTCTTTGGCCCACAGGTGCCTTCAAGTGGGTACCATTAAAGGTTATCTGGCGGCACTGTCCATATTTAAGCGCTCGTCTGAAGAGTTTATTTTAAAATTCCTTTAATTTCTCAGTTTCTGAAAGGGCTCACTAATGTGTTCCATCCGTCACCTTTCCAGGTGCCCGGTTGGGATTTGAACCTTATTCTCAAGTTTCTGATGAGTGCTCCGTTTGAGCCTTTGCATTCATGCCCTTTGAGACTGTTAACTCTTAAAACTGTATTTTTGGTTGCGGTCACTTCCGCTTGCAGAGTGAGTGAGTTACAGGAACTTTCAGTTAAGCTGCCCTTCACTGTGTTTCATAAGGACATGGTTGTCCTTAGAGTTCGTCCTTCTTTTCTTCCGAAGGTGGTGTCGGAATTTCATTTAGGCCACAAGGTTGTTCTTCCGGCGTTTTATCCTCCTCCACATCCTGGTAAGGAAGAGCAGAGGCTCCATAGGCTTGATCCTAGGAGAGTGTTAAGCTTTTATATTTCACGCATGTCCCGGGTCAGAGTGGACGATCAGCTCTTCATTGGTTACGCTGGAAAGCATTTGGCACAGGCTGTGACGAAACAGACTTTGTCTCGCTGGATTATTTTGGCTATCTCTGAGTGTTACCGCTTGGCGGGTAAGGATCCACCGGTCGGCTTATGGGCCCATTCTACCAGGGGTATGGCTGCCTCTACTGCCCTGCAGAGGGGTGTTCCTATTCGAAACATCTGTGATGCAGCCACCTGGGCTTCGGTACATACTTTTGTACATCACTATTCCCTCGATTCCATCCGGGGGCAGGATCTGGCCTTTGGCAAGGTGGTCCTTTACTCTGCAATTTGATTGGGCATGCTAAATTTCTGTTTTCTAAATTCTTTTCCCACCTCCTTGCATTGGTACTGCTTTGGGAGTCTGTCATAGATATGGAATACGTCGGAGGACCCAATCCCCTCGAAGAACAAGTTACTCTCTTACCTGGTAACGTTCTTTCGATGGGATGGTCCGACGACGTATTCCATATCGCTCCTTCCCTACCTTCCCCGCTACAGAATTTCTTATGCAATTGCAGCTTACGTTTCCGCAAGGCTTTGTGTGTCAGACTGGTAGAAGACTGGTGGCACACGTTCTGGGAAAAAACTACAACTGAGGCTACGGGCGTCGTGCATCCTACTTATAACATCCAGTGACGTCGGCCGTCGGAGGAGGTCCTCGACGCAGACGCCAAAGATTTTCCGAAGTAGCACAGCTGTGGTGATTACTGTCATAGATATGGAATACGTCGTCGGACCATCCCATCGAAAGAACGTTACCAGGTAAGAGAGTAACTTGTTCTTTTCTGTGGAACGGCCACTTCCAAGGAGAGTATCAATCTCCAGTGCTAAACTCCATTATCCACGTTGAGCCGCTGCGCATCAGTTAACCAGCCTACTCATTTCATTTGCAAAATGGCTGCCGCAACCATCGTGTTGCTTTGTATACATCTGGTTGCCAGCAACCACAGCAGGCCTCCTTATAGGCCACCCAGAGCTGCCGGAAGGCGTCTAGCCAGACCCCCATCGTGCAAGGCCCCCAGAGTATAAGGCCTGCACCTGTCTGGAACCGTATGCTTCACCTACCCTTCCCAGGCCGGAGCCTGCCTCGCCGTAGCTGCAGGAGCAGCTACGTCACTGCCGTGAACTGAGCACTGCAGGAACAGCTGATCCTAGTAAGGTTTGAGCACTGCCTCTGCCTCCCTACATTATCCTGATTACTGCTATAAAATAATTTTTCTGTGGAGCGGCCACTTCCAAGGAGAGTATCAATCTCCAGTGCTTAAATCCATTATCCACGTGGAGCCACTGCGCATCAGTTATCCAGCCTACCCATTTCGTTAGCAAAATGGCCTCCGCAACCATTTGCTCTGTATACATCCGGTTGCTAGGCAACAACAGCAGGCCTCCTTGTAGGCCATCCAGAGCTGCCGGAAGGCGTCAGCCACACCCCCATCTTGCAAGGCCCCCAGACCTGGACCTGTCCGGCCTGAAACGGGACCGAGGGGCCAGTCACGCTGCCCTTCTCACCCTCTAAAGTCAGGTTCGCCTAGGAAGGTAAGCGTCCCTTGATACCCCATCTCTACTCTCTTCATCTACAAACAGCCATCTATAACAGCAGCCCTATCATGTCCGTTGCACTCCCGTCACTGAGATTCCTCTCCATTCTCTATGTATTGTGCCGATGGGTCATGCACTGCATCTGCATCATAAACATCGATTATCTGCCCCATGGTTAAGGAAGCACCATGTATTTTGTTCAGGATCTTACTGCTGTTATCTGTCTTTTCAACGCCGTAGTCAGCTGCGGTGCCACCTACACTACGACCCGCGCAGCTTAGCATCCGAGAAACATTATCATGTATAAAATCAGCATTGTCAAGATTAATTTAGGTGCCCATCACCAGTAGCAGGACCTTACATCTTGCCAAAGATCTACCTATATCTGAATGACCCTGCACCGAACAAGCCACTCGGTTACACTGATCTAATTCTATCGTGTATCGCCTCTGTCTCATATAGCGCCACTGCATTTCCTGCACCGCTGCAGCATCACTGTAGCACTATCCTGATTCAGAGTGTCGAATGTATGAGGAATGTAATGAGGTTAAATATGCGCCCCTCTACCAGCATTCCGCCCGCTACCACAACTGCCTAATGTAAATGTTGTATATCTGTTTTACCTGCCTTATACACAATGCCTGTCTGCATCATATGTATTGACACCCTCCATGCTAGTCATATTGCCTGCCTACATTATATGTACTGCTTACCTGCATCATATATACTGACACCCTCGATGCCAGCCATATTGCCTGCATACCTTATATGTACTGCCTGCCTACATCATATGTATGGACACCCTCCATGCTAGCCATATTGCCTGCCTACTTTATATGTACTGCGTGCCTGCAACATATGTACTGACACCCTCTGAACAGCCACATAAGGCTACCCCACTGACCAACCGCACACACCCGAACACATCATGGCTGCCCAACCACTCTCAAACAACACAGATATGCCGCCCACCCCTTTCCTACCCTCATTCTTCTCCAAATCCTCCTTCCGGCATCAAGCCTTACTGGCCACGCCAGCCGTAGTGCTGTCCCTCCATTGGTGTAGCACACACGCACTACGTGGCTTGTAGGAGCTACATGGTTCGTGTGCCCTGAGCCAATGAGGGCCAGTGTTTTGCCCGGCCCGGAAGACAACAAAGACTTTTCCTAATGGAGGCCGGCCGATGCTGCTTGCGGGCTGCCCTCCATTTAGAAAGTCTTTGTTGCTGGCGGGCCGTACAAAACGGCATGGCGGGCCGCAACAGGCCCACAGGCCGTATGTTGTGCACCCATGGCCTACACCAACTATGCCAATGAAACACAAGTCCTTCTCCCGCTTACCGGCTCCTATGAACAAGACACCAAAGCATTAACTGAAATCTACACGGCCAGCCAGACATGAATGGCAGCTGCTAACGGTCTTTGTCTCAAAGCAGTAAAAATGGTGATCCTCTTGGTAGGCACCAAAGAGACGCTCAATAAACTCCCCCCTCTATACTCCACCTTCAACATTGACAACACACCTATCACTGTATCACCATCAGTTAAAACACTAGGGTTATTCCTCAAGTCTTCCTTGTCCATGACACGCCAGGTCAGTGCCATCGCCTCCTCTGCCGCACTCACCAATAAAATTATCAATGCCGCCAAACCTTTCTTATTCACCAAGAACTGCCTCACTATCGCCAGGGCCACAGTCGGCACCAAACTCGATTACTTTAATGCCCTCTTCATAGGCACCTCTTCCAAAAACATCAACAAATTACAAGTCACACAAAACAACACACTCCAGGCAGCACTGAACATCCCCAATTGAGGTTGCTGTTGGTACTCTTGTTCAGAGGAGAATTGCCTAGCATTTTGGTGCTGGACTGCCCCTGGGCAGGACAAAGACTGATATGCAGGGATATTTCTTCTCTATGAAAGGGACAGTGAGCTAAAGATTTGGTTGAAACTCTCCCAGGGGCCATCCATCCAAGAACAGGTTAATAGGCTGTGTTCATGCTGGTAGAGAGACTCCCAGAACCCCCTTTGTTTTGCATCTCCAAAAGGGAGCATATCTCCCAGGCTAGGAGAGAGGCACACTGGCTGCCGTTCAAACAGCGCATTCTTTTCAAAACCCTTGCCATCACACACAAGTGCCTCCCACACAGTACCCCCCCTTGTCTATCTGAAAGGATCATCCCCATCTCATCCTCCAGACCCACAAGATCTCACCTCACCAATCAGATATACGTACCTTCCTTCAAAAGAGCTAAATCAGGGGACTCCAGCTTTGAACACCTAGCACCCAAAAACTGGAACGCTCTCCCTACAGCACTCAGAAATGAAACTTCACACACAGTATTGAAAAGCACTAAAAACTAAACTGTTCACTTAGACACACCTGCCAACCTTCCTCCTCATATCTGTAACTGAACTGTGTGCCCACTCTGCTCCAATGTAACCACTGTCATTGTTCCACTGTAACTAAGGTACCTGTACTTTTGACACTATTATTTATTCCAATCTGTCTTATAAACTGTACAACCAAGCAAGAATTATGTAACAGCGCCACAATGCCCTAGGGGCGCTGTACGCTATATACATTTAAATAAATAAATATCTGCATAATAGTACTCATCATGTTTGCTTTACCCTTGATGGCCAGCAAAAAAATACCATGCGACAGTAAGCAATGATAGCTAGATTGGCTGAACCATATATGCCAGTCTAGCTAAGTAATAATACACTTTGTGCTTGCTTTACCCTTGATGCCCAGTATAAAAATGCCATGTCACCTGTAGCCCCCCAAAACTGGGAGGCCCTCTCCCACTCATACACTCGGTACAAGGCAGGCACACACACACTCTCCTTCACAAAACATACACGCTCTCATTCACCTGAATATTCGCACAGCATACACTCCCATTTACCCACGCATTCATACATTCACACAACATACACTTGCTCCTTCACACCCGCATTCATACAGCACTCAGACAACTCCTTGCATGCACACCTACATAAAAACCAACATTGACACGCAGACACATTTCCACAGGTGAACTCAGACAACCCTACATTTCTACACGCATACATGCAAACACATTGCCAAATATAAAAAAACATTTACTTTTCACTTACCTCCTGTTCACACACAACACAATGGGAAGACCTGCCCCACGCAGAGGGCACTGAGGAGCAGTGTCCTTTCAGTCAGTGCCTCCTAATATAGCAGTGCAATGAGGAAAGGGGGCGGGTGGACCTTCCTTTACCCCGCCGGCCTCTTAACATTGAGCTCCGGCCAGACTCTTAATGTGGAGCCCAAAAGCCAAAAAAGAAGAAAACAAAGCCACGCCCTGCTCAGAATCCGCCATCTTAGGCCCCTGCAAATGAAGGTCTGTGCTGACTGACACTCAAGCAAGGTAGCCGCACCCCCACCCTTATAAAAGGGCTACCACTGGTAACATCCTTTTAATAGTAGATTTGGCTGATTGCAAGTGGGAAGCGTTGTATCTTATGTATATAATTCTCTTACCATATCTGTGCTATCGGAAACGAGCAAGTGTGCAACCATTATTATCCTGACACTCAGTTAAACTTCTGCGTGAGGAAAGCATTATATGCAGACTTCCATTGCACCCTAATGAAATGACTGATGCTGTATCCATCCTTCCAGTGATCCTAGCCTCACATGCAAATACTGAGGTTGTCTGAATCTGTACATATGCTTCAAAGATACTACCAGTTCAGTGTTAGTATGAGCGGTGTTATAACTAATGAAATGAGCACCGAGCCATGTGTGCATTATGCACTAAGTCATGCACGCCCATTGTATTACAGACATATTTGTCAAATATGAAGATCTGTATGTATTTGTGTGTTCCCAAAATGATATTTGATTTTAAGCTAATCAGGCTGGAACCCTGACTAGTGCTATGCGTATCTCCCCTCTTTATCATATAGATATTCTGAAAAAGTAAAGGAAGCATGTACCTGACTTTCCACCTTGAAATGCTAGCCTTCTACCAGTGTATCGTTATTCTAGTTTGTGATAATGTTCTTTGGATAGTGAGGCAATAGTAACATTCTTTTTAGGACTACAATACATACTGAAAGTGACCATCAGATATATACCTTGTAGAATCTTAAAAAGAGCCACTGTCTCCCTCCCTCCACCAAGATATCTGTTATTTCCTCTGTTCACGCAGCTTGCAAAAATTTGTGGGCTAGCTCTAGAAAATGCACACCTGGCTACATCACTTTTACCCACGTCGAAAGAGAAAGAGACATAGAGTGAGACAGGGAAAGCAAGAGAGGAAAAGACAGTGGGAGAAAGGGATCAGAGAGAGACAAAACGTGTGTGTGTCTGAGTGAGAAAGAGATTGAGTTACAGTGAAAACAGTAATGCACAGGGGCACACTAAATTCTGAGCATTTTTGTATTCTTTCAAACAGTTATTGTAAATATTACTGTATCTTGGGTAATGTTCAGGTGACACAGCCAAAAATCCTAGGCTACAGGATCGATTTTCAGAAAGTTAACAATGAGTCACACCTTACTTGTGTGGCTGGTTATCTGTGCACTCTCTTGTTTGTTTGTTTGTTTGTTTATTCATTTATATTGCGCGCCAGACCCGAGGGTAAAAGGGCGCAGGAGCAGCATGATTATTCTCAGCTTGGAGAATGCTGAGAATAAAGCAAGACATATTCTTTTCAATTTTACTACTTGTATGGTTTAATAATTCGAACATCAACTTATTCACCAATTGTGTTCAACAAAATGAAATTCTATTAAACGATTCCCCACTCTTGGGTATGTTAATTTTGTTTACAACTTCACAAAAATAATAACATAGTTAGAAATCATAAAATACTTTTGCAATTTCATGACATCATTTTAAAAAATCAATTAATTTTGTCATGACTCTAAATGTCCTTGTTTTCTCAGATCAATATGGATATACAGAATGATATTTTTCCTGTTGTATCTCTTTGTCTTTTATACATACAGCGCATTTTGGGCTTATTCGCCCATCATCAGGTATGGCCAAGTTCATGAGTGTCTGTGAATTCAAAGTAAAAGATGCATGTTTTACTCTATTGTGGTGTTTTATGTTTAGTAAATTCCATGAATACAAATTCTAATGACCCGAAGAGTCAAGTGGTCTCTCCTGGGCTTCATAGAATCAGTTCCAATTGTCAGGTATGTGGATCTTTTCACCTATCAATAATTCGATCTGTAAATAAGTCACAGTTGCTTCTATAAGTATGGTTGTGGATAAATGGCTAGAACTGGGATCAGTCGCTAAGGAGCAGCGTGGTGTCCCAGTTCTAAGCCCACATTTTAACAAATCCATACACACTTTCGTATTTCTTATTATCACATTTTTCATATGCATGCTCACCTATGGGAGATGTGGACGCTAGGACTGTGTCAATGGCTCTAATCTGTCTGACTCTTCGCTGCGCACAATGGTAACTTCCACGTTTGTGTTTGTGTAACTGTATCCTTTCTGGTCTTTTCCTATGGGAAATGTGTCCCTGTTAGTTGTACGTAATTTATCCCTTGGTTTATTTCCACAAAGACATCCAAATCCTTTTTAATTCATACCTGGTATTCTGACGACTTCTGTTCTCCTCATAGCGATGTTATTCAACTCACGCGGATGATACGTGTCCTGAATGGCTTTCGTGTTGTTTTCACGGCTGTTGATGTTAAGCCGTGAAAACAACACAAACTATTACAGCATTGCTGTTTCAGTGGAAGAGCAGGCCTGCCCACTTTTCCCAGCGCTCCCTATTTCTTCCGGGACCCGTACACATTCACACATGCGCATTGTGGGTGCTTCAGGAGTGCTGTTCGTGGAGCCTATGTCTCTCCGGTCTTACGATCTCTCCATTGGTTACCTGTGAGTCAACGTATCAGGTTCATGGCTTTATGTATTGTTCACCGGGCTGTACATAATTTGGGAGCACAGTTTCTCTGGGCCAAGTTTGTGCGATATTACCCCAGCCACCAGTTGCGTTCGGCAACTGATGACCTGCTTATCGTGCCTCCTTATCGACGAGCACGGATAGGAGGTTGGGCTTTTTCCATAGCAGCTGCTACTTTATGGAATGAGTTGCCACCACCTATAAAGAAGCAATCTAGTCATTTAGGAAAGCGATCAAGACATTTTTTTTTTAGAATGGTTGGCTATGTTTGTCTTCTTGTCAGGGATATTGCTCACTCTCTAGCACCAAGATACGCTTGGGTGGCTGTTGCGCTTAAGAAATGCCTATAACGTAACATAACATAACATAACATGACATAACACAAGCACCACAATACAAATCAAATTGACCCAAGTGGGCTTATTACCGCAGCCGATAATGACACACTTTGGTTTTAAAAAAGGCTGCATTTTAGCTGTGACCTTATTCAACTTTTTTCTTAAAGATTTCCAAAAACACTTTATAAATAGGCAAGCTTTTCACCCAAAATTAGGCAACTATCCAATCCTGCATCTTTTTTATGCTGACGATCTTGTGATTATTGATCAGACCCTGATAGGCCTCCAGAGCCTGCTGCAAGAACTAACAAAGTATGCTGAGGAAAATATGTTGTCCATAAATATTGAGAAATCAAGTATTATGAAATGGCAAGACACCAAAAAGGAAAGACTCACAATTTTAAATGGACTCAAAAATAGAGATTATCTACCAATACAAATATCTAGGCCAATTAGTTAATGTTGTTAAATAAGAACTACCGTACAAAAACGACCTAAGGTATAAAACTCAATCTCTAGCATCACAGACTAAAATAATACATAGAATGCATACATAATACATAGAAAATATGGCAAATGTTCATACTTAACATTAATTAAGTTTTATACAGGCAAGGTGCTCCCAGCAGCTACTTATGGGGGGCATACTAAGCCGCCAGAAAGTCAGCCAGATTGGAACTACCTTGAGGGATTTTTCTGGAAGAAGTTAGTCCCAATTCCTAAATCATTCCCAATACAAATAGTGCGTTATGAACTAGGTTTAACGTCAATAAAGGCTATTATTGCATGGAATGCATTAATGCTATACAGGAAATGCATAAAAAAAAGACTTATACGCAGCTTCGATAATTCCAGCCCTAGATCGTAGTCTGCATGATAATGAACCACTGAAGGCTTGGAGACAAGCATGTATTACTACAATGAATATAGCGGATATAGAAGTAGATCTCTTAATCACAAATCCGGTTAGAGCCAAACTAAAACTTTGACTTACCGACTGGAATGACACCTGGAAAGAATGCACTAAATATAAGGCATTCACCAGGGAGATGTTCATTGAAAAAAATTAAACACAGTACCAATACACCTGGAGAAATGTCTTGACCAGCAGTACAGAGCTTACATTACGTTTTGATCTCTGGCCAACAAAGGAACGAGTAGCGTGTAGAGGGAGAGAAAATCTCAATCCAACATGTCGTTTTTGTAATAATTTGAACACTCCAGAGTCTTTAAAACACCTGCTGGTAGAATGTGAAAAAATTAAAAAGTACTAAGGCGTGAGTTTTGTCTTAAATTTTTTGCAGAATATCGACCAGTTACGCCATAACACATGTGGGAAATGACATTTAATGCTCATCACATATCTTTAAATTTGGCAACAATAAGATATTTAGTGAAACTAAACCTCTAGTTCCATTATTAAAAGCGCCTATTCAATATATTAGTGGTATAGAAAATACAGAATTTGAAACTTAAAACCTATACTGGAACTACCTTTAGCCTCTTCTGTTTTTTAATATGGATATTTTAACTCTCTAACTATTATGTGAATGGCAGGATGTTTTAAATTTGTCATGATATGTTATTTTAAATGTAAAAGAATTCTAACATGTCAATAAGTTGTTTTAAAGTTTTTTTAATACACATTTTCGCATGTGAGCGGAAGACATATTTCAATCATATATTATCAGCATAAGTATATAAAACAGTGTATCATGAGACTTATTATAATAGGTTCACGTGAAGGGGGGAGAGAGAGGGGAGGAAGGCAGGGGGAGAGGGGATGGAGGAGGGAGAAGTTCTAGGACAGAGTATAATTCAGGGGATGCTGGGGAGTTCATCATTCTTGTCTCTTCTTCCTCAGCGAGCAGGTATGACCTGAGTGGGACCCATATGTCCTTGGGTCTCGAGGTCGAATTAATCCCCCGGACGTATGTCTCTTCACATTCTTGTGTGTTGATTAACAGGCCGATTCATGGAATTAATGTGCGCTGAAAATGTCCGCGCAAGCGTGCGAAAGCGTGCTAGTCGCAGCGCAAGTGCGAAAATCGCAGCGAAACCCACGCACAGTGATTCATGGAAGTCCGTGCACGTGTAAATCCATGGATGTGCGCTAAAATCCTGCGTGACGCACGCTGGCACACATGTCTTCAAACAGCGTGCGCTACAGGCACAGCGAAAGCACACATAGCGCAGCGCACACAACAAAAGTAGACGTAACACGGGGCGTAACACGCGGAACGGGGAATAACGCGTGAAAATGTGGGCATCACGGGGGAAGTACAGGAGGCAAATGCGCGGAACGCCCACACGCGCGCCTACAACACGTATTCATGGAATTGAACCGGGCTAACGCATGCGCCAAAAAAGACGCACTAATCCGGAAACACGTACGCCAGCAGGAAGCAGGCATACGTGGACGCGCGCAGCATAAAAGTGCGCGCAAACAACAAACAAGCTCAGACGCTAAGATGAATATACCGTTCCTCGCAGCAGTGGTCGTGGGATACCGCAGGAGGAGGAGGAGGATACTCAGGGCCAGAATCTTTACACCCAGAACCAGCTTTTTTGGGATGCCTGATGACCAGGTGTATGGGAGGTACAGGTTTCCACCTCACATAATACTCGACCTGGTGAGTGAGTGGGAGGATGACCTCAGATCACCCACCCTGTGCTCCCAAGCACTGAGCCCCTTGGAAAAGGTGCTCAATGTACTGCACTTCTTGGCCACTGGTTCATTTCAGCAGACAAGTGCCATAGGGGGTGTCACAGGCCACGCAGTCATGCTGCCTGCACCAGGTGTTGGCCATCATGACTGCACGCCCATCAGTCCGCAGGCACATATACCTGCCCAGAACACCTGCAGAAAGGCAGGCTGTCGTCCAGGATTTTTACGGGGTGGCACACTTCCCCAAAGTGCTAGGTGCCATTGACTGCACCCATGTGGCTCTACGTCCTCCCAGGGCAACTGAGCACATCTACAGAAACCGCAAGCACTGGCATTCCATCAACGTGCAGGTAGTATGTGATGCCAAGGGAATCATCACCTCAGTATATGCCAACTATCCAGGGTCCACCCATGACAGTTTCATTTACAGAATGTCAACCCTAAACCGGGACCTAGAAGCTGGGCGGCATGGCGATACATGGCTGCTTGGTGAGTATAAATACCCCTGCACATGCATGCATGTCAGATACTGAGTAATGTCACAACCCCACTAATGATACCCACCATCACCTCCCGAGGGGACAGTGCCTACCCTCTGAGCACCCACATGATGACGCCAATTCGGAACCCGACCACACCACCTGAGGTAAGATACAACACATTGCAACCCGGGGCATAGTGGAGCGCACATTCGGAGTGCTCAAGTCACGCTTTTGCTCCCTTGACTGCTCTGGTGGGCAGCTGCTATACACGCCCCCAGTAGTGTGCAGGATCATAGTGGCAGCATGTATCCTGCACAACGTTGCAACACGCCGGGGCCTGCCGGTGGACATGGTGGTGCCCCCACATCCCCAACCACAAGCACGGCCGCTGCGCATGGGAGGGGAAAGGGCACGTGGTGAGGCAGCCCGTACGCAGCTGGTGGCTAATTACTTCACCTAAAAATCACATCCCTGTGGGGTGCACACAACCCTGGCACATACCAGCTGACAATCAATGATGATGACATAAGGGACAGTCAACTGTCACAACCATACCAGCCTGAGATTGGTCACCTGGAAGTGTTAAATTGTGTGCATCCCTACCTACCCAAAGACAACCAATGCTGTGTCACAAAAAGACACACATGTATGCTGCATTAATGACTACCCCCTTGCAAAATACAACATTAAAATAGCACCATGTCACCCAACCCCTCCCCATCTCCGCCACCCAACACACCATGGCATGTCCTGCAATTTGAAAGCAAACAAAGGAATGCACAACACATGACACAAGTGTCACAAAGTGCACTGTCCCAAATGGAAACAGGCCACAGACAATATGCTCCCAGTAATCAATAACAAACAGCACACATGACCAAATACTTACCAGAAACACAATACAGCAACACAGCATGAAACATTGCCAAAATTTGACGGTACAAACTCAAAGTAATGTAAGTCATACAACCTCAATAAGCCAGCACATCAACCCCCTCCAACTCCAGAGTGTTGTTGTCAGGCAAATGTGTCAGTGTACTGCATACAACATGAACTGCATCTGTAAAGGAGACGGCCTTGTGAAGATATGAAGAAGGTACCTGCGGATAAGGAGGAAGACATGGATGCACAAGCACATATCAATACACCATGCAGTGTTCAATACAAAAACAAACCCCACTAGGGATGTCCACACAGTTATGACTACAGACTGCCCACACAGCTCATGGGAGCCCAATGTCACTGTGTAAGTCACTGTCACTTGGTCACACCCTTTGCAAGCCCATGGAAATGTGAAGCAGGTGGGGTGTGTGTGTCAGGAACCCAAGCATCTAACCCAAACACATGACAAGCCTGCATGTGCCCAGCCGGAATACACAGTGGATGCCCATGGGAGCCACACAAGGCAACACACAGTAAAAATAAAAAAAAATAAAACATAAAAAATGGCCATGTGGGGGCCGGGGGGGGGGGAGGCCACCCAGGAGGTCCGAGGACAGGGTGCACACCAACACCCACCTGTGTGGATGTTGCGGAAAAAAAAAACACCTCCATGGGCTCATGGCCTGCACGGCTACGCTACTGTGGGAGAAGTGCTGCTTTCGCTCTCATCACCCTCTGCTGCTGCATCAGGAGGTGGTGGTGCTATGGGAGGCAGCCCACGCAAAGCCCTGGTATGGTCCTCCATGGCAGCAAGCATGCGGGTGTGGAAGGTCTCGTTCTGGAGGATGATAGTACGGAGATCCCCATGCAGCACCTGACGGGTTGCCTGCATTTCTGCACACATGGCCCCCGTGATGCCTGGATCTCCTCCCAAGTTGCCTGCAGCTCAGCTAAGAGCGAACGTGTGAGCCGCTCCAGCTGCTGTTCTGTCCTCAAATTTGTGGAAGCCTCAAGTTCAACAAGAGTCTCCCTGAGGTTATGGAGTTCTACCCTCAGGGCTTCCCTGTGGCCATGTGACTCTATAGAAATGGCTTCCCGCAGAGTCTCCAGTGCCGCCCGTCGGTCCATGTTGGACGCGAACATGTCTTCCCTGTGTGATTGGCAAATGGAGTCTGTTGCCTGCTGTTGTTGCTCCATCTGCCTTTCAGGGGGGATAAAAGAAGTGGCCACCCTCTCCATTGCCTGAGCCATCATTTCAACTGATGCTGCCTGTTGGGTTGCCATACCGTACATCGAGTTTTCCCATACAGTATTGCCTGGTGGCGTACGGCCACAGCGTCGGCGGGCACCACACCTGTTCGGGGCAAGGCGATCTGCACCTTGCTGTGGTGGCACTGCCTGAGGCTGCAGGATTGCATTCCCCCTCTGATCTGCTGGCCCAGGAACAGGATCAGATGTTGTGGAGTGTGACCCTGCATCCGTAACCGCCAAAGGCGGATTTACCAACACTGACATCCCCATAGAGGGTTCTACCCCTGGTGCAGGTGGGTTGGACAGAACAGAATCCCTGCCAGAAACACTCACCTGCGATGGCACATAAGTCTCATCATCCGATTCAGCACCTGAATAGAGGTCTGGGGAGGTGCACCCAGAGGCACCCCTGGACATTATGGTCTGCAGTAAGATTGGGTTTTCACCAACCACCACACCACGTCCCCCACTAGTGCCCGGTCGTTCCTGAGATTCCTCCTGGGTCTGCACCATCTCCTCAACCTCAACAGCATCAAGTGTGTCATGACCTGCAAAAACATGAAAGACAAAAAATGGAAATAGGCATTAGCACCATAGCACACACAAAGGCCTGACAAGCCAGAGATCCATACATGATTTACACATGTCCCACATGACTATAACCCTGGCATGCATGCATACATGATTTACACATGTCCCACATGACTATAACCCTGGCATGCATGCACTGTCACTGAGTTGGAAGGGGAGGCAAAAAGCAGACACTGATGACACCAAGATGGAAAAGCAACACATTTGTTGCATGCTGGGTAGCACTGGCATCACACATTAGCCTGTGAGTGGCATGTCCAATACACATACATGACACATGCCAGCACACAGATGGCATGTAGCATACCCATGGTACATTTCACAAGTACAGCCATATCTCAGTGAATGAGTACTGTCAGCCATCCATGTGAGATGCACATGATGAGCTGAAAAATGCTACATAGTGTGACAAAATATGCATGTGCCACTCACTGCAACACATCCAGTATGCAAGAATACAGTGATTGCAGGCAGATGTACACATCAATGGTTGGTCAATTAAACTTCACAGGAGACAACTATCATGTACCACATACAAACAGGCACCAAAAATCAATGTGAGCAGGCCAATACTCAATCAGCCTGAATGGTCTAATCATTCACATAACAAGGTAACAAATGTGGGCCAATTTGGGGTGTAATCAATGACAGACGCATGTCACATATGTGACAATAGGGCTGAAAAATGCATTGCAAACGTGGGAGAATTAAAACAATCAGCCTGAATGAACACTGAAAAATTCTGAACAATGTTGTTGCAAGGTGACAGTTGAAGGGCAACTGCAGTAATGTGGTGCTAAATGGCTACTGTGGGCAGAAGGGATACTGTCATACCCAAATCCAAGGCGATTGAACATTTTAGAGGAAGCACATGGGTGACCCACACCCTCACCTGGCACTCAATCAGAACCCCTCACCCACACAACATACACATGGATTACACACACATGCATGGGCACTCACCGGACAATGCGTCGTAATCTGGTAGGTCTCCCACGCCTTGGATCTGTACCTCTGTGACGAAGGTTCCAGCAACAGACTCATGTTCAGTGAGTTGGTTGTCCTCTTGTGGAGACCCACCGCCAGTCACCAGAGTAGAAGCATGATTTGAGGCCAGCTTGTTCTTTGCTCTGCGTTTCAGGTCATTCCACCGCTTGTAGCAATCATCAGCTGAGCGCCTCACAAATCCAAGGGCACTAATGATGTCCGTGATGGTCTGCCAGTGTGCCTTACGTTGACCAGGTGTGGTCTTGCACCCTGCAGTCACCAACATTTCGCGGCTATGTGCCGACACATAGGCCACTAGTGCATCAAGTTCGGCATCATTAAAGCTAGGCTTCCTTGACGTGCCGAAGTGTGTAGCCGTGTCTGGGGTCTCAGCCTGTAGTGCCAGAGCACCCTTCTTCCTCTTTTTCAAAGGTGGTGCGGATCCTGAGTGACTTACGCCGCTCTGGTCAGTAGGGGCAGAAGCGCCGGTGGACTGGGTACTAGGAGTGTGCTAATGCACAATGACCATAGGTCTTGGTGCAGGCATTGCCTGCAGGGTGATGTTGGCAGGGGCAACGTCTGTTTGATGGACCGGGACCGACACTGTCCCAGCTGGGAGACTCAGAGCTGGGGTGGAACGAGCTGCAGCTGCCCCTGCAGCCTCCCCACCCTGCCTACTCGGGGCAGCAGATGACATAGCTGACCCAGATCCACGTGGCCTGGTGACACCAACTTGCACCGCCACACGTGGTGTAGACTTGCTGACCTGGAAGTCAGCCTGGGAGTCATCCTGTGCTGGTTCAGGTGCCACAATGGGCTGGTCCAACAAGGGCTGAGCTGGGATGCTCTCAGCTCTGTTTCCCACAACCATGGGGGGGGGCATGGGCGTCCTTGATTGCTCCTCCACACATGGGGGTCTAGAGGCATCCTGCAAATCCTGGCCATGTCCCCCTACCGCGCCCACCACGCCCACCTTTTGGAGGTCGGCCACCTTTGCCTCCCTTACCGCTTGGTCACCTCCCAACCATTGCACTGATGTTGTTGTGCGTATGGGAGTAGCAGTAAACGATTGTCCTGGGCAATTGGGGGTGAAAGGGGTAGGGTACTAGATGGAATTCGTACCCTAGTGCTCTAGCAAGGCTGTCTGTGACCCCTTGGGGAAGATGACGGGTTACGCAATGCACAGGGAACCCAAAAACAAAAAATAACGTGCACACAACCCCTCGTAGACCACGTGCGTGGAAAAATGAACCCACACTACGCTGTGGCACCTAGAAGCACAAAAATAAGCGTACCTGTGTTACACGCAGCCTACAATGACCTCTGAAGGGGTACGTGACACACGGGGCAAGCACAGTTGGTAAATACGTGCGTGACTCACCGTCTGCCTGGAAAAAGAACATGAAAAAGACGCGCGTGTGCGCATTGGCAACAACCCCGCCAAAAGAAGAATTGTACGCTGTCTGAGGAGACAGGACAAACGAAGAAGTGAACGCTGTTTGAGGAAACACGCCCAACAAAAAAAATGAATGCTGTCAGAGGTAACAGGGATTACGAACTTGAAACGCTGTGAAGTAATCGGGTGTGAACCGACAAGAAGTACAGAATTCGCCCACTCGCTCTCCACGAAAAGCACGTACAAGGAAATGGCGTCCTACACGTACCTTTTAAACCGGCCCACACGTACAACGTCACTTACGCGTGTACGCGCTAAGGCCCTTTCCTCCAATTACACGAGCTGACACTCGGACGTGCAGTTTTTGCACGTGTATGTTGAACATGCACCCATGTTGAGGAAAATGCCCTTGCGCGTCACGTCACAGACGTGTAGGCCCTTTCCTCGGATTAAACGCATTCTCACACGGACGTGCAGTTTTATTACGTGCCCTGAACCACTATGCCCACATCACGAGGGAAACGCCCGCGCGTGTAACGTCACAGACGCGCTTACGCTCTAAGGGCCTTTCCTCGAATTACACACAGACGTGCAAGATTTTCACATGCCAAATCACTCCGTATCAAGCTGGCCACGCAACAACACACGGAAGACCACGCTCCTGCCCAGAAGGCCGAATTACTGCCCCCCAGAGCCCTGAGCACGCTCCCACCTGCCATCTGCTGTTGCCTGCTGCCCACGTACCCTGCTATTTGCTGCCTGCACATCATCCATCTGCGGGGGTGCAGTTGTTGTGACCACCCCTGCTGGAACTGAAGACTCCCAACTGGGATACCATCACTCCACAGCCCAGCCCCAGGACCCAGTTGCCCACCCACACCTGCCTCTGGGGTTGCCATGTCGGGCATACCACCATCTGACACCACTGGCAACCCCCAGCCAGAGAAGCAGAGGGCCACCAGCTTCAGTGCCAGGGAAGTTGGTGTCCTGGTGGAGCAAGTCCTGGGGCAGTATGATGCCCTCTTTGGAAGTTCTCGCGCTGACTATGAAGGATGGACCAGGATCTGGATGGACATCGTGACTGCCATCAATGAGCAGGGGGTGGCAGTCCGCAACATCAAACATGTCAAGAAGCCCTGGGAGGAATTCAGGTCCAGGACCCTCGATAAGGCCCGGCGCCTCTTGAAGGCAGCGGATGCCAATGGGCGCCGGGGCCACCTGTCTGACCACCAAATGAGGGTCCTGGAATGCATATGCCCAGCGCTCCACGTCCAGGTCCTTGAGATGAAGACCCGTCTGGAGTCGAGCGGTAGGTGTACATGCATACTGATTGGACGCTGTGCGTGTCGTGGTGTGCCAGTAGTGTGCAGGTTTCAGATGTGTTTTTGTAGGGCCATGTATGGATGTGTATGTACAGGGGCGTGAGGCTGACACATGCAAGTCCTCTCATGTGTGAGACACATGGATGGTGTATGTCTGGGTAAGCATGCAGGCCAAATGCAGATGTGGGCGCACACATGTTTGAATTACTGTGTATGTACGTTGGCATGGTTGTGGTGTCACACATGGATGTTGGTTCCAACTGCATGTATCTGCACTGTGTACATGTGCATGTGTGTGTATTTGATAAGTGTGCAACTGTGATGCAACATGGATGCATGAGACACTGATATGTAGAAGGCTGAATGCCAGATGTGACATGGATGGTGATCTCATCACTGCAACAGTTGGTGGAGATGTACACATGCATGTAAGTGTGGTGGCGTGTGTGCATGTCTTGTGCACTCCCTGTGTTTCATGTGATGTCAGGCTCACCTTCGGCTGCTCATGCTGTTGTATGTGTATGGATGTTGCTGCCTGGTGCGATATTGCTGTGGAATTGCTCATGTGTGTGAGTTGAAATGACATGTGTGTTGGGGATTGTGATGCCATGTCTGAAGTTTGACACTGCCACTCATGTGCAACTGTCATGTGTGTATCAGTCCATTGTACAGTGCCCTGATGCCTGTGTCCTATCTCTCCCTGTCTGCAGCGTCAACTGATGAAGAGGGCGGAGAGGGTGCTGTGGAGCATGGCAGCAGGGATCGCACCGCCAGCTGGAGACGCAAGGCCCGGCTCACCTCCCAGGTTGTCATCTCGCCAGGGAGTGAGGAGTCCGGTGCCACGTCCCAGGCCGCAGCTGCCGAGGGTAGGTCCAAGAGGCGGAGGTCGGAGTTGGACTCCTCGGCAGCAGAAAGGGCTGCTGAGACCCCACAGGGTCCGATGGAGGAAGATGGCACGGAGTCATCCAGGTTGGTGGGGGGTTTGGTGGAGGAGGAGGCTGTGGAAGGGACAGACACAGGGTCTGGAGGTGGGGATTCCACTGGTGCTAGTGGTGCAGTGCAGGGGCAGGGACAGGAGGCAGCACATGCCGCCGCGGAGGTGCCTGTGTGTAATCCTGTCCCCGATCCTGTGACTGCATCATCCTGCACCAGCAGGGATGCCTACGCCCAGACCCGTTTTCAGGGAGGGGATCCGCTTACAACAACTGGCCTTCCTCTCCCTGTGGATGTGGCTATCCGGGACCGGGTTGAGCCTGTCCTGAGTGGGATGGCATTGCGTCAACGGGGCATGCGAGGTGACCTGCAGTGTTTACGTGAGGACACTGCACGTCATCTCGAATGCCTCGTTGACTGCGTTGACCTACTGGGACGGGTCACCAGGGCCGGATTCCTCCATTTGCTGGACCTTGTTCCGACCCCCTCCTCACCTGAATCCCCTATGCGCCAGTCATCCTCCATGCCATCTTCCCACCCATGTATCACCTGGGTACCCTGTGGAGCTGCCTCTGACCCTGCGGCCAGGCTGGTGGAGGACACATCCCTGCCACAGTCGGGAGTCGGACGTCCAGCAGGGGTGGCCACCTCAACAACTGCACCCCAGCCGGAGGAGGACGTGCAGGCAGCAAGAGCCAGGTCACAGGCACAGCAGCAGCAGCAACAAGGTGGGAGCCATGATGGCTCGGGGCATTCAACATCGGAGGGGCAGGCATCGGCCAGAGGGCAGGAGGACCCAGGATTGGAAGTGTCTTCCATGTGGCAGCGGTTGGGCCAGGCCATAGATGCGGAGCGGCAGCGGGCGGAAGAGGCACGGCTCACAATGGTCAGGGCGGAGAACTCAATGCAGAGGGCTCTGAGGCGGGCCGAGTGCCTCGAGGCAATTCGCAGGGAGTTGGAGGTCCACATGTCATCGTCCCTGCGAACCCTCGGGGCCATGGAAGAGGACCGCCTCCGGGACATCGAGCAGGAGTTCGATGATGCCCTGCCCCAGGAAATCGGGAAGTGAGCCGTCGGACTAGCCCGCTGCCATTGTAAATAGTTTTTAGAGTTAGGTTTCCTTTTCCTTTTATTTGTGGTAAATGGACTATGCCACACACATTTGTATATAGTTTTTTTATTAGGTAGTTTCTTAGGTAGGTTTCATTTCTTTCGTTGGGCTCATGGACCCTTGACAATGGATTGTACATAGTTGGACAATGGATTTATTTGAACTTTTTATTTGATTTTGGACATCGATTAATGGATTTCTCTTTTGGACAATGGATTGTACATAGTTGGACAATGGATTATTTTGAACTTTTTCTTTTGATTTCACCATGGATCAATGGATTTTTCTTTATACGTTTACTTTGCATTTGTGTTGGTGGAGGGAGAGTTTGGACTATTTTTCTTTCGGATTTCTTTGGATTGGTTATACTTTTCATTTACTCATCTTTTGCACATGGTTTTCATTTCATGTTTGCTATTTTGTTATGCTTTCATTTCATTGCTATATTTTTGTACATAATACATTTTCATATTTTAGTTCCATGTGTGGGATTCGCTCATTGGGTTAATGCATGTGAAAATGTGGGTTTACACAATCAATGCCAACCAGTGTGTGTGTGTGACGGACATGTGTTGATCTACATAGTTGAATTTTAGTTTGTGTCTTGAGATGGGCATGTCAGTTTGGGGTGGATTGGGAAATCATTGTGTCTCAAGAATGGGGTGGCGTGCTGTGGTATTTTGGTGTAGAAGTGGGCCATGATTGTGCATCTTTATTTCATGTAGGGGGGACATGAGTGGGGGCCTGCTGGCAGGAGCCCCTCACTGCTGGGGTGTGGGGGTGCTGGGGGACATGAGTGGGGGCCTGCTGGCAGGTGCCCCTCACTGCTGGGGGGTGGGGGTGCTGGGGGACATGAGTGGGGGCCTGCTGGCAGGTGCCCCTCACTGCTGGGGGGTGGGGGTGCTGGGGGAAATGAGTGGGACATGAGTGAGGGCCTGCTGGAAGGTGCCCCTCACTGCTGGGGGGTGGGGGTGCTGGGGGACATGAGTGGGGGCCTGCTGGCAGGTGCCCCTCACTGCTGGAGGGTGGGGGTGCTGGGGGACATGAGTGGGACATGAGTGGGGGCCTGCTGGCAGGTGCCCCTCATTTCTGGGGGGTGGGGGTGCTGGGGACATGAGTGGGGGCCTGCTGGCAGGTGCCCCTCACTGCTGGGGGGCGGGGGTGCTGGGGGACATGAGTGGGGGCCTTCTGGCAGGTGCCCCTCACTGCTGAGGGGTGTATATGCTGGGAGACATGAGTAGGACATGGGTGGGGGCCTGCTGGCAGGTGCCCCTCACTGCTGGGGGTGGGGGTGCTGGGGGACATGAGTGGGACATGAGTGGGGGCCTGCTGGCAGGTGCTCCTCACCGCTGGGGGTGGGGGTGCTGGGGGACATGAGTGGGGGCCTGCTGGCAGGTGCCCCTCACTGCTGGGGGGTGCTGGGGGACATGAGTGGGGGCCTGCTGGCAGGTGTCCCTCACTGCTGGGGGGTGAGGGTGCTGGGGGACATGAGTGGGGGCCTGCTGGCAGGTGCCCCTCACTGATGGGGGGTGGGGGTGCTGGGGGACATGAGTGGGGGCCTGCTGGCAGGTGCCCCTCACTGCTGGGGGGTGGGGGTGCTGGGGGACATGAGATGGTGATCATATTGCAACGTGACATGTGGCTTGGCTGGGGGGCATGCCCATGGTGGATGTGCTGCCTGCGGGACATGACCAGGGGTGCAGGGTAGTTCCGTGGTGTGGGCTGCCTGCAGGGGCCGTGGAGGAGGTAGAGGGGACACCTGGGAGCACCCACACTGCCAATTCACGTGTAGGACTCCCCGCGCACCACACTGGATGTGCGTACACCGCTCTGACAGCAAAATCGCGTGTGCAATTTCACGCGCACCCCCGAAATACACGTACCCCGCTCTGACAGCAAAATCGCATGTGAAACTTCGCGCGCACCCCCGAAATACACGTACCCTGCTCTGACAGCAAAATCGCGTGTGAAACTTCCCGCGCACCCCAGAAATACACGTACCCCGCTCGCACAGGGCCAATCTCGTGTGAAACTTCCCGCGAACCCCAGTAATACACGTACCCCGCTCGCACAGGGCCAATCGCGTGTGAAACTTCCCGCGAACCCCAGTTATACACGTACCCTACTCGCACAAGGCCAATCGCGTGTGACACTTCCTGCAAACCCCAGTAATACACGTACCCCGCTCGCACAGGGCCAATCGCGTGTGAAACTTCCCGCGAACCCCAGTAATACATGTACCCCGCTCGCACAGGACCAATCTCGTGTGAAACTTCCTGCGAACCCCAGTTATACACGTACCCCGCTCGCACAGGGCCAATCACGTGTGAAACTTCCCGCGAACCCCAGTAATACACGTACCCCGCTCGCACAGGGCCAATCGCGTGTGAAACTTCCTGCGAACCTCAGTAATACACGTACCCCGCTCGCACAGGCCAATCGTGTGTGAAACTTCTCGCGAACCCCAGTAATACACGTACCCCGCTCGCACAGGGCCGATCGCGTGTGAAACTTCCCGCGAACCCCAGTAATACACGTACCCCGCTCGCACAGGGCCAATCGTGTGTGAAACTCCCCGCGCCGGGGTGTACATGTATTTGGAGGGGTGCGTGGGGAGTTTTACAGGCGTTTTCGTGGTTGGAGGCCTGTGCGCCATGTATGGGATTTGTGCGCTGTGCATGGCGCACGGGGGGTTTGGGGGCGTAACTGGCGCTGCTGCAGGGTCGATGCACCACTCTGCACCACGGCTGGTTTTGGATGTTAAAATCCATGAATAGGCTGTGCGCGGAAATAGATTTTAGCACATGCGGCTGGCGCAGATTGTCGCACGCGCACACTGTGCGCCAGCCGCGTGTGCCACTTGTGCGCTGGATTCTATGAATTACCCCCTAAGTCTCTTAACCAGTTTTGGTGTGTGGGGGGGTCTTTTGATTTCCATTTCTTGAGGATATTCCATTTGGCCGCGGCACCTCCCACTGCGAATAGTCTTCGGGTCTTGACAGAAGCCTTTCCAATGTCTCCCAGGAGGTATTTCAGCGGTGTGACTGGGATATTAGTATTTAGTATGGAGTTCATTGTGTTGGCAACTTATTTCCAGTATTGTTTAATTGGTGGGCATTCCCAGCACATAAGGATGGCTGTTGCATTGAATATTCCGCATTTGGGGCATGGCTTTGGCTTGGTGGGATCGAATTGGGCTATTTGTTTAGGTGTTATGTGGAGTTGGTTCAGGATTTTGAATTGAATAAGTCTGAAGTTAGTGCATAGGGATATAGTTTTGGTGTATTTACAGTAGTTTGTCCAGTGTTGTTCATCTATCTGGATGTTCAAGTCTTTTTCCCATTTAGTTTCCATATTGTTCTTGGATGATGTATTAGATTGCACGGTTCTGTAAAAGGTGGACACACTAACCGTAAAGCCTTCTTCTGTAAGAATATCCTTTAGGAATTTATGTGTCGGTGGTGCGTTGGGGAAGGATGGCCATTTTTTCTTGCATGCGGCCTTCAGCTGTTGGTGGTGCAAGGTTGTGGTTAGACTTTTCCCTGTTCTGTTTTGGATTTCCCTCAGCATGAGGAACCTCCCCTCTGGGAAGAGGTCTCCGACCTTAGCCTGTTTATTGGGGTCCCATAGTGTCTGTATAGTGTGATCCATTGTGTGTTCCAGGCCCGGGTATTGCAATAGGGGAAGGTGCGGCCAATAAGGTATTTCGCATTTTCACTCTTTTCAGGATCTGCGCCCATCCTCTCGCTGTTGTTTCCATAGGGTCAGCCAGCAGTTTTTCTCTGGGTACCTTGGCAAATACCATGCTCAAACCTTTCTGCGTGTATATGGGCATATTGTTCTGTGGTATTGGCCCACTATTTTGCGAAGTGTGCTTGTGCTGAGTGGTAATGTAGCTGGAAGTGTGGGGCTGCCAGCCCACCTGTGTCGTAGTTCTCGCAAAATTTGGACCAGCTCAGTCTGGGCGATCGACCTCCCCACACAAAGCGCCTGGCGAGTTTTTGCAGTGTGTCGAAGAATTTCATTCCTGGCCAGATCGGGATGTCATTAAATAGGTACAGCAGTTTTGGAACTATTAGCATTTTCAGCAGGAATATTCGACCGTACAGCGACAATGGCAGTTTGGTCCAGGCGTTGAGTTTGCATTCTATTTGTGCTAGGTATGGGGCGTAGTTGTTGGTAAACAGTGTTTTTTTGTCTGGTGCCATTATTATGCCCAGATATCTTGCTGAGGTGGGGGACCAACCTAAGTCCTCCACGACTGCAGACTGGTTTGTGGCCTCGGTAAGAGGAATTACTTTGGATTTGGTCCGGTTGATTTTGTATCTGGTGAATTCGGCAATGTCTCGTAGCACCGGCGGAAAGTGGATTTCTGGGTTCCTGATGTATAACATTGTATCATCTGCGTAGAGCAAGATAAATTGAGGTGTTCCCAATATACAGATCCCCCTCCAGGCATGGTTGTGTCGTAGGTATGCTGCCATTCCTTCTATTGTTAATGCAAATATTAGCGGGGAAAGCGTGCATCCTTGTCTGGCGCCTCTGCATAGATTGATTATGGCTGACAGGGTATAATTGGTGCGTACTCTGGCCGTGGGGTTGTGGTACAGTAGTTTTAAAGTTCTGAGGAATCCTGGTCTGAACCCCATTTTCCCTATGATTCCGTACATGAATTTCCAGGTGATGGAGTCGAACACTTTTTACGTGTCTAATGAGACTGCCACCACCTGTACCCGATGATCCAGTTGAGATGTGATGGCGAAGAAGCGTCTAAGGTTCAGGGCGGTGGAGCGGCTTGGTATAAAACCTGTCTGTTCAGGGTGTACCAGTTTGGTCATATAGGGGTTTAGTTTATTGGCTATGGCCTTGGCAAAAATTTTGGTATCCACGTTGATGAGGGACAACGGTCTGCACGAGGATGGGGAATGAGCTGGCTTATGCGGTTTCAGCAGCACCGTGATGATGGCTTCTCTCATTGTCAGTGGGAGTGTACCGATTTCCAGAGCTTCATCCCACACCTCCAGCAGTTGTGGGGCGAGTTTGTCTATATAAATTTTGTATAGATCTGTTGGTAGGCCATCCGACCCTGGTGACTTGCCCATCTTGAGATCTTTGATTGCTTGTTTTATTTCTTCAAGGGTTAGGGGCAGATCCATATTACCACTTTCTTCTGGAGTGAGTTTGGGAAGAGGGAAGAAGTCGAGATATCCTTGTAATTCTTCTGTTGGTACTTGGTCCGCATTTGAGTACAGCCTGCTATAGAAGAGTCGGAACACCTCATTAATTTCTGAGTGATCCACATGGGTTGAGCCTTGGCCATCCATTATGCTGGTAATTTGTCTGTGTCCCTGTTCAGTCTTAATAAGGTTTGATAGCATTTTACCAGACTTATTACCTTCGCCATATTTCCTGGCTCTGATTGGTTGGGATGTATACCATACCTCCTGCTCTGCCAGTGTTTTGAACTTATTTAAAGCTTCATTCAGAGTGTATAGTGTTGCTGGTTTAGGTGTTCTGATGTATGCTGTTTCTGCTTCTTTGGTTTGGAGTTCGGTTAAGACCAGTTGGGCCTGTATGTCTTTCAGAGTGCCATGCACTTTGGAGATCAGGTGACCTCTAAGCCATACCTTAAAGGCTTCCCATGTTGTGTGATTTGAATCCACTGAGTCTTTGTTGCGGTCGAAGAAGTCCAGTACTTCTGTGTGGAATGGTTCATGTAGTGAGGTGTCTCTTAGGAGATCAGGAGGCATTCTCCATAAGCGGTGTTCAGGATTGGGTGTCCCGATCTGGATTTCGAGGATCACTGGAGAGTGGTCGTATATTGTCCTGGGTAGTATAGTACATTCCTTTAGGTCAGCAGTGCAGCGTGTGGAACAGAGCCAATAGTCTATCCTGGAGCTTGACCCATGGACGTATGAATGGAATGTGTAGTCTCTAGTGGTAGGATGCATTTCCCTCCAGGCATCAGCCAATGGGATGGTGGTCATGGCCTGTTTTATGGTGAGTGCTGCTTTGGTATTAGCTCGCAGGCCCGTGGACGTCCTGTCGAGGGCGGAATCAAGGATGGTGTTGAATCCCCTCCCCATATTATTATTGTTTCTTCTGCTGGGGATATTAGATTTACAATTTGTTGATAGAATTCTGGGGTGTCTGTGTTAGGGCCATACGTGTTTATGAGTATTAGTTGCTGGCCTTGTAATGTACCCCAAAGTATGACGAATATGCCATCCGTATCTATCTTGGTATTATGTACTCAGAGTCCCAGTCTGCGATGGATTAAGGTAAGGACCCCTCGTGATGGACCCCAAGAATGACCAAGTGAGTTAATAGTTTGTACCATGGTGTGTGTTTCTTGTAATAGTAGGATGTCTGTTCTGTGCCTGTTGGCGTATGATATTACTTTCCTGGTCTTGATTGGATTAAGGAGCCTCTTACGCTCCAGGATAGAAGTCTAGTGCTTCTGGTCATTTGTTGAGATGCCATTCATTACCCTTCAGTGCTGTGTGCGTTGATGCTGCTGTATTACGAAGGTCTTTTTCTTCTTGCGTGAATGCCAGGTTTTTTGTGTTTTTATTCCAAATGTCTGTAATCAAACCAACTTTTCGGTGGTGCGGTTTAACATTACTACCACATCTTGCTGCTATAACCAGGCAACAGGCCTGTTCGTTCCCCCACCGCCACCCTCACCATCCCCCCAAACAGGCGGTGTCTCCCAAAAAACCATTCACTACTTTGCGGTAGAACTAGAGGGAGAGAGGGAGAGAGGGAGCAGCATGGCCCAGCCTCCTCTCCGGGACTATATTTGGTGTTCATGTGGATAGGCGCAGTGCTGGCTTGTTTGCTGTCCAAGGTGGTAGAGCTAATTTCTTGTCAGGTCCGGTAGATAGCGGTGCGTTAGTTAGGTCCCTGTGGGTATCTCCGGGATGTGGCTTTCTATATATGCCATAGCTTCATCTCCTGAGTCAAAGAATTGTGTCTTGTCCACATGTTGGATGTGAAGCCTTGCCGGGAACATCATGGCATATTTGGTTTTACGGTCTCTCAATGCACTTTTCACTGGGTCAAAGGATCTTCGTGCCGTCTGCACCCCCATCGAAAAATCCTGATATATGTGAATTCGGTTGGACTCAAAGGAGAGGGGGCCTTGTTCACGTGCCAGAAGGAGCGCCAGATCTCGATCTCGGTAATTGAGCAGCCTTGCTATTATAGTTCGTGGTGGTGCTCACGGCTTGGGAGGTGAGGTAAGTGCTCTGTGCGCTCTCTCAACCAGGAACTGTTTGGAGAACTGTGCTTCCGGAAATAGGGAGTGTAGCATATCTTCAAGGAATTGTTCCATGGGGATATTAGATTTGCGCTCCGCCACTCTGACCACCCTGATGTTATTGCGTCTCGAGCGGGATTCTAAATCTTCACATTTGTTCTGTAGCGACTTGACGTCTTTTTGGATTTTTTCCATGGTTTTGCCTTGTATAGTGGTCGTGTCTTCAAGTGCTGAAACTCTATTTTCTGCCTCTGTGACCCTGGAGTTAACTTTCTTTATATCGGCTCGGATGGAGGCGATATTTTCCCCTATGTCATCCAGCTTGGTGTTTATTGCCGCAAACCCTCTCTCCATAGCTGCCATGTATGGGGCCATTTCTTGTGTGGGGCGGTGCGGCGTAGGTGTTTTGGAGGATTCTGCGTTGTCATTGTCTTGTTCTTGGCTTGAGGAGTTGGCAAAGGCATCCATGGGGCCCCTTTTTTTGTCCTTATTTTTGGCGCCACCGGCCATGTTTGCAAAGGGTGGACGTGCAGGATATATTGCTGCTGGGTGTTTGTTCAGTGCAGCGTGTACCGTGGGGCATTTGGAATGGCTCACTGTTTCCGTCGGTATATGGCTAGGTATTAAGGGCTAGGAGTCTGTGTTGTGCCTTGCCGGCAATGTGGTTCACTTTTCCACCGTCTTATGTCCAGTGGTGACTGTGTATAGTGACAGCTGTTACGTGGGTAAGTTGGATTATGGCCAAGAATTTATCCAGTGTCCAGGGGGAGGATCCGGGGGACCCACCCATGAGTTCAGCTGATGAGAGGTAGCTCCTGGATAGGCGTGGGCAGCTATGGGACTGTATGCAATTGCCAACATGCACTACCTTGATTGTTGCGATTAGCTGATCTCCATATCCCCACTGGCGCCAGGGAGCGGGCCACCCCAAGGGGTGGTTCGGGGCTGTGCAGGAGCGTGGGCCCGCTCTTACCCGTGGGCGTCTCTCCAGGGATTAGCGGGATGAAGCAGTGATATTATGTGGGCGAGAGGCGGCTCCTCCTCCAGGCCCGTCTAGTGTTGGGGCGCGTGCCCGCCCGGGATGAAGGAGCAGGCAGGGGAGATCTCCGGCCGGGATCAGCAGGAAAGACCTAGAGATGTTGTGCCGGGGAGCGTCAGGGAGCAGTCCGATTCGGGCTCGGGGGTTGGACAGCACAGACCCGCAGGCCCAGCAGCGTGATGAGGAAGCGGGCAGCAGGTATGAATGTACTGGGTCCGCAAGAGGCTCCGGAGGTGCTGGGTGAAGAGGCACCAGGAGCGGGGCGGTCCGGAATGGGTTACGGGCTGTGTAGGCTTTATGTTCCCTTCCACCCGGGGCCCGGGCCGGTTCAGGGGTTGCTGGTGCCCGCGACCGTAGTTGGCTATACATTGGAGTAGACCTGTCGCAGCGGGGGCGGCCCCGCCTGAGGTTTCAGTTAAAGCCGTGCTGATTGTGATTAGTTGAGTCACTGGTGTTCTTCGCAGCCGGGGCATGGTTTTGGCGTGGAGTCAATTTGCCGTTAGGCGGGACCCATCCCCCTCGGGACGATGCTATTCCACAACAGACAGGCAGCTTTTTCCCCAACCCGTTCCAAACTCTGCAGGGGTGGGTCAGGCGCTCTCTCCGATCTCCGGCGTTTGCAGCAGCGCGGTCTATCTGCAGGATTTTTATCTTCAGGAGCTTGCTAGTCTCGGAGATCTGGGGCTAAGCGGCCATCTTGTTCGGCGCATCACCCAAGGGGCAAGTTGTTTTAAAGTTAATGTTCTCCTTGTATGGTCTTGTCGAGAAGTGTATTTGTGTGTTTTTTGCAAAAGGTTATTTGTTAACCATAATGCAAATAAAAAAATAAAACAATAATAATTCAATAACTTTGTAATAAGAACAAAAGATGGGAAAACACAGAAAGAACATTTTGTTCTTGCAGTGTATGGGGTGCAGGGACCGAAGTGTTCTGGATATTAGAGTAGGCAGCAGAGCATTCCAAACCTCTGAAACTGCACCTGAGAAGTCAAGCAACCCCCTCTTTTGAAGGAACACTTTTGCTAAGGTGAGAAACAGCCTGTCTGTGTACCTTAGGTTGTACATAGTCACCGTCTGGCCCACCAAAAATGCCTGAAAATGCCTGCAAATGTTAAGTCTGTACTCCCTGGAAAACTTTGAAAGCCATAATAGTCAATTTATACTTCACACAGAACATTAACTGTAGCCATAGCAGCACAAGATGGAGGTCATATGCTCAAAGGCCACCAACAAGTCCGAAATGAGAAGGCCTGCAATGCAGCCTCTGCTAGAGGCCATCAGGAAATCCCCCACCACAAACACCAGAGCAGTAGCCTTCCATGAATGTCTCTGAAGCCATACTGAAAGACATCAAAGAAGCTTGCTTACGACACCTTCTGCAAAAGCTTCCCCAACATCAAACTTTATAGTTGTATTGGACTTCTTTCAAGTGAAGTTTGCTCTTTTTTACCCAGTTGGATTTGCACAGATATTTATATGAACAAGACCATTGACTGGGAAGCTGAGTTATTGTACCTGCCTGCATATAGATTTTTAGGTTCCTTCTATCCTGACAAGATAAACACAAAATGCTACCCTCCATCACGTGTAAGGAAAAACATGTGCATCATTGAGCATCCACATTTGGTCGTCAGCTTGGAGATTCAAATATGGTAATTAATTATTTCCTTATTTCCTTTTAGTTACCTTTATCTTAGGAAAAAACGCACACCTGTGCCTGCACTGCTTTGCGCCAAGATACGTGAAACAAACAGGTCTCTGGTTAGTTTGTTTTTATTTTGTTAAAGGTTTTAGCCCTCTGTGGATGACACGTGTTTCGGCGTCTATACTTCGCCTTTTTCAAATCCGGGCTATTCATAATCATGCCAAAAGAAGGAAGGTATCCCAAAATATGGCCGCCACTTTTGGAGGTGAGGAAAGTGAGGAGGGACTCAGGGAAAACGAATGCTGATAACAATAAGGGACCTTAGGAGAGAAGGAACCAGATGCTTGGAGCACGAGAATTAGAATTTGCAGGTAAGCCCTGGGGTTAGGTGGGAAGCCCACCATCGGCTACAGGCATGTTTTAAAAATTGTGCTGCACGAACGATAAAGGGCAAATTAACAAGGACAGAAGGGAAATGCACGCAGATTTCTGATACGCGTGACATGAAAGGGACGCTGTGTTTACAAGTTGGCAGTAATGAGCTTTCATAATGTTAAAACACGTCAATTAACAAATGATCCTGCTTTGTAATTTAAGGGATGTACAATAAGGGCAAATGAGAAATGTACGTTTAATTTGCAGATGCCTCAAATCTACAAATAACATAACACTTGATATCAGGGAAAGTACAATAGTCAGCTATGCAATATTAACATAGGCAGCCTACTTTAAAGAGCACGTGGACATGTTGCTAAGCCAATTCAATTAACTTTTGAATTTGAATAGATTAAAACCCTAATTTAACCTATGCTTGTACTCAAACATACATCTTTTTTCTGTGTAGGTGGGATTGAACCCAGGACTTTCTAGAATCAGACTATACAGTGGGCGAATCTCAAGCTTACAAAGGGTAAGAGATGCTATTACAATGGGCACAAAATAAGTAGGTCACAGTCATTTTTGCTTTACATTGAGGGTGTCATTTACGTAACATATTTAATAGATATATGGGGGTGACTATATAAACAAGGCAAGAGAACCTTATCTCCCCTCCCCCTCTCTCCCAGCTCCAGAAAACTGACACATGGTCTTTTCAATAAGGGTTACACAAGTTGCACGAGGTTTGATGCTTTTTGCAAAATTGTTTTCATAGAGTCATGGTGTAGGTTTCAAACACAATGAAGTCACATTCTTTATTAAGTGCTGAATAACAGATGACTATGTTATACATGAACCTTATTTTTGTATTGTGTATTTGTTTCTTTTTCTTTTGGCATGATTATAAATAGCCCGGATTTGAAAAAGGCGAAGTATAGACGCCGAAACACGTGTCATCCACAAAGGGCTAAAACCTTTAACAAAATAAAAACAAACTAACCAGAGACTTGTTTGGAATCATTCTTTCACGTATCTTGGCGCAAAGGTGTGCGTTTTTCCCCAAGATTCTCAAATGGAGTAGAGGAACTCAGTGTCTCCGTGTTGGCCTACACTCATGCGACAAATATCAATATAATAAAGAAATATATTATGGGAGGAATCAAAAAGTACAAGGAGCATTTTCAAAATAGGTCGTGAAGGTACAAGTACATGATATCTGTACAAAAAAGTTCCTCAAAATCAAAAAATTACCTTTATCTTACTCTCATTCAGAATAATTCTATACAGACTATAATTTTCTATTCTCTCATTAAAGAGTATATCTTTGCATTTTGCTAAAGAGCCCACGAGTGTCCAATTTTACTATATCCGGGGCCACCATTAATCTTGCAGGTATGTTCCAGCCACTTGCCTCCCCACTTATTGAATTGATTGTAGTACCATGTACCACTGATACTACTAACATTCCTTAACGTTGTGGTCAAAAGCTAGATCCCCTTCATTCAACAGATGTCATAAACACATGTCATTAATATCATCTGCACTACCCTACACCTACATTGGACAAGTTTGATTTATCAAGGTAACATATTTGTTTTCCCTCTAATTTTATGACCACACTTTCAAGGTTTTTTCAATCTGCCATTTGAGCAGGTTACTGTGCAGGCCCCTTAATGTTCTTTGTTCCCTCATGTCTGCATAGGTTTACCTTAGTTTTTGTGCTGCTGCGCAGTGTGTAGTGCCTCCTCCTGCCTCCCAAACCCTCTTCCTGTTCCCCTCCCCGGCTGCCGCCTTCTGCTCCTCCCATGCCTCCTGATTGGGCTTCTGCCCCATTTAATCCTTGACCTTAAGGCAGCCCCTCTGCCGGTACAGAACCCTCTGATGAAGTGCCCCGAGGCAAAGGGCGGCACCTTCAGTAGCAGCTCCTAATTGTGTTTGCCTGTGTTCCCTGGTGGATCATACAGAAGTGCACCAGGCATGACAGACAGGGTAAGAAAGGTGCAGGTTGGGGGAACAGCCATTGCTGCTCCTTATTAAACTGTCCAACCCCTCTGATTACTCCTTTTACCAATGCTTTAGTCTGCTGTGCGTCACCCACAATTGTATAATGTCCATCTCATGCACTTAGGCCCTTCCAGATAACTTGCATCTTGGTGTCTATGCTTTTCTTGCTGTATGTTATTACCTAGGACTTTTTTCCTGTTTCTTGGAAATTCATATCTAGGTGTTTTGCTTTCTCTGCTGTATGTTTAAAACCTAGGGCTTGCCTCCTTTCCAGGAAATATGTATCTGAGTGTTTTGCTTTCTCTGCTGTATGTTTGAAACCTAAGCATTTCCTACTGCAGGAAATTCGTATGAAGGTGTTTTGCCTTCTCTGCTGTATGTTCGAAACCTAGGCCTTTCCCCTTTGCAAAAAAATGTGTATATAGGTGTTTAGCTTTTCATGCTGCATGTTTGAAAGCTAGGCCTTTTTCCACCTTTCCAATAAATTCTTACCTAGGTGTTTTGCTCTTTCTGCTGTATGTTTGAAACCCAGGTCTTTTTGCCTCTCTCCAGGAAATGTGTGTCAAGGTGTTTTGCTTTCTCTGCTGTATGTTTTAAACCGAGGCCTTTCCCCTTTGCAGGAAATTCATATCTAGGTGTTTTGCTTTTTATGCTGTATGTTTGAAACCTAGGCCTTTTTCCCCCTTTCCAAGAAATTCTTACCTAGGTGTTTTGCTCTTTCCACTGTATGTTTGAAACCTAGGTCTTTTTGCCCCTCTCCAGGAAATGTGTATCTACATGTTTTGCTTTCTCTGCTGTATGTTTGAAACCTAGGCCTCTCCTCCTTTCCAGAAAATGTGTATATAAGTGTTTTGCTTTCTCTGCTGTATATTTGGAAGTTCGACCTTTTCTCCTCTCTATGAAATTCATATCTATGCGTTTTGCCTTTTCTGCAGGATGCTGCAACCCAGGCTTTTCACTTTATCCTGGATGCTTGATTCTAGCTGTTGTGTTGAAGCTATTGTGCTTCTCCTCACCTGCTCCCAGGCCTCCCTTGGCCCCACTCTTCCCTTCCCTCCTACACACCTCCTTTTCTCCCACATCACCTGGTGAGGTCTCTTGCGGCCTGCTCTGTGAGAGTCTCATCCAACAGGTGTTCCCTTGCTCCTCAACTTCAAGGACAACATTGCCTCTGTTGCTCCAGCCTTGGCGGACTCTGTGATCACCTCTTGTCACTGTGCTCCTTCCTGTTTCTTCTCTAGCACACCCTTGTGCACCCTCTCCTCAAAAGTGTGAGTAAACGTGTTCTCTTGCACTTTATGTTCCCTTCTCCTTGCTCCCGCCTGAGCATTACCATTCCTCCCCATCTGCACTACTCCCCCCCTCTACCCTCATTTCTGTTACCGCACTTGCATGCTCCGAATTGTCTCACACCTAGTAGGAACATTATTGTTTGTCTTCTTCCCTGTTCATCCACAACCTATACTTCCCCTCCTACCCCCTCCCGTCTTTTCTGTTACTACACCTGCACTATCCAAATTGTCTCACGACCTACTAGGAATGTTATTGTTTGTCTTCTTCCTGAATTTTTTTGGGCTACTGGTTATTACGCAGAAGTGTAGACAGGGAAAATTGCCAGCATATCTCCAAATTCTTCTCTAAAATAAATCATATGCAATAACATTGAGATCAGCAACCAGGATTACCTGATGATCCCTAGGTATAGGACCGGGAAGGGATCTAAGGGAGCCTTTTACGCAATCGCCCCTAGGGCATGGAATGATTTACCTTTGGAGTGAAGAGGTACTGAGTCAACAGTTGTTTTTAAAAGGAAATTGAAAACTCTCTTGTTCACTTAGGGTTCCTCTCTCCAGGGTTTGATTCTCTCGGACTTTTGCACACTTCTGCAGAGTCTCTGTGCTCCTTGTTCTGTCCTGTCTGTGCCCTTAAGACTCCGGGTCCAACACCTGCGCATTACAAATTAACTAAAGTAAAGTTTATCTCTTCCTACACTTCCTCCCCTCGCCCCTCTCTCCCGCTCCACTCTTTTCTGTTACTGCTCTTGGATGCTCCGAATTGTCTCTTGACCTAGTAGGAATGATATGGTCTGTCTTCTTCTCTGTTCCCCCCCTGTCACAACCACTAGCCTTGCAGCACATGCACATACACACGTTGCCCCCCATTGGGCATGTAGACCATCAAAACACTCCTGGGGAACTGGCAAAAACAGTTAAGAGTGGGGTCAACTGGACCCTGTCCTGGCGCGCTTGGCGCCGAGTTCACTGCTCATCACACAATAGGGAAGCTTAACCACTTACTGTACCCCCAACATGGAGGAGGATTAGCCCTCAGTGATTCACTGTATGCTGCAGACCTGCTTTTGGGTGTGGCTGGCTATATAAGCCACACCCAGGTATGCAGCCCTTGCTTCGCGTTACTCTTCCCAAGGCAGCGTGACGCTCACCAGTACCAGCTCTGGCAATTAAATAAGGAGGAAACAGTTAGACACTGGAAAACGGACCCACGACCCCCACGATGCTTACCTGGTGATTCTTTTCAGCTTTCTGGTCCTGCAGCGTCATCCTGGTGTTCTGCTGTCATTCCGCTTGGCTCCCCGTCATTGCAGCTCCAGCCGACACTTGCAGAGGAAAGACCAGAAGACAATAAACTGAATACAGAGCAAGATGAAGCGCACGCAGCGCTGATCATGTGAGAAAAGAGACATAAGCCAAAATACTGAGCAGCAGAGAAAGCAGCGCACACAAGGGAGGAGCAGCGCTTGCAAGATAGAGACAGTTAGCTAATGCAGAGTAAGGAAAACATGCAGAAGAGAGACAGTTGGGCAACAGCACAATGAAAGCAGCGCATGTAGGGGCAACCATAGTTTTTAGCGATCTACATAACGATGGGAGCATGCGCTAAGGGACCAGGAGCGTTCTGCCCGCACACTTGCTAAGGAGACACCACCACCACCACAGAGTAACCTGGGAATACAGGGAAGACGGGAGGAGAAGGGAGAGAGTCCGACAGACATCGGTACCGATAACACTCACCCCTGTACCCTTATTTTAGGAGCGGCACCCAGAGAATCCAGTTTCAGAGGGTCTAAGCATCCCCAGCTGCAACGAGGTTCCGGGAGCTCCTGCAGATCAAAGGTGAGCGTAACAGAATGCAAAGCCAGCTTTGAAACCTCTTCCTGAGCATCATGGAAACCTCAGACACGGACCAGTTAGTACCGTTGTTAGGGGAACAACGAGCTGAGGTCCACGCCACCCGGCAGGAGATGAGTGCCTTACGTAGGGAGCTCGTTGTGAACAGAGACCAAACTGACAAACTGCCCGGCAAGTGCTCCAGAACTAAACTAGCCAATCCCTGCTGCCAGGGAGCCACCCTTCGGTGCCTTCAACCCCCCAGTGCACGTGGTGCTTCCTGGTGCAGTTCCCTTGGCTCCGCCCGGGCGGTTCTCAGGGGACCCTAACAAATACACCATTTTCACGAACCAGTGCTGTCTGCACTTCCTTTGCAGACCAGGAATGTTCCCCAACAATCAGTCTAAGGTCACCTTCGTCTTATCGTATTTAGGGGGGAGCACCGCAGACTGGTTGATTCCTCTGGTGAACCGGGATGATCCCTTGTTACGCAATTTCATGGGGTTTCAACGAGAACTTGAGAAGCTATTTGCCCTCGACACATGAGAGGGCAAGCCCTGGACAACGAGTTGTTGTCGCTTCGGCAGGGCAATCAGGTTCTGCTGGCGTACATGGCAACCTTCAACAGGTTGGTTGCTGAGACCAACTGGCCAGAGGAAATGAGAACTACTCTGTTCGACCGAGGCCTGCGAGGAGAGCTAAAAGACGTTCTTGCTCAAGTCGTAAATCCGCCTGACGGTTGTGCAGAATATATTGACTTAGCAGTGCAGCTGGATCTCAGACTCCAGGAACGAAAGAAGGGCGGGAAGGGAGGACAGTATATGTATGCTCCAGAGAAAACCAACCCCGTCAACCTGAGAACCAACCGGAACCCATGCAGATTGGTGGAGTACGGAGTCCGCTTACAAAAGCAGAGAAAGAGAAGAGAAGATAACAGCAGCTGTGCTTGTATTGTGGTAAGGCAGGGCACTTCCTGCGTGACTGCCCTGTGTAGCCACCCAGGAAGACCGTAGGAGCGCTGGGTAAAGAGGACACTGGGCTCGATTCGGAAAACTCCAACGCCCGGCAAGTGTGGGGGTCCACTTGTCGAGCAAGGAGAAGGAGCCATAGACCTCATACCTCGTCGTTCCAGTGATCCTGATCTGCCATCAACAGCCATCTCGGATGCATGTCTTGGAGGCATACATAGATAGCAGCGCAATAGGCAACTACATTGACCAGGACCTGGCAAGTAGGATTGGTCTTCCCATCCGTCCAAAAACGATGACAGAGAATGTTATGGCTGTTGATGGTACCTAGTTGTCCTCCTGGCCCGTGACCCATTACACAGAAAACGTGACACTCCTCTGCCAGGACGGCCATAGGGAAGATATTGCCTTTGACTTGATAAGCGCTCCTCAATTCCAGATGATTTTGGGGATCCCGTAGTTGGAGGCTCACAACACGCATATCGACTGGTGTGCAAGAGTGCTGACCTTCTGCAATGAGTGCACCCATTCCTGCTACACGGCCGAGTACCACCTGGGAGGACAAGTGCAACCAGTACCAAAAAGGGGTTTGGTTCTAGGCTTGATGGATACATTGCCCCCAGTATACATTGACTTCCAGGACGTCTTTCAGAAGGAACAGGCAAATACACTACCCCCACACCGGGCATATGACTGCCAGATAGACATCGTTCCGGGTACTCAGGTCGCATGCAGTCGTATTAACGCATTAACCGAACAGCAGAACCTCCACCTGAAAACCTACCTTGACCAGTATCTGGTGAACGGCTTTATCCATCCATCCAAGTCCCCTGCGGCATCGCCCCTCTTCTTCGTACCAAAGAAGGAGGGGGACCTGAGGGCATGCATAGACTATCGATCGCTGAACCAGATAACAGTAAAGAACCGGTATCCCTTGCCACTCATCCCAGAGCTCCTAGACCAGGTAAAGGACGCACAGATTTACACTAAATTGGGCATCAGAGGGTCATATCACCTGGTATGGGTAAAAAAGGGAGACGAATGGAAGACAGCATTCCAAACGAAGTATGGCCTCTATGAGTATCAAGTGATGCCCTTTGGGCTCTGCAATGCTCCAGCCGAGTTCCAATACTTCATGAACAATGTGTTACGAGATCTACTTGATATCTGTGTAATACTATACATTGACGATATCCTCGTATTCTCCACCACGGAACAAGAACAGGTCGGTCATGTGCAAGCTGTCCTCGAAAGACTCTGACAACATCGGCTCTATGCCAAGCTGGAAAAGAGTTCCTTCCACGTCTCTGAGGTTGAGTTTTTGGGATTCATCCTCACCCCTCAGAGTATCCGAATGGATAATCGGAAGGTGGACGCGATCCTCAACTGGCCCTCACTAACCTCTGGTAAGGGAGTTCGGAGCATCCTAGGTTTCGCGAATTTCTATCGTCGCTTCATTCCCAGCTTTTCCCAAATAGTCCATCCAATCACATCTTTACTGCGGAAAAACAAACGCTTTGACTGGTCCACAGAAGCTGAAAGAGCCTTTCAGGTCCTGAAGCAGAGGTTTACTTCAGCTCCGATTCTGCAACACCCAAAACTTGACCTCCCATATGTAGTCGAAACAGACGCCTCCAACATCACCATTGGAGCAATTCTTTCACAAAGGAATCCTGAAACCGGCCAGTTACACCCGGTTGCATTTTGGTCTCGAAAGTTCTCACCGGCTGAGACAAACTACACTATCATGGACAAAGAACTCCTTGAGATCAAACGGCTTTTAAAGAATGGAGGCATTACCTCTTGGGAGCCCGGCATACGGTTATGGTCACCACTGACCACCGTAACTTGCAATACCTGAAGTCTGCCAAGGCACAATCATCCCGCCAACTTAGATGGGCCTTGTTCTTAATGGAATACGACTATGTCATTACATATCACCCAGGAATATGCAACGGCAAGGCTGCCGCTTTATCACGTTTGGGCAAGGGAGAGGATGTGTATGTGACACCAGAACCAGTAGCCATTATACCAGAAAACAAACTCCTGGGTGCTACGACAACCTCTCCCCTGGATGACCTGAAAGCCGTCATACATCGTCACATGAGCATAGAAGAACTACAGGCATGGATAACAGGAAGTACTCAGCATACACTTGTTGATGGCTTACCATATTACATGGAACGACTTTATCTTCCAACTGCAGCCCAACGGGAAAGGATCATCACTAGCTACCACAACACGTTAATGGAAGGGCACCCTGGAGTAACTAAGACGTTGGCCAAGATTAAAAGGAACTATTGGTGGCCGACCTGGTGAAAAGATGTCACCCAATTTGTGCTGTCATGTGGGGTTTGTGCACAAAACAAGTCCCAAAAACAGAAACCAGCAGGTCTTCTAAATCCGTTAGCAGTTCCGTCCATGCCATGGCATACGCTGCCGCTTGATTTCATCAATGACCTTCCTCCCTGCAGCTGTCACAATACAATCTTAGTTGTGGTGGACTTATTCTCAAAAATGGCTCACTTCTTTCCCCTGAAAAGACTACCCACAGCGTCCACCCTAGCAAAAGTCTTTCTTGAGCAGATAGTTCGATTACATGGTTTTCCATCAGTTCTGGTATCAGACCGTGGCAGTCAGTTTATCTCCAAGTTCTGGAGGAAGAGTTGCAAACTGGCACAAATTGACGGACGCCTGTCCACAAGCTATCCCCCTCAAACCGACCGGCCAAACAGAACGGAACAACCAGACACTTGACCAGTACCTGAGATGCCTGCTTCACCAGTCAGAAAACTCTTGGAAAGACATGTTGTGGATCGCAGAATATGCATACAACAACTCACACCATTCCACAACCGGGAAAAGTCCATTCTATGTCCTGTATGGACGGCACCCACGAACCTCCGTCTTCGACCCACCGCAAGAATTGGAAAGGCCTGCAGTGAAGACCCTGCATACAACCATCAGCCGGGTTCCCAAGGAAGCCACTGAGCAGTTGACAAAAGCTAAGGAAAGGCACAAAAGGTTTGCGGATCAACGTCGGAAGGCGGCCCCTGCTTACCAAGTTGGAGAAATGCCGTATGGTTAGCCTCAAAACATGTTCCCATGAAAGGAACCAGAATATTCCGCCCCAGGTACTTGGGCCCATACACCATTGAGGCAATAGTTAATCCAGTCGCTATGAAACTGACCCTGCCGTCGAACATGCACATCCACCTAGTGTTCCACGTCTCCCGCTTGAAACCTGTCCAACCTGGCACTCAGTTAAAAACACTGCTCTCTCCCACAATAGTAGACAGTGAACCAGAGTACGAAGTCAAAGACATACTGGACTCCAGAACAATCAGATCCAAACTATACTATCTCATTGAGTGGAAGGGATATGGACCGCAAGATAGATCCTGGGAACCCAGCGAACATGTCCACGCCGCTCGGATAGTAAGAAGGTTCCATCGCAATCATCCAACCAAGCCGGGCCTAGGGACTCCCACCTTGAGAGGGGCCTTTCGGGGGAATACTGTCACAACCACTAGCCTTGCAGCACATGCACATACACACGTTTCTCCCATTGGGCATGTAGACCATCAAAACACTCCTGTGGAACCGGCACAATCAGTCTACGAGGGGTTAAGAGTGGGGTCAACTGGACCCGGTCCTGGCACGCTTGGCGCTGAGTTCACTGCTCATCAGACAATAGGGAAGCTTAACCAATTCCTGTACCTCCAACACGGACGAGGATTAGCCCTCAGTGATTCACTGTATGCTGAAGTCCTGCTTCTGGGTGTGGCTGGTTATCTAAGCCACACCAATGCATGCAGCCGTTGCTTTGCATTACTCTGCCCAAGGCAGCGTGACGCTCACCGTACCGGCTTCCGCAATTAAAGAAGGAGGAAACAGTTAGACACTGCAAAACGGACCTGTGACCCCCGCAATGCTTACCTGGTGATTCTTTTCAGCTTCCTGGTCCCGCAGCGTCATCCTGGGGTTCTGATGTCATTCCACTTGGCTCCCCGTCATCGCAGCTCCAGCCGACACCTGCAAAGGAAAGAACAGAAGACAATAAACTGAATACAGAGCAAGAAGCAACGCACGCAGTGCTGCTCATGTGGGAAAAGAGACATAAGCCAAAATACTGAGCAGCAGAGAAAGCAGCGCACACAAGGGAGGAGAAGTGCTTGCAAGAAAGAGACAGTAAGCTAACGCAGAGTAAGGAAAACATGCAGAAGAGAGACAGTTGGGCAACAGCGCAAGGAAAGCAGCGCGTGTAGGGGCAACCACTGTTTTTAGCAATCTACATAACGCTGGGAGCACGTGCTAAGAACCATCAACAGCAGCGTTCTGCCCGCACACATGCTAAGGAGACACCACCACCACCACGTGAAAACCAGCTTAAAGAACACTAAACCAACGCCACAGCAGGCCTGGGCTTGGAACTCAAAACTAGTGACGTAACTGGTTCCACCACCACAGGGACACAGACAAAAGCAGGATGGAGAGCGCCCTTTCATTCTATACAAGGTGAGCGAAACCCAAGAGTAACCTTGGAATACAGGGAAGGCAGGAGAAGAAGGGGGAGAGACAGACATCGGTACCCGTAGCAGAGGGTCCAAGCATCCACAGCTGCGCTGAGGCTCCGGGCACTCCTGCAGAGCTAAGGTGAGCGTAACACCCCCTTTCCCATCACCTCCTCCCCTGCCATCCCTTATCCGTCATTCTTGTTATGGCACTTGCACGGTCCAACTTTTTCAAGACCCAGAAGGTATGTTATTGTTGTTTTCTCCCTGTTCCTCCCCCTCCCTTGTCTTGATGCCCCTAGAAACACCATTTGGCTGTATAGACGTATTATAAAAATCCAATAAATAAGTAAAATAAGTACAAAATATACCTACCTAAAATCCATGACTCAAGATGAATTTTTAGATGTATGCACAGGCCTGAATAAATACTATAGGCACTCAAATATGTGATTCATTCACACTGTCGTTGCTGTGAGACCCCATTGACTGTACATATGCTTGAAATGTAGCTGCAATTTCTTCCCATCATGGCAAATACATGTGCATTCATAAATGTACACAAAATAATTCTGACCCCTATTTTAGCATTTTTTCATCTCATGTAGGGAGTAATAATCCCCTTATTTGGTCCTGATGAATGTAATAATGATGTGTTATTTATATAGCGCTTATGCCTAAGCGCTGTACATAGAACATATATATATATATTAACCATCCCAACTGAAGTTACCCCGTCACATGGAGCGACATGCTGGACCACGTCCCTGGCTGCTTGGTGAGTTGGCCAACTGGCCCATGGCAGGGCTTTGGGGTGCTGATGTGTAGGGATGCATACTCCACCTGGGTGGGAAAGGGGGGGGGTGCATACTCCACCTAGGTGGCATTTGTCGGTGATTGGAGAATGCATGCAGAGCTAAACACTCCTGACCTGAACCTCCCAAACCGAACATGACACATCACTGGCACAAATGTAACCATAAAGGCATATCGAATACAACTAGTAAGAGCCATGACCATGCCACCATGGGTATGTCAAGCAATACATGACTGAACAGGATTGCAACTGTGGCAATGCGGCAGGTGCGACCATGCACAGTGTATGATACACAGCATAAATGGGAGGCTAAACATTGTTGTACAACCACAGCACATCCTCCTCAGCATGCATTATATCCCCCTGCATCATCTATTGAACGCCATCCAGACTACTACAACTCAAAGCAGTATAGTATGCATCTAGTAAACATACTCAAAAGGACGAAAGGCTGAGGTGACCATGCAAGGATTCAAACCTGCGACCTGAAGGTCACACCTAGACACAGCAGCGAGTGCTCAACCCGTGGAGCTATTTTGCCGCTGATGTGTGTAAAACATTGTTTTGTGCTGAAACAAATGGGTCGACCACAACAAACAAATCATATGACTAAAATAAGTAGATCATATTCACATAATTGAGATTAAAATAGTATTATCTTTGTAGATAATTGTGAATGAATAACTGGTCTTGACTCAAGGTGGCATACGTACTGCAAATGTTGGGAACCAGCATTCTTGGGCATCTAACGTGATACGTGCATGTACTTATTGTTTTATCTTATAACGCTATATCATTTTTCTGTTGACAAGATGTGTTTTTAAATGTCCTTAAAATTAAATGATTATTGTATTTTCTTGTCGATTGTTGAATTTCTTTGCTTGATTTGTAGTCTTTCTTTCTTTTTTATAATGAAAATGTTGATCACGAAGACGTGTTTGTGAGCATTTTATCTAACTCTTTACTGATTTCAATAAAAGGGTGTCTCGTTTTCAGTCATCTATTGACCAGTATAAAGCTCATTTGGGGGTGTTTAGTCAGTAAAAATGTGTTTACAAATATTACCTACAGGAACCTTTCTTACGTTCCCAGGAAAAAACAATGAAGAGGCAAAATAATAATGCCTGTTATGCTGAAACACTGCAGCACACAGAGAGACCACTTAAAAGGTTTCCCTCTTTTCAATCAAAGCAGACCCTATGAGTGGATCACAGACCACTTGGGGAAAACTCTACTACAGACGTTCACATACAGAAGTGTATCTAAAGGTCTCTATGTACTAAGGGCAATGTCAGCATTGGCGTGGCCTGAGGCAATGCCCTGTAGGGGTTAATATTGTTGGCTAACCTATAGTGGAAGTAATATAAACTACTACCCAGAAAGCTTAGCGGTTTGTCACCCCTTACAAATGATTGCAGTCAGCCATGCCTAAACTTAAGACCTAAATGGGGAATGAGCAGATAGGCAAATCCTGTAAAGGGTAAATTGAGATTTGACGAATAAGATCACTTCTTCATTGTCCAATGAAAGATTTTAGTACTAAACCCAAAGGCCAATGATGAGTTGTGCTCGGAGGCAGGCCGGCCATTTCCTTATCCATACTGTGGCGTAGGCCAGATGAACCCCTGCTGAGGATGCGTTTGGAAGATTAGCAGAAGAATTCATTATTTATCACACTTCCAAACATCTTTGGATTTATTCCTGCATTTATTTAACTCAGCAAGCCAAACTCTCCTCTAAGAAGGAGTTGAGGGTACCATCATGTCTTTCATTATCTGACTATCCTGGGGATTCGTAGAGCTTTGTTGAGTCGATGGGGTAGCTCACAGTGAGATATATTTTATTTAGAGTAACATCAGTTGCTCGTTTTGGATTGGGAGTGATGTTTTGTTTAAATCAGCAAGAATGATCCTGACCGCAGGCTGCATGCTCAGAAGGTTTGCATATTCCTTTTGTTCCGTTATTAACGGTACCGCTGCTACCATCCTCCCCATTCCCGTTGAGCCCTATGGGGGCTCAAATGGGAATGAGGACGTACCGGCACCGGGTCCCGCACAAGGGAAATTACCAGGCCCGCAAAGGTCAGAATGACCCGGTAATTCCACTGGGTCAGGACCCAGTGCCGGACCCGAGTTTGGGGGTAGCCAAGCCATTATTAAGGGCATGGCTACCTCCAAACTCGTAATGAGGCCCACTGTGTCTCCAAAAACATTCAGCAGCATACCCATACACATATCCTAAGTTCTTCTGCTCTGCATGCAACAGCATGACAGGAACAGCTACTTTGCTCTCCTCTCTCTACTCTCTTTCACTTGCCACCCTAGCCCAACCCAAACTCGCAGGGCTTTACGCACCAAGAGGTCACAAACATGGCAAACGTTGTCTTAGTTAAGCCCCAATAATAATGGAGGTTTTCTATATAGCGCCGCTATCACCGGGAACCCAGTTCAGAATACTTAGTAACTGGTGTTACTAACTACCATCAGCACTAGCCACAATGTGATACTAAATATATTGCCTTGAAGGGTTTGGCAGAGGGGATAAAGGGTTGAGTGGACCCAACGGGGTATCGGATGCATGATGTACAGCATCGGCCTATCCCCAAGCAGAGCGCGCTGCACTTACACTGTCCTCCCAGCCAACTTCATATAACATCTTTCTGCAAAATGCCATAGGCTCCTGCCTCTGCTGCCCTTTCCATGGGCACCGCCACGATGCTGGCCATTTTAAAGAAAGGATGCCAAGACACCAGAAGTAACCTGGATTGTCTCAGGTCTTTTTAGAATGCCATAGATATGGTTTTCATAATTTTTATGAATGAAAAAAAAAAAAACAGAATCTGACTTTCAGAGGTACCGCCATTCCAGCAAAAAGGACGAAGAATGCCATCTTAAGGTGCTACTCAGGGGAGTTTGAAATGGCCATAATTAACATGTGTGGGTTGCACCAAGCAAATAAAACACATCACATACTCAAACGGAATTGCGCAGTTAGTCCAAGAATGCTTTTTTCTAACATGCAAGTATCCAAATGACACAATGGTCCGCCTCGCAAGGATGCACTAGAAATAATGATATTTTGACATTCAAAATTGGCATTTCTGGCCAAACATATGTAATTCAGGAGTGTTTGTCGGTTGCGCCAATCCTGTGCAAACGTAGATTTGATAATCTTCACATAAACATACAAGATTGCATAGAAAATGCAGAACCCATCCAGATATTGGGTTGTGAGTGGAATCTGAAATCAGTCAGAAAAGCTGCCAGTCCACAGGATCTGCCAGGCACTTCTTCATGAAAGCCACAGGCTCCCGTTCAAATGCAAGTAGTTGTGTGTGGATGAGGTCACTCCTCTCTGACCACAGGACCTTCCCTATGCAGAAAGCTCCAACCTTGTGCAGCAGAAAAGCCCTGATGACCCCTCTAAACCCTCACGACTGATACAACTATCTTGCAGATACACCCCACTCAAGGCAGGGACTCCTGCATACAGTCTCAAATGATTTCCGCCTAAAGAGGAGAGCAACCAAAATAATACCTTCATGGGAAAGAGTGTATCTCTTGAGAACTAGAGAGCTCTAGGCAATGGGGCACTGTGTCCTGCTTCATGGGATAGGTCAGAGAAGCCACTGAATGGATCCAGAAGCATCCTGAGGCATGGATAAAGGGCATTGTACCTCTGCATGCCTGCTCGGCTGACTGAGGCCATTGTCAGCCTTTCACATTATTTGAAGCTATTATATAGGGTCGTGAATTTGTTTTTAGAGTTTGCAACAGACATGCTTATCATTCTTTTGCTCTTTAGGTAAGCATTGCATTGAGCTCTGTCAGAGAATCATACTGGGTCGCCATACAAATTCACACTTCATACCAAACATACCCCCTCCCAGCTGTGGCCATCACTTACTCTCATCAAACACTGCACTTCCAAATCCGCACAGCCCCGGTCTTCCAAACCTCACGCATCAAAACTGCGCCAACAGTTGCCTTGATCTTGCAACTCGTATTCTATGAACCTCTCCCCTCCACCCAAATATGCCTTGCCACCCCAACTCATAATTAGATGGGATTTAAAAAATAGACAGTATTTCGAAACCCACATGTTTTTAGGGTTACCACTACATCTGCAATGAAACCTGAGTCTCCCTTCTACAGGTTGTACAGGAGAAGCTACCAGCGCGTACCTGATCAAGACCACCTAAAATCGAGGTGCCAGTGGGGGCTGGTTCAGCTGTTTGTTAAAACTTGTGTCCATCTAGAGACCAATTTCATCTTCTGCCAGTCAATGGTGAAAAGTCGTGCACATGCATGACTGACTTACAGTTTGTGCATTGTGCCATCTTGGGTTTTTGTCTGTTGAAATATGCATTTTCTCAAATGTGATTAACAACATTGAAACAAACTGAATGCTTTTTTGAATCCCACCTGCTTGTTGCCAGCATTCCTTTTTTTTGGAAACCTTGGTTGAGCTCTATTAATGCTAGTTTCTCTTTACAGGTATGAAATGGAAAACGTTTTTATTTGTTTTATGTATCTGAATTAGTTTTCATGTGTTTTAAATATTTTATCATTCATTTTTATATTGAATTGAGTAGCACATTTGAGATTAATCAGTGTTTCTTCTTACAGTAACTCTATCCTTGGCGTTGCCTCATCAAATTGTGTAACTGGTACCTAGAAGAATCTACTTTTTACTTTTTGCTGACAATTGGTATAGCATGGGCTTTTGAAGAGGTGTATGGAAACATTGGAATTTGTGCATGCACTGAAACTTAGTACATGTATCCTATCGTGCTGTTTATGTTTTTGGCACAATTAAAGACCACCTAGTGGCCAAAACATTGCTACAGAGGAGAAAACAGAAAGGCAGTTGAGAATCAGCCTTTCTCCTTCAGCACAGGCCCTTGTCAGAATCCTCCTCCTTCGACAATCCTTCATCACAATCCTTCTCATTCGACACAGTACCACATCACAGCCCTCCTTCATCAACTTTCTTCTCTTTTGTCACAGTCCTTCTCCTTCAGCAACTCTCTTCTCCTTCATCAGTCCCTCTGTTCATCAAATCCTTCTCCTTCAAAACATCCCTTCACCTTCATCACAGCATTCATTAGAGTCCTGAACCTTCATTGCCGTCCTTTGTCACAACCCTTCCTTCGTCAGAGTCCTCCTTCCTCGTAGTCCATCTCCTACATCACAACTCTTCTCCTTCATAGTCATTCGCCTTAGTCACATAACAACTTTTTCATCACATTAATTCTTTTTTGTCACAATTCTTCCTCATCATAGTCCTCCTTTCCTTCACCATAGTCCTCCCACTTTTCACAGTCCTTCTCCGTCACCATATTCCCTTTTCATCACAACCCTTCATGACAGTTCTTCCCTTTCACCACAGTTCTTTTACTCGGTCCTCCTTCTTCAACGTCCTTATCCTTCATCACAGTTCATCACAGGGCTCCTTTGTCACAGACATTCTGCTTCATCATAGTCTTCCTCTTTCATTATAGTCTTTCTCTTTCGTCAGTCATTCCCTTCATCCCAGTCATTTGCCTACATTATAGTCCCTTTGCTGTTTGGTGGCAGTGCAACGTGACTTCACACTGTGCAAGTAATTCCATGAATTAGGCCCTTAATGTTCTCTTCAGATCTCACTTAGTGTCTTTCACATGTACCTTATGCCGAGAGCGTGCATGTTTCCCCGTCTCATGCAAGTATGTCATCCAACCCTTATCTGAGTCATTGCATTCTTGCCTATCCCATTTTGAATTCACAAGTCCGAGAATGTAAAGAAAAATGCCAGGATAAGAACATCTACTCACAGATGGCATGAGAAAACGTAAGAGCTCTACTGATGATCTCTCCACACGCTCCAGATGACTTGAATATTGTGTAGTTAAATCAGGGTCTGCGTCCTAATGTGACTTATGCCACCACACGCTACATGCATAGTGTATGGATGTTCCGTGACAGGGCCCTGAAACAAGGTACGAATATCTAGGCAGTGTAACAAGGTGTGATTGTGCTCTCATCTTTTACCATTTTTTTCCGCTTGATCATTTTTAAAAGTTTTTTATCACTTGATGAATTTACTATACTTTGTGTTTTTTGCATTATATGTATTTTTCTATTTTATGCATTTTTATATGTGCTTGAAGGTCAAAACCGAATAAAAGCTGTTTGACTGACTGACATTCAAAGGTACCGCTTTGAATTAGTTGATAAATGCTCTTAACACCATACACAAAAGCACTCTGGAAGTTTGTGACAGAGTTGATATTTACCTAAGTGGCGTTACTAATCTTTGCTCTGAAATTCTCAAGGTGATTAAAGTAGTGTTGTAAAATTGTAGATTTTTCAGGTTTGTATTTTTTTAATTTTTTTTGCATTATGGGATTTCAGATTTTCTGGTCGGCATTTGGATTGTGACGCTAAAAGAATATTCTTTGGCTGAACATGTTTCTGTAAGAATTTACATATATTAAAGGTGTCTTCATTTGAGATGTGTATTTTGCAAGTAAACTATCAGATTTTGAGTTTACTGCACACGTGAGTTGATCCAGTCTTGATTTTTCCCTATGAATTATGGGACTTGCAGTTTTTTTCTTACCCATTTGGCATTTATGTAAAAAAAAAAAAAATCAGAGAATTCCGAGCATAAACAGGATGGATTGCCTTTCTCACACATGGCCATGAGAAACTTGAGAGCACTGCTCTATAAAACAGTATTATAATAGGTCTTGAAAATGTCAATATTTGGAACAAGTGGAGTTTAGAAGGCATGTTTTCAAGTGCCTGAACTGTAGAGTGTGTTATAATTCCTGATTCATTGTTTAACTACAGTGTGTAATACTGGGCAAATAATGTAATCCCTTGTAGTATAGAGGACTGGCCTCAACCAAGCCATCATTACATTTTTCCCCATTTTGCTGCTAGTCACAAAAATGGTCTGGGCCATCCAAAATACTGCCTCACAGGAAAATGAGTGAAACTCTTTTCTATACCATGTCATACTATGTTATTGAATTTTGTATAGCAGAGTCTACAATCAAAACTGCAAATTTATGTGTGTGTGTTGGGCTAAAGAGGCAGGTGGATGACAAGAAAGTACCTCTACTGTGCTATAAATCAATATGCATGCAGCAATTATAGCAATCGGGTTAATGTGCCTACTGCTGAGATCTATGTTTAAACTGCTGGCCATGGGTTCTAATCCCTTCAAGTTTATCATTCTGACGTTAGGTTGGAGAGATGTCACTACCTGTGATGTCATCATATGCAAATTAAGGGGCTCCACAATGACTTTGCCGCTGTTGGCTCTGAAATTCCAAATCCGGTCCTGCTCAGCCCTATTTCTTTGTGCCAGATTCTGGAGTGGAAAATGGTTCTCTCGTGCTGCAGTGAGAATGTCCAATAGGGGAGGGGTATTTTAATGTTTGCAAGGTCCTGATGCTATCGATAGCAGGCAGCTGCGAGGAGGATGCAAGCAAAATAAATTATAGTGAAAGAAAAAGCATCATAAGGCAATGCTCACTCAGCAGCTTTACATTTCCTGAATCTCTTAAATGCTCCATGCAAACTTCACTGATGTTTACTCTGAGATGTTTTACTAATTTGCCCAAATCTATGAAATGACCATTTGTGCTCTAGCCGAAGTAGGGGCATGTCAGTAGATCCTGCTCTTTTCTTTCCCATGGTGGTACAATGATAATATTAAAATGTGGGGACTTAAAGGGGTAGTACACTCAAAAATGTCATGGTTTAAAAAGATGGGCCATAATGAAAAATATATATGAACATATTTTGTTAAAAACGTTCCTATGTAAAATTTGTGGGAAAAGAGCCTCCAAGTCAGGATTTGTTAGTACTGGGGGGCATCCATTTTGCGAAATGAAGCAGCCTCCTCTGTTCATGTAAAGCTCTGCTCTTGCTGCACTAATGAAGCAATGCCCCTTACTGGGACCTTTTGCTTATTGCTGCCGGAGAGCAGAGAATGCTGGCAAGCTGGAGCTGGAGGACATGCTTCTGGTGAGTGCTGCCCTAACATTCTCATTCCATTTAACCCCACCCGCCACAATCCTATATTCATGAACTCAGGTTCTCCGAGTTCATGAATATAGAATTGCAGCTGGCTGCCTAGTAGTCATAGTTTCCAGTAAATTCTTAATCATTTTCCCAGGCTCGCCCGCAAACTTAAAACAAAAGAACCAGTAATTATAAATACTACGCTGCTCGCCGGGGGGTGGCATAGTATTCATAAATGCCTGTACTTTCCCTTTTAGTTTCCCGGGCTCGCCTGTAAAACTTAAAGCATAATACCAGCGTTTATGAAGACTCTGCTGTCCACCGCAGTGTGTGGCAGAGTCTTCAGAAATGCCGGTACTTTCGTTTAAAGTTTCCTATGCTTGGGAAACTTAAAACGAAAGTCACAGCAATTATGAAGACTCCGCCGGCAGCCGGAGAAGTATTTATAGTTGCTGTGCCTTTCATTTTACGTTTTCTGAGCATCCCTGGACTGGGGGAGCAGAGGAACCATAAAAAGAAAGTCAAGGCAAATATGAATAATGTAGCAGCCTCCTCTGTTCATGTTAAGCTGTGCTCTACGGCCCAGGGATAACATGAACAGAGGAGGATGCTTCATGTGAAAACTTTGAAGCTCATTTCCCACATATAGTACATAGGAACCTTAAAAAAATATATGTTTTATATATTTTTCATTATCGCCCATCTTTTTAAACCATAACATTTTTGAGTGAACTGTCCCTTTAATAGAAAACAGTATTTCTGAAATTTTGATAGGGCCAGAAAAGAGTCAACCATATACAATGACTCATCCTTACACCCTGATGACATGATACCATTTTGGTAGACATTAAATGGCAAGATTGGCTATTGCGGGTTGATGTTTCTGAGAATCTAATTGGGCGCAGCAGAATCAGTCACATGTTGAGTGTGCGTTACTCATTTCTCAAACTTTTGATGGCAAACGACTGATTCCAGTTGCATTGTGCTGTAGTAGTACATCGGTAGATCAGTAGATAGATTAAATACTGACATGTCTGAAAGCCAAGTTATATTAGCCCAGCGTTGGTCTCATCTCGTGTATTTATAATTCTGCCATTCACTGTTCTTAGGAGCGTGCATAAGTACAATTGAAAGGGAGAATATTACAGTGGGGTGATTAGATGACATCCCAACACACAGAAAAGCCAGTATCCCTAAGGCAGAGTCAGCCATTTTGCAGGTGTGCCTGACTGAGCCTTTTAACTTCCTCATGGTAGAGCAAGTGGTCGTGGTTCATATTAAATGGTGATATTTCAGGGGAGATGAATTCTTCTGAAATGCTAGCAGTGCTGTGGAAGGGTCATTTACTTTGTGAATGTGTCTGACTCAGCCATTCAACTTGGTGCGCCTTATAAAATAAGTGCCATACACTAAAAGGCATTTCTGTGTATGGTGTGTTACCACATCCCTCGAACCCCTCCTGCTTGTGGCTTTGCTTTGGTAAGATAGCTCTCTATTTGATGTGTACTGTGCTTGCTGCAGAGATCTTTGTGCAACATACAGGTCTCACCTTGGTGGGAATTATATGGGCTGTCATCCCTCTAAGGGCATAATTGTAGGTGTGGTGCAGATCCCACGGAAAGGACCGCATGCACGACCATTTCTGTGTCTGCGGCTTCTGCAAGGGATTTTCATATTTTTCAGTTAGTGTGTGAAAAAGGCCCAAGAATTTGCTCCATCCTCGGATTCCAAGCTTTATTTCCCCGGTCCAGAAAAGGAGTGGCTATGCTGGCTGCCATGTACGTGCATGGGAGCTGGCATCTCAATTAATCCCTGCGGATTCCATGTTCTGCTTAACAGGGTAAATGGCAGGCTGCATCCAAAAGGATTCAAGCATCTCAGCCAACATACACATTAGAGATGGGGGAGGTTACTGGCAGTTTTCCTGCACAGAATAAGAGCACAGATTTGTCATTCCCTTTCCACGCCCCCTATAGGAAATCCCAGCAAAATTAGCACTATTTCTTTTCTTCTACAGGTCCTTTAGCACCACAAACAAAATGAACCTGTACATGCTTTCTCTTTGATCTTAATACAAACACTGATTAATAAAAGCCCCTTTTGACAGTTGTGTTGCTTTGTCATGAAGCCAACCTGTGATCTACAGGTCACACATATCTCTGCAGAAGCCACTTAATCCACTGAGCTATCCTGGTGGACTGTGTGGCTTTTGCCAGCAGAACATGGCATGGTAAGGTAAGGTAACATGGTCTTATAATGTCCCCTTCTCCCAATAGTGTTTGCCTTGTTGAACGTGGATTTGTAATAAAAGGGTAGTGCAGAGTTTGCAGAATGAAAGGTAAGGAATATGCAGGAAAGCCAGTAGTTTGATGAGTGCAGGTGGGTAGTATGTGTTTCCTCTCCCACCTCTGTCACCTATGTGCCGATGTAAAGACTTAATCGGGAGGGGAGTTTAGACTGGGCAGGTTAGCCATATGGATAGCTCCTTTGGTTTTTGAAGCAGTGTTTTGTTTTGGTTGCTGACAGTGAGAGTGTAGGTTTGGGTATGTTATAGTCTGTAAAACCTGATGGGCCAACCGATAGGGAGTTAGTGAGTTTGCAAGATTTTAATGGTGAGAAGAGATCTTATTTGGGGGGTGGGAATGGATGGCAAGGGTAGGGTTATTGTCAATTTGTCTAGTTTGTTTTGGATGTGGAGTTATTTACTTGGATTGGGAGACTGAGATCTGCTTTAGGAGTGATGTGGCTGGGGCGAGACACTATCTGTGAGTGTCTTAAGACTGGACATCTTTGTCTGTCCATCTACATTGATCTAGGGGTCAGGTTCTGTACATTGACATTGCCGCTTACCTTGTGTGGTGTGGATACAGGGTCGGTTGTTTGAGTAGTTCATTTTCAGTTTATTTCACACATTCTATTAGCTGAACAGCCATGAGTTGAGTACTTTCCTAAATGTCAGGTGATTCTATCCCATTCAAAGGTGTTTAGGTAGGGTGTTCCAGAGTGTTGTGGCCAGTAGAGAGAATGAGGATTTTCCTTCCCATTTCTTCTTGTATTTCAGGACTCTACTGGTGTATCTTAGTCTCCTGGATGGCACGTGGTGCTTGAATATCCTTCTGACTGATAGTGGGCATTTTTCCCTATTTGAGAAGTGGGCAATGGTTTTCAAATATAGCTTTTACTTGCTGGAAAGCCAATAAACGGTGCATATAGCAGTGGAGATTTTGTTCAAATATTTTCAACATGATGAGGAGTCTGGCTGCTTCATTTTTGACTCTGTAGTTTCCTCAGGATGTAATCCGGGAGTCTGAGGTAAAGGCTGCTAACTTAGTTCGGTTCTGTTATCACTGGAGATACCAGGGCCATAGTTAGGTGGGTACATTTTAGTTAAGGTAAGATGCGGCATAGAATGCAGATTTGAAAAAAGCAGTTACTGATAATGACTCTTACCTTTGGTTCCATTGAAAGAGCATTGTTCACTGTTGTTCCTAAGTGTCTTACCATGGCGGATGGTATTGGACATGGGTCTATCTGATCAGCTCATGGGATAAAGGCAGTGTTCGAGGAAGATGGGTTGCAGATCAGCTGTTCAGATTTTATTGGGTTGAATTGTAGTCTGTTTGCTATGAACCATGCTTGTTTTTAGATCTAGGCACTTGTTGATGGGGATGTATAGATTATTTGAGTGCTGTCTCCCTAGCTGTGTCAGCTGAGGCCATTTTGGTTTATGAGGTTCAGTAGGGGTGACATGTAGATTTTGAAAAGGGGAGGTGGTAGAGTGGATCCTTGGGGTTCTCCAGGTCACTAGACAAGGCTTGGCTATGAAGCGGGGCATGATAGTAGTTTTGGTTCCTAGTAGATAGTAGTGTTGAAGGCAGCTCATATGTCTAGGCAGAAGAGTGCATCCAAGAGTTTTCATCTGTGTTATATTTGGGTGTTTTCCAGATTGAACAGAGAGGAGATTCTGTTCTTCTATGTGGTCTGAAACCATGTTGATCCTCATTCAGTAGGTTTGTCTTTCGATGAAGTCCCAGAGCTGATGATAAAGGAATGTTTCGAGAACTTTTCCAATGAAAGTAGTGTTTGAAATAAGGCTGTAGCTCACAGGATAGTTTGGGTCAGCTGTGTGTTTTTAAGAGGTGGTCTGATGTAGCCAGATTTTAGCATAGATGGGATAGTCCATGGGCTGATAGAATCATTGATGAAGGATAGAAGTATAGATGTCAGTTCCCAATATTTTGCAAAGCATTTGTCTGAGTTGGAAGAGATCTTGTTGGGTTGCATGAGTCAATGTTGGAGAGGAGATCCTCTACAGAGGAGGTAAAAGGAAGTGAAGGAGGGTATGTAAGCATGGGCGATGAAACGTTTATGTCATATAAATGTCCTGTATTGTTTTGTTGTTTTTGTATTTGGAGGAGCCTTTTGTTGCAATGGCTTCAAATCTGATCAGGGCGTTTTTGAGTTGGAGTGGGGGTTATGGTGCAAGCTGTTGGGTTTTCGAATTATTGTACGATCATACATATTACTTTATGGCTGTGTTGTGCCAACTCTATGCCTTAGGAGTAGTGTGCTTTTTTGGTTGTCTTGTCATCTGCTCTGTAGAAACATAGCTGGTGATAGGCACATTTCTTTTATTGCAGGATCATTTCTACTCCAGACTTTTTTGAGTTTAGGTTTTTCCTTTTTCAAGCATTTGGTCTTGGGGGTGAAATTATTTTTCCTATGAGAATTATTAAAATGTTTCATAGGCGAAATTCTGTCTAGAGTGAAAAAAATCCAGTTGTGAATGTTGTGAAGATTCTCATCCAGTGTGGTTGTTAGTTATCTGTGGTGATGGTCAGTTTGTTTGCCTATAGTATTTGCAAGAGAGTATAGATCTGTGTCTCTTTTTAGGGTCTGGTCATGTTTGGCAGCCTTTTGGAGGGTTCCACAAGAGGGGGTGTCTCTGTGAATATTGTGAAAGGTATGGATCAGTGGTCTCCTTAGGCAAGTGTACTAGCGAGCAGTCTGTGATTGTATTTTCATTGCAGAAGATGCCATTCAGGGTTTATCCAGCTATATGAGTGGGATCCTTAACCATTTTCTTGCAATGAAGTGTGGCAGATATGCTGCAAGAGAGTTTATGGTAGGGTTGCCTTCTTTATCGAGCCATATGTTGACATCTCTGAGTATAGTTAGGACTTGTCGATCCACAGTCAGGTTGGTGGCTTCCTAAGTGTGTTTGTCTATGACGTTTGGGATATAAGAAGGCAGACGGTATATGAGCAGAAAGCATAGGGGTGAAATATGGAAGATGGAGCAGGAAAAGGCAAGTGAGCCATAGTCCGGGATGTTGGCAATGTTGGGTTTGGGGGCCATGATAGAGTCTCTATGTAAGAGTATTATCCCCCCTCCACTTCTATGGGTACAATTTTTGCAATTTATCTTGTATCCCAAAGGGATACTCTCATGGATAACTGGGATCTGATCATCAGAGAGCCAATTTGCATTGATCAACAGTGGATCAATTAGGCCCTTGGCTAGGATGTCAAACATGTGAAAGTAGTGTTTGGAGAAAGAGCATGCATTGACCAGGAGGCATATGGTGCCTAATATATTAGGGTGGATATTTATGGTCGAAAGCAAGTCAATTGCTCATTTCAGTTTGTTTTCATTAGTTTCCAGGTGTTCTGTGTTCAGACTTTCCAATTCGAAAAGGATGAGGAGGTCCTTTTTGGAGTCTGGCTCATCTTTGTGTCCTCTCTGTGTGGTTGTATAAGTTGATATTAGTTGTCTAGTGATAAATAGATTAGAGAGTGGAGTTTCTTGGAGTAGAGGTCTAATGTTAGATTGGATGCTTGCCGGGGTAAGCACAGGCTTGGGTGTTGGGTTGTTTATGTGCCCTCTTTCTTTGTTCAGCAATTCTGCCCTCGGTTCTGTGCTTTGGTCATACTAGTTCATGTACGGTAGGTGCTTCAAGAGATATTTGACGATGAAAGTTGGTAGCGGTCTTCTGAGGTGGAGTCAATGTCCTTGAGAATCTCTAGCTGACTGATTCAAAGACGTGGCTAAACCAGTTTCCTTCGCACTCCTTCTGTTTTGTTTTTCCTTTCTGATTGTGCTGTCGTTATTGTTTTTTGCCATGTTGTTGTCACACTTCTGTGAACTATATGTAGGAAAAGGTAAAAGTAGACACATGGGGGAGAGTGAGATAGAAGGGTGGTACTTTCCTACTATTTGAGTCATATAAATTGGATATTGGGAGTGGGTGGTATGAATTCTTAGGGGTAATTTGGTGAAAGTGACCTTGTGCTTGGAGACAAATGTTTGCTGAGAGTGTATGGGGCAGGTCTTTTGGTATGCAGGTGGGTGGGATGCTGAAATAGCCTAGTTGTTTAGTGAAATTATTTGACAATCAGCTATACGACTATGAGGCTATGGGATTGTTGAGCTTAAGAAATACGGTATCTATGTAATTGGCCAATTGTTAACCTGAGTGTGTAGTAGATGCATTATGTGCTGGAGAAGATTCTATGGCAACAAACAAGTCTAACTAGATGTCAAGGTCCCGCAATCTCGTTATTTGCATATGAACATAATACAATGGACATTGTACATATGAGGGAGATGTGAAAAGGTTTACTGCATATGTATGTAACACAACAAGGGTATCTCAAAATGTATGTAGCACAATGTGGTGACTGTCTATGCAAGTAATAGGAAGATAGATTCTGGGTAGGTGTGAGGTAACAGAAAGAGGCGGTATATACATGTGAAGAGGTTAATGGCAAGCGTCTATCTAGATATGCAGGTCTAACATTGAGTCTATCTAGATGTGCAGGTAGAACCGTGAGTCTATCTAGATGTGGAGGTAGAACATTGAGTCTATCTAGATGTGGAGGTAGAACATTGAGGCCATCTAGATATGCAGGTGACACAGTGATTCGAACTTGATGTGAGGGCTACACAAAGAGGCAGTATAGCTGTTAGTATGACATAGTGAGTCTATCTAGGAGTGTGGGTTAAACACAATGAGGCTACACACATAAGTAGGTAACTCTGTGAGGTGGTTTAGTTATGAGGAGAACTCAAAGAGTCTATTTACTTGTGCAGGTATTCACAAACATATTCTTTTGTTATGAAGGTGACACAAAAGGCTATATAAATATAGGGTAGGACAATAAATCAATCCCAAAATGGCGGTAACACAAAGACTGTGTATGCAGGTCAACACAGAGGGTATCTAGCTAGGAAGGTGAAATATAGTGAGACAATCTGGGTATGAGAGTAGCACAGTGAGTCTATCTAGAGATGCAGTTTACACAATGAAGCTGTCTGAATACGCTGGATAACACGGGTCCAGCTAGCCGTGAGGTTAAAAATAGGGTGGCACTCAGAGCCTGCGGATAGCACAATGAGTCTATCTAGGTATGCAAGTAAACATGATGCAGCTATTTAGAAATTTAGTTATATAGTCAGTTTATATGGATATTTAGATGAAAACAAGGCTGAGGCTATCTAAATATGCAGATGATATAAAGGGCCTGATTCATGAAACTTTTAGTGCGGTGCAAATTGACTTTGCACTGGTGCAGAGTGGCATTTCACTACCAACAAACACCCTGATTCAAAGAGCGGTGCAAAGTGTATGGCAGTGCGAAGTAACTTTGCACATCAAGCGTACTCTTTGCACTATGAATTAGGCCCATTTAGCACGGTGCAATGAGTACTTTTGCAGTGCAAAGTGACTTTGCACCACGCTAAAAATTCAATTAATTAGGACCAAAGTGTCTAACCAGATCTGTGATTAACACCACAAAGCAACATATATTTGAGGGTGATACAATGTCTATCTAGGTAAACATGATAAGGCAATCCGAAAATGAGTCTGTCTAGGTATTCAGGTAAACACAAAGAGGCTATCTAGATACACAGGTAACATAGTAACGCAGGTAATACAATAAGACTCTCTAAACATACAGGTGACACAGGAGTAGAGCTAGATTTGGAGGTAGTACCGTGAGACAATCTAGATATGAGGGTAACACAATGAGTATATGAAGGTATGCAGTTGAACACAGTGAGGCATTCTGGATATGAGGGTAGCACAAGTCTATCTAGATATGCAATTGAACACAGTAAGACAATATAGATGTGAGGGTAGCAAAATTAGTCTATCTAGGTAAGTAGTCAAAGACAGTGGACCTCATTACGGGTCCAACGGTAACCCTGCTGGTGCTACCGACGGTTTGCTGCCGGACCCGTAACATTTTACCAGTGCCTGACTTTCCGGTGCCACTGGGAGATTAAAACTCTGGCGGCCCAGAAAGGCAGGCGCTGGTAAAATGTAAGTCCCAATTCTCATAGAGTCCCGTAGGACTCTATGGGAGTGGGGACATGGAAGCACCGGCACCGTTGCTAACGCTAGGCAGCCCTTTTCTAATCCTTTATCGAATAACTCCAGCAGCGCCGGGCCTGTAAATTCCATATTCCCTATAATATTCAACTGCTAGCCCATCTGGTTCGGCACCTTGCCATGTGGCATCTTTGATATGGCACTCGTTATCTCCGTTATCTCAGCAATCCTAATCGGGATACTCAGTGCGGACCTACGCTCATCCAGAATCCAGGCGAGAGCAATGCACTCCAAATAGTTCTCATGATATTCTGGAAGCATGTTCACGTGGCTAGTGTGTATGTACTTAGAACATTCTGAGAAGACCCGAGCTGTCTCTTCCAGTTCTCAACTTATGGTCCCACCCTGCTCAATCTCTTCAACCCAATTGTTATTTTCGCTTCTGATGATCCATGAAAGGATTTGGTCTGGGCAGTCTTCCTCCCCATATCTACAGGCCATGATGTCCTTCCCCTTCACCTCCCTGTCAGCCAGCTCAGAGAACTTGTCGAGTTTATTCTTAATATCGATTAGCAATGTGGGTGTGCATGTTGAAGCATATGCCCTTTAGCTCTGTTCAGCGACCCTCTAATGGACTTTAGAACTCCTGCCTCTGTTAAGATGCCTACCACACATATGTAGGCCTTGTATGCCTCCCATAATGTCCACACACTGTCCAGTGAGCCGGATTGGTTTCAAGGAATTCCTACAGTGAGTTGAGTAGCCCCAACTTGAATGCCTCATCTTTTAGCACTTCACCCTTGAATCACCACTTGCGGCCCTCTGATAGCATGTCCCTCCAATGTAACATCATCAGGACGGAGGAATGCTCTGACTGATGCGCGGGAGTATTGTGCATGGTTGTAGCATCTCCAACAATGGCTTAAGATAACCATCAATTCTGGAGTGTGAGTCATATGCATCCTCCAGGCCACAGAGCTCACGTAGTGCAGCAAGCGATTTGGCAGCATTCCCCAGGCCATCTCCCACTTTTTGTAGATCTATCAAGTCTGAGATCATTGTTGAAGTCGCCCTTCATAGTTATACGATGGTCCATGTCTGTCACAAGCTTGGCGAGCAACGCATGAAAGAACTCAGTTGAGTCTTTGTTAGGAGTATACACATCGACCAATGCTACGCGTTTACCAAATAGCTCCCTGTCACTATTAAAGGGCTCCCCTCAGGGTCACCTGACATCTACTTATATCTGAACCTCATCACACGGTGCACAAGGATAGCCACCCAACTTGACTTTGTGGAGAAATTAGCAAACCATCATGTATCACCCCAATTCTGGCAAAATTAGCTGTGATGGCTCTTAGCTAAGCGTGTCTCTTGCTGCATAATGAGCTTGACTTTGCCTGTTGAACTACGCTAGGGTTTTTCTGGCTCTGATCTCTTTGTTAAGCCCTCACACATTCCAGGACACCACTGTGACACACTTTTCATGCACAGGGCTTCTAGTGGTATTTGATGGCACGCTCATGTTATATTTAAAATGCGAGCATTGCAGGCACTGGAGATGTTTTTCTCCCCCTTACATAGGTGTCATGATGTATGCAATGACTCAGCACCAATTTCCAACATAAATAGATTCTCATAGCTGCTGGAATGATTCAAGATGTTTCAGTTAAACCCTCCAAACCACCCTATCGGGCCATAACCCCAAACTCCAGATAATGAACCCCCACCTCACAATTACCACTAGGTACATCATCCTCAAAGGATCAGAGAAAACAGGACAAACAAACGCAAGTAACTAACACCCACTTATGCAGACTCACTGGCCAGAGGGTCATCTGAACCAGGCAGTAACACAGAGCATTTATGAGGGCTTCATTCCTCCTTTCGGAGCCTGGCTTGGTGAGCTTCGAGGACAGACTTGCCTGGTGCGCCAGCAGGTCCCAGTTTTGTAGAAGCTGGAGTCTTAGCTATGGGCTGCATCCAGTGCTCCTGGCACTTTGCGGCGGATTTAGGGGATCAGGCTGCAGAGGACTGCAGAGGACTGCCGAAGGTGGGTATCAAGATAAAAGGATGCTTAAGCCGGGGTGCTGGTTTTCCAAAACCCTGATTTTATTTAATTGACTCCAGGTCTTCATTTTTGATTTTGATTGTTGCCATCTCTTTCTTGATCCTTTCCAAATCAGTATCGTGGCTGTGATAGGCGTCTTCTACATCACCGATGCATTTCTTTGCCTATGCAATTCTCTGCGCAGCTTTGTAATCTTGTGTTAAGCGAGGCCTCTAACTTACTGGTAAGGGTATCATTTCAATTTCTAGTGACGGTTGAGCATTAGTGTGCCATTGTCTGGCTCCTGGTGTTCGACCTGCGCGGAAATGTTTCACAATGGGTGGGACAGAGAGGCTGGTGATGCAGAGCCAGTGCCAGACCGCAGCACTGTGGATCTTTCCAATTTGCTGTGTTTGCCTGTTTGTTGTTGGCCTGTGGCTTCGCAGGTCATTTATGTCCCAGTCAGCTTTAAAAGAGTGTTGGCAAGCAGAGCTCAGCATATCAGGCACACTGTGTGGACAAAGCGCTAGGGTGTTGCAAAGATAACAATTGGAACTAGCAATGGTGGCTTTGCCTGCCTTAAACCAGGTGTTTTCCTCCCTTATAAGTAACAAAAGTGTCACAAGTTAATCTCCTTTGTCTTTTCTATGGAAAGGTTTTGTTCCATGGCCACATGCAGGTTGTCCAGCACCCCTAGGATCGAATGAAGGATTGCGGGAGAATAGTGGGGAAGTTGATCTCCTTGTTAACTTGAAACTCATAGGTGCCCTTTGGCATGCAAATAGGATGCATGTGAGCAACCATCATTGACTTTATAGAAAAAAATCAGGATGGGAGAATCAGTACGGAGTACTTGACATTCACTGTTTCTGCTCGCTGATGTCACTGCTACCACAAAGTCAATCTTCCATAAAATGAGGTTCAAGTTGGCCAAGGCCTTGTGTTCAGATGGTTAGTGCATCAGAACTGACAGGATGACAGCAGGAAGGATGTGGACATCTGACTTGTGTGGACATCTGACTTGTAGAATAAGCTTAAATAGTACATTAAAATAGGTCTTAACATCAGGATTTGACAGTGAGAAGTCCAAGATGGACATTAACCACTGCAAGAGTCTGGATTCATGTTAGATACTTCTAGATGGGTAATGAAAGATGAGACGTCATCCTGCTCTGCCATAAGGGGGTTGATGGCCTTCTCCACAAACCAAAAGCAGACTTGGTCCACATGTCAGTGCACTGTGATCTAATGGGTGACTTCCAAGCAGCTTCAAGAACATCCACATTTTGCTGAGACAACTTCAAATAACCATTGATTAGGTGTTCAGGAATCAGGTTGCAAAGGAGAGAGATTGACAGGATGGATGAAGAACCATCCCCATCAGATGATATTGCACTGACACTAAGGAGGTCAGAAGGTGGCTATTTAAATCATTTTGAGCCCCTTGCTAAGGCATAACTTGTAGATGAACTTGTGGATCCAACTCTTCTTTGATTCCCAGCTAGATGCACGCTTTGCAAATACCACGCAATATCAACCTCTGAAAGGCATCTCACCCCCAGGACTCTTTCCCTCGCAGTTCCACAATATGTAGAGGGAGAACTTTCTTTTGGATTGAGTGGTGACGAAGATATCTGACCTGGAAATCCACAATTCTGAAATTACGATCCATCAGGTTTGGCTGCAGCTTGATCTCATTGGGTGCATGAGTCTGCTGAGGGAATCCACATTCAAATTGATTTCTCCAGGTGTGAATACATGAGATGAATTCACTAATTCAAATCCCAGTGCCACAGATGTCATGCTAGCCTTCACAGTGAGGGGTATCTCATGACACCCTGTGCATTGATGTAGGGCATTGCAATAGAATTGCCTTTTAGAATAAGAATCCACTTCCTTAAAGAGAGGGAAGAAATTCCCAGAGGGATAGAAACAATGGTTTCCATTCGAGCATGCATATCGGCTTTCCTTGATCCTCAGAGGGTGTATATTGTGGTTCCAAATCACAGGAGAGATGCAGCGATAGAAATATACACCATGGGCTCCTCCTGAAGAAAAGGGACACCATAGGGATCTTTGACAAATGAGATCACCAAGAGATGTCTTGCTTGACCCGAAAGGGAATGGAGATAAACAGTGACTATGGGTGGGCACCCTGTTTCCATTTGGGGGTCAGATGCAATGCAGTGTCCCATTCACTCCACTTGACCACAATGTGTGTCCCTGACCAAATTGTTCCATCATCCTGCACCTCAGTTCCCTTATCTCTCAAATGTTGATGCACTTAGAAATCTCACCAACCTCAGGTATTGAGCCCAAAATCAATAATTACATATGAACATTTTACAAACAGGAGCTCTATCCCAATTCTTGTTGGTAATACTTTGATTTGTACATGATGTGTTTGATAATCCCCTTCTTCCTCTGCTTTCCAAGGGACGATTCACCATGATGTTTCCTTTTTAAATCTTTTAAATGTTGTCATGCATTACACACTACATTTAGCAATGATTTAGAGTAACAAAGTTCAATATTCATCAAAGTTGTTTTGATTGATTGATTGATTAATTGATTTGGGCCACTTGAATAACATAAATTAACATCCTAAAGGATCTCCGAGCAGTGGTCACTCATAGCCTAGGAAATGCAGAGAAATGACAGAAGGGGAATTCCAGATTAAGCAGCGGGTACCATGAAGTCAGATTCAGAGGCGTAGCCAGGATTGTCTAACAAGTGGGGTCTGAAGCTAATGTAATTGGGCCCACCGCAGTGACATTAACAGCTGTAAATGCCCACAAAGTGCTCCTGAGTGGGCATTTACACATTTTGGGTGGGCCTTGCCCGCTCAGGCCCGACCCTGTCTACGCCTCTGGTCAGATTGTCTTTTGGGGGGTGATTAAAATGGGGAAGCAGGGGTTTGCTTGTCCTCAGGGGACATAGTGTGAAAGCTTCAAGATGAGGTAAGATGGGGCAGAGGCGTACATGCAGTTGTTCACAAGACAAACTAGTTTAAACTGTTTTCTATTGACTGTGTCAGAGGCTTTGCTGGTGGGGTTTGAGGGGGCGTAAGCCCCAGATATTGTGGCTGTAGCCCCGGATAGAAGCTCAGAGGCTACAACCAAAAGACTAGGTAGCCCCCAGTCCCGACAGTCCCAAAATTAGCATAGCCCACGATCTTTTCCAGACCTAGCAACAGCCCTCCAGTACACTCAACTGATGCAGGGGTTCCTGCTGGCCGAAACATGGTCTCTTTTTTTACGCAGGCCACAAACAAGTCAAATGACTGCATTCTGTGTTCACAGGAAGAGTACAAGGAGATGATTGGCATAATACACCAATACATTGATAGCAGCCCCAACAATCGGGCCCTATGTTTATTGTTGAGAAAATGAGTATCCATTTTCGGAGCTCTGAGTTGTTTGAAGGAGCTTCCAAATTCTGAGCTGGTCTAAGGCTGCAAGGATATCTGGTTATCGAAAAAGAAGCTGTGGTTCTTTCGCTTTAAGACTCAACAGAGGGTGAGACAAAGTAATTAGGGAACTGAAATGCTCCAGAGCCCTTTCTGATTCTTAGTCCCAAAGACAAGAGTAGAAGATAATGGCTCTGCATTTAGGTTCCCATGCTATGAATACATCTTTGTATTCCCGAGACCTCAACATTACATTATACATTATACATATCATCAGCATAAGATTGAATGATAACCTGAAACTCCTGTATGGTGCCAAACAGGGGTATATTGCATCACGCACAGGGAATGTGAGAGGTGATGGAATGAAAAAGTCCCCTGTTTGTACCCATTGTGTTATATTCTACAAAATAAAAAGATCTGGAAAAGTTCACAATTATGCTGGCCTTGTGGACCACCAACAGCAGATTTTCTAGCAGCAGCTATTAGAACAAGGTGAAAGGATACAACAGGAACAGCAAAACACAACTAACATAAGACACTACAGCCAGATATCATCCCAAAGCCCTATGGAAGCAGTTGCTGTTCTATTTTTGGCAAGGAACCCTGGCTGCATGGGCTACAGGCATTGGCTGAAGTTCAGAAAGGCCTGTAGTTGACCAACCACAACTTTTTTTTTTCTGTAAGGGTGGAAAGAAGGGATAATTTGGTAATGGGCCTGCAATTTGCAGGAATGGTGGGATACAAAATGGGTCAGCTGAGCAACACTTTTCCACGAAGCAATGACTTTCAAATCAGGGTGTGGTGGTAATATATCCGAGTGCTAGCCGAGTGCTGTTGTCGGCATAGGGATCTACAGAGAGCTGCTATGTGCTTCCCTACAGATTGCATTTGTTGTGGCACCACTGGTCCCAATGCCTCCTCAGAGGCAAGGAGCATAGAGGAGTGCTAGCCGAGTGCTGTCGTCGTCTGTTGGCTGGCAGGTGGTCCGTAGGCCAGAAGTCTTCTTGGGTGGTAAGAATATACAACCTCATAGACTTGCCTTTCACGTACGCCCTGCGGAGAAAGATCATGAATGGCCCCTGTACCCGATACCGCCTGTACCCGATACCGCACTCCTGCTGAAGGCACGGAAGTTGCCCTTACTGGAATCTCCCTCCGAGCATGTTATCGTCCCACTCTCCCTGGGCAATGCACAAAAGGAAAAAAGGTGGCGAAAATGACTGCGTTTTTCTCTGCTAAAACTAAACATCCTGCTCTTCCTGTGCCCCCTACATTTGACGCCACACAGCATAGACGTTTCAGCTTAACTGGAGGTTCTCGAGGTACGGCCCTCAGATGTACAAATTGAAGACTCTTATCTGAATATGCCCCCCTTTTTCAGAGACTCTTCAACGAATGACAGTGATTGTTCATTTGCACAAACCTCCCACACGAGCCAAGGTCTGGTGTTTACATCATTGCTTCATCATACAAATGATAATGATATTAATCAGATAGCCTTTCAGGTGCTAAACTGCATTCTGTCCTCCTTTGTGTCTCTCTTTGAGAATATAAACTCTGAAGTTAAAATTAATTCTGCCATGCCATAGGCCATTAAAAACAAACTTGACCATCTCCAGCAAAGATGCGACATCCGTTCTTTATTTCAGGGGCCCTGCTGGTATCGGCCTAGGAGGGAGGCAACCGGCCCCTTGCATGGTCCCCTAGTGATTGTGGGGCAGTTACCCTCAACAAATGGCTTCATCTCAGTGGCTCCCCGTGCACTTGATTCCGCCGGTAGTTACTGAAGTGGTGCCTCTAGCTGCTGATTCCCCGCTTATTTTGCAGGGAATCAGCAGCTAGACTGGACTCAATCACCTGGACTGATTGAGGTGGGGGCATATTCATCGTCGCCCAACGGACCTATTGTTATACTGTCTGGAACTATGGCTCGGGGCAAGTCGCAAAAGGCTACCGAGTTGCCACACAAGAAAATCAAGAACATGAGAGCACGTAAAAATAATCGCAAGGCCTCCAGAGAATTTATGAGAAACTTCAAATGACCTGCGCCCACTGGGACTGAGAAAGGGCGCCTTCCTCCCAGGGACGACCCCTAGTTCAGCCAGTGTTACCTGCGGATGGCTCTGGTGAGGTCACTTCCGAAATTCTATGCGATCTAATAGATGTCCGGTTGGATCGGCCGGAGCACCAGATGATGGGGTGACGAAGTCTTATGAGTTATTTTCTGGGAAGGTGGTCCCTAGCAGTAAGTTTCCTGCTGGTTCCCGCACCGCTGTTTATCACCCCGGCACTGAAGATTGTGCGCAAGTTTTTAAGAACCTGGCAGTTAATTGTCAGGGAGCGAAAACCACAGTGTATAGAGTTTTAAGAGGGACGAACGCGGAAGCTCTCACGTCAGAGCCTCTAGCCCCTGTGGTAGCGTCCAATAACTTTTCTGAAAGTAATAGGGGTCAAGATAAAATGGGATACAGTTTTTTCCGATATAATGGTCTTGTTAAATCAATAATGGCCAGCACATGCCATGAAAAGCGATCTGTCTAGCATGACTGTGAAAAGAGAGAGCCGAAGGGCGTGGTGCCCCCTCCAAGGTCTTATAGGCTTCTGTTGGGGTGCATCTTCTCTAAAGGTAGACACTTGACATTGCATTGGTCAACTGTGCTGGCCCTGTTTGTTGTTTTATGGCTTTATTCTGCAATTGCCACAAAAGCATCAATTTACATTCTTAAAGCAAAATAATAAAATCACATTCTAGTAACCACGGTAATCAAATATCAATCTTAATACATTATCAGTTAATATTGCATCCAATTCGATCGCATAGGATTAAAACAATGTAAACACCACAAGCCCTAGGTTATTTAAAGACCAAGGATTAGTGAAAAATGTGGTTTAACACATTATAACAACCATGCATATACGGACTGGTTCCATCTTGATTAAATTAATCCATCTCGATTCAATTAATATATACAAATGCACATTGCACTAAAACAATTGATATCAGAGTCAGGTGGTAAAAACACAGAACTCCCAGTTACACCCACTTTGATCTTAGGTAGGATAAAGGTATTTTGAAATAAAGAAGACCGCGTTTAGATCACTGGTGTTCTTACAAAGATCCAGTGCCCATCGTATGGTAGCAATTTCTTTTAACCTGAACAGTGAGAGAAGGTATTTCTTCCTCAGGTCAATAAAACCAACACAAAAAAATAACAAATGGGTGACTGTCTCTGCTGCACCACCACACACTGGGCATCTAGTGTCAATATAAGGTTTCCATTGGTAGAATAGGAGACAACTTTAAAAATGTTAGTGTAAAAAGAGAATGTGCATACCCAGTTCTGATCACGTCCAGGTAATCCGCGCAGCCTGCCACCGGCTTTATCCTAAATATGGCCCTTTTTACTGACATCCCAAATTTGACAGCCATTGTTTCCAAGGACATTGAGCGTGTATAGTTTATTGAAGAGGCCAGGACTGATAAGGTGACTCTGGCCATTGTGTCAAAGATTGTGCTCAATGTATTGCTAAATGAGGACCCCCCTCTTGCAGCAACTGGGCTTCGATCTCCAACCACTCAAGCAAGAGGTTAATCTGGAAAAGAGGAACCTTTCTGGCATTGGGGCGAGTCTAAAGTCCTCTGATCTCGTCATATCTATCAACACTGGGTCCCATCACCCAGGCTTAACTGACCTTGTCTGGAACACTCACCCATCATTCAACACCAAGCATTCCACATGACATTACCAGCTCTTCCATACAGTGACAGACACTTTACAACAGATCTCCTTCTTTTCCAATGATAACACACACATACAAACACACCGCCGTCAAGCACTTCTCAACAGTTACCTTGGTTCTTTAAAGCAATGCTGCTCCATATGGCAATAAAGACTGGTCATGGTTGGCTGTAGCACTCAAATACACTTCTAATGCTAAGAAGAGCAAGCAAATAAATCTTTGTCCCTGGAGGCCCTCTAAAAATTGCTCCTTGGAATACAAGGGGCCACACGCCCTTGCTCACCAATCCTAAGATAGTCAAGGACTTAAAAACCTTTGATGTAATTATGCTACAGGAAACGTGGCTAATAAACAAGCCTTTACTGGACGGCTACAAAATGGACTTCCAGCCAGAAAGAATACAGGATAGGGGTAGAACCTTTGGAGGTCATATCACTGCTTCTAAATCTGGAGCGGACATATGTTGGCTGGCTGAATATGACCTACGGATTGGTGCCTCGGCAACCAAGCTTGAAGTATCTTTCATTTTTATGTACCACTGATAATTGTCAACATCTATTGACATGAGGAGGTTGCCCCTTTGGGTGAGTTTTTGAATGCACTTATCCTTTTGATACATGACTGGAGGGAGAAGACCAACAATGGTTTGATTCTTGGTGTGGAGGATCTGAGGTCCTACTGCCTCGCAATTGAGGATTGTGGGGATGATCTCTTATATTTGCCATCCCGGAGCAACCTTTCACATAAAGAATAAAATGGGGAAAGGTGGGCTGCATGTTTTAGATCTCTTGGCCTTTATAGGTTGAATGGCAACATAGTGGCAGATGAATATTTCTAAGATACTTGGCAATGCAGTAATAAAGGGGCAGTGCTAGATTATGTGAATGCTGTTGCTCAATTATTTCCATTGTGTAGGCATTTTAGTATTGTCCATACCACCGCCAGTGATCACGATATCATTGCTGCCTCTTTCTCCATCAGTGGTAATTTAGATAAGGAGCGCGGTCCCATGCAGGTGGTTGTATACCCTGTGGGGAACAGACCCAAATGCATTATGGATCACACTTCATTGGAATGGAAAAGGAACACCTTTACTGTGGACACCACTATATGGATAAACTCATCGATGGAAGGTTTTATCATCCTCATTCATCGATTAGAAAGTCGAAACCTAAGCAGCAAACCCATGCTTTTGATACTCTCTTATGGGAGAAGAAAAATGTTTGAAAAAACGAGATGAGATACATTAAAAGGTGAAAATACTCTCTTCTACGTGTGCTCTGAAAATGAGGGAAGTGAGGCAGTGCCATAGGAACTGCGTTAAGACTCGTCAAGCCCAAAGATTGCAAATGGAATGGGAGTTGATTTTAGAATTACTTAGAACTGACATACTAGATACAGAAGGGAGCGAGGTGGAGGGGGGGAAAATGGGTATAACAGATTTATTACATAAAGCTGATTCTTCTCTTACATTGATAATTAAAAACAAGCATTTTTATATAAGTATAATCATTCAATTAGTAACGTAAGCATGAGAGTGTATATTCAGGAGCCATGAGCAGTTGCATTGAAACAGTTGAGATAACATGTGAAATGGTGCCATTTAGCGTTGTATTTAGGGATTGTATTGAGATTTTTTGCCATGCACATTTCCAATTTATGAGTTTGACATAAAGCATTCCACCATGCTCTGGTAGAGAGCGATCGAAAGTCTTTCCAGTTTGCAGTAATACATGTTAATGCTATGCATATGAGTAGGTCGTATAATCTTGCAGAGTCCGGTGGAATTTGCGTTGTGATGGCTACGCTTCCTAAGAATATACTTAAAGGAGAAAATGGAACATATACAGAGAAGATGCGCTGAATACATTTCCAGATATCGTACCAGAATTTGACAATATATGAACATTCAAAGAACATATGCATATAAGTGGCAGGAGAAAGGCCACATGACCAACATTTAGCGTTGTAGTTCGGGTTAGTCTTCGCTAATTTATCCGGAGTAATGAATGCTCTATGTATAAAGAAATAGTAGTGTTGTGTAATGTTAGCTGAGACTGATACTTGTTTGATTTTAGAAAACAAGCGGTGCCATATGTGGTCCTCAAACTTATATCCTAGGTCAAATTCCCATTTGAGACGAATAGGACAGATATTCCACCTCGCTCCCTTCTGTATCTAGTATGTCAGCTGTCTGTTACCCTGTCTTGTCCCCCCATCTCTCTACTCATACCTCCATATCAATTACTCATTACAGATATGTATTATATTAATCCAGGTTTAATCAGCACTTTCTACAATTGCTACTCCATCTTGTTCAATTTAATGCATCTAATTTTATATATCTTCTATACGGTTATACCATTTCTTGCTGAAAATTATTATCTCTGTTCATTCTCTATGTTTACCAGATATACTCAAAGTCTGTAATGTGCTAACATATGTAATAATATCTGCATCTTGAATAATAAAAAATTATGAAAATGAAAAAAAAGAATTACTTAGAACTAAAGATGTCAGTCATTTCTGGACGTTAATCCCCAGGCCATAATACAATCTAACACCATTCCATAGCCTGTTTGCATCAATTGATTCTAGAAAAGATGTTTAAGTTTCTTTGAGAACGTGTACACCCAATGCAAATCAATACTCCACCTTTAATTTGTCGGAAATTGATAGGGAAACGGTCATACACCCTATTGCTAAAGTTAGTAGGTCTAGGGCCGGGGACCTGAACCGACTCACAAACATGCTGTTTAAGGCGGATCTGACCAACTGGGCATCTATTCTTTCAGTGGAGTAACTTTGCTGAAAATGTTGGGGGGGGGGACATGCCAAATGAAGGAAATGGGTGGGTGGAGGATCGCGGGATGGTGGCTCTGAGAGATAATACTAAACTACTGCACCACAAGAGTCCCTTGCCGATGCTCTGTTATAACTTTCATAAGACTGGTGGCATATCTTTACAATTCAATTCTAAAGACACTGTATTGATGTACCTCCAACCTAGACCTTCAAGGCCCAGAACTGCATGCCCCTGCCGGAGTTGCTGACTGATAATGATGCCAGTACAAAATATTATGACAGCCACTGACACAGTAAGAAAGGGCTAGAATGAATGCCCCAAAATGCCCAGTCTAACCAATGAATAACACATACCATGCTTGCTTTAGCAAGATGGCCAGAATAAAGTAATGTCACAGTAAGGGCTAGAATGACTGCCCCAGAAAGGACAATCCAGCCATGTAATATTTCATATTTGCCTTCTCGACGTCCATAAACAAATACCTTGCCTGCTAAGCGCCTCTCGCGCACACATACACATACATACACAAAATTCAGACCCATTCACCATGGACGGCATCAGGGCCTTTCAACCTTTTCAAATGAAAGAGGCATCGGGCCTCAGAGGTGCCCCCCAGCACATGCCTCCATTTTGCCAGTCAGTAGTCTTGTAACACTGCAATATATTAATTTCTCTCTATTTTCGTTCTGGGGTTTAAAATGTACACTTTGCAGCACTCGCATTACAAGCTGCATTTTCTCTTACCACGGCATACACAGAAGTGTAATCACCTCACTGCCTTCTAACACTGGTTCCTCCACATCAACCACTTGCTGACAAAGAAGGTTTTAAAGCTCTTCAGTGGGTACTTAGAGTTTAAGCCCCCTGCTTGCCGGCCGCCTGGCAGCTATTAACATTAACTTTTTCGCCATTGCAATGTATCCACCCCCCAGGTGCCTCAGACTGTTTTCACTCTAATCAGGGGGCCCACAACCATTATGTTGAAAATGGGCCCCCACGCATCTTCAGCTGGAACTTCCATTCACCAAGTGACACATTACATCCACAAACTTCATTCCACTCAGAACATACAAACAATGCATTATTTATCATTCAGACACAAAAGTCAACACGCATATGCTTGCACACAGTCACTCACACATACATGCACCCAGCGCCTCCATTTACATGCACTGTGCACGCACATAATTAATATGTACGTACACAATAACACATGCAAACAGTGCTACAACGGCCATTAAGCATACCAGGTTTTATCCCCCATCCCTGAAATTCTGTGCTATGTTGACTTGACCTGGTTGAACTACAAAGCCATGGCAGGACAGGACCTTACAATAAACAGTGCTTGGGGTGGTTGCACTTTTAACAAAGGCCTGGCAATTAGTAATAATTTAACACATTTTGCACCTGAATTTGTATGCATACATTTTTAGGCAATTGAAATCATGAGTGACTTGGTACTGGCATGTCAATGGAGTGAGCAGGGAATGAGAGACAGAAGACTGCTCATTCTCACAGCAGTTCTTAAGTGTGTGTTCTGACACAGAGAGTCAACAGCTTTTAACATTTCATTTAAGCGGACTAGAATAGTGTCATTAGAATACGTTAACAGTTAGATGCATGCACCCACAAAGTTTGCCCCACTCCTGGCGACTCCTGCAGTCTCTAAAAGTCGCATGACGATTCTTTTACAGACATCCGGGGGCAAATGCAACTAATAATAATGATTTGTTATTTTTATATCACTTTCGCCAAAGCACTGAAAAGAGTATCACCCAATCAAAGTTGGTACTCATTTTTCAACCTCAGAAGAACTGAAAGGCTAAATTGGATTTAGGATTTGAATTTGTGAACTACAGATTGCACTCAGGCTCTAGCAGTGAGTGCTCAACCCGCTGAGCTCTTGTACCAGCTAGCCAGCAGGGGCATGTTTTCTTACAGTGACATGGTTCTTTTTAACCAGCATTAAGGCAAAGCCAACAGGACCATGTTCTTGTGTGGGGATGCGCCATATATTGGTAGAGCCAGGGCAGCATGACAATGTTTAGTTATAATATTATTACTGGCATCATGGGCAAAGCAAACATGAGTATTTTCTAATGTGGGCATACTGGAATATATAGGTGCAGCAGAAGGGACATGTTTGGGCACAATCCGTTTGAAAATGTTTTTTACACATGCATAAAACTGGCATACAGTGGGTAAAGGCATTATGAAAATGCGTTTGAAAATGCTACTGTGCATTTTTGATGACTTGGCCTCTAATCGACTTTTCTCATGTCTCACCCTACAAAACCGATTGTAAACCATCTGATTTTTTACCTAATGTATCACAGAAAGTGTACTGTAAAATTCACCATTTGAATCCCCTATTGAAACATTTTTCTCGGGGGAGAACCCCTCTGAACCCACCTTAGTTGGTTTGCTCTCTCTCGCTATGCTCAGTAGCTCCTACGGATTTGGCTGGGGGTAGAACAAGCCCAGTTCCGTCTTCGGGCTCACCTTAGCATGAGCCCTGCAACATTAGATTGAGGCCCCACTTGTTACACAATCCTGGCCATGCCCCTGGTGAGTGTGGGTAAAAGATGCATTTAATTGGTCAAAGGAAGGTGTAATATCTATTCAGCCTCCTGGGCTCAGGGTGGGGATCAACAGCGCAATAGGTTTACTCATTACCAGCTTTTAAAACTGCCATCCACCACCCTAAAAAGTTTGCGGCTGGCTCCGCCCCTGCCTCTATTCTTCTTTTCCCCGCATTTAAAGCACTGGAGCGTGGTGTGCATACTTTGCAAAAGGATATGGCCCCGGCTGTGAAAAGTCTTGATACTATCCTGCTTGCAAGCTCTGTACAGACTATCGTAGGTGCAAGTGGTTTACACACTGTGTACACTATTCCAAGCGGGAACTATGTGCAATCTACCCCAAGTGTGGACTCTGCACAGATGATTCCATCTATGAGCTCAGTACAAACTGTCATGTTCGAGCAATATTTTAAAAAACAGGTGTTAGCTAGTGTACACTGTTTATCCAGATGGGTGCAGTGTACTAATCACTACAAGTGTTGGTTCTTGACAAACCTGCTATCCAATGTGCACTGCCACCTGACCTGTGTTCAAATGACCCCAAGTTTGAACTCTGTTCACACATTGTCCAAATGTGACCCCTCACTTGGGCTATCCGGGGCCCACATCTCCCCAACACACATACAAACACAATTTAAAAAAGAAAAATAAATCTAGCCTCTGCTCTGCTTTTGAATGCTGCATCTCAATGTAATAGCTAGCTAGCCTTGCACACACTCCCCAACAGACAGGAACCAGGAAGCTCAGCTTCCTGGTTCCTGTCTGTGTCGCACAAGAGCAAAGCCAGAAAGCGAGGCTCAGAGGATCTACCATGCAGAAGTGCTGCGGTGCTGACAGCATGATGACAGCCCCGGTGCAGGGCCCTGCACCAGGGTGAAGGACTGAGTCGTGCAGGTCATCCAGCCCTGAACATGCTTCACTGTGGCCACCTGCAATCATCAATTATGTAATGAGACAGCCCGAGCCTGGCTGGACAACCCAGCCAGGCTTGCACTGTCAAATTACATAATTGTGATTGCGATTCCCCCAGTCCCCCACCAAAAGATGGGGGGGGGCAAAAAGCCATGCCACAATAGTTGGGGGGGACAAAACCCTCTTTCCCCCCTATAATTACGGCCATGTATTCTTTGTACTCTCTTTAATAACATGATTAGGACAGGGAGGTACCCTGTCTCCTGGTCGACATTGTTTGTGGTACCAATTTATAAGAAAGACATTCGATCACACCTTAGGAACTATCTGCCTATCCTGGTGATTGAGGCGGATAGCAAAGTACTCGAATCCACCATCCTTTCTCATCTGCAAGTTTGCGCTCCACGTGTAGGGAGGGAACACATTCCACACAGTCTTTCGTAAACACCATAGCACTGTCTTGAATGGATTCACAGTGGAATGCCTACAAGATCTTGCCTGCTTATAAAGTGCACAAACTCGCCTGATTACAAGGAGCAAAGCTGAACCTGAAGACAGAGTGCAATAGTCCCTATCGCACCTCGGCAGAGGTAGCAGAGAGAGAAGGCCACACTGATGAGAAACTCTGCACGTTCAGACTTAGATCAAAGAGTCCTGAAACACATTGGCGAGGCCTGCTGTGCTTTGGAACTTAGAGTGTGCAGTCCAAAAATCACACTAATGTAGCTACACTGACAGAACATGCTGCATGCTGAGACTCCGAGCACTATTTTAAAGAGCGAACTTGGAAATCCATATTCCTAAAACATCATGCGTGCTGGTATTCAAAGGGCAAGTTCCTGTATCCACGTCCAAATGCCAGCAAAATGATGCTTGCGCTAGTTATTGCCGGCAACATTCTGCCAGCAGGATAATGGCCATTCCCCCATGCATTGAGGCAAAGTACCGACAGGTCCTCTTATTCCTTCCTGCATAACCTTTAATCCCCTTCCCTCACAGCGCCCCAAAACTCCCCGTGACACTCCCCTTTTTGTCATGAACCATCGAACTCGCCCCTTCTGGCCCTCCTGGTCCCTGACATGTCAGGCCTTACACTCCATAATACTACCAACATGGCGGAAAGCTCAGAATGCTGCTCGCCAGTCTTCACGTTCTATGCAGCGTCCTCTATAAAGAAGCCACACCCCCGCGGCCCTGCGCGTCTCAACGCTGATACTAGCTGTGATCGGACGTGTGCTTGAAACCTTCTCTAGTGCTACTTGCTATCCCCTGGCCCCTGGATTCCCTTCTCCCGACTTCTTCCCTCTTTCCTAACTTCCCGGAATCCCTGCGTCGCTTCTGCTTGCCCCCCTACTCTTTCTTGAATATTCTCGGAGTTTCCCGTGATCCTGGACATCGAAGCTGAACGTAATCTGTAAGCTGAGGACGGCCAAGCGGGCTTATTTAAGTCCCGAACCATACGAAAGAAGACTCCACCTAAAGAGGACATCAGGCAACATAGACAGGTGAGAAGGGGGGAAACCTGTGACAGATTGAGACGCCACCTGACCGAAGTCGATACAGACATGGAGGCGGCCATCCAGGATCTTATGCGTGGCATACAAGAACTATCGACCGAAGTACAGAACTTGAAAGCGGAGAACGCCGCGCTGAAACAATTGGTACTTTCACGTGACTCTGCCTCAAAGGACAGCGTGCTATTGGGCGGCATTGTTGACAAATATGATGGCTGTGCAAAAACCCTCCGAGGATTCCTGGATTCCTGTTTGGTCCACTTTACCTTTAAACCTTATTATTTTTCCACCCCCAGGGCTAAAGTGGGCTTTATTATTTCTCACCTCTCCAGGATTGCCTTAGCCTGGGCTACACTATTAGTTAACACCAGAGATTCCCTTTTGGATGATTATGATGTATTCATTCAAGCATTAAAGACGATGTTTGACTGCCCAGAACAGGTCTTTAGTGCTCAAGAACGTTTACTCGATTTCCAGCAAGGCTCTGAGGACATGCTCACCTACGTAACTCGATTCAAGCAATTGGCTAAAGAAGCGGGTTGGCCTTATGAAGCTTGCTTCACCCTCTTTCGAAGAGGGCTAAATGAAGATGTTAAGGATGAATTAGCCAGGGTAGCACGTCCTAGTTCTTACCAGGCACTTATGGATCTTGCTCTACAGATTGATTTCCGCATCCAGGAAAGAAGGGCAGAGAAAAGGAAGACCAAGTCAACCATCCAAAAAAATCCTCTTGTGGGCCCTTCAAAATCTGAAGATTCTCCTGTTCCTACAAATGAACCCAAACCCATGCAGCTAAGGGCCTTCCATGGACCCATTTCCCACCAAGAAAGGCTGAGAAGGATTCATACTGGCTTATGCATGTACTGTGCCTCGGACAAGCATTTAGTCAGAGAATGTCCCTTAGCCCCTCCACGGCGTTCGGGAAACGCCAGCTCCCGATCCTAGATGGAGCTCAGTTTCGGGAGAAAGATGCAGGCTCCACATCTATACCATCCTTGAACTTTCCTGGACAAAACTCCCTGGTAGTCTTACAGGCTTTTCTATCGTCATCCAAGAAGGAATCCTACCCCATTCTGGCACTAGTGGACTGTGGGGCCATGGGAATATTCATAGTTCAGGAATGGGTCCTTAAACATCATATTCCTTACGAATCCCGGAACGTCCTGCAACCTGTAGAAGCTATTGATGGAAGACCTCTTTCTTCTGGACCCATAACCCTTCAGGCTAAGGAAATTGAGCTTGCTATAAACCATCACCGATAAAGGATAAAGTTTGACATCATAAAATCTGCCCATTACCCAATGGTATTGGGAATGCCCTGGCTACAAAAACACAACCCATACATCAATTGGACAGCTGGTTCCCTGTTCCTAGGTTCAGAATTTTGCATGTCCCATTGTCTGCTCCAGGATCCTTCACCGACAACATCAGAAGAGCGTTCAACAACTCAGCAAGATCCTCTTATGGTCTCCAACATCATCCAGGTTCCTAAAACCTACCAGGAATACGCTGATGTGTTCTCTTCTGCTATTGTCCAAGCCCTTCCACCCCATAGGCCTGAGGACTGTGCTATTGACTCCGGGCGCTGTGAGGGAAGGGGATTAAAGGTTATGCAGGAAGGAATAAGAGGACCTGTCGGTACGAACCTTCAGCCGTGATTCCCTTTGGAAGGATGTTTATCCTGTCTGAACCAGAGAAAAAGGCCCTTCGTGAATACCTAGATACTAACCTAAAAAATGGCACCATACGCCCATCCAAGTCTCGGCTGGAGCCTCATTATTTTTTGTTCCTAAAAAAGACACCAAGGAACTCAGACCTTGTCTTGATTATCGAGGTCTTAATCAGTGCACCCTTAAGGATCGTTATCAATTACCCTTGATTTCAGATATCCTGGAAGCCGTAAGAGGAGCTGTAATATTCACCAAATTGGATCTCAGGGGTGCTTATCACTTGATTCGTATTAGAGAAGGTGACGAATGGAAGACAGCCTTCAGAACTCCCTTTGGTCATTACCAATACTTGGTCATGCCCTTTGGACTCTCTAATGCTCCGGCAATCTTCCAACGCTTTATGGACCGGGTGTTTTCGGATATGCTATTTCTTTTCGTCATCGTCTACTTGGACGATATTTTGATATTCTCTAAGGATCCTCTCAAGCATGAAGAACATGTTAAATCAGTGTTACAACGGCTACGTGAACACAAGCTTCTAGCAAAACCAGAGAAATGCCCTTTTCATGTTTCCACTGTTCACTATCTAGGATTTGTCCTTAGCCCAGGTGGCATAGGCATGCATCAATCCAAGGTTAAGGCCATAATATCCTGGCCAACTCCAACCTCCGTAAAACAGATCCAATATTTCCTGGGCTTGGACAATTTCTATTGGACGTTTATACCATCCTTCTCCGAGATTGTTCAACCGATCATCTCCTTGTTGAAGAAAGATACTCCCTATCATTGGACCCCAGCCTAGGAGAAGGCCTTCCAAAGCCTGAAAACAGAATTTACACAAGCTCCCATCCTGGTTCAACCTGATATAAATCGACCATTCCTAGTGGAAACAGATGACTCTAACTGTGCCATCGGAGCAGTTCTGAAACAGGAACTCGATGACGGGCTGGGACATCCTATTGCCTATCTTTCATGGACATTGACCTCCAGTGAAACTCATTACTCAGTCTTAGAAAAAGAACTTCTAGCCATCTGTCAAGCCTTCACCGAGTGGCGTCATTTACTTATAGGAGCTAAACATCCTGTCCAGGTCCGGACGGACCATTGAAATCTCCAAGTGTTACAGGCCCAGGAATGCAGGAACAGCCATCAGGCCCATTGGGCGTTCTTCTTTGCCCAATACCAGTTCCAGATTCACCATGTTCCGGGAACACAAAACGTAATTGCTGACGCCTTGTCTCGGCGCCCTGACTATGAACCTCCTGATGACCGAACATTTCCCAAGATGTTTCCCCATCCAATAATTGTAGCCCAGGCGACCAGCCTCCTTGATGAAGTCTGCATTCAGACTCAATCCTCGGAACTCTGGAAAAATATCTCGGACAAGAACCAGCGGAAACTGAAAACTAAAAATGGATACTTGTTCAAAGACAATGTCTTGGTCATGCCAACACAAAAACGACAGCAAAGGATAATAAATCTCTGTCACGATACTCTTTACTCCGGGCATCGTGGTATTACCAATACGCTCTGATTAATACAAAGGCAATTTTGGTGGCCCGGAGTGAAAGCTGATGTACAAAGGTATATCCAGGCATGCTCTGTCTGTAATCAAAACAAACATGACAACAAGAGACCAGCGGGTCTATTGCAGCAACCTCCACTTCCAACAAGGCCTTGGGAATTCATAGCAACAGACTTCATTGTGGAATTACCACCTTCCAGGGGATACACAACCATCATGGTCACCATTGATTTGTTCTTCGATGTGACCCATTTTACACCTCTGTTTAAACTAATATCAAATCAGACAGAGGGCACCAATACATTTCTCAGTTCTGGAACATCTTTGTCAAATACTAGGAATCCAATGCGCTCTTTCCTCAGGATATCATCCCCAAACCAACGGAGCCACAGAGCGCGTAAACCAAACCTTGGAACAATACCTCCGTTGCTTCGCTACCAAGGTCCAGGACGATTGGTCCCTTTTAATACCAGTGGCTGAATTTGCCTATAATAATTCGGACCACTCTGCTATTAAGACCAGCCCTTTTTTCTGTAGCCAAGGATTCCACCCTTTGGTTCTACCTTCTATCCTTCCTCATCCTACACCAGTTCCAACAGTCGATTCCTGAATTGAAATGCTCATTAATGTTCAAAGAGAAGCCAAAGTACAATTAGAAAAGGCCAGGACCCAGACCAAACTGTATGCAGACTCCAAACGAAGACCAGGCCCCTCCTACACAATAGGGGATAAGGTTTGGCTGTCCTCGAAACTGCTACCACGGCATTTGCGACAAAATAAATAGGCTCCTCTATATTATGGGCCATTCCTTATAAAGGAAATCATCAACCCAGTGGCCTACCGAGTCAAGCTTCCAGACTCCTGGAAGAAAATCAACCCAGTCTTTCACACGTCCTTCATGAAGCCATATGTTCAGACCTCTCGAACTAACCTTCGGCCCAAACCAGTACTCATGAATGACCAACTGGAGTATGAGGTCTCCAGGATTTGCGATTCTAGATATAGACGTGGCAAACTCCAGTACCTGGTGGAATGGAAAGGATATCCCCCCAGTGAACGCACTTGGGAACCTATCTCAATTCTAAATACCCCCAGGTTACTCAGAAGGTTCCATCTCATACACCCGGGCAAACCCGGTGGAACGAGTTTCCGGAGGAGGCATGCTGTCATGAACCATTGAACTCGCCCCTTCTGGGCCTCCTGGTCCCTGACACGTCAGGCCTTACACTCCATAATACTACCAACATGGCGGCAAGCTCAGAACGCTGCTCGCCAGTCTTCACGTTCTATGCAGCATCCTCTATAAAGAAGCCACACCCCTGCGGCCCCGCGCGTCTCAACGCTGCTACTAGCTGTGATCGGACGTGTGCTCCGAACCTTCTCTAGTGCTACTTGCTATCCCCTGGCCCCTGGATTCCCTTCTCCCGACTTCTTCCCTCTTTCCTAACTTCCCGGAATCCCTGCGTCGCTTCCGCTTGCCCCCCTACTCTTTCTTGAATATTCCCGGAGTTTCCTGTGATCCTGGACATCGAAGCTGAACGTAATCTGGAAGCCGAGGACGGCTGAGCGGGCTTATTTAAGTCCCAAACCATACGAAAGAAGACTCCACCTAAAGAGGACATCAGGCAACATAGACAGGTGAGGAGGGGGGAACCCTGTGACACTTTTCTAATTACACTCCTCCCAGACACTGACCTGTTCCCAGACCCAATTTTGCAAACCGTCAGACCCAGCCACAGTCTCACCCCTACTGCATTTTCACAGCTTTTCTACTGGCAACGTGGTCCTCACTCCAAAGTCTTTGAAGCCAGCATGCAGGGTCTGAACTGAATACTTACAGTGCACTGAGAATGCCACATCGATAGGAAATGCTGTTTGGTGGGACTTTGAGTTCATGTTCCCACAGTTAACTGAGAAAGATATACCTACAAAAAAATCTAATGCCGGGATTCAAAGTACGAATTTTTACAGTGCACTAAAAAAATCATATCAACAGGAAGGAAAATCATTATGGCACTCAAAAGTGTGTTCCCATAGTGCACTAATGAGGACAGACCTGCGAGGAGGATTGCATGCACCTTATGTGAGTCGGAACTCATCAAAGATCTGTAAACGAAACACTGTTGGATTATTTTCTCTGCACATTATAGACATGAGAAATTCTCAAGCATCCTGACACAGTGGCATCAAAGATCACAATACATGGTGTTGTGGGGGCGGTCCGTGGGCACATGGGCCATCCTCCTCAGTGTTGGGTGCACCCCACACAACCTTCCATTAGCGTTGTTGCGGGCTGGCTCACGGGCACACGGGCCAGCCCGATGATTGCTGGGGCCACCCAGCATACATTTACAGTTGCCGTGGTGACTCGACTGACACCAGTTGCCGGGGGCTACTGGCCTCACAATTGGGCTGTGGTTACAACGCATGACAGTGGTCTGGGGGCTCCCAGGTTACACATACTGGGAGCACCCAGATCAGTGGTGGCCACAGTACCATGGTCACATGGCATCCGCTTGCAGGCCAGGGTAGCAGGGCTGTGATCACACGGCATCAGCCTGCAGGCCCAGCAAATGAGATACAAGACAGAAGTACCATTCATGGGGTCTGCCTCCGTTCTGGGGAACGTGCTGACTGAGGCTGCTTTTATTGACAGGCAGTCATGACACACATTCTTAAAGGGGCAACACCACACTCGTGGTTTTCCATAACATATAAATCAAAGACAACATCAATGAACATCAAATAATTCAACAGTCAGGAACAGCAATACTTGGTCCACTTGGGAACGGTGGGGTAAAACAATCACTACATACATTGGAACTCACTCAGTTACACTCAGTTACAAACATTAAAACATACACCAACCACCCTTTGCAAATTTTGTGGGTGACGGTCGGAGTTGGTGGACTGCTGGTGGCATGTTGGCAGTTCTAACACATTATGAATAAAACGTTGTTAAGTGGGGGAGAAGGGAAACTCCAACCAACCGACCGATGACACCATTGTCAGTTATTGGAACCATATTAAGCATAATGACAACCTCGGGGAGCACAGCTTCACCTAGATATCATTACTGGGACCACTTTAAACTCATCAATAATATGCGGGCTCACAGCATCAAAATATGTATTACTGAGTCCTCGTTGAGAATTTGTGGGGCTGCAGTCCCTTGAAGTTGGGGTAGGCAGCGAGACACTGGTGGCAGGGAGTCTGGGCTGCACCACTCTCAGGCTCCCCCCATGCAGGTGCTCAGACTACCTCAGGGCAGCAGCTGCTGGGGCTGAACCGCAATCTCCCCCAGGAAGGAGTTTCTTTACCTAATGCGGCAGCACACGGCGCCTCTCCTTCCCATGTCTTCCGCACTGTAGGGGACCTGACAAGTTCCAGCATTGCAGTGCACTCTTCACGCAAATTCAAAATGTGATCCATAGAACATAGAGCTGTCACACATGTGAAATTGTGCACTTGCATGTTTTCATTGTCACTGGGCCTAGTAAGATCATTGTTTTGTCCTACCTTGTTTCCCCTCCCTTGCCTCCTTGCGCTCTGAAACACTTGTGTATTTGAGCGATACAAATAAAATATCATACCATATCATATCACAATAGGTGCCTTTTTAATTCACATGGTTGTTTGGGTCATAAGTGTCATATGAAATATGGGAACATTGCAATTGCGAGCAACTGGAGTCTGCACTGCTTGTGTTTCTCAGTGGGCATTTTTAACTTTGCAGCAAGTCCAAAATCAGCAATCTTGGTATTCATGTTGCTGGACAGCGAACCATTGGAAAGAGTAAGACCCCGTTGCAACATGCCGTGTGAATGCACCTGCAGAATTCTGATGTAAGAAGTGCTGAGCCTCCTCTTATGAGAATGGGGTTTAAACACGCCCGATAAGCAATGCAGTGGAATGGGGCTCATATGGAGCGCACAGAAGGGACACCCCCTTCCCCCTCGCTTCAAACACGGACCGTGACTCAGAGGTATTGCGAGGTCTGGAAAAGATCGGGACTGTCAGGACTCGGGGCTAGCTAGCCTTTTGGCCCAACCAAAAGACCCGGGGTAATAGCTCCCTCACTCCTGCACTGCCGAGTGTCTCCCCTGAGCGTGGCAGCTGCGTGACTCGTGTTTTCCTTTTTTTCCTTTTTGTCTTTTTTTCTTGAAGCTCCGTACACAGAGTGGACCAAAACTCATTGCACTTGCAACACGGGTATGCCCTAGAGTAGGAGCAAGGCGGGGCCAACTGACCGGGGGCCACTGCTGGGACACTGATGCGTCACCAAGACCCAGGGCCGGAAGCCTCCTTCCTTCTTCCTGGCCCACTCCAGGCAGGACCAGCTGCACCACCGGCTTCAGCAGGACACTGCAGAGATGGCACACTGCTGGCATTCTGTGGGAAGGAGCACCTTGTCGCCATTGTTGTGGCTGGACCTGTGGTCACACAGGCCACCTCAATCAGTCCTGGGTGCACCCAGCAGTTACTGATTGTCCCGGGAGGATAGCTCACCAGCGACCCTAAGCAACACAGGTTCGGGTCCACGCTTAGAAACCTTTTGATAACAAGCGCATTACAAATACTCAACTAAGACATATTCCTTTAACAGCGCCTTGATGCCCCCGGGCTGTGTGAGCACTTTAAAAATGCAAAAATATTTTTTTTAAAAATAGTGCGGTGGTAACACAGCAGAGACAGTTGCAGGGATCACCCTGATTGTCGTGGTCACACGGCTGGGCATCAGTTGCGGGGGGGGGGGGGGCTCCCGGGCTCACAACTGGGCTGTGGTCAAACAGCATGCCAGTGGCCTTGGGGCTCCCAGGTTACACATACTGATCTACGAACATCCGATCAGTGGTGGCGCTGTAACTTGGTCACATGGCATCAGCTTGCAGTCCAGTGTAGCAGGGCCGTGATTACACAGCATCAGCCTGCAGTCCAGGGTAGCAGGGCCGTGATCACACACATCAGGCTGCAGTCCAGGGTAGCAGGGCCTTGATTACACAGCATCAGCCTGCAGTCCAGTGTAGCAGCGCCGTGATCACACGCATCAGCCTGCAGTCCAGGGTAGCAGGGCAGTGATTACACAGCATCAGACTGAAGTCCAGGGTAGCAGGGCCATGATCACACACATCAGCCTGCAGTCCAGGGTAGCAGGGCTGTGATTAGACAGCATAGGGTAGCAGGGCCATGATCACACACATCAGCCTGCAGTCCAGGGTAGCAGGGCTGTGATTAAACAGCATCAGCCTGCAGTCCAGGGTAGCAGGGCAGTGATCACACACATCAGCCTGCAGTCCAGGGTAGCAGGGCTGTGATTACACAGCATCAGCCTGCAGTCCAGGGTAGCAGGGCCATGATCACACGGCATCAGCCTGCAGTCGAGGGTAGCAGGGCCGTGATCACACAGCATCAGCCTGAAGTCCAGGGTAGCAGGGCCGTGATCACATGGCATCAGCCTGCAGTCCACGGTAGCAGGGCTGTGATTACACAGCATAGGGTAGCAGGGCCGTGATCACACACATCAGCCTGCAGTCCAGGGTGTAGCCCCCTGCAGAATCATGTTCAGATTCAGAAAGGAGACCTTCTGATGCTAAATATTTTGTGGAGTATTGCATCAACATATATAGGTCTCCAAGAATGGCGAGTGAAAAGAATTGCAGCTGTGTCTGCATTACAGACTATCAGATCTGTTTCTACCACCTTAATGATTTGCAGTTAGCTTTTTACCAGACTGAAAATCTCTTTGTGATGATTTCTATTTCATAACAATCACACATAATGCATACCCTCTTCTTGTGATAGTTATTGAAGGTCATGCATTGTTCTTAGAAATTGATTTGATACCAGAACACTTTAAATACCAATGATTACTGTAGTCAACTGAGAAGAAAAGTGTTCTTGCTGCGCTGTTGTTTGAGAAGGAGATTGAGAGTTTTGCTCACTTGTGGGTGGTCTGGATTGCGTTATTGCTCAAAAAGCGTTTGGTTGACTGGCCGCCAGGGGGCGCACGGATGAGGCTAACCTCCGTGTGAGCTCCATGCTCCCTGGTCCCATAAGTGGCTTGAGCCCCCACTTGTGGACCCCCCCTGGTATAACTTGGAGAATCTGCTGTGGAAACCGACCCCCCTCCAAACGACCACAAACACGGAAGAAATCGGAGCAGGGAAAGCCGAGAACTTCGCTGCGCAAGTTCCGTCCCCTGGCTGCGGCCTGGTTCGTATACTGCCTCCAAAAGTGAAAGCGGAATCGCGCCTGTGCACCTAGAGGAAAGCAGTACGCCGGCCAAGGAGGGGACAACTGCGATATCACCCTGCGCTGGGTGGGGAGGCCCCTGTCTGAAGGGCACACCACGAAGGAAGTGACGGCCTCTGGACGGCGCACCGCACCAGCGCCCCCATGTGAGGAGCATCCGGTGAAGGGTGCATCTTCGCTGAACGAATCGTTGTGGAGAGATCCCCACTGGACTTGGCCAATACCTACGGCGATCGACTCTCGTTGCCTGCTCCTCCTCGGGTGCTGGAGCTAGAGCGGTGCCCCGTTCGGGAGCGGGAGACTCCTGCGACCGCGACTGGCCCCCGCTCAGTGCGAGTGCCCCAGTCCTGGGGATCAGCGCCTTCTCCGCTGCCGAGTCCTGAAGTCGACCACCCGACTGGCCCTCCCCGCGCTGTGACTGGCCCTGTTATCTGGCGGGCGGCTGCAACACAACACATCTCCACCTGCAGCCTCGAGTCCGTGTGAGGCTCTCGGGCTGTGGAACTCCCAGCCCTGCGGTGACACAGCCTCTCTCACCCCATTAAGCCTCGCGCGTCCTCCATACCCTGTTGGCACGAATCCTGCAAAGACACTGTTACTCGCGCTGTGTGGCCGCATCGTTTGCGTTGAGCAGACAAATATAAGCCTCAGTGCAGGCTCTCTAGGTGACCCAAGAAGCATCACGCTCGCTTCTAGCTTCCACGGGCAACACAGATTACTGTACAAGGTGAAACACCAAGCCATCCCGAACCTCCTGTAATACGGACTGGGCTCCAGGCATCATTCGCGCAGCTCCTCTCATAACACCCCACACCCAGAAGAATTCCCCACGCGCCTCACATAGCCCCATCAAGTGAAAGCAAGGAGCAAACTGGTCTACTAAGTAAATAGCCCGTTGAGTCTCCCTGGGAGCCCAGCAGAATCTCCCACGCAGGGAGGTTGGGGAGAAACCTGTGACCCATAAAGAGGTATGGAGAACATTCAAGTACTTGTACGGTAGGCTCGAATGACCTGTTTCACTCAGAACGCGCCCCCGGAACCAATCTGAGACCCCCGACCTCACACGTGTTACCAAACACTTCTAAAGGTTGCCTGTAATTTTGGGGGGACAGCTTTTGGGGCATGAATGTGCGCTTAATTGAACTAAACTGCTGGAATCATCCTGAAAATATCTGAAAAGGTCACTAATAGGACTAGCTGCTGTTGAGTGACTCGCTAAGGCTATGGAAATGAGGTGTTGACATATCACTCTCCAGGAGCCACCCTGCAGATCAATTGTACCTGAACTTGCAAATCTGAATCAGCAACATTCGCTGGATTGTGGTTTCACCCGAGCATCTCCTCAGCCCCTCCAAGAGCTCCACGGAGGCCTGAATACTCGGGCTGCCTCGCTTCTATGAACCTACACTACTGCTCAGAGGGTAGGGCCCCCAACTCAGGGGCCTGTGCCTCTCTACCGCGAGAATTATTCTATGCACGCATGAAGCAGTCTTGCCAGATACGCATAAACTTCGCCTCCGTTAACCTCTGACCAGAAAACAACAATGCCGACAGATCTCACTGGAGCGGAGGCTGCTGCCACCAAGGGGGACATCGCTCTGAGATAAAGACTCTGGGTGCCAACTTGGGCGGTATGATTGACAGGATTACCCAGAGAATGGATGACTTTGAGGAAAGACTGGAGGGTGTTAAGAACAATCAGGCGTCCATTGACACCCTTGAAGCCCAAATGGATACGAGGTTACGCAACATTGAAAACAAGGAAGAGGAGATACGCCTGAAAATTGATGATTTGGAAAACAGGGAAAGAAGGAATAATCTCCGATTTTTCGGTATTCCGGAGTCCGAGGGAGAAACTGAAGACTCACTCAAGGCCACAATACACAACATCATAAAAATCTTAATGGCGGATGAAGAGATAGACGAGCCCAAAACCGAACGGATCCACAGGGCTGGGGGACCTCCTAATGGCCCGCGTTCCGTTCTCGCAAAATTCCATCGATATCACGATAGAAAAAGGATCCTGATGAAGGCCAGGTCCGGAGACTCACTCACATTGGGCAGTGCCCACATTACCATCTTCCAGGACCTGTCGTCACTCATGCTGGCATTAAGGCGCCTCTGCAGTCCCCTGACGAAATGGCTCAAGGAGGGGGGCACGAGATACAGGTGGGGATATCCCTTCTCCCTCACATTTGAACACGGTAGCATGAAATTTGTTCTGCAGTCCGAGGGGGAGATCAATGATTGTATTGCGGATATTCTGGGGACGGCACCAAGAGAAGGTGACAGAGGTGAGACTGACCGTGCCGGAATGCAACGGGAACTCCAAGGCCCTAGAAGAAAGAGAGTAAAATGATCAAGAAAATACAGACGCCTGATAATGGTAAAAGAAGACGGACCTCTCGAACTTGGGGAACCAACGGACTGAATTTCATGAATAAAGCCAAGCACTTATTGGCATGGACCGACGCGACAGCTGCAGAGACGGCAGTGCCCGGCAGCGGAAATCCTCCTTGAAGAAAGCGGGGAAACGAATATCCAAAGAAAACGCCAGAGGACACAAGTATCGTTATATTCTTGTTTCCTTTTTTGATGTTGTTGTTGAAATATATGAAGTTGGAGGGAAGGGGGCTCCAAGATATGTTATGATGATATGATGATATGCTTGAATGGGACTGTGAGGCAACGGCCCCACTGGTGGTCCGATACTGGACTCAACATTTCCATCATGGTCGAGTCGGACGCCGTCAAAATGCCAAAAATGGCAGACTTTCAGCTCCTGGATTCATTTGAACGCCAGGGATTTAGGAAGGGGGGACTAGAGGGGAAGGGAGAAGAGAAATTTGGGAACAGTAACAGCACCATCTGAACCAATCCGCAATATCAACTCCAGTGTGGAACTGAGACAATTGTCTGGGCGCCGGAAGTGAGTGACACCTCGAAAAGACCCAACGATGGCATCAAAGGATGAACTCAGAGTAGGAGAATCGTTGGGTCTATCAATGTGAAAGGCCTGAATTCCCCGACCAAGAGGTCATTGGTGCTTAGAGAGATTCGCAGATCCAATATTGATATACTCCCCCTGCAAGAGACTACGTTTGCCAAAGGGGAGAAACGGAGCATCCTGGGGAAGCGGGGAGGCCTGGAGTTCTGGGGTTCGGGACCGCTCAGGAAGGGAGGAGTCGGCATCCTACTCAGGAAGGGAATCCAATTTGAAGTGGAGAGTACATGGTCCGATGTGGCGGGTCGTACTCTCGTGATAACGGGAAAATAGCCAGAGTGAAAGTGACTATTGCCACTGTATACGCACCAAACACTGGACAGAATGCATTCCTCCAGAAAACGATCCCTAAAATAATGTTAGAGGCCACAGGTCATGTAATCCTAGGGGGAGACTTCAATCAGTGGGCTGACCCGGATATGGATTGGAAACCAAGTAACCCCGAAACAAGAAACCAAAATAAAGGGGGGGCGCACTGAACTCGCTGAGATAATGGACCCGTATGACATGAAGGATGTGTGGAGAATTATGCATCCTGACGCAACTGTATATACCTTTTACTCAAATCCCCATCACATGCTAACACGTATTGATTACATATACCTCACAAGCGACCTCACAACCAACGCCCAACACTCAGATATTATGCCGATAACCTGGTCAGATGACGACATGGTACTAGTAGATATCTCCTGGGCCGAACTACCTGTCATGGGAGGGAAGTGGAGGTGTAACGAGACCCTCTGGAAGGACCCGGTCTTCAAGATGGCTATGGAGACTGAAATTGATGAATATTTTAAAATGAATAACGACGGAGAGGTGTCCAAACAAATGGTCTGGGAAGCAGGGAAGGCCACATGGAGAGGTGTCTTAGTACAAGAAGGGTCCTCCAAGAAGAGGGAGCGGAAGATCATAGAGCAAAGGTTACGGGCTGAAATAGGGCAATTAGAAGAAGAAATGAGGAAGGTCCCTAGGGTAGACCCTGGAAAAATGAAAATAGCCCAGCAAAAAAGGGAAGAACTACGACTGCGTGAACACAATCAAGTCGTACGCAAATTGCAGTTCCTAAAACAGAAATTCCATGAGAAAGGAGATAAAGCAGACGCTTTATTGGCTGCCAGGCTCAGGGAACAAAGAGCAGAACGCAAGGTGAATGAAATAATTGAGGACCCCTCCCACTCTCCCCTTCTCCCCCGCACTATCCCTGAATCCTTCGCTAATTTCTATGAGAAGCTTTACACCTCCGAAATAACCCCTGGCCAACTGGACATAACCTTGTACCTATCATCAATCACTATGCCCACAATAACGAACACAGAAACTGGGTTACTTGACTCCCCAATCACTGAACTGGAGATATAGGACGCAATCAAAAGGCTAACACTGGGCAAATCCCCGGGGGAGGATGGCTACACCGCCGCTTTCTATAAAACATTTACTAGGCAATTAACACCTTTCCTAGCAGAGTTATTTAATGAAATGTTAGACACAGGTGTGGCCCCAGACTCCTTTAAAAGAGCATTGATAACAGTGATTCCCAAAGAGGGGAGGGACCCTAAAAATTGCAGATCATACCGTCCTATTTCCCTCCTTAACCTTGACGCTAAAATTTATGCCAGGGTACTGGCAGCCAGACTGGAGACGCCAGATCAAGTCGGGTTTATACTTGGGAGGCAGGGAGCTGACTCCATGCGCAAAACAGTACACCTTATCCATGTGTCTCACGATCTCCCCAATGATCTCGTTCTGTTGTCAATCAATGCAGAAAAGGCCTTTGATAGGGTGGAGTGGGAATTCCTGGGAGCAGTCCTGCAAAAGGTTGGAATAGGCCCCAAAGCTAGAAAGGGAATACAAGCGATATACACATCCCCCATGGCATCGATATTCGTAAACGGGGAATACTCGTGGTGGTTCGAACTGAAACGTGGGACTAGACAGGGATGCCCCCTTTCTGCAATTCTATTTGCACTCTCGTTAGAACCCCTGGCACAAAAGATGAGAGCCGACCCTGCGATAGAGGGGATTCGGCTAGGCCCGAAAGAATATAAAATAGCACTCTATGCGGATGACATTCTCCTCCACATAACCAACCCCTCTGAGTCCACCCCCCATGCCTTTAGACTAATGGATGAATATGGCCAATTTTCAGGTTTCAAAGTAAATAAGACCAAGTCCATCCTGTTCCCCCTTCAAGGAACTGTAGAAGAGAATGACGCCAAGTTTCTCCCACTAGGCCTTAAGCTGGAGCACCTCACGCTCCAATATCTGGGCATACGGATTACCAAAACCCTAAACTACCTATTTGAAGCCAACTTCCCTCCACTTCTCCAGAGATTCGCAGCTGACCTTAAAAAATGGAACAAACTCTCGATCTCCTGGCTCGGCCGAATCAACACGGTCAAGATGGTATGCCTTCCCCGCTTCCTGTACCCCTTCCAAATGCTGCTGATTGAGATACCAAAAGGGTTCTTTACTGAAGCTAAAAAGATCATGATGAGATTCATATGGCAGGGGAAGAAACCAAGAATTCCATATATTACACTGACGCTCCCCAAGGATAAGGAGGGGTTGGACTCCCCGACTTGAGAACTTATTACAAAGCTGCTCAGTTGCGCGTCTTAATCCCATACCTCAGAGACCATCAAAACCTCCAATGGGTCCAAATGGACAACTACTACCTGTACCCGGCCACAGTATCAGAATGGCTATGGACCCCTCACAAAAGGGTACTATGGAAAATCAAAGGTCACCCCATACTAAGCACCATATGGAATATATGGCGTGCAGGCAAAGAAATGCGTAATATCACCACCTGGCCATCCCCGCCCAGTCACTTATGGTCGCCCGGCATAACCAACCATATACCCGACGTGGGCAGATACCATTCATGGTATGAGGCAGGCTTGGAGAGAGTGGGACAGCTTCAGAAGAAAGATTCATTCATCACTCTACCAGAATTGACTGAGGCATTGGGCATAGGCTTCCTATCCACATTCCAGTATATCCAACTGAAAGGGGTCCTAACGAAAGCAGAATGAAAAGACAAATTGAACAGAGACTTGACCCCTTTCGAGAAGATTTTGGACTCTAAAGCAGAAATGAAAGGTCTCATATCAGTAATGTATCAGGAATTAATAACTTCGGGAGACGGATCCACGGAATCCCTGAGGTCAAAGTGGGAGAAAGACTTTGGGGAAGAAATACAACCCGAACAATGGGATATAATGTGTAGAGTGGCCTCCAAAACATCAATATCCAGTCAATACAAGCTTCATGCCATCAAACTCCTGCATAGATGGCAATATGACCCCCTCAGGCTATCCAAAATGTCCCAAACAATGAGGCCAGCATGCTGGAGGAAGTGTGGTCAGACTGCCAATTATTGTCATATGTGGTGGGGCTGCCCGCGCATTAAAGTGTTCTGGAGCGAAGTCCTAGGGTGGATCAAGGAAATAGAAGGCATCCAAAGAGACGCTGACCCCTACTTATACTTTTTGGCTTGGAAAGGGATGACGACGACTGGACCAGAGTGAAGGGCTTGACCCCCCACCTGTTACTAGCGGCAAGGGCGCTTCTGGTGATCAAATGGAAATCCGCAGTGGTGCCCGGAAAGAACTAATGGATCGCCTTAGTCACAAATATTTACTTAATGGAAACCATAACTGATTCCCTACACGGCAAGGCCGCTCAATGTGAAGTCCTATGGATGGACTTTAAAAATAAACACTTAACAATGGATCACGATTCCCAATCGGAGGACCCTGAAGAGCCCTGATAGAAATGCGGAATCCAGTCAACAACAGCCGAAGAGTTCCTGAAATGAGTGCTCACCGCGCGCCCAGACAGCAGAGATATGACTATTGTACTTTCGATGTTCCCACGTTGCAATAACGAACACTGGATGTGTGCTAGAACAAGGAAGGGAGGGGAGAGGGGGAGGGTTAAGTTCTTTAGTTACGGTAAAGACACCTCAAATTGTGAACTGGGACAAATGTTCCGAACCTCGTTATGGTATAATGTGCCTTGTCATTGATATGCAACCGACGGTTACTAATAGTGTATCGTATGATGTGTACTTTATCTTTCTGTTTCTGTTACTTTGCTGTTTGTGTTAAAACTAATAAAACCAAATTTAAAAAAATAAAAATAAAAAAAGTGTTTAGTTAAGACCAATTCACCAACTGCATATCCAACATCTAGGAGCAATTTAAGGAACTCTGTCCTTGGACACTTGAGTGCATGCCTGGAACAAAGCAAGCAGAACATTTGAGAAGTAGAGGAACATCAGTGGTGGAATTCAAACCAGGAAAGGAAATCAAAGAGTTCCATCAATAAGAGGTAAGTGCAAACATTACTACTGAATACACTTATATACCAGTTCAATAGTATGCCACCCAATGGCAGCAAAGCTGTCACTTTAAGGCAAAGCTAAAGAAAGCATGCTGGGAAAAACAAACATGAAACTACTTTATGAAACCATAGGGCAACATCTCAGAACCGCCATGCAAGCCTCTAGGCATAAGGCTGATCCAAGTGGGAAGGTGGTTGGCAAGGGGAGGATCGTCCATTATGGGTGATGGAGCACTGATCTACAGTATCACTGCCAATTCTGGATAAGCCATTCCAAGCCAGTCCAGTGAAAACCCAGAGAGCTCCCTCAGCTGTTTGCTGCAGCTGAAAAAGCGCTCCTGGGCTGGCTTTAACTGTCAAAGGGGAACACCTGTTTGCATACCCAATGCACCATGCAAGGCCGGCAGTGTTTTAGTTTCCTCAGGCTTGCATGGCCACTTGGGGATGAAGGCTGGGGAACTGCACATCTGATTGTGGCTAGGGGGGGCTCCCGTCCCTCCCCACACATTCAGATGTCCTAGGGCATTGAGGACAGAGCACTCCGGCTTCTCTGCACATGTGCAGCAACAAGGAAGTGGTGTGTGCTTCCTGGTTGCTGTTCTTGTGCATGGGACCTGGAGGGCCTTTATCATTTGAGGCAACGAGGAGCGAAATCCGGACCGGGTCGAAGGTAAGAAAAGAACTTTGTATTTTTTATTTTATTTTTTGGGTATTTATAATGCTCCTATACACAAGTGTTTCAAGGTGCAACAAGACAGGAGTGGGGATGCAAAAAAACAGGGAAGGAGAAAAAGAAAAAACGGTCCTACTAGACCTTGTGACAGTTGGTTTGTGCAAGTGCAGTAACAAGAATTGCGGGGGTTAGGGGGAGCAGGGAAGTGCCAGTCAGGGTGGAAGGGCCCGTCGGTTAACAAGTGCCAGGGGAGGCCGGGTGGACAGAGCCAGGGGAATGCAGAGAGTGCAGGGGAAGGAGGTTCATATGCAAAGTGTGAGGGACAGGGCCTGAAGGGCTCAGAGGGTGCAGGTGCAGCAAGGATAGTGCAGGGGGAGGGGCCCAAAGGACAAGTGCAGGTTGGGGGGGTCAGGGGAGACCAAGTGCTGGGGTAGACTGGTCAAGAAGGGCCTGGTGCCCTGTAAGAATCTGAAGGAACCAGGCAGCCACTCAAGAGTCAGATGGGGACATAAGCAGGGGAGGAGGTGAGGGAAGGAGGAAGAAACAAGGAGGGTCTTGAGAAGCTACAGGAACTTCACAGGAGATTCGGCTCAAATCTGAGAGGGGCAGGGATGCCATTCCAGAGGGAGGCACCTGCGGAGGCGACAAATCTACCCCACCACTCTCTGCTTGGAAAAGCATCTTAGCTGCAGAGAGTTGGAGCTAGAAGACCAAGGGCTCTAGCAGAGAGGTATTTAGGGAAAGGGATTTTGATGTAGTGGGGTCCCAGGCCCAAGAAAGCCTTGTGGATGATGCTGAGGGTCTTGAACTTGATCCTTGCAGCAACCAGGAGCCAGTGGAGAGATTTTAGGGCTGGAGAGATACGGTCCCTGGGCTTGAGGCCAAGGATAAGTTGTGCAGTCCTATTCTGGATTAGTAAAAGGGGGCGAAGGGAGGAGTTAGGAAGGTTGAGGAAGAGGCTGCTGCAGTTGTCCAGTCTGGAGAGGACCAGAGCTCTGGAGACATTGAGTTTCTAGAGGAAGGTGAGGAACGGAAGAATGCTTTATCGGCAAGGTCCATGATGTGAGGAGAGAGAGGAGTCAAAGATGACACCAAGGTGAGGGCCCCGTGGAGGACAGCCAGAGTGTAGGAGGGAAGGAGGGAGCTGGGGTCTCAATGAAAACGATCTCAGTCTTACTGGCATTAAGGCAGAGATCTTTAGCAGCGCACCATGCCTGAATAGCAGACAGACAGTCAGGAATGAGAAAGGAGGATGAGGAGGCAGAGAAGGGAAGCTTGAAGGAGAGCTGTTTGATGTCCGCATAACACTGGAAGTTAGGAGTGAAGGCAGAGATCAAATGGCCTAGAGGTGCAAGGTAGAAGTTGAAAAGCCAAGACAAGAGGATAGAGCCCTGAGTGACACCACATCTGGAGAGTGAGATAGAGGAAAGGGGCCAAGTTGAACCTGGGAAGTTCAGTCAGAAAGGAAGGAGGTCAACCAGTCCAGAGCCACATTCTTGATGCCAAGGATATAACAGAGCCGATTTATAAGGGTGGCATGATTGACTATATCAAAGGCAGAGGAAAGATCAAGAAAGATGAGAATGGAAGGATAGTTGGAATTGAGACTAGAGAGCATGCCTTCACAGGTATTTAGGAGAGTAGTTTCTGTGCCTCTGGCAGCTCTGAAGCTAGACCGGTGGTTGTGGAGTCAGCCAACAGATTCAGTGTGGTTGATAAGCTGGGAGATAGCCACCTTCTCCAAGTGATTCCCCAGGAAGGGGGTAATGGATATAGGGCGGTAGTTAGCCTGACAGGAGGGGTCGGCAGAAGGGTTTTTAAGGAGAGGGTGTACAAGAGAGTGCTTGAGGAGTAACGGGAAGGATCCAGTGGCAAAGGAGTGATTGCAGAAATCAGCCAAGTCTCGAGCAAGGGAGACAATGTTGTCCTTGATAGTTCTTGAGGAGCAGGGGAGCACCTGTTTGGATGAAACTTTCATGGAGCGGAATTGTCTAGAGACCTTGTCAGGTAATAAGGGAGAGAAAGAGGAGAGTAGGAGGGGAGGGTGAAGGGGGCCAAGGGAGGCCTGAGAGTTTATGAGGGAGAAGAGAGTGGTGTAGAGAGAGTGAAGACAGGATGCCCTGAGTTTTAGTAATGAAGTAAGAGGTCAGTGCAGTGGGCCAGGAAAGTCAAAGGAGAAATTGAGTCTGCAATTGGGAGTTCCATGCAGATTTTGAAAAGTTCACACGTGTTGTTGGTGGCCCCACAGATGCGGGCTTGGACTTAGGCCCTCTTCTTCGAGCAGATGGAAAGTCTGTATTGCCTTTGGAGTAGGCTGCAGGGAAGTCTGTCAGAGGATGTGCTCAAAGCCTGCCACTCCTGCTCAGCAGCTCTGCACTTACGTTTCAGAGAGGCCAGGTCGGAGTCATACCAGGTGTTGTGCTTGGAGGCAGGCTTCATGCAAATCCTCATGACCGGGGCAAGAATGTCCACAGTTTTGGAGATGCAGAGTTGAAGGTTAGTAAGGGCTATGTAAGAGTGAGAGTCAGTGGCAGGAGTGGGAGAGGGAATCAAGGTGGTGGTAAAAGCAGCAACTGACGCTCGATTCATAGGTCAAATGATAGAGAAGGAGAATGGCAGTGCTGGGGGGGCTTAGTTGCGGGACCCATGAGGTCCAGGTGAGGGAACCGGTGGGAAGAATAGAGAGAGAAAGAGAGTCACAGAGATTGTGAAAGAGTACAGAAGCCGCATCAGGGGAGTCAAGGTGAATATTGAAGTCTCAGAGGAGGAGAAGCTTGGAGGTGGATGCCAGAGAGAAGAGGTGAGGTCACACCACTCTGAGAGGAAGAGGGAGACTGGGGGGACGAGAGTGCCAAACTCGTGACAGAGCTGGCCGTGAAACATGTCTCGTGAGAGAGAGGGTGTCAAGGTCTTCAAGAGCGTGGCAGATATCAGAGGAGTTTTTGACGGCAGACTGAGAGTTGAGAGTGGCTAAGTGGAGCTGGTTGCCTCTTTTTAAGGTCTCCCAAGGTACAGGAATGTGGTACACCCTTTGGTGGTGGCAGAGGGGCAAGATGGGTGACAGAAGGAGGGGAAGCAGGAGAAGGGAGAAAGTTGATGAGAGATGGAATTTGTCTATCAAGAAGGAAGAGGTTGGGCTGAGAGCCCTAGACCATGGCAGTGCATTCTGGCAGGCATTAATGACGGCCCTAGAAGAAGGGGAGAATGTCAGGTGTACTTCCCAAAGGGTGCCACCATTAACAGGAGAGGAAGAGAAAGGAGAGAGCGCTGAGACCATATGGGGAATCCAAAGGTCCGTAAAGGGAACGACAAAGAGGATGCTGGTGACAGTCTGCCTGGAAGAAACCTTTACATAGGTGTCAGTGATGGGCAGTCCTGGATTGGAGACCCAGAGATCCTTCTTGAACTTTTTCCTTCCAGACTTCGAAAGAGAGATAGGATAGGTGATAGCATAGCGATTAAAGAAGATAGGAGAGATTGAAAACACCATGGAGGGAGAACATGCAGTGAAGGAGGGGGTAGAGGGAGAGAAGGGGAACTGCAGTGCAACATGCCAAACTTCAATACACAGCAATGAAACAATCTTGATAAACCCCCACTGGCTAACTATGACAGTTCACCTAATGCAGATATGGATAACATACATCTGTGACATGCAACAATCAGCAAACTTAGCTAATGGGAGTAATAAGACAGGGGGACCAGTTAAATAGGAAACAGTAATGGCTGTTCCCCTGCCCACACCTTTCCTACCTTGTATGTCACTGCTGGTTGACAGGTGCACTGCATGCCTCCATGGCAAACACAGGTAAACAGAGGTAAACACAACCTGGAGCTGCTACTACAGGAGCTGCTCTTTTCCTTGCGGCCCTTAGCCGAGGGGGCTGCACAGGCAGAGGGGCTGCCCTAGTGCAAATTGCAATAAGGGAATAAGGACCAATGAGGGGTGGAGGGAGGGCTGGGAGGTGAGCAGGAGGTTCAGGAAGGAAATGGGCTGAGAAAGGTGCAGAGCATGCCTTCTAAACTGGATTCAGTGGCTCAAACAATTCAGTGGCCAAACAATATACAAAATGCAGTACAGGCGGTGCTCGATGTTAAAAGCTTACCCACAAGCTGATGCTTGGAAATTAGCTTGTGGAAGGCACTGAGAGGGTTAGGCACTCGTTGCATCGAGGCAGAAGGACTAGCAGCTAATCAGGAGTGGAGGGAGGGCTGAGAGGCGGGCGGGAGGTTCAGGAAGGAAAGGAAGAGAATGGGCTGTAAAAGGTGCCAAGCATGACTTCTAAACTGGATTCAGTGGCCCAAACAACATACAAAATGAATTAATGTATGTATGTTGTTATGCATGTATGTATGCATGTATGAAGGAGCAAATGCATGATGATGGGTGGCTGTGGGCGTGTGCAAATTAGGGAGTGTTTGATCTATGGGTGCACATGTGAATACTGTGTGAATGAGTGAGTTCATATTTGTAGGCATGTGTTTGTGCAGGGCCCGTGCAGTGATTTTGGTGGGGGCAAGGGAAGTGTGGGCAGAATAGATATTAATACGGCATATAATCTTTTTACCGAGCATCTATGACAAAGCAAGCATGATAAGTGTTATTATCTTTAGCTATATTTTCTTACTATGACAGAGCATATTTTACTGGTTATCTATAATAAAGCAAGCATGACACGTGTTATTAAGTGACTAGACTGGCCATTTGGTGCAGCCAGTCCAGCTATCATTTCTGACTGTGGCATGGCATTTTTTACTGTGCATCTATGATAAAGCAAGCATAATAAGTGTTATCATGTGGCTAGACTGGCATTTTGGAGCTGGCAGTCTAGCTTTAATTCCTTACTGTGACATGGCATTTTTTACTGGCCATAATAAAGCAGGCAGGATAAGTGTTACTACATGGCTAGACTGGTATATTTTGGTGCAGCCAGTCTAGCTATAATTTCTATTTAAGGCATGTCATTTTCTACTAACATATATTGGCAGAGCTCGCTTGTACATGCTCTCTTATAGTATCATTACTTGCATTATGCACAAAGCAAACATGAGCATGTTCTTGTTTTAGAATACTGGCAGGCAGCATGGAAATGTATGGGCACAGCAAATATGAAAATGTTTTTATATTGGCATATATTGTGGCAACAGGCATTAACAAATGCATTGGGAAATGCTCCTGTGCAATGTTGATTACTTGCATTTATTCAACTTTTTTACCCATCTTTTCACACAAAAAATGTACTCTATAATGTACAATTTTAACCCGTTATTCAAAACATTTTCTCAGATGGGAGGGAATCCTATGGATCCCCCCTTCACTCCCCTGAAATGGTTGGGCTCCAGTGCTATGCTCAGTCGCTCTTGCATATGTGCGGGAAATATGTACACCCTTCCAATAGAAACAGACACCAGCCACCACTATGGTTGGCTCTAATTCCGTGAGGCGAGGGGCCCTCACTGTATCCACATTTCAAGAGAAGAAATATTAAATGATTTGATGTGCTGGATCGGATGCACTTAAAGTGATGGATCAGCTGTACTTTTCTACACTGGTGATGATGATCATGGTGAAAGAGTGCTACACCAGTGGCAGCTGTTGAGCAAGTATGCATTTCTGTTAAAACACAACCTATCATAACACTTCTTGTTATTGATTTCCTAATATCTCACCCCTATCATGCTTGGCTAAGCCCAAGGATATATGGCATCATTCTCTTTATCATTCTCTCTGGCATAATAGTCCTCAATCGCCCGCAGGCACACGGTCTCCGTGGAGGCTTCTCAACTACAGACTCACAAGATCAAACAGCTTCTACAAATACCTGCACTGCAACATACCGGCTTTCAAACAATTGCATCATTCAAGGTATGTATGTTGCCAGGTACTGTTTACTTCTAATTAGTAAACATTTTCTTTAAATTATCTTGGATACTCATTAAATATTATCAGCTACTTGGAACCAATGGATAATTAGGAGTTTAATGAAGTGTGTAGCAGATTGCTCAGGTCAAACGCTTGTTTCACTGCTGGGACTCTCTTTTACTTTGTACTCATGCTTCAGCGAAGCTACTCTACAAAGTCACTTTGGCAATAAAGAAGTATTTAATGAGATTAATGAATTTCTATCACTCCCTCACAGGGATTAGGCTTGTTAAATCCTGGTGACAACAGAGCAACAGATTCTTACTGCTAAATGTTTAGGGATGGCACTGCTTGCGTTGCTGTGGCAGCCATTGTAAGGCAGACTGCTCTGGGCATATCTGCCTTGCACTCCCTGGCAGGAGTTGTAACTTTGGTAGTGAGAAACTGGGCTTTCATTTCATCTCACAAACTGAAATGCAACTAATAGCAGATTGTTTGTCCTGGTGTTGTTTCCCTTCGATTATTTTTATTTAAATATGTTTTTGTGACTTTCAAACTATGTCTTCCACGTCCTTATTAAACATATAACAGTTTATGTCATTGTAAATGTTCGGTTAGATGAAACGATGATAATTGTTAATGTCCAATAAAATAAAATAAATTGAGGTGTGTGCATTGAACGGTTTGTAGAAAGAGAAAGAGTCAGAGGTCCCCGGTTAGTTTTAGATGTGCAGCGTTTGTATCTTGTTTTCTGTTGTATTGCATTTTTGTGCTACTTTTTCCTCTTGGCGACGGTTGTTTTTTTAATGATTGTAATGCGAATCTGACTTTTCTTTGTTTTTCCTGTTTTTAGTTGTTTGCGAAATGTTGCAAATGTTTTGTGGTTGGATTGGCAAGATCCATGGCAACCACTGCAATTTTGAGGTTTGCACTGCTATGCTGCATGCTTTTGATAACTTAAGTTTCCCGGCATATCTACAGCATGATGTTCATCTTGTTCTGCCCTGAAGGTTGTGAAAACTGGATTTTGAAGCTCTGTGACATTTTGAACATGGTTGTATGTACCATCTGCATCCATTCATGGACTATGCATCCTCGTGCCAGCAAGCAGATTTTCTTCAATCGGAAAAGGCCTTAAGGGGCTCATTACGAGTTGGGCGGTATTCCACAGCAATCCACTGAAAAACCTCCCAACCGAATGACCGTTACTGCCACTTGATCCAGCGGATATACAAGTGGCGGTGGCAAAGCTAATCCCCATTTTTCTAGAGTCCATTGGACTTTATGGGGCATTTTTGATGGAATTACCGCCAGCGGAATTATCGCTGCAGTAATTCCACTGATTTTGCCGATTTTCGGCAGAAATTGGGAAATTTACCTCCAGTATGATGCTCGAGGTAAATTGCCCACTGCAGGGTCATACTCGTAGTATGGCGGAGTGGGGAAAGTGGCAGTAATTCCATTACCCTCAATCTTTTCCTTCACCGATATACTCATCTTTTCTTTCTTCTAAATGTTATTGATTTTTACATGTTCAAGGCAAATACATCCCTTACAGGACATCTGAAATCATTCACAAGGGCATACCAAACAGTGGGCAGAGGGGGTGGTGGAAAGAGGCTGGGGGGGGGAGAAATGATGGGCCAATATTTTCTCAATTCTGCTCTGTTGTGTCGATTACAAATACAGATGATTAGACATGTCCCAGACCAGTGCATAGTCATCAGAAGATTCCTTCGCGACGAAGGTGACCTTTTCCTTTGCCGAGAGAGAAATCATCCCCTGTATCCAGCCTTCGCATTGTGGTGTACCGCCGGTCCTCCATTATTCACTAAACATTAACATGGGTTTCAGTGCAGGCTCCTTGATTGCATTCTGCTATGCAAGAGTCACCCCATGATTCTGTGTCTTGTCATCCTTCAGTAGTATTCTATGGGTGTTCATGGTGCTACAGCAGGACGGAAATTGGCAAATGTTGCAATACCTGCTTCTATGTTTGCAGAATTGTGTAGTAATTTGACAAATGCTACTGTTTTACGATTCTTCACAACAGGGAACCGTGTTTACTCCTCGAAGCTGAGGCTTCCGACTAACGCTGATCCTGCCTGTACAAACCAGTGTAGACATTAGCACCCTGGGGCTTCCGAGCAGCCAATGAGGCTGCTTGGAACGTGTACTGCACTCCCTGGTACGAGCCTGCAGTTCCGAGCAGCATGGGTGCTGTTTAGCCGTTGCCCCTCACTGTCTCTGTCCCGCTTGGCCTCGGTCACTGCTTGGACTCCTTTTAGCCCCTGTAAATGCTCCTTCTATTTTATTTTTTGGAAACACGAAATATACCTGAACCTTCACTCACTTCACTTTGCTGGGCTGTACTGGAGAGGTCAGTTTTCCTTTTTAATGAGATCAGGGACATCAACATTGAAAACGGACTTCACCAGCTCAGAGTGACTGAGAGAAGGATCAGGAAAGCTCTGAGTGTTTTCTCTTCAAAAATAGCCTTTAGTATCCACGGGTGAATAAAGAAGGTGCTAAGGGTGCTATTAACCCCCAAGGTAGGCTGGCCGTGCCAGGATCAGCACTGCCACCTGCATTGGGAATCCCCGCTTCACTTGGCCCTTTAACTATGGGGGTGGCCTGTTACCAACCAGGTCAGCCTTCCCTGGCAGGTATTATCACCTCATTACACACAGCAGCACGCACATCCAGGCATTTAAATGCAAACACTTTTACACGAACATTTGGTTGTCTTAAAAATATCTCTCGATTTTTGCATGACTCTGGTGCAGACTGCTTGTACACACCAGAAAGGTGTATGTTCTGCTACTGTGATGTGTTCTGTGCCACAGAATCCGACACCTAGGAGACACACCTCTTGTCTTGCAGGTTATGATAACGACCAGGAATAACGCAAGTGGGGTGTGCACCTGTACCTGAAGCTGCAGTCCTAATAAAAACCAACGAGGGGAGAACATTTCAGAAAGGTGTTAGTTCAAACATTATTTACTTCAACTAGTGTGCAAATGAAAGTGTTTCTAAATGAAAACATACACATAATAGTTTTTATCTGCTTGCTTGAAGCATCAATAAAATATGAGGACATTGCAAATGTATAACTGTCATCTCATACTTCAAAAATACAACTTTAATGTCATACACGTATTTGCGAATGGTAATAAAAATAAAGTTTAAAACATCTTCAAATGTGTAAATTGTCAGGAGAGTGTTACACCTCTCTTGAGAAAATATCACAACAGTTTAAACACAAACAACTTTAAATTATCATTAACATAGGTGCTATGAAGACTCCAATGTTAACTCCCACTGCTTAGTTACAAACTGCAGAGAATCTTTTCATTTTTTCTCACACTGGAAAAAACTGGTTGTATGTTTCTCTGGGACTCCTCCACCAGTGTTGTTTAAAGAATAGGTTCATTATTTGGTTACTTTCCTTGGTCGGTATTATGGCCCTTTCCTGTGTTGGTTAGCCTGTGTACCTCAGATGTTCCCCCAGCATGCCCCTTTCTGGAGACAGTGTATCTGATACCTTTACAGTTCACAATTTCTATCAGTTGACACAGCCACTCAGAATTGTTTACGATGCAGACTTTGCCTTCGTCAAATTCAGCGAGGTTTACATTCTCAGCTTGGGCACAATCCACTGTTACTGCTACTTACCTATTTGCAAATTCGCATAAAAAATATTTCCTTGATTATGTTTTCCCTTCTCTGTCCTTTGGTTTGTCAACAGAATAATTAGCAGGGTTCTACCCCGTTTCAACACTGGTTGTCCAGTTTTTCTGCATGGGAAGGATAGCTGAACAAGTTGAGTGTTCTGAGATGGGTGCCAGCCTGCCTGACAGGGCAGCTCAGTCCTATGTCCCACATGGGTCATGAATTGACTGCTATTAATTTGGGTAGCACGCTCTACCTTAGAATGGTCAGAAGTAGGTGAGTTAGACATGAAGTGCAATAAATATTGTAAAGGAAAATGCATTGTAAGATCATTTGCTTACAGTAAACTGAGAACAGAAAATGTTTTTTTAGAGCAAAGGAGACATTGTTCAAAACCGTGTTTTGTGGGATTTCGTCTCTTACTGGGTTACTTAATTGAAAGGGTGCACCTGCATGGTACAAATAACTGTGTGTGCACCTGAGAGGCAAAATGCAACTATTTCTTAGGCCCTTTTGAAATTGATGGATTTTAGAGTCTGGGTTGTCGATGCTAAGAACATGCAGAGAACTATACCTATGGAACCTGGAACTTTGCAACACCCAAAAGAATTTGGCAGGCCCCTCAACATTTCTTGGAGTTTTAGAACATATAATAACAATTCCAGGATCTAATCAAAGTGCCATGTTCCTAATATTGTTGGCAGAAGGTGCATTTGTACATTCTAAGAGAAAATAACTTTGAGTAACACTGCATTTCTATTTAACTTGCAATGAAAAATGTCAAGTCCTTGGATTCAGCTTGGAGCAATCAGCCACAATTCCAGGAATTTCCATCACAAGACAGATCACGGGTTGTTTTAGCCACCATAAGAATTCCCCCGATTCATTGTGTTCAAACTGTTTTTTCCAGGACCTGCTCACAAAATATTGTTTACCTCATATCAAAGCCAGATTTTGAGCTTCATGTGTCAGTAAAATGGAAAATAGCTGATTTCCAATGCAACAACAGTGAATTCAGCATTTATTAAACAATTCTTGTCAAGTTGAAAGATTTCACATGTTAAATTTGAACCTACTAATATACAAAAATTATCATTTTTATTATAGAATACCATAGAAACATGAGACAAATTGCAATTTGTAGGTACAGATATATCCTATACCCAATATAAAATGTGCTTGGTGTATAATAATAAAAAAGAGGAAAAATTAGGAAAATATTTTATCTCTGTAAATATACATCACACAGGGACATGTAGTATCCTGAATCGTGCGTCTCAAACTCTAGATTAGAATGATCTTAATTGTATTAAACGTGTGCATTTACTTACAAAATTATATTATGTAACAGAAAGGGCTCTCCCTAAGATTAGGAGTTCCAACTCCCTTCCAAATCATGAAACTGTTGGACAGCCACACCTTGGTCACAAAATGAGTGGAGGAGTGTGAATTATAAAATAGCTTGCACACAGACAGATAAAGGGTGATTACAAAAATGTGGAAAACAATACTGAAGAATATTTCTGGATCCCATTGGAAGGAGATTGCTGAGGACAACTGAGACTAATTGGAGACTGGTTTCCAGGAAGGCTGGAGAAGGAAGCCATTTCAAAACCAGATGAGCTGGCCATATATTTGAGATTGGTTTCCAGACAGGCAGCAGGAAAGGGACCTTGCTGGTCCAAAAACCTCCAGGCAGAGGGACTCAGATGATTCCCCCAAAGTGAGAAGCCACCTTCAAATGTAAGTAAAAGCACCAGTACAACTCCATATTGTCCTTGGAGTGCTGTTCACTGTAAACTCCTGGGAATAAAAAGGCTGGGAGCAAAAGGGGGATACTAATTGAAAAAGACACTGGTGCAGTTTAATTAAAAGATGCACTGTGTTCTCTGAAACTGAACGCAAACGAGATTTCATTTACAAGAAGACCAATGCTTTTTTGTATTGAGAGGTGCAGTGTAAAACTGACAGCATTGTTGTACAACCTAAATGCAGATAGTTTTTGTAGAATTATACCAAACTAAAATAGAATCTGTGGCTCATGCCGACGCAGAATCACACGGACCATCGTCTCGTCATAATACACTATTGCCTGATAGAGTATCATTTAAAATTGCCACCAGTGGGCACCTAGTCAGTAAAAAGATGCTTGGGCAAATGAAAGCAGATCAGAGAATCCATTCTCTTCACATAAGTCTTGAAACGCACCAGTAGGCTTACAGGTGATGTGAAAGTGCAAGCACAAAGTCAAATCATGCTGTTTTTGCTTTGTGCTAAAAAGTCAAATCTTGCTGTTTTTGCTTTGTGCTAAAAAGTCAAATCTGGCTGTTTTTGATTTGTGCTAAAAAGTCAAATCTTTCTGCCCATTGCGAAATTCTCTGTATTTTGCTTGTATACTGTTTCTTCTCTGTAACTTGCCAGCCCAGTGACCTCACCACTCTCTTTTGTCCCACACCTACCTGCCTTAGCCCCCGCCAGTATCTCCTTCCTCTCCCCGCTTCCACCCCAATGGCACTTTCTGTTTCTCCTATCTTTTCCAACTGCTTCTCCATTGTCTATCCTTCCCGTCTCACTAAGTCTAAGTCATTAATGGTGGCACTCGCTGGGAAGTTCTCATGGCTTCCTTTGACTCCTCTAAAGTCATCATTAATGCCTACCTAAATAGCACTGTCATAGTCCAAGGCCCTCAGGCCAACCTCCTCCTCTTTCTGGCTTATTTCTGGCTTAGTTGGTCTGCCTGTTTTTCATAGTCTCTATAGACTATGAAAAACAGGCAGACCAACTAAGCCAGAAATTGAGAAATAGGGGATATCCGAGAAGGATTATAAAACAAGCAAGAAAAAGAGCAAGGAACATCCCAAGGGATGTGACTCTAGAACAACACACTAAAGAAAAAAGCCCCTTGGACAATAACATCACAGCTGTCTTCACTTATTCCCCTTTAACCAACAAAATAAGAAAAGAAGTGTTAAAACTCTGGCCGATCCTAAATGTTGGTGAATCCCAACTCCAAACCCCAAGGTTTGCAATCAAGAGAGGGAAAAACTGCAAAGATTCACTAATGCATACCTACAAGGAACCTGCTACTCCTTTGCAGATAACACTAAGGAACCAAGAGAAACCAAGAGGCCATGGTCCCTCCCTGTGGCACATGTAGTTCCTGTGCAAGCACTATCAGAACAAAGGAAATTGACATCGGTCTGAGATGCCCCTGGACACAAAAGGATCTGACCAATTGTAACACGAAGAATGTCATCTATATCATAACCTGCCCATGCAACCTGCACTATATAGGGATGACAACACGACCCATCAGGACCAGGCTGGCTGAACATCGTTCATGCATTCGGACCAAAAAACTAACAGCACCAATGGTGGAACATTTTGCCAACAAAAAACATGCTCCAGATAACTTCACCTGGTCTATCATTGAGAGAGTAAACATTCCATCGAGAGGAGGGAACCTCCACGATCTACTGTATCGCCGCGAGCAGCAATGGATATTTAGATTAAAAACAGATGCCAGGGGTCTAAACAAACCAACATCCTGGCAAACTCTTGCAACACTATGAAGAGTAAACAATGTGGGGGCATTTGATTGATTATGACATCAAGATGACAACAGATAGGAGATATGTGATCCAGATGATATCCCATTACCTGTACCCTCACATGTCTATGTAAAAAGGGCATTACGTTGTCAACCTCCAGCACTAACTACTAGAGAATGTTGGCAAATTTAAATTCTAAAATGTCCCGAATAAGCATAAGCTCACATGTTTACTCAGATACTCCTATGTCTATTGTAAGTGCTCTCGCTATGAGTTGACCAAGTACCATGTTTCAAATTTGTTATATGTCCAACTAACCATGGGGGCATACAGGGTTATACTCCCCCAAACATTTTTGACATAACAGTATTTTGGACTGTGGCTAGATCGACATCCATTTATCTACTCAAATGGATGCCTTCTGTGTGGCCGGGGCTTTTACAATAACATGCACTTTATCGCAGGTCTTTTAAAGAAAATACCTGCCCTCAAGGGAAACCTAATAAAGTCAATGTCGCTTTTTTTTTAGGACAGTCTTTTATGACAACACAACAGAAGTATTATAAAACCTTTTGTTTTTTAAGGAACTATTATAAATAAAATTGCCCAAATCCCAATGTGAAAACACAATAACCAAGGGAAGGTTTGGGTACTTGACCACACTTATGGTCCAGTACGTGGATACCCCTTGGTCTTACTGAGACATGGTTCATGGCCAGCTCTGTCACGAGCTTTGAAACTCTCCTCCCTGATGGCTACAAGATCCTCTAAGCACCCAGATCCTCCCGGTCCGGTGGGGGGGTAGCCCTGATCTTTCCTGAGTGGATTCCTGCCTCTATCATTCCCACTCAGACCTACTCCTCTTTTGAATGCCTTGTCTGTAGGCTTTCTCTCTCACCTACCCATTCTCTTACTGTGGTTACCATCTACCGGCCTCCTGGTCAAATCACCTCATTTCTCTCTGAGTGGGCAGACCTCTCCTCCTCCCTCCTGGCCTCTACCACTCAAGTCCTCCTCCTCGGTGACCTCAATATACAATTAGACTTTCCTTGCTCCTCCTCTGTACTCTTCGGGGACCTCTGCGACTCCCTCTCCCTGTCCATCCTCCCCTCTGGCCCGACTCACTCTGGAGGGCACACACTCGATGTCTTGATCTCCACTGACCTCCCCTCTCCATCCCTCTGACCACTCCTCTCTCCTGGAGCGATCACTCCCTCCTCTCATCTCTCCCTCTCTTCCCCCCAAGACAAGCCTACCCCAAAATAGCCACCTACCTTCTCGGACATCCTGCCCATGAGGCGTTAGTCAGTTGAGGCTTTTGCCACCACTTTCTCTCCTCCCTCCACCTTTGGCTGTCTCACATCCTGACACAGCCCTGTCTCTGCTCTACTCTTCAATTTCTGATATGCTTAATGCTCTTGCCTCGGTCATGAGGATCCGTTTTGAAGTCCAAAGCCAAGTGCAATTCCTGGTATGACTCTGACCTAGCTACACTTAAACGTAAGTGTAGGGCGGCTGAGAGGAAATGGAGGACTTCCTGTTCATCCTCTGACAAACTGGCCTGTCGCCTGCTACAAAGGCGATATCGACTCTCTGTCCTCACCAAGAAGAGAGTCCACATTCAAGCTCATGTCTCTGCGGCATCTAACAACTTGGCCGAACTCTTTAAAATCTGCAAGGAGCTGGCCAACCCTGCTGCAGTCTCTACCCCTCCTGTTTCCTCCCAGGCTCTTTGCAATGCCCTTGCCTCTCACTTCATTAAAAAAACCCAGGACATCCTGTCCACCCTCTCCACCCACACCGCTCATCTCCCCTCCCCATCTGTGCTTGCTGACCCTCCTTTAGCCACCACCCCACCATCCTTCTTGTCCTTTCCTCTTTTCTCCCCTGACGAGGTCGCTAGACAAGTCCGATCGATGAAAGCCTCTTCAAAACAGGTTCATCCCAGGTTCCTCTAAAACCATCAAGGACCACATTGACACCCTCGCTCCGGCCCTTGCTGATTTTTGCAACCACTCCTTTTCCTCGAGATCCTTCCCCTCTCCTCTGAAGCACTCCTTTGTGCATTCTCTTCTCAAGCAACCCACAGCTGTTCCTTCTTGTCCAGCTAACTATCGCCCAATTTCCATTACTCCCTTTCTTGGCAAATTCCTGGAAAAGTTGGCCATCTCTCAGCTTAACCTTCATTCCAATTCTGTTGGCTGTCTCCATGACCACCAGTCTGGCTTCAGTGCTGCCAGAAGCACGGAAACTGCTCCCCTGAACATCTGTGAAGATCTGCTCTCCAACCTTGACTCTAACATTCCCTCTGTCCTCATCCTCCTCGATCTCTTCTGCCTTCGACACGGTCAACCATACCATCCTGCTCAACCATCTCTGTGAAAACCTGGGTATCACTGATCAGGCTCTGGCCTGGCTGACCTCTTTCCTCTCAGATCGACCCTTCCAATTCCAACTTGGGTCCTTCCTTTCATCCATCTTCCTCTCTACCTGTGGTGTTCCCCAGGGGTCTAACCTCTCGCCCTGGCTTTTCAACCAATACCTGGCAACTCTCGCCCACTGCATTGCCACTTTCTGCTCAAATTTCCAGTGCTACACTGACGACACTCAACTCATTTTCAGGCTGCCCTCTGCTACCTCCTCTCCCTCTCTCATCTCTGATTGGCTAACTGCCATTCAAGATTGGTGTGCCGCCAATAATCTTTGTCGGAATGCCAGCAAGACAGAGATCCTCCTCATTGGCACACCTTCACCATCCTTTCCCCTCACGCTCTGGCCGGCCTCCCTTGGCCCTCCTCCTACCCCCACCTGCGAGGCTAAGAACCTCGGGGTCATCTTTGACTCCACCCTTTTCCACCCGCTCACATCTCTGAGGTCTCTAAAAAGTCACATTTCCGACTGCACCTCCTCACAGGTACTCTGCCTTTCCTCTCCTTCCCCCAGAAGCCCATGGTATCCCAAGCTCTGGTTCTCTCTAGCTTAGACTATTGTAACAGCCTCTTTCTAAATCTACCTGCCTCTACTCTACACCCTCTGCAACTAATCCAGAACAGGACTGCGAGACTTGTCCTTGGCCTCAAGCCCTGGGATCGTATCTCTCCAGCTCTGAAATCTCTCCATTGGCTCCCAGTGAATGCAAGGATTAAATTCAAAACCCTATGCATTGTCCACAAGGCTTTCTGGGGCCTGGGGCCAAAATACCTTAGGCTATCCCTCTGCAAATACCTCCCCTCTCAAGCTCTTCTCTTCTCTACCTCCAACTCCCTCAGGGTCAGTCGTTGTTCAAAGAAACGAGCTGGGTGTAGATCTCTGTCTTCAGCTGGGGCCTCCCTCTGGAACAGCCTCCCTGCCACTCTAAAACTTGAGGAGAACCATCTCCGGTTCCGGAAGTACCTCAAGACCTTCCTCTTTTCTTCTGCCTTCGCTCCCCCTCTCCCCTGCTGATCTGTTCTTTCTTGGAAATGTGCACCTGGCCACCCACTGTCCTCCGGGCCCAGGTACCTGCTCACCCTGCCACCCTCCTGCACTTCTTGCAGGCCACCCCTTGCACTGGGGTCTGTATCTGTACCCATACAGCCCCCCCTTTTTCTTCCTGCACTTATCAGACCTACCCTGTCTGCTGCCTTAAACCTAGCACTTGCAAATTGCTGGCTGCACTAAAACTGTTTGTTGCCTTTATTATTTATTTATTGTTATTTATCTGTTTCTCCTCTGCTTCGCACTTTCCACTTCTCCCCCCTTCCATGCATTTTTCCCCACCCTCTCTCCCATGCACTTGCGTGTTCTCAATGTCACTGGGCATAGGAAGATCACTGTTTTGTTCTCCCCTGTTCCCCTCCCTTGCCTTGTCGCACTCTGAAACACTTTTGTACGAGCGCGATAGAAATAAAATATCAATATCAAGGGTGGTTTAATATAGTACCTTTCACTGGAGAATATTATATTTCCAGCCCAAAATCTGTAGGCCTGGAGCCAAATGAATAGAAATAGAATGAAAGCTGTATACACACATATGTAGATTGAAAGTTGTACGCATGCATAGATTTAAAGTTGCATACGCATATTCAGAGAAGACTGCAAATACACACACATATTCCCAGAAAAGAGTGTACACTCCCAGAGAATTATTTTCCTAATTGAAATCTGTACGAGGCAGATCTAATGTGTTCTTGCCTATATTAAAATCACCTCTAGATAGCTTATTCATTCACAGCCCCCGGCCCAAATAGGGGAAGGACCTGAAGCTAATATGTATATATAAATGTCATTTATCCAAGTACATTTTCTCTGATACTGGAGAAAATTAAGTGTTTTTGAAGGGTTTGGCAATGGTTGTATATGAATATATGTGAACACACTGGCTGATAAGCAGCACTGTTATCATTGAAGTATTGTGTTACTTAGATAGAAGCAATAGGAGTGTATTTCGAATGTCTGGTATCTTTTAGAGTATTATTAAAATTCAATATACATAGAGTTCAAGAATAGATTGGCTCAGATGTTAAGTGCATTAAATGCTCATGCATATGATTGGTAAATAATGAATAATTGAGATATTACCAACAGGAACACTGTTATGCACAGATTGATTATCGTCCCAGGTTCCTGGCTGTTGTGGTGGCCCAGCCTCATGGTGCACATGATGTGCAATGTAGAACGTTGATAGAACTGTGATTTTCTAGGGTTGGGAAAGATTTTCTCTCACCGTGTACTATGGGAAAGCTTTTCTCTCACCGTGTACTTAAGCCCTGTATTGGGAAGAACTCCATTGCATCACGAAGCCAGGTCCATGCTCAATAAATACACTAATACATTTAACAATAGTAATATCCCATTCAAGGGCAGGAGACTACACGTAAATAATGGGCATGTAGGACTAAAGCATTAAAAACGATTGCCGAAGGAGTAGAATGTTGCACAATGTGTGGCACTACTTGTCCACTAAAGAATCCAATGTTTTTCATAGCGCTTTTAAGGGGCATTTGTTATTCATTCTCCTCATTTTGATTGTATTTAGTTTTGGCTTGAAACAGCCTCACCTGGGCAGTTTGTAGTATGTAAACATCACATTATGTCCCTCTATACTGTACCAAAACAACAGAGCATTAACCTGTCACCATGCAGCCTGTATACTAGCCAATCCAGCTTCCCTCCACTCCAAAGCGTACATAAATAAACACTTTACATCTATTATAGGGGGAACATTGTTTCTACTACTTCAGGAGGAATTATTACCATCACATAATAACATGGAATAACCAAAGAAGATGATGCAAAAAATGTGAGAATGATTAAAACTTGATTCACAAAACTAATATTTGTAAAAATGCTAAAATAAGCAGAAAAGTAAGACACAATGTTATATCCAGTGTGAAAGAAAAGGGAACAAACAACTTTAAAATGATGAGCTTGGGAAACGCTAACAGGTGTGATAACGTGGAATGATTGAACGTTTTGTCAAGGAAATGTAGTAACCATACGTTTTTTTTTGTGAAGCTGGTACACACAGGTGGAACTGTTTCAGTTTGCGATGGAGCTACCGGGGATATAACGAATTATGTGAAACACGCAGTCGATGTAGAATGGATCCATTGCAGGAGAATTTGGGCTGGTCGCAGCCCAGTGTTTCACGTGCCTTTTCAGATCACTGATATGCACAATATTAAACAGCATCTCCCCGGGTCCTTTGTTCTTTACAGCTCGGCACCAGCTTGTGACAGAAACCGCAGGGGATGCCAAGAAGGGCTTCTACTGTGTTAATATTACAGCTGGTGAGCCTCAGCTCCCTTTGCAATCATTCGCTGGAGCTAAAGAGACTCACGGTGGGTCCTACTGAGACTACAGGTAGCCCTGGTCCAAGATATTATCTACACTGTCAAGTAAACTATACCGGATCCAGCCAGCAACTGCAGCTGAGGAGGAGAGCTGCTTAGTGCATTGGCTGGCAGCCAGGCTTAGAAGGCGCTCTTTCAGGGCAAGCTGCCAGCATATGTAATGGCGTATCCTGCCCCTTGTAATAAGGCACAGTAGCAGTACAAATGTTCATGAAATTAAATTCCCAGAACAGGCATTTGTAGCTGTCTGCAATCTTCTGCAAAGATCCCAAGAATCAGTGGCAGCAGAGAAAAATAACTTCCAGAGTGCTGGCAGGAGCAGAAGAACATGTCAGAGCAGGGACGGTGAATTCATCCATGCTCCAAGGCTCCAGGAAGCCGCCAAACTCATATAGGTTCCAACGTAGACCTTATTTTACAAGTTAACTGTATCAGTGTGTTTGAAGATAGCGGGCACGCATTCAAAGTGATGTGGCTCGTGGATCCGTGGCAGATCACGTGCTTACACTCATAACCAAATTGTGACAACGGTAGGATTCTTCATCTTTAAATAGACATTAATTTTCTTTTTTTATTGTATTTAAAATGATATAGTTTACAGACAAACTTTTTGATTTATGATTGCGGGCAATTACATTCTATTAAATAAGTCATCTTTCAAAGGCTTAGAAAAGAAACCACAGTCAAATTATGGATTCTCTCTGTCTACACTTAGTTCAAGAATATTTCTTAGGAATTGCGTGAGCGTATATTTAGAATTTTTATCCAGTCCGCTTATCAGCAATGACCATTGTGTTTCTGCAGACAGTTGTACGGACGTAATCTGAAATAAACTTCCGAATAGGCTTCTTCTCTGTGCTAGGGAAGGGCAAACCATGATTTGATGGAATAAACTTTCTGGTATTTCTGCGTCTTTGCAAAATCTGCAGTAATTCTCTGTCATCGGGATTTGTCTTGTTTCTGCAAGTCTTTCTCTGTTTGGCAGAGTATTCGTGGGTCCGGAAATAGTTGCAAATATTTGGGAAGTTCATTCATTGCTCTAATGTGAATATTCATTGATATTTAGCTTTAGCCTCTGTGGTTTTCTGCCAATCATTACGTTGTAATTTTACTGCGTCAACATTTCACGGGATATATCCTCTATGATTAGTTGGTCTTTTAATGTTTTCATCTAGGATTTCAGAATGGCGTTATTCATTGACTTTTCGGTGGAACAGAATATTTGAATAGCTGGCGTTGTTTCATCAGCACAGACATTAATAAAGCATCCATTCTTTGGCTTTGGCAGACTATTCAGAGTTTCCTTCAGATTGAAATAAGCTCCTGACTTCTAATGCACATTGATAGTAGGGCCGCAGTAGGAGTGGGCCATGCTGCAGACTCAGGAGAGTGGGGTTCTTCTGTGCTGTGGCTATGAAGGGGAGCCGTTCCATGACCAAACATTTAGAGAGTGTTAAACATGTCATCTTTCATCCACTTCCAAGCACTGGTGTTCTTGGCCGAGTTCTAGCTTGAGCGGTCCTCTTGCTGTGCAAGCTTATCGTGTACTTGTCCAATTGCTGGCAGTGAATGGCAAATGATGCTCAATTATTTATGTATGTGTTCATTTATTTATCTATTTATTTGTTGTGATACAGAAAATAACTAACCTTTTGAAAAAATAAGCCTTTCAGTAAAGGAGGATTGGCAGAACAGAGAGCCATTAAAATGCACTTTACAAGGGGGAAGAACCATCATGTCGCTGGCCAGTTAGTGGTGGGTAGAATATAGCAATATTCAAGACAAATTTATTTTATTGATTTATTTTGCATTTATTTACAGCACACAACACCCGAGGCATCTAGGCGCTAGTTACAGTGCACTATACAGGTCATGAGCACAGTGAAAAGCATATGAGTTACAGGGGGTCATTACGAGTGCGGCGGTAATGGGTTAACAACGCCGGTAAGGATGCCGGTGCCATTAACCCCTTACCGCTGCATTACGAGGTCCCTTAGCGAGTCCCACTAAGGCCGGCTGGTTTTAACAGCTGTCCTTAGCGGGAGCCGCTAAGGGACCAGGGAGCTAATAACGGGCCCGCTATTTGCAGGCCCGTTATTAGCTCCCTCCCCATTCCGATTGAGCCCTATGGGGGCTCTAATGGGAATGGGGATAGGTATTTTGAATGGGGACTTACCGGGTCCACCAAGGTTAAAAAAACCTGGACACGAGTTTGGAGGCACCATGGTGCTATTGGCTACACAGTGTTGGTACATAGTTTGGTAAAGCCTCCATCTTGGTACGGGGGCTACATCGAGGTGCAGACAAGCAAAAGAGATATAATAGGTGTGAGTATGCAATCTGGGAAAGCCTCGCCTCATGGTACAGAGGGCTACATCAGGGTGCACACAAGCAAGAGACATAATAGGTGTGAGCATGAAATCTGGGAAAGCCTTGCCTCATGGTAAGGGGTGCTACATCTGGGTGCAGACATGCAAAAGAGACATAACAGGTGTACGTATGCAAACAGGGGAAAGCCTTGCCTCATGGTATGGGGGCTACATCAGGGAGCAGACAAGCAAGAGACATAATAGGTGTGAGTATGCAATCTGGGAAAACCTTGCCTCGTGGTACAGAGGGCTACAACAGGGTGCACACAAGCAAGATACATAATCGGTGTGCGTATGCAATCTGGGAAAGCCTCGCCTCATGGTATGGGGAGCTACATCAGGGTGCAGACAAGCAAAATACACATAATAGGTGTGAGTATGCAATCTGGGAAAGTCTTGCATCATGGTGGGAGGGGCTAAATCAGGGTCCAGACAAGCAAAAGAGACATATTAGGTTTAAGTATGCCACCTGAGAGAGCCTCGATTCATAGTCATTGTCAGGTGGGTTAAGTCAAAGTGCATAAGCAGCGCCGGGCTGAAAGTCATACAGGAAGCATACGCAGGGCGAAGTTGAGAAGCGTAGCCAGGTAGCCAGGTAGCCAGGTAGGTTGTAGGTGGTATATAGATACAGTGCGAGACTGATACGTCATGCAATACACAATGCAATGTGCAAAATACGGAGCGTGGTTGAAAAAGTATAGTTAGATAGGTTGCAATTAAAGTACAAAGCCGCGTGAGGCTGAGGTGGAGACAATCATAGGTGACAAAAGAAAGAAACAGCATTGGGGTGGGTGCAGAGTCTGGCAAAGCCTCACCTCATGGGACGGGGGCACCATCAGCTATGCAAGCAGCCAAAGTAAGTTACATGACCAATATAAGGCTGCAGGACACATCAGGTATTATGTCAGTTGCAGGAGAGTCACTCACCGTTAAGGCTGCACCGGGGTGCTCGGCCCACATCGGTGGAGCAGTCATTGTAGATGTTGCATTCGTTGGTTGCAGGGGAGACACATAAAGCAAGACATTTTAGGATATGTGGTGCGGCTCCCGGTGATGCCAGTGCTGCTGCCACACTAGTGTGTGACCTGGACAAGTCGGTTCAGGGTGTTTGCCAGGCCATAGCTACAAAACAATTGTGCGGATTGGGCTGGACGCAGGGAGGCATTTGGATAGGTTCATGTAGGAGGTTGCTTATCATGCAATGGCTCAGGCTGTAATGTGGTACAATTGATGCAGTAATAGCGCTGTTGGGGTGCAGGCATTGAGGCCAGAGCAATATTCCAGGGTAGGGTCAGGGTGGCAGATGGTTGGAGTCTATAGTGCAGGGAATTACAGCAGCAGGCTGGCTTAGCTTGCTAGGGATATCATGACTACAAACACACAATCAGATGGAAAAGACACAACTAATGAAAGATTTAATAGGAAAAGACGGGAGGACAGGAGAAGGTGCAGGACTCAGGGAGGAAACTAGAGCAGGTGTGCGCGGAGGTAGGAGAAGGAAGGATGCTGGAGAGTATATAGATTTTGATGGGAGAGGGCAGTGTAGAAGGGGGAGACTAAATGAGTAGCATGTGATCATTTGGAGAGTGAGCGTGCTCCATGTGTATGGCAGCATACACGGGCGGGATTTTAACATCATTTGCCCCTTGAAGAGCCACTGTCCGCAGCTAGTAACTCCATTTATTTTCCAGTTTTGTTTGCCGTTTACTCGGCAGTAATCCAGAGTTTCAGAGGGTTCCCTTTGTGTCCTAGTCAGCCACCTTACACAGATCCTCTCACTCTAGGGAACCACACTGAGTGAGCCTACCTGCGAGTCTTTGGACATCTAGACCAGGGGGCTATCAACATTGTTCTGGGATCCTCAAGAATATCCTTAAAAGCATTGCCATATTCAACAGATGACACTTGCTTTGGCAGTTTGCAGCTGGCCGAAATCCATGTAAGACAAAAGAAACACTTTGGATTCTAAGGACATATTTGCAAGTAGTGTGGCAAACGCCACCATGATGTATCAATATCACCATGTGTGGTAGAAAACATCACTCTTTACAAGTAATTCTACAATCCATATGTGATAACAACATGGAGTCAAGCCCCATTCCTAGAAAAATTCAAAAGACTAGGGCTGTGTAGAATAATCTCTTGCAGAATTTTGGATGAAATAGTTTTTAAGAGCAAATAACATGCCTCTCAACCAAATGTTTTACGATATCAAAAATAGATTTTATTCTTATTTAAAAAAACATTTCAAAATACATACTTGTTCAATACTTTGGCTAATCTGCCTGAGTCAATGGATCTCCCTTTCACTTATCCTTGATCACTGAAACCATACCAGGTATGTGTTATACAGGCGACCATCTTTGAGTGGAGTCCGGGGTAAGTCTGTGTTTTCATTTGTGAGTGCGCATCCCGAGATTCCCAGCATGATATGATATGATATGATCATTTATTAATATCGTGCTCGTACACAAGTGTTTCATGGATATGAGTCAAGCCTTATTCCAGCATGTGTTCAGTGGATGTGGAAACACTGATCAATACAACACCAAAAAGTACTGAGAAATCAGGAGGAAAATCATTGGTACCTGCAGGTGGTAATAATGCACTGATGAAGCAAAGGAATAGCTGCCAGCACAAAAACCACACACTGGGGGCTACACATACACACGCACTCAGCAAAACACCCAACTGCCATTTAGAGGACTGGTTTACAAATGAATGAACTGCCTTTGAACCTTGCAGTTCACAGACATTGAACGAGCTGCACTAAGAAGGAGGAAAGCCAGGGTTGAAAGTTGAAGACTAAGGCCATAGCCACTCACAGATAAACAAATGTTCACCTTGTAATAACTTGGCCTCAATTCTCTCCATAGTTCACGTGATCTAGCCAGACATATAGAGTCAAATCAGCAATACTACACTCTTTCCACCCCACTAAAAGGTATCGTTGTTATTAATAAGTGTTGATGGTCTGTGCCACTAGAGCATTTCAGCATAAGGTTGGTGTGCCGGTGGGATTCTTCCTGCATTCCGCCAAGGATTTTACAGGTCATAAATACCTTGTGTTGGTATGCAAATGATAGGATACAGTTCATGCCAAGCAAAGAAAATAGAAATGCTGTGAAGGCTGCTTTTGGCAGCATTATACATTTCCCCAATGTGGTTGAGTAACTGTATTGTGCCCATAACACATTGACCTCTCTATCGCATAGGAACATCTCTTTAGGACCGACATTTTCAATATACATAGAATATACAGATGGTACGTGACTTCATGTTCATGATAACACACACACACACACACACACACACACACACACACACTCTCTCTCTCTCTCTCTCTCTCTCTCTCTCTCTCTCTCTCTCTCTCTCTCTCTCTCTGCAGGCATCATGAAGAAAGACACAGACTAAATAGTTTATTAACTCAAATGTCAGGATGGTTGAAGGCATAACTTGCACTATACCAAGGTGGCATTCCCCTACCAAAAGAAACTAAAAAAAGGCTGATTCAGGAAGTTCAACTTAAAAGTCTATCTGTGTCCAAAGCCTATACTTGCCCTCACAACTAAAGCTAAATAATATGCTGCGATGCCAGTAACAAAAGAAATAGTGTTCCAAACAAAGGTCTGGGCTTCTTCCAGCTCCTTGCGTACTTTCCGCTCCCCTTCCCCAAGTTCAAGACAATTCCACAAAATCTGAGGTTCCCTTCCCCAAGTTCAAGACAACACAGTTCCAAAAAAGTTCTCGAGGTTCCCTTCCTAAAGACAGCACCAAAGTTAATAAGGTCTCAGGTTTCCTTTCCCCAAAACTCCAACTTGTCAACTTGTACGTAGTCTGAATCTCAGAATATTCAAAAATATTCAAAAAACAGTTCCTGGTCAACTTTACACTCCTTTTAATTTCTTGACAGTTCCTTCGGGTTGCTTTCTTCTGCTTCACTTCAGCATCCTCTTATGATTTTCACAAATAGGGTACCCCCAATCTAAGAGCAGTTGTCAGACAACACAGTCCACCCATGAAAGGTCACACAACCAGGAACCCTATGCTTTCTAGCCCTCACAGGTTCTTCTGAATCTGTAACTGTGTGATGTTGCGGTTTATTACGCGGTCACACTCAACTCAGAGAGTCCCTTTCCCTGCAATGAATGTGGCACTCAATAAAGCACTATTTGTTTTGTAAAGGTTCAATTTGGTAAGGCCTCCAACCCGTCTCGCACCCAACCCCAACAAGTACCCAGTGCCACAATGGACTAAGAACCAGGCCGGTGTGTAGTCAGAATGTATATAGTTATTAATTTATTCAAACCAAATTTTACAACAGACTAACATCAGCCACCAATGCTGTGGCAGCACAAGAACAAAAATTACTTCTGTAAAGGCACCAACACAGATAATACTGAGATATGCAGTCACAATGTAATTTCAAATCACCCACCAATACAGAAAACGAACAATTCAAGACACAATAGTGATTGCTGATTTGGTTTTGATACTTTTCTCCGAGCAACCCTCACCATCCAAACATGAATTAGACTTGACCCCTCTGAATGGAAGGCCAGTGACAGAGAGTGGGAACACAATGGGAACATAGGTTTTGGGATTCTAATCACAGATACAATAAGGCAAAAGAAAAGCGAATGGGAAAATTTGTTTTGCCACACCTAAGAGGAACAGGCAGGGCTTTGTGGTTTTGGTCGGAGCACAATGGGAACAAAGGGGCAATTTTGATTTGCACCCTGTACATGCAAAGGCACTACCAGGCTTCACAGTTTTGATTTAAAATTAAGGGGATCAATGGAGAATGTCGTTTTGCATCCTGCACACTCACGTGGCAACAGGGTTTTGGGATTCATTCTTTAGGTAAACCTTTATGTCTATACGGGCTCAAAACACACTGGAACAGCTTGTTGGTTTTGAATGCCAACAAACAAACCCTGTGATTTCTATAGGGGAATTAATTGATTTACTCAAATTAAATATGCTAAGGATCTACACAAACAGATAGGATACTTTGCTATGGAGAAATCATTAAAACAGTGCTTGAAAAATGCAGTGCCTGCACAATTTATGGCTTCGGGGATAGTTCTACTTACAGGAGAGGACTTGAAATGGGCATCAGGGAACAGCAAGGCACTGCTGGGGCAGCAAGGGGGTCAGTCAGGGATCTCCTCTGAAGCCTCCAAAGGGTCCCAGTCAGCTTCTATGTCTCCTGGTTCCTGTCTCCAGTGCAAGATTTGGGCCTCTCTGCTGGGATGTTTCTCGCCAGATTTCAGCAGCAGGTTGCCTCTCGGAATAAGTGGAAAAGTCCAGTTCTAATGCAAACTGGTTTACTTATAGGGCAAATGACTTCACGCACTTCCTGCAAAAGGAATAGGTTGATTTTCTCTACCCACCTCCCACCTTTGTGCTAATAGGACAAGGGGATGGGGGAACAAGTCAGGAGAGCTGTGGGAGGAGAAAGTTTCATCATCCCAATTTGATAGTGGGCACGGTATGTTTTAAAACTGACAAAATCTCTCAACATGGCAAGTACCCTACATTTTCAAATCTTTACATGCATGAATATATTTTCGGGAACTACATTTTAAGGCAAATCAGATGAGGCTAGTCTGAAGTCGGCACACCCTTCCTATGTAGAGATACAGGTTTTCTTCATTTACCCAGGAGCTGTATCAGTGTAAAATATGCCACTTCATATTTTTCATGTTAGTTACTACCTGCACGCTCACGCCAACTTTGAAATCTCTTGGAATAAAGGGAAGGCCCAAATAAAATTTTCATTAATAACTTTAGTTATGTTTATCACACCAAAATCATTTTAGATGGTTCACAGGGAGCTACTGTCATCTTTAATACAAGGCTGGAATTACCATTGTAGCATCTACGCTGCCCATTTCATGCAATAATATTTATTTTCCTATTCATTCAACTGCAGCCTTCACAGGCCTCGCTCACTCTAGCCCCCACCCTTGTTCCTCTAAGTTTCATTTCTCCTCACACATGTGACTAGCCAGAGCCTGGCTCATGTTTATGTCCGCTTCCCCCTTCAAGGGCTGTGAGGCTCTGATAGCAACTTCTAATGGACACTTTTATGGGAATTGTGACCTCAAGGTCACTTCTGCTGCAAGGACAGACATGGATTTATCAGTCCTTACCAGTGGTTTACATCTAAGCAGTGTATTGTTTCTATATTTTTAAGTAATGTCCCTGAATGATGATGACATCCAGGGCCCTTGTTTCAGGGCAGCAGAGGAAAGGTCTTGGAGGTTAAGAAATGACTGGCTCATGTACCCTGCAAGCGAATGGCTTTTTAAACTCACACACAATTGTATTTTTACATGGCATCTTATAAGGCACACAGTTTCAAAATACATGAGTATCATTTCTGGATTGTCCATATGTATAGGGCAGTTATATGAGAAAACCATGTTCAAACTTTGAAAGTCTGGTGAGCATTTTCTCTGCATACTGTCATTTGGATGAGAAAAACAAACAGGAAAGTTTTTTATTTCTTGTCAATGCAAGGAGCTTGATTTCAATTTCAATGACTGGAGCACCATCTGGTATCACATTGAATTTAATGTATGCACTGCTGTCTCCTTTTTAATAAAAGTGCAACTCTCCATGGATTGAGTGAAATGGCATTATCAACACATGTCTTTCTTTTCCTTGCTGAAATGCATTGCGCATATCTTCGCACTTTTGAACTTCCGGCCCACTTTCTTTCCTTGGAGATTTAGGTTCAATAGGCCTTATGTCTGACATCACCATTTCTGTGCTGGCCTTATACTTCTGTGGGCCTTTACAAATGACTCTGGCCTCTTGATTTCTAGCATTCAGGGGCTATATTTCACCCCACAGTTATGATTCACACTCACTAGGCTTTTCCTTGCCAGCCTCTTGTCTTTACCATAATGTGTTATTTTCTATGCCAGTCTCTTGACTTTGCCACAATTTGTTTTCGCATACAGTTCACATTGTGGTGCCCTAGTTCATTCCCCACATTGCTTTCATATTTTTCAGCAATATCCCATACTTGCCTTCCACTGTCCTTCATTCCGTTTCGTGCTTTGCTTTCCATATACGGTAAATGCATTTCACACAAAGTTATCATCTGTCATGGCTTTGCCAAAAGCCTTCATTTAATTCAGTATTCAATAATTTTGATCATTTACTTTGCTGCTCACACTTTATCTTGTCCTTATTATTCCTTACAGCCCATTTCCATGGGTTTATTTCATCTTGCACATTCTTTTTCATTAATTCGGCATCTATTGTGGCTTACCGACAGGCCCCAGTAGCGGCCCAGTTGGAGTGATCTTCCCATTTTACTTACCGGTCCCTGGCGTCTCCTCTGGGCGTCTGTTCTCTCTCTTTCTGCTCCGCCAACAAGTTTTGCTCTGACTGCGAGCCTTCTCTCCGTGTGTTGCCAGCATCTCTGCTTTCTCCCCGCTGACAATGCCAGTGACTCCCAGCTTGCAGATCTCTTCTGTGTCTGCATCTCCGGCTGCAGTCATCCTAGCAATGAGGCTCCAACTTCTGTGACCCTCTCACGGGTCACCTAGACCTTGGCTCCACAGCATCTTGGGGTCGCTTGCCAGTGTCCTGGCTCTCCTGCAGGACCCACCTTGGCTGCCTCCTGATACACTGGACTCTCCCTTCAGGCCCACAGCAATCAGTCCGGCTTCTCTCCTGCTGATCGCTTTCTTTGCTGGTCGCCCCACCTTTTATACACCTGCAACCACTTGACAGGTTGCAGGTGTGAGTACAGAGTTTCAATTGCCTAGCCATAATTAGTGGAACACCCGGGACATGCCTGACCCTTGCAACAGTCTGCAGGCCTCTTCTTTGTATGAGTACTAGAGTGCTGAAATGACTTACTAGTGTTCACTACTCCTGGTCACCTCTTCCTCATCCCAGTACTATAATGTTTGGAATGAAGGGAAATGACGGGAGATGGTTTGCAACAGCCTATAAAGTCGGGGGTTGGGGGAGGTTGTTGTCATAAGGAAAAGGGGGGTTCCATGTCTCGCCTGTGGATATCCTCTCCCCAATCCCCAAGGCCCCCCCACTCCGGTGATCCTCCCTCGCATCTCCACCCCCACTGTCAGGATCCAAAACCAATGGCTTTTCCCTGGCCAGATAGGGTTGAGAGGACTTTCCTTGTGTATTTCATGATGCATAACATGATAGAAAGCTATCATATAACCATGCCACCGAATGTGGAAGAAGTATAGAAGAGTGAAGACAACAGCAGTGACTTTTCTCCACATTTCCAACAAGGCAGAGTTGAAGTCTTCAATGGACAATACATCCAACGGGATTTCATAGGTAATTATTTTTGTTTGCATAACCAAAGTACTAATCTCCCACATACAGAAACTGATGTACACACCGTTACCTCTCCCCACCCTTACTCCAACATGCATACCACCCCATATTTATGTGCAACCCCTCCCAAGCCCAAACATATATACACCACAAGTATATGTCCTACCATCTCCCTAACTCAAATATACATAGCAACCTGGCCTATGGTCTACTGCTTCCATAATTCCAATATGAAGATCACCCCAGGCGTATTTCCTAGCTACTCCTTAAAGGAATGGTTCGGTCAAAAAATGTTATTGCCCCTACGGGTCGGCCATGTGTTTTTAAGCCTAAGTCGCTTGATTTTAGAAAAATTTCCTATGGACCTTACCCGAGTTTTCGTCCATTAAACGCACACAAAAACAGGCATCAGGGAGCTGCCATTTTGTGATAATCCTATCATTTCCCCCATCGCCCTGGCTGACCTGCTTTTTCGGCACTAAATCATATCCCCCGCCCCTGAGCCTGTCATCAGCAGACGCGTACCGCCCATTTCACAACGCCAAAGCACGTCTCGTGTCAACATTCGCTGCGCTTCAGCTAATGACGTGTCACCATGGAAATGGCAGGACGCCTCTTTCCTCAATAAGTATAAACAGACTGTTTCACAAAACACAGCAGCAAATTTTCGATTCCATTCCTCTCTCTGTGTTACTTTGAGTATTCTGTGACTCGTTTCTGTGCTTTGGTCAGCTACCTTCGTTGCTTGTAGCCCGTGTGAACAGATACCAGTACCACCGCTATAAATTATTTTAGTTTGTTTAACACACAATGGATACAATAATGCCCTACATGTACGAGCCCGAGTATACCGAGGAGGAACTACTGGAAAGGGAAACACGCGAAAACGATGGGTCTTCGGACGGCAGTTGGGAGGACGATTCAACAGCTGAAGAGCCTGGACCTAGTCGCATGGACGGTGTTTCCACCTGGTGCACATTCAATCGGTGCGAGCTAATGCCAACCGAGGACGGGAACTGCTGCTGCTGTGAAAACTCGGGATGCGTGGCCTAGATTTCAGAAGGCGAGCCACGACCGCAATGCATCACCGAGCTGCCAGACTTCAGGGCAGCCTGCCTCACACGGTCCGTGTTGAGGATAAAGATGGTGCTTATGCACGAACTTCGCACAACTGTTCGTCCTCGTAATCCGAGTAACGAATAAGTATAGTCTGCTTGTCATGCCACTCCTATTTCATGGTCTTCTACTATTTCCAAAATTACATATACATATCATTGTAACGCATGAAAGTCGTTCAATAGTGTGCAGTGTCTAGATAGCATTTGTCCGAGCAGAATGCCATTAGTTATAAGAATTGTCATTGACAACAAACGTTTATTAAACTTATCTTGGTCATTTAAAAACATTTTGTTTCATTCCTTTTCACAGGTAGTACAGGCTGGTGGCCTATCGTTCCTTTACATGGTGGCTTCACGGGAGGTTTGGACACTGCGTTCGAAGAGTAATACCCGCCTGTGCCGTTCGTGCCATAAGAGAAACGTTCCCGAGTGACAGCGGTCAGTACAGGGGATTTTCTCTCGCTGTGCTGCAACCTGACCTGTACAATGTTTAAAGTCTTGTATTTTTGTGTCATCAAAATAAGATATAAAATAAAACACCACATATATTTTAACAACGGTTGTTTCGATTTTTTAAATGAATCAAGTGTGTCTCCATTCAAGGATGGACGTCAGACATCTGCGCTCCGAATGGGTGAAGGTCAGGTCGCTGTGAAGCAGGGTGGTCACTATCTAAGCTAACATAATATATTCTCAATAATGCATGCACTAAATAACACTTGTTCAAAGTCTTTCAGTCAGTTATGTCTCTATAAAAGTCACACATATATCTATACTATCAATTAACATTGGATTATACAGGCCTTAGGTTAAGGGTCTTGACCACTATAATACACTGTTTGAAATGTGGGTCTGTGCTCACAAGAATCTCCGGTATGTGGCATTTGTTATTGATAGGCAACGATATACTGCAGTAGGGGTCTAATGTTAGTTGGGGATCTGCTAGTTGGGCATCATGGCGTGGTCAGTGGTCTGGCACATGAAGAGAATACCTTGCAGGGACACAGGGTCAGAATGGCAGTAAGTTTCCACTGGCAAGGGTGCGTGGGCAAGGACACGTTTGTGGAGATGAACGAGCTATGTGCTTAGTTCAGGCTGGTTCACATGCAGGACAGTGATCTCAGAGGAAGAGTGATGTGTTACATTTATTAGCTGTTGCAAATACCTCTGGAGTTTTCCAGTCAGAGTGGGAACGAGGGTGGGGGCCATGTGCTCTGCTCAGTGAGGCCTGGTCACCAAGATGGAGTGGAAAGGGGGTACAAAAATGGATGCCCCGTGTCCTGCTCAGTGGTCCCATCTACGCGAATGTCAACCAAAGTTAACATCACATAAGGGCAAGGGGCGAACCCACTACTGGGAGCACTTGGTCCGAGTTTCTACTGAGAAGTAAAGGATGAGAGGGGCCTGATGGCCCCTCGCTCCCACACACTTTCCCGCATGCCCACCGGCCCATCCATCCCACCCCCTCTATCAAAGGTGGTCGGTTCGCACCCGGGGATGAGCGCTGGCATGGGGGGCTGTCACGGGCACAAACGGCCAAGGTGCCAAACAGCATGTACACTTCAAAAGATATCCCATGCCCAGGGGCCATCGCTCACATGGCCTCCTCAGACCCCGTGTCTCCAGGCAGGCCTCCCCTGAGGCAGGCCGCCCCCCTGCAATCCACATAAGTGTGTCTCCATTCAGCAGTCTTCCTGTGCCTTATCTGCACGCCCCAGGCCCATCCATCCCACCCCCCTCTATCAAAGGCGGTTCGCACCCGGGGATGAGCGCTGGCATGGGGGGCTGTCACGGGCGCAAACGGCCAAGGTGCCATACAGCATGTACACTTCAAAAGGTATCCCACGCCCAGGGGCCATCGCTCACATGGCCTCCTCAGATCCCGTGTCTCCAGGCAGGCCTCCCCTGAGGCAGGCCCCCCCCTGAAAACCACATAATACCACGACATACACACGTCATTCATTCACAAACACACCCCTGTTTCTAATACTTTATAAACCACTTGATATGTCTCATGAGAACATCTTTGTGCTTTGCAAGTCAACTCCTGAACCTTCTACCTGAGAAGCACTGAGATCTATGCTAATCTGCTCGTCGTCATGCTATCTGTGACCGCTTCGAGCAAACTCGTCAGTGTGCTACCTGTGGCCATCTACCTGTTCTCCTGCAACATACTGCTCGGCCTGCTGAATCCAACTGTTTGTTGGTCAAGGTAAGGCCATGTATCCAAGTCATATTTCGGTCATTTTTACATTTCTATCTATTTGCGATTACAGTACACAATAGAGCTATGGTCATCGATCTCATTGCAATTGACTTGAGTTTCAATTGTTATGCTATCAATAGATCTATTTATTTTCATCTGTGTCAATTGTCATCGAATTGCATCCTTCGGGGGTCCAGTCTATAATGTAAGCAAGTTTCCTTTTCGTGCAAGACAGAACATCCAAGGGACGAGTCACATGTTCAGAGTCTAGTCACATAATTTAAAAAATGTCTGTAACTTATGCAAATACTAAGCCGCACATGATGAACTGGTATAGTTCCGGCGACCAAAACAAACCTTGCATTCAGCATGGTATGGTTCATTTACTTTTTTATGACATTTTTTCAAGGTTTTATAATAATCTTGATATTTACTTTTCAGAATTTTCAACAATGCCTGCCTGTTCGATTAGCGGTTGCCCTTCGAAGACCCATGCTAAATCTGAAGGCACTACAATGCATGTATTCCCAAAAACTGTTGATCGAATAAGAGAATGGGTCAGACACTGCGGATATCCACTGGATGAGCTGGAAAGTAGAGTCCAACAAGTCTTAGAGGACAAGAGGGGTGATCGATACCGCATCTGCAGCCGGCACTTTTCCTCAAACATATACGCCACATCTTGGGTAACAAAGAAGAATAAACGGCGAACGACACGAAAATTGCTCGCAAACGCTATTTCAACTCTATTCGTCCACATTCCGCCACTGGTGAGTCAAGTGTCCGGATTTAGCTTTAGGCCTTGCGGTAGTGTGTAGGTAGCCGAATGGATTAATTGATATTTTATGTGTTGTGTCCCTTGTAATACTCCCTTGTAATACTTTCGATATTGATATGAGTGTATAGCTTTTTGAATAATGACATTTATCAAAGAATTATTTTTCGATTTTATAACCCCCAAAGGAAATCTATATATGGTCACAGGTAACTGTGCTATATTGTGCATTTTCAATAGCATTACTCTCAAGTATTCTGCCTCCTTACATGGCAATTTTAAATATTGGCATTTCATTATCAAACAATAATTTACCTTTACAACTTCTTGACTATCCCTTGAATCTGAAGCAAGAACATTCTACTTCCGTGAGTGACGTGCTCGCAGTTATCAACCACTTCTAGCGTGTATCAGGTAATCATACTTGGCTATTCCGCTACAGACTTGTTTTATGCATGTCAAGTAATAGTTTTTATGTATCGTGTGATTATTTTACCAATTGTTTGGTTAGTGCTTTCCAATTGATATACACCTTAGTTGTCGTCCCCTGGAGTTTGTTTTTAGTTATAATTAGTGTTATCCATACTAATGCAAGTACTGTCTTTCAGGGAGATGCTGAAGTGTCCACCACATTGACAACAGCCCTAAATGTTCTTCAGCAGCACGAGGGATGGATACTGACAGCTCCATCGACCGTGATCATCAGGACTGGAACACTTGTCGTTGGATTGTTCGACACCATGTTTCATTCGTGGTTAGCCATTGATATGTACCTGTGCGGTCGACCCCAAGTGTGTGTTGTGTTTTCAATATTGTAATCCTTACTAATGCAAATACTATGTTTCAGGCAGTTGTTGAAGCGTCAACCCACGCACTTGAAGCGGAGCCTGACATTCAAGTAATTCCAGGGGAAGCGGGACCATGCGGATACGAATCGGTGCAACAGCTTTCAGAGGTGCGCACCACATTTACAACATCCATAGATATTCTTCAGCAGCAAGAGGTATGGATACTGACAGCTCCATCGAGCGTGATCATATAACGTGATTCCATTTGCTATGCTTTCTTCCCTATTAACGCAAGTACTGTGTTTCAGGGAGATGATGTAGCTTCCACTACAATCACAAGATCCCATTTAGATGATGCAGATGTAAAGAAATTGGAGAAATAAGTCGATTAAATCTGATCATATTTAAATATTCCTTGATTCTTTTAGACAATGCAACATTTGTGGTTATCTCTTTATATGTACCTGTGCCGTCGACCCCAAGTGTGTGTTATGTTTACAATATTGAAAACCATACTAACGCAAGTACTGTGTTTCAGGGAGTTGCTGATGCCTCCTCTTCAATACAATCATTCGTGGCAGTCCATGCAGAGCCAGAGGTATGGATACTGACAGCTCCATCGAACTAGGTCATCAGAGCTCGAATACTTGCCGTTTGATTGTTCCACACAGTGTTTAAATCGTGTTTGGCTATTGAGATGTACCTGTGTGTTCGTCCTCACGTGTGTTTTATTCTAACAATATTTTGATACACAGTAATGAAAATACTATGTTTCAGGGAGTCGATGGAGCCTCATTCCGTGCTGTCTATGCGGATACAGAAAATAAAGTCGTTGCAGCGCCAGAGGAACGGGAGACATGCGGATACAAATCAGAGCAACAACGTGCAGATGTTGAAGGTCGAGTCAAAAAAGTTGCAAAGAAAAGAAACAAAAATAAAGTTAGTTACAAACAGTTCATAACTTTAGAAATGTTTTTGTGCTGGGGACTATTTTATGTTTTTTTCCAGTCAATTGTACTATACTTTATCTTGTGTTTAAACTGAACATCCCTTTTCCAATCTGTCCTCTAGTTACCCGTGGGTGTCCGAACTATACATACACAGACAGTGAAGTGAATGAAAGATGTTGCTTGCCAGACCATTTACACTATGGAGGAACTATTAATTCAGACGCCGCGTGTTGAGACTAGAGATGCTCATGTTCAATGGCCAGAACATGAAATGAATGTGTCCGGAGAATCCAGTAACGTTGTAAAGGACCATTGCTACAGTGCGACCGCACCACCACAACAACATGATACTAGATGCATTGAAGATAGCTCTGAAGTAGTCGCAGATCAATTCACACAATCTACACCCGCCAAAAAATTGACACCAAAAAAGCTGTCAACATTGTTGTGTTCTCCCATCAATGTTGAGGTAGCAGATGTTGAAATGACAGAGAATGAACCAGCAGCAGCATTCACTGACACATCAGAACTTGATAGCAGCGATATTTCTTTCAAATGTGGTGATATGTCCTCAACGTCACAGGCCGAAAAAACTTTGACGCAGGATGACAGTCTAATGAAAGAGGGCAAATACATAGTATTCGACAGTTGTTTGATGGATATTATAAGTATGCTGAAATGTGGGCATTTTGTCACAGGGAAAGTTTGTGGGAAGCCATTGATTCATGTGACTCGTCAAAAACAAGGTAGTAACGTCACAATATATGCCGCCTGTAGATTACATCATACGTTCTCATGGTCTGCACAACCGATGCTGGGGAAACTGCCAGCAGGATCTACTCTGTGCAGCTGCATCATTTTTTAGTGGCTCCAGTTTTAGAAAGTTAGAGTCTTTCTTTCAGTTTGTGGGACTCCATTTCATTTAAAAAAACGCAGTACTACAAATACCAACATGATTATCTGTTTCCGGCCATTAGTGATGCTTGGAAAATTGAGCAATTGTCTCTAGCAAGTACATTCGAAGGCAAACGATTCAGGCTAGCCGGCGATGGACAGTGCGACAGCCCTGGATTTTCTGCCAAGTACTGCACCTACCACTTTCAGGACATGGATAGTAAGAAAATTATGAGTTCGATGGTCGTGCAGGTAACACAATGTACATCCTCAGTGGCCATGGAGAATCGAGGATTTAGAAAATCAGTGGAATATCTACAATCGAGGGGAATGCACATCGACCTCATAGCCACGGACAGACACGTTTCAATTGCCAAGACAATGAGAGAGCAGTTCCCACATATTAAACATCAATTTGACGTATGGCATCTTGCTAAATCAATCAATAAGAAAATCTCGGCTGCAGGGAACAAAAAGGTTTGGAAAGTATTTCAGAGTGGTCCCAGTCTATCAGCAACCATCTTTGGTGGAGCTCCAAAACTTGTGAAGGGTCAGTGCAAATGCTACTTGAAAAATGGCGGTCACTGATGCACCACTGTACCAACGTGCACCGCTGGTCAGAAATCCTACATTTCCACCAATGTGAACATGGCCCTTTGTCCCCAGTGGAGGCACGGAAGAAGAAGTGGTTGAATCCATCTTCACCGACACACAAAGCCATTGAGAAGATTGTTTTCGATAAAACTCTATCAAGAGATTTGAGGGGACTGACAGAGTTCTGTCACACAGGAGGTTTGGAGGTGTTCCACAATATGTGCCTAAAGTACAGGCCAAAGCGCTTGCATTTCAGCATACAGGGCATGAGACATAGGACTCTACTTGCCGTCTTGGCCCATAACGAGAATCTCGGCCGTGAACAATCTAGGACTACGGGTAATGTAAGGATGCCTCGCTACACTAAGGCCTTTTCATAAATAAGTAAGCAATGGGTGATCAAACCAGTCTATGAGGAAATGGAGTTCGACTTTGTCAAAAGCCTTATTGTTGCTGTATTAGAGAAGCACAGATATGGAATTTTGAACGTTTCTGTGCAGAGCACTGATCCATTGCCACCCAACATTGCCACTGTGCCATGTCCACCCAAAGGAGAGCTGGTTGTGAAGTACAAATCCCGGTTTAAATAATTGTAATACGATAGTCTTTTTGTAAATAAATGTTATTGTACAGTGTGCATACAAAGTACGCTAACCTAACCCCTACCTTCACCATCCTGGGTGGCGAACAACCTGGGTGTCATCTTTGAATTCTCTCTCTATTCACCTCATATTGCTGACCTTGTCTATATATGTATGTATATATTTTTGTTGATGTAATTAATTTTCGCAATCTCATGTAAATGCTGCGCACTGTTAACCGAGGGGAGGCTTGCGTATTGCAAATAATAAAACAAACAAACAATAAATCTCACTTTCAACTCAACTCCTCAGGTACTTTATACTTTCCCTGACCTTCCCCAAAAAATTGAAAGTCTCAACAGTTATGGTTCTTTGGGGCTTCAAAGCTCGCAGACAACAAGGACAAAATTGGGGGCCTTAGAACGCGCCAAGTGAGCCGTTGCAGATGGGAGAGAAGCCAGTTTGCATTTGCACATTGAGGTGCAGTACATAGATGGATTCGAAACTTCAAGTTCTCACAGATGGCTTTACTACGGGATGTTGCAAAGAAAGAATGTATGCTCATTTCTACTGAAGGTCAGCGGCTTTGATTTTCAGCTCGCGCCCTTAAGAGGCCCACACCTCGCACTGGCAGTATAAGGTACTATTGTTTTTTGACCTTGAGAGACAGGGACCATGGCGAAAGAACTTCATTTGAAGGGGGGGTGCAATAATGTAAGAGACGATAAGGCAGAAAATTCTGAAACTAGACCGAGTTTCATGTTAGTTCAGTGTACGAAAAATCATTGTCAAGAGCACAGTGGGATTTACGGACTGCATTACGCAGAGACACAATGGAAATTGCAAATATAATGTAAGTAACTCTTTAGACGCTTTTGAATAAATGAATGAATGAAGAGCTAGGAAAACGTTTGTGGGATCGTCCTTGTAGCGGGCACATGGGCATGCAGGTCCACATTCCACACGCATGTAGACAAAAAGTCGTTTCTCATTGTGTACTAACCTCGATTTATTTCGTTACTTTTCGCATTGATTTTAGAGCCGAACATACTCTATTGCACTATCCTTGAAAGCAAATAGTTTCAGCTCGGCCGTAATAAATAAAATGAATAATATTAATAAAGATCGGCTGGCGAGACTAATTATAAATTTTATGTTTTCAAAACAGGTATATCCTTCCCTACTGCTACTGCCACCAGTTTCAGACACCGGCAGATGGTTTTTTCAACCGCCAGCTGCAGCTTAATTTAAACAACTGTACCATTTTGATGATTTTATGGGACGATCGCCAAGGGCCCATATGCCCTTACGAGGTACTAGCGGCTAGAAGCAACATATCAACCTTTACGCTGGCCTAGTGCCTACTTGAAGGAACAGCCTTGCGGTTCAACGTGCGACCAAAGTGCTTCTTTTAACGAAAACCAACACCCTATGTACCATAAAGGAACAGCGTGTGACTCATGATAAACTTTTACGGATTTGCGGATAGAGATAAAAGAAAATAAATGGCATTCGGAGTTCATATGGCAATTGCTGAATATTCTATAAACATTTAATGCCAAATAAATGTACTTTACCAAATGTACCGTGTTGCTGTTTGATTTTAAAGTACAGTTTCATATTCCGAACTGTGTTGTGAGTTGATCTGTGTTGGTTTCCGGGTTCTGTGTGAAGTCGCGTAGAAGACGACTGGGCGCGTTTGCCTACGCAGCACAGAAACATCACGGAGAGAGGCGGGGAATATGAATGTTTTGATAATGTCAGGCTCAGGGGTGGGGGATATGATTTAGTGCCGCAAAAGCAGGTCAGCCAGGGCGATGGGAGAAATGATAGGATTATCACAAAATGGCGGCTCCCTGATGCCTGTTTTCGCGTTCGTTTAATGGACAAAAACTCGGGTACGGTCCATAGGAAATTTTTCTAAAATCGAGCGACTTAGGCTTAAAAACACATGGCCGACCCGTATGGGCAATAAAAAAGTTGGACCGAACCATTCCTTTAATTCCACTATATACACCTCCCACGCCTGCGTCATATCCGCTGCCCAGGCCCAAAGATAGATCCCCATTTTATGATAAGGAATCCATTAGATTGTTTACTTCTGCAGACTTGTTTGTGGGACTGGAGGACAGCAATATGGGTAGACTGACTATGGGGGCAGGGATTTGACTACTGTATGATCTAGGCAGTGGAGGTGGGGAGTGCTGAGGGTTGGTTGAACGCCAGGCACAGCGCATAGTACATAATATTCCTGCACGTTCAGAAAATCTGAAAAATGGCACGTAATAGGGTATGCTCATTGTTGAAGTGCTAGAATTTGCGTCTTATAAATAAGTTGGATCCTGCCAGCTGGATCATGAGCCAGGATGTAGGATGGCTTGTTTGTATCGTCTGCCACCATCTCTGAGGGTCTGCTGGTCATTTGTCTTGATGGTCCCATCCATGTTATCCATGCGGCTGACACTGTGGCCCATGCCTGGGATGTGAGATCTTTGCATGTCTGAACGCCTTGCATCCCCTACACCTGCTTCTGGCAGGTTGCATTATCACCACCTGCCGACCCTACACTGCCCTAATGAGAGGCAGCATGGCAATAAATGCCTCAGTGGGACACATTTCTGGCATTGCCTTTCATCATGATGGTAAGGTGTCTACGTGTGCTCTTACCTGGCTCTGCGGGCCTCTCATCCTACAGGTCAGCCTCTGAGCCATGGAAGTGATTGCTGAAATGGGGAATGGCATGGGCAGACAAAGAGATTTCTGGTCTGTGTTCATGTACAGGATGTACACAGGCCTGTAAGTGTCTAGGGTGCACACTGCCCACTCTTCCTGCAAGCCATGCCCAGACCACAGTGACAGCTGCCATGACTGGGACTGCGGTGTCAGATCACATCAGGTAGGAAGGGGTTGAGGGGGCACAACAGTCCTTTCTGTATGGACATCAGATTGGATCAATTTGACCGCTCAGTTGCCTGCACTAGTTTTGTTGAAGTTCTAGTGGAAGATGAGACTGATTTTCCACCCTACACTGGTGCTTAATGTGGGAGGTATATATGTTGGCATTCGGGAGTGTCTAGACCAGGGGCCTGATCACGACTTTGGTGGTAACGCTGGCGGTATTACCGCCGGCGGTATTAGCCCTACCGCCGAACTCCCCGGTGCTAATAGCGCCGGATCACGAGTTTGGCGGTAATGTAATTCCTCATTCCCCATTGAGCCCATTCGGGAATGCCCCATTCCCCATTGGGCTCAATGGGGAAAATTCACGCTCTTACCGCCGGCGGATTTCCCGCCGGCGGTAATAGCGTGAATTTTCGGCAGATTTCCCCCCAGTCAAGAGCTGGGCGAAATCCGCCGAAGTCCTGATTTGGTGGACCCTTAAATCCGGCGGTAATAGCGCGACCGCCGGATTTAAGGGTTACCGCCAAAGTCGTGATGAGGCCCCAGGTCTAGACCTGGGATAGGACACCGGAGAGAAAACTAAATTAAGAACATTTAAAACATTGAATGGCTTTCGGGTACACTTATCCTGCTTCACCCCAAAACAAGTTATCCCCATCTTTTCTTTTAGTGATCATTGTGTTATGATGCTGTATGATGATTTATGATCTGCCAATTCCTGCCGAGGGGTGCTGACCTCCATCCAGTGATGACCTCTGGTCCCTCATGAGCAGTCTCATGGTCCATTCCAGGTTAAGCTGGTTATATCCGCCACGGGGTGCCTTTGTGGACTCACTACTCAGCGTTGTTCAGTTCCGTTCATAGAGTGCACGCTCAAGAGAGTGCACAAGGGAACAAGCACTGGCAAAGTCAAATGGGATCAGTGAATATCTAAAACTTCTGCTAGAAGGAAAATCAAAAACTAAGGCGAATCGGCAGTTACGCGGTACGACTTCATTAACTTTTTTCAATCCATGCATATTTTCCAACTGCAATTTAATTTACATTATTTTGTATTCACTACTTTATTTATTTACGTACATATTTATTCAATTCAATTCAATGTATTGACCTTAATCGACAGAATGTCATACGGTCCATAATACAAATATGCACAAATCCATAATTTACACAGATGTCGTGTGGGGGTCACCAGGGTGCGCAGCTGTGACCTCTGCGACTCCCCGGCAGCCTCTGCCACTGACTCTGCAACCCCTACTGAAGGAGTGCAAAGGCAGGGCTCCAGCGTGCAAGTGCAGAACCCAGGAATCGCTCTCTGCTTCCTGGTTTCTGTTCTATGATCTGGACCGGCGCCGACTCAGAGGTTAGTGAAAGGAAAATGTAATTTTGTATGTGCGTTGTTGTATGCATGTGTGAATGAGTGAACATGTGCTGTGTAAATGCTGTGTGAATGCGTGGATATGTTATGTGTTTGAATGCTATTTGTATGGGTTAATTTGAATGAGCATGTATGTTCTGTGTGAATGATGTTTGAATGCATGAATATGTATTTGAATAAGTGAGCAAATGCTCAGTGAATGATGTTTGAATGCGAGAATTTGTTTTTGAATGAGGACGCACATGCTGTGTGAATGCTATTTGAATGTGTGAATGTGTATTTCAATGAGTGAATTAATGAGGGTGAGTTTGGGAGCTTGGGTTGGTTTTGTGCCAACCTGTGCCAGCCTGGGAGGAGGCTGATTTGGGTAGGGTATGGGCAGCTGGGTGTGAGTTGAGGAGATAGGAGGAGAGACTTTTTACTAGGTAGCTACGATACTGATAACAACAACTGGGGAGTTCGTCCTCAGTACTGCTCACTCTACCGGAAGGTCAAAATACTCCTCTTTCTTCGTCTTTAATCATTTTTTATAGGTACCCCCTTGCTTGGCACAATGCCATGATACGTAATGAAGGTACATTCTTTGTGCATTCTATTATTTGTTTTATTCATAGAGTTCTTTCACCAAAGCGCTTTAACAAAATGATTACAACCGTACAATAAAAATGGAAATCATGGCAAACTCAACAGCAGAAAGCTTAAGGAGGAAGAAGATGATTGTAGAAGAGGAGGCACGAATATGTACCGGAAGAACATTCCAATGCGTAGGTGCAAGGAGTGAAAAGGAACGGACTGGAGAATAAGCACGAGGCGGCTTAGGAACTGAAAGAGACTAAGAACAAAGAGAACGGGCAGGAACACGGAAGGAAGCAAGAGAACAAAGATAAGAAGGAGCAAGACCTTAAAGCAAAGGAAATGAAAAAGAAGCTAAAGGTCAAAAGAAAGAAGAGACGCAGGATGTAATGAAGGAGTACCAGAAAAGCGAAAAGGCCGCTGAAAAAGAAGATGAATAGCGTTATTACAAACAGAACCAATCAACAGTTAAGTCGAGGGAAATCAAGCGAATAAATCTGAGGCTTCCTAGCCTGAAATGAAAGAAAAGGATGAGCAAGACGAAGATTATGAAGATGAAAACCAGCAGAGAGAGCAGTATTAGAAATATGAAGTGTGAAGGAGAGAGAGGGGTCAAAGATGACTCCAAGATTATTAAAGGTTGTTTGACTTCACAGCAATTAGCATCAGACCAGGGTGTTTTTTCAGTGCCCTTTTCTTAATTGTCCTACCAATAGAAGTGAAATAAAACCATAGATTTAATGTATGATGTAATTATTACCTAATTGGGAGTGTTTGGGTTCCCAAATACATCTACCAATGATGGTAAAAAATCGCTATAAGTTTTGTGCAGTGTTCTCTTTGTTAATGACACTCCATTTGACTGTCCGTCTGCCATGACCAACGATAGCTAACAAAATGTTTCCATCGCAGTCTTCAATGGGGTTCACCCTAAGCATGTCTTGGTCCACTAGTAATGACAGAAGACAGTGGTCACTCTCAAACCTTTGTTTTACCTCGAAATTCTTGACACAAGCCACGTTTGTAGATTCATTAGAATAGATTCCATAAGGCTTGTGGGGGTTCCACTAATGGAAGTTTGTCATGATGATTCTCAGGAGCCCTGGCGCTGCACACCATATGATTGAGTGCCGCTAATACACTGGCTACAGCAGCAGCATTCTTATCTGGACCCTTTGGGGGCTCTGATGACAATTCCAGAATGCCCCACAGGATATCCCCTTCTTTGCAGATCTCAGCCATTACCATCACTTAGTTATATCATGGTTTCCTCTGTCATGCAGATGCTGGAACCAGGTAGGTTTTAGAGCTTAGGTCTGGTGTGTATGCATGCTGGGGTATGGGAGGTGACAGGGCATAGGTCATGGCCTATTTGCATGTGGGGGAAGCATTGCAGTCCATGCAGAAGAAATGTTTAATATCATCCGCATATCTTATAGTTTTACAAATCAAATGATAGTTATATTTGGGGACATGAATTGGTATTAAGTGTGCCTTAGAGGCATTGAAATGACACCCTGAATGCTGGCCAGAATTTCATATCGATTTTAGGAAATCGTACACCAATGTCTCCCTGTATCCATGCTTCTGTAGTGTAGATCTCCACATCATGCACTGTGATGTCTCCCTCTACCCATGCTTCTGTAGTGTACATCTCCACATCATGCAGTGCGATATCTCCCTGTACCCATGTTTCTGTAGTGTAGATCTCCACATCATGCACTGTGATGTCTCCCTCTACCTATGCTTCTGTAGTGTACATCTCCACATCATGCACTGTGATGTCTCCCTGTACCCATGCTTCTGTAGTGTAGATCTCCACATCATGCACTGTGATGTCTCCCTCTACCCATGCTTCTGTAGTGTAGATCTCCACATCATGCACTGTGATGACTCCCTCTACCCATGCTTCTGTAGTATAGATCTCCACATCATGCACAGTGATGTCTCCCTCTGGCCATGCCTCTGTAGTGTAGATCTCCACATCATGCACTGTGATGTCTCCCTCTACCCATGCTTCTGTAGTGTACATCTCCACATCATGCACTGTGATGTCTCCCTGTACCCATGCTTCTGTAGTGTAGATCTCCACATCATGCACTGTGATGTCTCCCTCTACCCATGCTTCTGTAGTGTAGATCTCCACATCATGCACTGTGATGTCTCCCTCTACCCATGCTTCTGTAGTATAGATCTCCACATCATGCACTGTGATGTCTCCCTCTGGCCATGCCTCTGTAGTGTAGATCTCCACATCATGCACTGTGATATCGATGTCGCCTCAGCTATCATTCCTTCCTTTATTGTTAATGCCTTATTTGACAGTACAACAGCACAACAATCATAAGACAATGTGAATTAATACACAGATTAAAACATAAAACAGTATATAAAATGAGCCCATGAATACCATCTAAGACTCATTATAATGTTTGTAATATAAAAGAGTAATCAATATACGTCGCCATAGAAAACTGTTTAGAAAGGTCTAAATGCAATTTCTATGAAGTCATGCTCTATGTATGAAATGAGCTCCATATATAACCACAAATTAATCAACTCACTATTTTTATTTTTATTTTTTTTATTTTTTTTAGTCTGTTTACAAACTTTTAAAAAAGAAGTACCAAGGAATATAAGGCAGATTTACAGCGGACTAGGGAGCCATAGAAAAGAGAGAACAGCGAAAAGCAAAGGCAGTCAGTTTTCCTTCCGCCAAGCTTGTAACAACACAGAAAACCTGAACACTGTTCAATATTTGTCCATCAAGGCGTTTGAGGTAGGAGTATCGAATACTTTAATCTACCTCGTTACACAGTAATCTCTTTTCTAATGCTTCCAAAAAGAAAACCAAAGCATAAATTACCTTCCTGTCCGCACCATCTGACATCCTCTTCCACCAATCGTCCACGCTTAAACACGGACTAGCCTCCAATAGTTTCCCCATCGTGATCGATCTTGTTTCCACTAGTTTGGGGCAAAAGAGAGTCAGATGTTTCAATGTCTCGTTTTCGCAGGTGCAAAATCCACAAGGATAGACCAATTTCGGAGGGTGGAGGCATAAATTCGAAACTTCCTTAGTTAAATAAAGGTTTAAACGAAATTTCATGTAAAATCTTTGTTTCATTGCACAGGGAAATAAATCAAAGTATTTCGGAATTGATCCGTGGGCTCTGGCTTCAGGTGCCGCAAGGTTCATACACCTGTGAGCAGTTTGAGTGTCGCAAGTTTCACACCAATCGGCGTCCCACAGTTTCTTTTTGACTTTGTTAGGGTTTTGTACCAAAGTTTCTTTGTCTGAATTCAGTTGGCCTAAAAGAGTTGAACATCTTCTCTCCCATTCGTCCTGGACCTAGTCCGAAGGTGTGTTTCCTTCCCTTTTTTTCTAGATTTTAAATTGGGGAAGATCTTCAGTGCCAATGATCTTTCTATATAGAGACAAAGTGTTCCATGTTACTATGGCATTGATGGATGTCAGCCCTTGTTCGTAGCGAGTACAGGTGGTGGAAGATCCTTTCGGGAGGTGTAGGATTTCATTAGAATATGTGTTCTCACACCATGATCAGGTCTTGTGGGCATATCCCAGCATCGCTTCCGCTCCAAAGGTTAGAGACGGTACCACCTTGGCTTTATAGTATTCAAGTGCCGGTTCTATTGAAAATTGTCCGTATTTCTTATTGACCATGGCACCTTGGGCTGACAGAAGTTTACATTTTCTTTTAATCTTTTGGACCATACGCTCATCGTTTATGTTAGAACTGAGCACGGCACCCAAATAAGGTACCTGGCTGACACAATTGATCAGTTTATCACCGACATCCCATTTGAATTTCTTTCTTCTTAAAGAGGTTGAACCGGTTAGACTTTGAAAAACGAGGATCTCGGTTTTTGAAGCGTTGATCTCAAGACCGTTTTTCGCAGTGTAATGCTCCAACGCCCTCAGTTTTCTTTGAAGGCCAACTGGCGTTGCATAGATGAGAACTATGTTGTCAGCATATAGGATGTGTCCTATGTGAAGTCCATTTATCTTGGGAGGAAAAGATCTAGCTTCGCCTAAGTCTTTTGGGGCGTTGTGTATGAAAAAGTTGAATAGGGTTGCTCCCAGAGGGCAACCCTGTTTCACGCCTTTTGATGACTTTATAGCTGAGGACAGAGAGCCCCTCTGGTCCAATCTAATTTTCACTGTCGTTTCAGAGTACAGGTCTTGTACAGCTTTCATTAGAGTCAGTGGACATTTGTGCTGTATCATCTTTGTCCAGAGCAACTCTCGATCAACGCTATCAAAGGCGTGAGCCAAGTCTACAAAAGCTAGGTATATCTTAGTTTTTTTCTTGACCGCCTCCATTTTGAGTATGTTTAAGATAAAAAGAGTGAGTGAACAACCGACATCCCTTGAAAAGCCAGTTTGGCGAATGTCTATGGCCTCTACGTCCTTAATCCAAGTTGTTAGATGGTTCAGGACTTGGGTAGCAAAGATTTTCCCGATCACATCGAGTAAGGCAATAGGTCCGAAGTTTTTGGGATCAGAACGCAGGCCTTTTTAAAAAATTGGGACGATCAGTGCGCTTTTCCACGTTAGCGGAAGTCTTCCTTCTTTTATGATGTTAAAAAAGAGGTAATAACAAAAGTCGGCCCATTGATCAGGATTTTGCTTCAGCATCCAATTTGTCATCCTGTCAGGACCCGGGGCTCTAGACAGAGATAGCCTTTTGATGTTCTTCAGAATATCTTCTTTGGCGATCTCAATGTCCCAAGGAGCGAGGTGTTCAACGCTCAGTTGGCAGGCCTTCCGTTGGTTCATAAATAGCTCCGTGTAGTGTGTGATGCACTGGGCTTCCATGACCAGGGAGACCTGCAGTGCTCTTTGACTAGCTTCTGTGCTGTTTATTAGAGACCAAAAAGATTTGAGTTTTTTTGTGTCATACTCTTTAACATCACCTCTGCATCGTTTTGTAGAGTTCAATTTTTATGACCCCGCAGCCAAGCCTTGTATGATGATTTCGCTTTTTTTGTTTCTAGTAGGCGATCTTGTACAGAAAGCCTCCTGGCATCTCTTAAAGATTTTTTCAGCACCCTTTTTCTTGTCACTATACATAGAACCAGCGCAGGTACTCCTCACTCTGCTTATTCAAATGTTTTCACATAAAGACACCTGTAATTTCAATATGAAGGACATAAAAACATACACATAAAACATACAATGCATAATAGTTTCTTGATCATATATACATTCAGTACAAAGATCAGCCTTTAAAACCTTCCACTTGTTGAGAAAACATGCCAAGGGAAGGATGTCCAGCCTAACTTTCATGTAAAGAGAGTGTGAATGTGGAGTTTTAACAAAAGCAAGATAATCTTCAAGCATGTGCATGGGTAAATATTACGGGACAATGTGGAACGTTGACTTACATAAAAGTTGCGATCTTGCTCTTTACTAATGAGTGCAGATTAACATGCCGATTCGTGGAAAAGTAAGTATTTTTCCATAAAGGCAGGGCACCGAGAATGACACCGCGTGTAGATATAAAAATGCGCAGCCCACGTATTCATGGAATTTTCTGTGCAAATTAACCTTATACGCAAGTTGCGCCCAGAACCTCCCTGACACGTCCCCACTCAAAGGAAAAACAGCCAGAACAGCTACCTTTGCGTACTCCCCCTGGGTGGGAATACATGCACCCTCCAAAAAGTGCAAGGGGTCCCCTGCAAACCCCCGCAAGCGGGCCTGCATCTCGGGGACCCTGGCCGGGATCCCCTGTAACTGTTACTGGCACCGGGCCACATGTGCACAATGTATCATAACTCGAGTAAAACTCAGAAAATCTGCATGCGAACGCTGCAAATTGTACCTGCACTACACTGCACTGCATATGCGTACCCCTAAGTCCAATCTGAACCCGGGTGCATGCATGCACCCCTAAAACTGACATGCAAACCCACCTCTGCGGTGCGATTACAATGCACAAGTGTACTTATGCCTGCCTTCGGGTGGAGAGATGGAGGTGTTTGCAAGGGCATTTCGCAGGCGAGAGGTTGCGCGGTGTAGTATAATTTACTGTATTTTGGAGTGCAGCGCCACTGCATGGGATCACATTTTTGCTATAATGTGGCACATATAGCCAGCCAGATGTTGCCAGTGTAACATATGGATATGCAAATGAAGACAAGTTACAGATTTAAAAGCATAATAGAATTTTTTTTTCTCTTTTCGCACTTGAAATGGCTCATTCACAGGAGACCACAATTGTTATCAAATTGACTAACCTAATTAACAAATACTAACACTAATTCTAACTAAATAACATTATAATGTTCTCTCCATGTGGAAAGAGAGGCAGAAGAGATGTGCTCTGAGAGTAATTTTTAAACATGCATTTTTTCTCTGATTTTCTCGGGCTGCACTGAAATGTGAAGGACGGAAAGGCAGCAGGAAGCAATAAACAGAAACAGTTATTGCAGTATCAAGATCCCATTGTTTTTGAAACAGGGGTGGCAACCTAATACACTTTCTGTTAATATGATTGGAGGGAAGTATATCTGAAGACAGGCTGCGTAAGCAACAGAGCTTTGCTGGACGAGCTCTGACAGAATTATAGTTAGCTCACTTTTGCAGAGATGCTGTGAGGTCGCCTTCGTTCTGCTGCTGGGAGGAGTCGTTCCAGCTGCACTGTTGACTTTCAGAGACTGGGGGTTCCTGGTCACTCGGCACCGGCTTGAGAACTGCAGATTGCAGATTGAACTGCATGTTCTCGCTGTGTGCTTTAAAAAGAATACCCTGGGCCCATTCATCAGAGGTCACGAGCCAAGGGAGATCGCGTGTGGGAGAACTACAGATAACTGGTAATTATCAAAGTGAATGGAGATTATTGTGACTGCTGTACGAATGACCTAATATATATCAGGCAGGCAGAGTAGAAAAAAAAGGAATCCCCTGTGTTTAATTGACACTTTATAATGTTGTGAAATTAATATTGTTCTTTTGCTGCATGTTTTCCTTTTTCTCTTTGTTACAGATGATGCAAAGTGAATCTCGTTCTGCTGCTGTACATTTTTCTGTTTATTTCTGTAAAATAAACAAGGGTAAAATGGTGTTCTGAAATGCAACTGTTTATAAAACACAAAAGTACATGAAGGCAGACGTGTGGTGTGTTTTTGTCTTTCTCTTTTCTTAGTGCATCTGGAACAGCACTTGTGATATGGGGAGGATTTTGAGGTAGTGCATTTGTCATTTTTCCCATATAGATAAAACAACAAAAAGAATAAGTTGTCTAAAAGTAAGACTTAGCAATTATAAATAGCTGTGTGCGTGATTTCACTCAGTGTATGTGTGTGTGGTTTCTGAGTGGAATAAATACAATAGTTCTTGCTGAGCGTACATGAATCAGCTAAAAGAGGCCTATGAAAACATAATCTCACTAATGTAAATAAATTAGTGATAATAACACATTTTATTATGAATACTTTATGGAAACATAGTTCACTGGTGTAGATAAATCAATGATAACAGCCATAGGTGGCACTCTATATGAAAATGTGGTGTTTCTGAATAGTGTAGGTCCGAGGCCTCTAGAGATCACACGAACAGTCTAAACAAAAGAAGGGGGTTTTGTATGTTGGGGCCACAAATAAAACAAAGAAATTATGCTCACCAAAATACAACTAACAAAATGTATATCACTATAAAGCCAAACCCAATCTAAATGCAAAGAGTAGTCATTGCCAAATTACCATTATTTTTGGCGGTAAGAAAATACCGCCAGGCCCCAAATCTACACAAAATACCCTACATATTTATGGTGCGTTGCAGGCCGGGAAAGTGATCATAGAGCACCTACTGGGCATGGCAAGTGTGTCTCACACTGCCATCCGTACATTAAAGGGAACCCATTTCATAATAGCAGTGTGTCACTGAAAACGAATTTCAGAATGTCTCAAATGGAAGCCACAGTCTCAGCGCTAGTGCAATATTTCGAGGCAATGTTATATGCACATGGGACGTGGTCATCGAACAGTGCCACAGAATGGCATGACCGCATTCATGGTGAAGTGCAGAAAGAAAAACTAGACAATATTTTTGCAGAAGGCAGCATAATTCAGGTCTGCCTTCTGAGGTTATTAAATGCAGCTGATAAACATGCAGAGAAAGATTGTCTGATACGGCTCTGCACAAAGGTCTGGTTTATTTTGAATAGGTCCCTGCGAATGCAAGAAAATAATGCTAAGCTGATTAACAGGTTAAAGGCTGACCTAGATGGGGTAAGTAAAAAGGAGGAGATGTTAAGAGCAGAATTAGAAGGATGTCAATAAGACATGCAGTTCAAATGCAGAGATTTTGATATTCAATTGTCCAAAAGCAAGAAACAATTTGAGGACAGTGAACAAGAATTGGTACACTTAAAAGCATTAGTGGACCACATTAGACAAGATAAAGATGAGATGGTTTCAGAAATGCAGGTCTTACAAAAAGAACATTTTGAAAAAGAAAGTGATCTCCAAAATGCAGAACAGGAAATGGTTAAAATGCTTCAAGAAAGAGACAAGAGAAACAAAGAATTCAGTGAATGCCAAATGCAAATGTGCGACATGCAGGAGGTAATTAATAAAATGAGTGATGAAAACAATTATTTACAAAACGAGGCAGACAGGCTCCTTAAGAAGTGTAAGGATTTGGAACAACAAATGTGCATTCCCAGGTCCCAGGATAGACGGCAGTGCACAACATTCAATGGAGTTGAGGTGAATTCTATTTCTACCCAAAGAGCTAGTGCCCCAGTGACTGGGCCGGTGACTGAACTTGGTTGCAGCGCCCTTGGGGGATTTGATACTCCCAGTGGGGGCCGCCACCAATCCCATATGCATGGAACCAGGGTTGAATCACCAAGTAGTACAATTCCATGCATTGCAACAAGTAGCCCATAAAGATAATGAAATCCCTCAAAGCCCTGATCAAACCATTTAAAAAGGGAGGGGCATGCTGCATAGAGGATCACTTAGAAGCGGTTCATGGCATTATTCAAGCCCTCCAGATACCCAAGGAACAATACAGGCAGTATTTTCATTTAACTTTAGATGCTCCCACGGCCAGTATCATAAGGGGATTGAATGAGCAGCAGAATATGACATGGGCAGAGTTTGAAAAAGAGATTAGGCGTCATTTTTCTCCTTTCCAGTCATTGCAGGAGACAAAGAAAGTTGCTTACACAATCACTGCTGGGCCTAATACATCCCCTCGCCAGTTTTTACAAGACTTAAAAAGAGCATTTTCTCGCTTTGATGTATCTTTTGACCCCAATTCTAATGAGTGTAAAACTGCCTACTTCTATGGGCTACAGAAAGACATTATAATCACAATTGGTCCGTGAATTTGATCATGACAAGTCCCTTGAGTGGATTGTGCACCAAAGCACAAAACTATATGAAGTACTCTATTGTCAGGGTAGAGAAAGTGATAAAATGAAAGATACTAGACCAAAATCTAAAGAACCCTCAGCAACAGTGATGGAAATTAGATCAGCCAAAATGTCCCTTGAGTCTGCTCAAAGTACAGGTAAAAATAACTTGACACCTGAACAAAGGGGCAATCAACAAAGATCATCACTTCCTGTACCAATGTTTCAATCACATGATCCTAGTAATAGGGAAAGCTACATCAGCCCTAGGTACTTAGGAGATAGGCCCTGGGCAGGCTATCGGTCTGATATATCAGGTATGAACAATAACCAGAGACAAAATCAGGATCAAAGAAATGATGGTCCCTACCAGACATTGGGGACACAGAGCAGATTTGATCCCAATACCATGATACATGGTAATCAAGATAGACCTCGATATGTGGATCGATTTGCTGATAATGGGAATCAACATAGGGGTCAATACCCACAACATGAGAGACAGGACATGAGGCAGAATATGAATTATGCTCCACGTCAGTACAATGATTCCCCACCAGGGGATTACAACCAAAGGATGGGTGCACCCTGTTCCCCTCCACAAATGAATCAAGAGTTCAGGAACCATCCCAATAGAAATCATTCCCCTGAGAGGTACCAGAATAGATCCAATCAGGGGGAAAACAACCAATATCGATCTAGGCCACAGAGAGAGGATTCTAGAGAGATGGAAAGATTCCAGTGTCTCGAGGCCCAAATTAAAATGTTAGCTGAGCAAATAGGAAAGCTCTGTACAGCACAAAAACGGTCATCAAAGGAGGGGGCAGAAAGACATAGCAATGACCGGGTGGTTTCTGAAAAGTGACTATGTACTTATAATACCTGCAGTGTCAAAAAGATAGATTGCTCTGATGTAATTATGCATAATGAATATGAGATGCCCAATGATTTAAAAGTGAAAGTACCAGTACATGAACATGTGACAGAAATTGCAAATGCATCTAAAAGAGAGGTACGGTTTAACCTAGAGCTAAATCAAACATTGGAGATCTGTACAAATGAAACAGGAAAACCTGAAATTCTAAAAGAACAAAGAGACAGATTTAAGAAAAACGACTCATGCATGGGGAATACCAGTGAACAGGGAGTAAGTGGGAATGCTATAACTCCTTCCCTGGGCAATCAAAGCAATAACCAAAAACAGGCAGAAAAAAGAAATACTCAAAAGGAGGGTACAGGTCAATCACCTGAAGAATTCTTTGAGCCACATATTTTTGAAGAAGTTAAAAGGGCTGGCACCACACTAAATAATCACAAATGCACAGGTTTAGACAATGACAAGTTGCCAAATGATGTTGTCACATATGTTCAGTTGGAGGATTGTAGTGTGACCTCTGATGATACCTGGATGGATGGGCGAAAAGTGGCCACACTCCAAAAACCTCTGAACATGGACAAATGAATAAAGTCTCCCACGCAGAAATGGGCAAACAAGAGGGAAAATGTCATTCCATTTACCAATGTGCTTAGCCAAAAGTGAGAAAGGCCTGAGAAAGGTGAGCCCTGAAATCAGCAAGAATTCACGCTTCTTATGTGTGTTAGAGGAAGTTGCAGACAGGTATTATGCTCCCATCACTGTAGAAGAAAAATGCAATACATTTGCAATGATTCACACTGGCGCACAGGCCACAATTATGTCTAAAGAATTGGTAAAGAGTATAAATGAAGGGAGATCCCCACAGAATCAGATCACAGTGAAGGAAAATCAAGGTCCAGTGCATAATTTTAACGGGGAGGAGGTGCCTATTATAGGCGTCACTGAGGTTGACATAAAGATAGGTAAACACAGAAGGAAATAGGAGGTATTGGTCACAGCCATTTGTGAAATTCCATTTCTGATGGGAACAGATTTCCTGAAAAGATTGTCTCCTCTCATAGATGGGGTGAATGGAGTACTGTGGTCCTTAACCAAAAAACCATTGAGATCTAAGAAACTAAAATCACAAAACAGCAATATAAATGAATGTCACACCGTTGCCAAAACAAATGATGCAGTGGAGGTATATCTCCAGAATAACTGCATCCCTAGCGTCACTGTTATATTAATGTGTCAAGACAAATTGCAGAGTAAAAATGAAAAACTACCTGTACAAATATACTTGTACCCAAGGAAAAAATGGCAAACTGCCATAGATGAGCACACATTACGTTTTTATTTAAAAGAGAAGACAAGTCATAAAGCAGATTCAGAAAAACACATCACCACTCTTGCTGAAATACACATGGAAGATGAGCAACCATGGGTTCACATTGGTATAAATGATTATTCTAAAACAACAAAAGCCACTTTAGCACTTGAACAGGAAAGGAGTTTCATTAATGAGAGACTGTTGCAAAAAATAAATAATGGAGAGGGAGAAGATCCCGAAATTTAGAATTAAAAACCTATATGTCTCTGGTTTGGAGAGTCCAGACTTTGAAACCGAATTGCAGGCAGATGCATGCTGAAAATTAGTATTGGTCAAAAGACAATTCACCATAATGTTTGGATAGTGAGTGGGACACAAAATGAATTTTACATGGGCAATGATATAATGCACAGAATGTGCATGGTGTTAGATTTCCTTAATCAAAAAATATGGTCACGCCTAGGTGGGCCAGCACCTGAATTTGAAGATAAAAGAAGAGCTTATCATTGCGCACAGCTGGTCGCATATGCAATTGAATTACAGCTGAGGAAGGATACTATTATCCCTGCATTTACCAAACAGGTTGCAATAACACTGAAATGCAAAAATGGACAGCAGATGAAAGATTCTGATGCATTTGTGTGCTTAAATGAATCCATAAAACAGCAAGGCCTGGATTATGAATACATTCCATTGATAGATATCGGTGAAGGGTCTGTAAAAATGATGGTGAATAATAAAGGTTGTTAAGATATTCATTTAGAGGAAAACTCCTCATTAGGAATGGCCATACAAAATTCACATTATACCGCAGATCTAAATAACATGGTGATTGGAAATATCCCTAAAAGATATGTGGATGCCAAGGGTGTGTTGCCAGAATACCTGGACTCTCAGCCCAAAGGAATATTTAGAATTCATTCTGTGTACCCTTATGATTCAAATGAGACATTGTGCTGTCATCAAGAGGATTGCATAACATTTAACTTAAATGAAAATTAAACAGAAAATCAGCCCATTGAAGTGGAAGCTGATATGGCAAAATATTTATAAGTGGCAGCTTTACAGAGAGACACAGCCACACAATTAGAGGAAAGAACAGAGATTCCTCTACTGGAAGATTTTCCAGAATTTTCCAACATGGTAGAGGAGCAGATTTTATCAGTGGATGCATGTGACAGCGATGAGGATGCATGTGACAGCGATGAGGATAGAAATGAACGGAGGAAGATATTTATGGAGTTTAAAGATGTATTTGCAAAAGATGCTTATGATTGCGGTTTAACTGATTTACATGTGGCCACGCTACCGGAAGGATGTAGTAGAAGCCCAGTATTTGTGCGCCAATATAGATTACCACTGGCATGTGCAGTCATTGGCAGAGATTATAAAAAAATTGGAGTCTCTGGGAATTATCAGGCCTATTCATAGCACATCCAACACACCTATTTTAGGTGTGTTGAAGCCAAATGGTCAATGGCGGCTATGTGCAGATTTGAGGGAGTTAAATAAAAGAGTGCCAGTATCCAGATGGCCACTGCCATTCATTGATCAAGGCCTAGCTCAGGTACATGGTTCAAAAGTGTTTACCACGTTAGATCTCACCTCTGGATATATTGCGTGCCATTGGCAAAGGAGATTCAGAATTTATTTTCATTTTCATTTAATAAGACTCAATACGCACGGGTTAGAGTTCCATTTGGGTATGTCAATAGTGGGAGTGAATTTGGAATATTTTTGAGAAAGGCCATGCCTGATGCAGCGGAAAGAGGTACCATAATTTATGTGGATGATGTCCTGATAAAGAATAAGAGCTTGAAAAACCACTCTGATGACATAAGACATGTTCTTGGCCAATTGCAGAAAGCAGGCGCCAAAGTCTCTTTACAAAAAGCACAATGGTGCAAGAAAAAAGTGAATTTTCTAGGCCATGAAGTAACTGAACATGGACTAAACCCACAAAAGAAGAAAATAGAAGCCATACAAAAACTAAGAGACCCTAAAAATGTGAAAGGGGTAAAAAGTTTATTAGGAATGACAGGCTATAACAGGAAGTTCATTGAAAATGATGCTGAAATTACTCAACCATTGACTAAACTGCTAAAGCTGAATACACCCTGGAAGTGGGAAAAAGAGCAGTCTGAGGCAGTGGCTCGGTTAAAGGAATGTCTTGTAAAGGCACCATGTTTAGCATACCCCATAAAGGATAGGGATTTCTTAATAGAAATAGGTTTCTCTGAACATTGTATGTCAGCAGTGTTCTCACAAAAACATGATTTGAATCACAAAACCATTGCCTATGCAAGTAAGGTGTTTTCTCAAGTTGAAATTAAATTCAATGAATGTGAAAAGGCCCTATTGACCACTGTGTGGGCCCTACAACATTTCCACCCCATTGTTCAGGGAGAAAATGTGATTATTGAGACAAATCATCAACCTTTGCGGTTTTTAGAGAGTAAAAGAATTAGGTCAGGTAATCTAGCGCAGTCCAGAATCACTTCATGGACGCTGGCATTGCAGGGTTTTCCTGTAGAAGTGAGATATGGCCAAAATAAAAAATAAAAAACAGTTGCTCAAGGTTTAGCAGATCTACATGACTGTGCAGCTGAACACATATCAAACGAAGTAGAAGTGGAATCTAGTTTGCAGGATTTTGAGCAATCACCACACAAAGCTTTTGATGAAAAGACATGCAAGGATTTGCCAACTGCAGGCCGTCCCTCATAACGCCCACTTTTGCCCTTGTTCTTCCTCATTTTCCCAGTTCCACACCCTACTCCGCCCTCTGCGGAGGCCTCACCCACGCTCTGTGCTGCGCAGTCAATTCCATGAATCGACAAACGGGTTTTTGCATCCAGAAAGGCGTGCAAAAACCTGAATTTTCATGCAAATAATTCCATGAATCGGGCTCTAAGTCCCAGATTTCGTTGTCTTATCCATGATTAATGGCTTCAATCATAATTCAACCACACCAACAAAATACAATTGGTTATTAAGAGACCAACAGAGAATAGACAAACCTGTGTCAGAATATCCATCAAGGCGCCTCTATATTTATAAAGTGCAATATTACATCAAAGCCTCACTCAGTAAAACAGAGGTTTGGCTAAGAGGGCACAATTTATACTCTGCAAGTTAACTTCTAAATGTAGGTGCTTTTAGGTAAACCTAGCAATTTCTTTAAAGAAACATTCAGAGTGAGAGACCACAGAAGTGTGGACTGTAACCCCAAGGTTTGGAGCCATGTACGGCTGCTTGGCTTGCTTGGAGGTTATACATTTTCATTAAAGGAGAAATAGAGCCATTTCCAAGCTGTGTGTTAAACCTATAAATACCTGTATAGTATCTTTCCAAAGTAAGATTATATTTTTTAATTTGTTTATTCCATTTGCATTTACACATGAATCGGATCCCTAAATAATCATGAGATTGGACTTGCTTGATACCAAGTCCATCAATAATCAATGACATTTTTGTAGGTTTTCTAATATTGGTAGGAAAGACCACCGGTTTTGGATTTAGTGAAATTAATAACAAGACCATTTTTTAAAAATAACAGAAATGACACTGCTGCCTACCTAAAACAACCGGAGTTAAAGGCATGGTCTAGTAAAAAATGTTATTGTCCCTACGGGTCGGCCATGTTTTTTTAAGCTTAAGTGGCTCGATTTTAGAAAACTTTCCTATGGACCTTACCTGAGTTTTCGTCCATTAAACGCACGCGAAAACAAGCACCAGGGAGCCGCCATTTTCTGATAATCCTATCTTTTCCCCCATCGCCCTGGCTGACCTGCTTTTGCGGCACTAAATCAATTCCCCCGCCCCTGAGCCTGTCATCAGCAGACTCATACCGCCCATTTCCCAACGCCAAAGCACGTCTCGTGTCAACATTCGCTGCGCTTCAGCTAATGACGTGTCACCATGGAAATGGCAGGACGCCTCTTTCCTCAATAAGTATAAACAGACCGTTTCACAACACACAGCAGCAGATTTTCGATTCCATTCCTCTCTCTGTGTTACTTTGAGTATTCTGTGACTCGTTTCTGTGCTCTGGTCAGCTACCTTCGCTGCTTGTAGCCCGTGTGAACAGATACCAGTACCACCGCTATAAATTATTTTAGTTTGTTTAACACACAATGGCTACAATAATGCCCTACATCTACGAGCCCGAGTATACCGAGGAGGAACTACTGGAAAGGGAAGCACGCGAAAACGATGGGGATTCGGACGGCAGTTGGCAGGACGAATCAACAGATGAAGAGCCTGGGCCTAGTCGAGTGGACGGCGTCTCCACCTGGTGCACATGCAATCAGTGCGAGCTAATGCCGACCGAGGAGGAGAACTGCTGCTGCCGAGAAAACTCGGGATGCCTGGCCTACATTTCGGAAGGTGAGCCACGACCGCAATGCATCACCGAGCTGCCAGACTTCAGGGCAGCATGCCTCACACGGGCCGTGTTGAGAATAATGATGGTGCTTATGCACGAACTTCGTACAACTGTTCGTCCTCGTAATCCGAGTAACGAGTAAGTATACTCTGCTTGTCATGCCACTCCTATTTCATGTTCTTCTACTATATCCAAAATTACATCTACATATCATTGTAACGCATGTAAGTCGTTCAATAGTGTGCATTGTCTAGATAGCATTTGTCCTTGCAGAATGCCATTAGTTACAAGAATTGTCATTGACAACAAACATTTATTAAACTTATCTTGGTCATTTAAAAACAGTTTGTTTCATTCCTTTTCACAGGTGCTACAGGCTAGTGGCCTATCATTCCTTTACATGGTGGCTCCACGGGAGGCTTGGGCACCGCGTTCGAAGAGTGATACCCGCCTGTGCCGTTCGTGCCATTAGAGAAACGTTCCCGAGTGACAGCGGTCAGTACAGGGGATTTTCTCTCGCTGTGCTGCAACCTGAACTGTGCAATGTTTAAAGTCTTGTATGTTTGTGTCATCAAAATAAGATACAAAATAAAACACCACATATATTTTAACAACGGTTGTTTCGATTTTTTAAATGAATCAAGTGTGTCTCCATTCAAGGATGGACGTCAGACATCTGTGCTCTGAATGGATGAAGGTCAGGTCGCTGTGAAGCAGGGTGGTCACTATCTATCTAAGCTAACATAACATATTCTCGATAATGCATGCACTAAATAACACTTGTTCAAAGTCTTTCAGTGGGTTATGTCTCTATAAATGTCACACATACGTCTATACTAACAATTACCATTGGATTAAACAGGCCTTGGGTCTTGACCACTATAATACACCGGTTGACGTGTGGGTCTGTGCTCACAAGAATCTCCGGTATGTGGCATTTATTATTGATAAGCAGCGATATGCTATCATTGATTTATATACGATATACTATATATTGATATAAAGGCGGTTCGCGCCGGTGGATGCGCGCTGGCATGGGGGGCTGTCAGGGGCGCGAAAGGCCAAGGTGCCAAACTACATGTGCACTTCAAAAGGTGTCCCACGCCAGGGGGCCATCGGTCACATGGCCTCCTCAGACCCTGTGTCTCCAGCCAGGCCTCCCCTTGAAGCAGGCCACCCCCCTGCAATCCTCATAAGTGTGTCTCCATTCAGCAGTCTTCCTGTGCCTTATCTGCACGCCCCAGGCCCATCCATCCCACCCACCCTCTATAAAAGGCGGTTTGCACCAGTGGATGCGCGCTGTCAGGGGCGCGAAAGGCCAAGGTGCCAAACTACATGTACACTTCAAAAGGTGTCCCACGCCAAGGGGCCATCGGTCACATGGCCTCCTCAGACCCCGTGTCTCCAGCCAGGCCTTCCCTTGAAGCAGGCCGCCCCCCTGCAATCCACATAAGTGTGTCTCCATTCAGCAGTCTTCCTGTGCCTTATCTGCACGCCCCAGGCCCATCCATCCCACCCACCCTCTATCAAAGGCGGTTCGCGCCAGTGGATGCGCGCTGTCAGGGGCGCGAAAGGCCAAGGTGCCAAACTACATGTACACTTCAAAAGGTGTCCCACGCCAAGGGGCCATCGGTCACATGGCCTCCTCAGACCCCGTGTCTCCAGCAAGGCCTCCGCTTGAAACAGGCCGCCCCCCTAAGACCACGACATACATACGTCATTCATTCACAAACACACCCCTGTTTCTAATACTTTATAAACCACTTGATATGTCTCATGAGAACATCTTTGTGCTTTGCAAGTCAACTCCTGAACGTGTTACCTGGCAACCACTGAGATCTACGCTAATCTGCTCGTCGTCGTGCTATCCGTGAACTTCTGTGACCGCTTAGAGCAAACCCATCAGTGTGCTATCTGTGGCCACCCACCTATTCTCCTGCAACATACTGCTCTGCTTGCTGAATCCAACTGTTTGTTGGTCAAGGTAAGGCCATGTATCCTAGTCATATTTCGCAGATTTTTAAATTTCTATCTATTTGCGAGTTGAGTACACAATAGTGCTAGGTTCATTGGTCTCATTGCTATTGACTTGAGTTTCCATTGCTATGCTATCAATAGATCTATTTATTTTCATCTGTGTCTATTGTCATCGAATTGCACCCTTCGGGGGTCCAGGCTATAATGTAAGCATGTTTCCTTCTCGTGCAATACAGAACATCCAAGGGATGAGTCACATGTTCAATTTTTAGTCACATCATTTATACATTTCTGCAACTTATGCAAATACTAAGCCGCACATAATGAACTGGTATAGTTCCTGCGACCAAAACAAACCTTGCATTGATCATTGTATGATTCATTTACTTTTGTATCAAATCTTTATTCTTGAAGATTGTATAATAATGTCGATATTTACTTTTCAGATTTAACAACAATGCCTGCCTGTTGGATTAGCGGTTGCCCTTCGAAAACCCATGCTAAATCTGAAGGCACTACAATGCATGTATTCCAGAAAACTGTTGATCGAATAAGAGAATGGGTCAGACATTGCGGATATCCACTGGATGAGCTGGAAAGTAGAGTCCAACAAGTCTTACAAGACAAGAGGGGTGATCGATACCGCATCTGCAGCCGGCACTTTTCCTTGGACATGTACACAACATCTTGGGTAACAAAGAAGAATAAACGGCGAACGACACGGAAATTGCTCGAAAACGCTATTCCCACTCTATTCGTCCACATTCCGCCACCGGTGAGTCAAGTGTCCGGATTTAGCTTTAGGCCTTGCGGTAGTGTGTAGGTATCCGAACGGATTAATTGATATTGTAGGTGTTCTATCCCTTGTAATAATTTCGATATTGATATGAGTGTATAGTTTTTTGAATAACGACATTTACCAATATATTCTTTTTCGATTTCATAACCCACAAACGCAATGTATATATATGGGAAAAGGGAACTGTGCTGTATTGAGCATTTTACAAGTATTCTGTCGCCTTACATGGCTATTTTTAATATTGGCATTTCATTATCAATCATTAATTTACCTTTACAACTTCTTGACTATCCCTTGAATCTGAAGCAAGAACATTCTACATCATTGACGTGGTCGCAGTCATCAACCACTTCTAGCGCGTATCAGGTAATCTTACTAGGCTAATCCGCTACATACTTGTTTTATGCATGTCAAGTAATAGTTTTATTCTATCGTGTAATTATTTTACCGAATGTTTGGTTACTGCTTTCCAATTGATATACACCTTAGTTATCGTCCACTGGTGTTTGTTTTCAGTTATAATTAGTGTTACCCATACTAATGCAAGTACTGTCTTTCAGGGAGATGCTGAAGCGTTCGCCACATCTACAACATTTCTAGATGTTCTTCAACAGCAGGAGGTATGGATACTGACAGCTCCATCGAGCGTCATCATCAGAGCTGGAATTCTTGTCGTTTGATTGTTCTACACAATGTTTCATTCGTGGTTAGCCGTTGATATGTACCTGTTGTCGGGGGGAAATTCTCCCGGGGTCGGCTGGGCCGTCCTCGGACCTCCGGGCAGGGAGGCCCCAACTCCTCCCGTATATCCCAAAAAAGAATGAGTATGAGACACACGCAAGAAGCAAGGTGATTTTGCTGTTTATTAAACAAACGGCAGGGATGCGTCAAGGATCGTACGCGTCCGTCCTGGCACTCTCTCTCATTGTGGGCTCGCAGGCCCTTTTTACCTTAGTATGACGCGCTAGAAGAACATTGCTGCTCTGCTGAATAGTCTGTGTTCTGGCGGGATTGAAGTGAGTGCTGTTTCCGACCTTCCCCATAGGTAATTTCCTGTCAGAGGCTCTCCTTGTCTTTTCTTTCTATTCAGGACAGTGTTGTTGCCGTTGTTTTGGTTTTCCGGCCCCATCGGAGGTTGTACAGATCTCTTCTTCCTCTTGTTTCCTTCATCCATTTTAGGGAAGTTTGCCATGTTCACATGTTTCTGGGGCACCACTAGTGATGGTACATTAACGTGTACCATTGTGCATATACCATTCCACAGAGGGGGCAGTGCCTTGTCTCTGCAGGCCCAGTAATGGTCCATTAATACTGCTGTTCCTGCTCCCCCCTCAGGTAACTCCGTCACGCTTGCACAGTTGGTGTTGTATCCCACGTCCACTTCTCCTCTATGTTGGTAGCATACCTTAGGTGCAGACAGCGGCAGTATGGTTATTGGGTCTTCATCCTTCTCTATCCACGTTAGCATGGGTACATACTTGACCCAAATCGTCCAGCATCTGTCATTGTGTTCATTAATAGTTGTAATATTTTCTCTGGTTACCATGTTGCTGCCAATCACCCCTATGTCCCATTTGTTGTCCATGTACACCTTCCCTGTTATTGTTACCAGTGGTCTTTCCCAACATCCTTGTTTACCAGGAACTTCAGTGGCGTACCAGTCACATGGTAGGTATTGTAATGCTACTTCCTTCATTTCTCCCTTTTCAGGACCACTTGTCATGTATCTGAAGGCATTAGCATGCAAACTGCTCTTGTGGTAACTCAAATAAGTCTTGAGGAAGTTGTTTTTGCACGGATATGTGTCTCGTGTTTTCCACACCGGTTTCACCACCATCCCTTGAAATCTTCCTTTCGTTTGGAACAGTGCCAGGTATATTATACATCATGCTGTCTTCTCATCTATTTCCGCGGCAACGAATGTTCGAGAAGCGCTCATGGCGTATGGGATCAATGAGCAGACGTAGCAGCTGTCTTCTGTTGTCTGCTTACCTATTTGAGTCATATGTTGGTACCACATGTTGTTCGAGACGTGTGCTGAAAGTTGTATGTAGTTGTCAATACCTTTATTATCTGAGTATGTGCTGCGTTTAACTCTATTTCCCTTGTGTGGAATTTTGCTAGTACCACCTGACGTAACACCTGTTGCAGCCGTGGGTGGGGGTATATTAGGTTTGGGTACAGCCAAAATACTGATAGCATAACTGTTCTGCCATACAGAGGCAGCCAAGAACCCGGTGATCATCAAAATCCCTATCATCTTTATTACAGAGGCTAGTCTCACCGGCATTTTGCTCTTACCTTGCTGCAGTCCGGCAGCTAATTCTTGCGACGTTAAAGTTGCCCGCCTGAAAATTCTCAATATGCTTGTTATTAGTGTTAGTTGTTGTTTTCAAGCTCTCCCTATCAAGTAGTCGTTCAGTGCCCAGGCGAAGAGCTGTTCCCACGCCAATCTAAGTGATCTATCTCTTAGGACAGGCAAGTATTGGTGCAAATGGGGCATTGATTGTTCTATGGCCAAGAGAAATGCTGTGTAGTAGACACGTACCCTCCTTCTTTTCAGGTACTTTGGCCTTTTTATGTGATAGACAAATTGGTGTGATAGCTCTTCAGGGTAGTTATCGTCTGAGGGTAGCATCTACTCCTGGGCAGTGAACCTTGTTAGTTATCTGTTTTCTTAGCAGTACAATAATACACGGTACCTGCATGTGCGAGAGAAAAAAAAAAGAACATTCAAGTGTTTACATGTGTATATGTGCAAAGTAATGTCCTTCAGTCGGGTTATTACTGCAGTGGGTAGGACGTCGATAGGCAGAGGGTTTAGAGCTCAACTGGCGGAAGTCTCTTTACTCTTTGATCGTGTGACCATGGGATGGGCGGTATGGGAATTACCCTTCTCTATTGCAATAGTTGTCTCTGGGGAACCTGGGGGGTGGTAGGGTAGGGAGCCACTTAGGTCGTTGGCTGTGGTAGAAGTCTCTTCCTCCGTGGGTGACGTTGTTGCTGTTCTTCCGATGGCCCTGTCGGTGACGCTAGGGCGGGTCTGGAGTTTGCAGATCTTTACGTCGTGTAGGTGATTCCAGGCACGTTTGTCCTGTAACTTTACGGCTCTCGTGGATACTTCCTCTACCAGGTGGGGGCCAGTGAAGCGTGGGCTGTTCCACTTTTTGTTGAAATTGCGGAGTAGTACGTGGTCACCTTTAGCAATTTTGCACAGTTTTCCCTTTTCCAATTCTTTATCCGCGTCTTCTTGTTGATCACTCTTAGACCCGCCCCGCGTGCGCTCGAGCTGTTGAGACACAAAGACCACACTAGTAATCAAAGAAGACACATATTGGTACATTTCATCACCAAGAACAATTGCTGTATTTTCATAGTCTGTGAATGCTCTTGATGTAGGCGTTAGAGGAAGGCGCATTTGACGTCCGGTCACCACCTCGTGAGGGGTGAGGTGGTGATCGGAGCCTGGTCTATTCCTTAGCTCAAATAGGGCTAGCGGAAGGCAATACAGCCAACTCTTTTTTGTTGTCTGCTGTATCTTTGCAATTGCCTCCTTCAGTAGGCCATTCAGGCGTTTGCATATACCGTTGGCCTGCGGGTGATATACACATGCAAATTTATGCTTGATGTTCAGAAAGGATGTGATGTGCTGGAACATTTCATTAGCGAAATGCGGACCATTGTCTGACCGCAGTACCTCGCACACTCCCCACCTGGGGAAAACCTTCCTCACTAGAAATTTAGCTGCTCTGAATGCGTCTGGGTGTGAGCAGGGTCCTGCCTCAATCCACCTGGAGAAAGGGCATAGCACTACAATCATATACCTATTTCCTTGACATACGTTGATCATATCAACATAGTCAATATGGATGTGCAGGAAGGGTCCCTCAGGCCGGGGTATAGTACCTTTTATCACCTTCAGCGTGTGACCGGCCGTGAACTGTTGACATGTGAGACAATTGCTGATAAAATTCGTCACATGGGAATCTAACTCGGGACAGAACCAATCTTCCCTAATTCGTGCTGCGATAACTTCCTTGCCTGTGTGGGCTGGGTGCTGGAGTTGGCTCAGGGCAGTGTTCAATAGTGCCAACGGCATTACCATCTTTCCAGTGTTACCCTGGTGCCATAGTGCGTCCGTTGGTGACATTGTACATCCTCTTCTTACCCATATTTCCTTTTCTGCCATTGGTGCAGCCGCTTGTAGCTCCATTATCTGTGTGGCTGGGAGATGGGTGTACCCCTCTCTTATCAACATCTCCTTAGCTATTCCCCTCCCTCTCCCTCTCTCTGACTCTGGGGTTCCATATCTCACCAAAATATGCAGCATACTTTGCATGTGCGTCAGCTGCTGCATTCCCTTTTGAGATGTGATCTTCTCCATTGGTGTGTGCGGTACATTTGACCAAAGCTAATTCTTGGGGGTCATTTATTACTTCAATTAGTTCAGCCAACAAGAGAGCATGTTGCACTGGGGTGCCGTCAGCTCTCCTAAACCCTCTTCTCCTCCATTTGGACAACCCGGAGTGGACAGTAGACGTGACATATGCGCTGTCACAATATATAGTCACTCGTTTGTCGAAACTTTCTTTCAACGCCAAGATCAGTGCAACCAATTCGGCTGCTTGAGCAGAGTAATGCTGTGGTAATTGTACGCATTTCATCACCACACACACCGGTTCCTCTGTCATTTTTACCACTGCTGCCCCAGTTCTCCTTATCCCATCACTTTGGTCTATTGTTGAGGACCCATCAATGAACAAGAGCTCACCTCCATCTAGTGCGTTCTCTTCAACCTTTCTAGTACACGAGTACATTTCGGTAGTCTGCGTACAATCGTGTGCATAATCTCCTTCCTCAATTACTTCTGCTATAAACCTTGCAGGGTTAACCGTGCTGCATCTAACAATTGATAGTTCTGGTCTAGATAAGATGATCTCATATTCTGATGCCCTCTGCTTGGTTAGTGTGGACTTAGGCTTGTTCAATATTGCAAATAGTGCATGTTCCACAAATAGTGTGGTTGGGCACCCCATTGTTTTTAATGATGCTTTCTCTACCGCAAAGGCAGCTGCGGCGAGACCTTGTTCGCAAGGGAAATGTCCTAACATCACAGGATCCAAGTGGCCGCTGTAAAACGCTACTGGATTTGTAACCCATGCTTGTTTTTTGAGCCAACACTGCTTTCATTACTGCTGAGTCGCAATGTGAAAATATAAAAAATTGTCGTTCATAATCCGGGGTGGCCAGCACCGGAGCAGTTGATATTGCATCTTTCAGTTCATCAAAAGCCTCTTTCATTTCCATTGTCCACCCCAACTTTTTCTCCCCTTTGTTAGCATCTTTTAACGCCTCAAGTAGGGGTCTTATGTATGAGCTGTAATCAAATACCCAGGCACAATCCCAGGAACTGCTGCAGTTCCCTCACTGTGTGGGGCGGCGGCGTTTTTGAAATAGCCTGTGCTCTTTGTGGTGCAATCTTTCTTCCGTATTGAGATATGAGCTGACCAATGTAAAGTACCTGTTCCTGACAGTACTGTAACTTTTCCTTGTCTACCTTGTAACCCTTTTCAGCCAATACCGTCAGCATCTTCAATGAGTCCTCTCTACATCTTCTCTCGTTTGTGCTGCAAATTATTATGTCATCAACATACTGTGCTTTCTACTTCAATGTTACCCAAGTCCATCTGTATTACCCTGTTGAAGATTGAGGGTGACTCGCAGTAGCCTTGTGGCAATCTGGTGTGTTTCCACTTTGTGTTCCTGTACGTGAAGCTTGTCAGATCTTGTGAGTCTGGGTGCAGGGGTATTGAGAAAAAGGCATTTTTGAGGTCTATCACTGTAAATCGTGATGCCTCTGCTGGAATGCCGCACAATATTGTGGCCGGGTTCGCTGCTATGGGGTATTCTGCTTCCACTATGTTGTTCAAGGGCCTGAGGTCCTGTATGAAGCGCCAAGACCCCCCTTTAGCTTTGCGTACTGGGTATACAGCTGTGTTACATGGTGATTCTGATGGTACCAATATGCCATTATTTATAAGGGCTGTTATTGTTTCATATATGCCCTCATCTGCCTCTTTTGATAGTGGGTACTGTTTCACTCTGGGGAGTATTGTACCTTTTTTCAATTTTATTCTTACTCCCCCTATGCTTTTTATACACCCCACGTCATAGGGACTAGCAGTCCATAATGATGTTGGTACCTTTGCCATATCCTCCTTAAAGAAGGGAGCTGGGGTGGATGTGGGTGCTTCAAGTGCCATTGCAATTTTCTGTGCCACTTGTTTGTATGTTACTCTAAGCCATATTTCTACACTCATCATAAACACCATTTCACCTTCTTCCTTTTCTTCGGAGAAGAGTTCCTCATCTGACACCTGGGTGAGTCTACATCCCTCTGCTAGTGCTATCACTGCCCTCCATGCTCTTCCTTCCTCGTCATGGGCATGTACTGCAATGTAATCAGCAGCTGCTATAATGCTCTCTATGTTCACTGAAATCACCTTTCCTTCTGGTTGATTGGCCGGTGTTTCTGGTCTAAACAAATAGGCTGCTGGCCTCCTCCAGATCTTTCCTTCTATTCCTGGCATCCATGCAAATGCCATGTCTGTCCCGTACTGGAATAGTTCACCATCTACTGGCTCAGCCCTAATCACTGTCTGTCCACAGTATGCTTGCATAATTTGTCGTGCAGTGAGCATGTTAATTCCTGGAGTGGAGCAAATTATGCCGTCTTCCGTAAAGGAGATCGTCATATTCAACCTGCTCATTATGTCTCTCCCCGGTATATTTACTGGTGAGGCCCTAGAATATAAAAGCGGGATTGACATGTCATAATCCCCAATTGATAAGGGAATGTTATCAGTAAAGGGAACCAAACCCCTAGCCCCAGAAAATCCTTGGGTGTTCATGGCTTCACCTGACATCTTAAATTTACCTTCCCTTATGCAAGACCGGGTCGCCCCGGTGTCAACAAGGAATGATAATCTTTTGTCACCTATCGTTACCTCTATGCGTGGTTCCTCCACACTATTACGTGTTACCGACAGGATGGGACACATCAAGGCCGTCTGTGGGCTGTCCTATTGAGGGTATAATGATTGACCACTTCCTGTGTAGGGGTTGTGTCCCAGGACCGTCACCCTTTCCAGTTGTGTTTGCTGTAGTTGTGTATTGGTAGAGGTTATGTTATGGTCTTGGAAGTGGGCAGGTTGCTGTGCGTGCTGTACTTGGGGTTGTTGTGTTATCGCTACCTGTTGTTGTGGCAGTGAATATGTCTGTGGCTGTTGTTGTGTTACTGGTTGTTGCTGCCCATTTCCCCGTTGTAATATCTGCTGTTGCTGGATGCCTTGCTGTTCCTGTGTGGGCCCTTGTTGTCCCTGTTCACTCCATGATGGTGTGCCTGGTCTCACTCTACACGTGCGTGACATGTGCCCTACTAATCCACAAATCCAACACACCGGTGGTTCCCTGTTCTGCCATGGAAAGCTTCCTGGGTTGTCCTGGTATACTGGTTGCACGGCGGGGTAGAAATTCCAAAATCCTCCCCCCTGTTGTTGTGTGCTATATCCGTATCCTCTCCCCCTCATTATTCCTCCCCTTCCCCTGTTGTAATTATAATACCCAGCTCCTGGCGTTGAGTATCCTCCTCCCATGTTAGTCGTGTATGGTTGGAGTGGCGGCAGCTGTTGTGTTACAGTCTGTGGTGATTGTATTTGGGAGGGATCTTGTGCAGCTACTACTTGTGTGGGGTTTTGAGTCATTGTTGCAGGTGTAGTTATTAGTGCACCTTCCATTGTGTATTTAGTAAGTTTTTTCTGTACTAATTTAGCCTCTTCCGTTTTCCTATCGTCTTCCTTTTGTTTCATTTTTTCTTGGCATGTCCTACAATGATGCACTATTGTCAGTTGTATTTCTGGCCATGCTTTTGCTTCCATCCCCACTACTTTCTTCAGTTGTTTCTGGACTGCTTCTGGGAGCCCTTGTACGAGTATATGATAGAATATTGCTGGTGTCTTGTCCCATTGTTCTCTAGTTTCCATGCGCCACTTCTCTTGGATTTCCTGGATATAATCAACAGGATCTTCGTTCTCACGCATCTTGCGTGAGGTAATTGCTCCTATGTCTGATGTGTCCGGGTACTGTACCCTCAATGCCTGCCATAATGCATGTCTGCAGTTTGCGAACGGTGCCCCATCGTGTGATGTGTTTGTTATTGTGACCCCGGGGAAGCTTGCTCTCTTCCAGATGTCGTCTGCTGCATCCCCCAATATTGATATTAGAAGGCCCTTTACATCCCCCACTGCCAATTTCTGTCCTGCAGTGTGTTTTTCCATTTCATATATCCATTTTCCCGCACCTCCACTTAATGATGGGAGCCTGCACTTTATATTTTCCTTGTCTGCATGCTTCCAGGGGACGTATTGTGGTCTAACCCCTCCCTTCTCCAGAAGTGACATTAGGTTGTGACCTGGTTGGCCCTTTGATTCCCACACAATCGAATCCGTACACCCCTCCTCTTCTTCCCTGACTTCTACATCGTCAATGGGGTCCATATTTCCCCTGCTCGTAACTGTTTCTCCTACATCTCTTCGCTTTCTTTTATCATTAGCTTTATTTAATGTGGGCGTGTGTATTCGTTCTCCCTGTCTGCGTCCAGGGAGGTCTCTAAGCCTGCCTGCATAGGGTGTTAGTTTGTGTGGGAAGGGCGCGAGTTCAGATGGGCATGTTGCACGTAATGAACATGAGGTAGTGGAGCATGTGGGACGGGATGGCGACGGTGTGGCTGCGCGTGTCTGCCTGTCCGCTATTCCTTGCTCTTCCTCCTCACTTCCCTCCAGTTCTTCCTTTCTCCTGCAGATCCATGGTGATTCTCTGTTTGTCCGGGTGATGTATAATTTGTCTAAGCTTTCCCTTTCACTGTCTCTCCCTTCCTTCTCTATCCCTTCTCCTTCCTCACTGCAAAAGTCCTCCATTAGTGGCAACCCCAAATCTGTCTTTTTCCCCTTAATCGTTACTGTTCTTAAGTCTATTAGATCCGTTCCTTCCTTGTCTTCATTGCCAATTGCTCCCCTTTGTGTTGAGGTTGTTGCTACTTCTGTGTCTCTGTGTACATACCTCCTTACTTCATTCCCCCCTCTCCGTTCTTCTCTTTCCCCTTCATTTCTCTCTGCTATTTCTCTACCAATTTCCTCTCTTTTCCTTTTCAATTCTTCCATTACTTCAATACTCATCTTTTCCATTATCCTTTCTTCTTCTTCCTTCTTTTCCCATCTCGCTCTTTCCTTCTCTAATACACCCTCTATCATCCTGCCTTCTTCGTATTTCTTTGTCGTTTCTGATAGTAATCTCCTTCTCCATATTTCCATTTCCTTTTCTTTCTCTTCTTCTTCCCTTTTCTTGTCACGCAGTGCTGCTCTCGATACCCTTTCTGCTACTGCCTTCACCCTTTCTGCTTCTCTCTTTTTCTCCTCAGTTTGTTCCCTCATTCTGTCCAACTCATCCTTGCTTTCTTTCCTTTCCCGTGCTCTCTCTCTTTCCTCTCTCTCGAGCTGCTTGATCAGTGTATTCTGCTCATCCCTTAATTCTGCTAATCGTTCTTCCAAAATCTCTTCCTTTTGTCGTAACAGCTCCTCCCCCTTTCTTTTCCCCTCTTCCCTTTCTCTTTCACTCTTCCTGGTGTTGCCCTCGTCCCTTTTCCTTACTACCTCCTCCTCTTCTTCTGTTAATGAACATCATAATTTTAGTAATACCTGCGCAGCTACCCAGTCATCCTGTCCTATCCCTGCGATTTGCTCTTTGTCAATCCCCCCTTCCCCTGCGGGCATTTTCGTACGAGCTGATCCCGTCATACTAGTCTGCTCCCTTCCCGTGTGGCTACCTGTGGCTGTATATGGTGGCGGGCTGTATGCCGGGCTCGAGTACCCCTCAGCTGCCCTTTATTGAACCATGTCTCGTAGTTCTGTTAAAGGATATAACCCCCTTCCTCCTTTTTCACTACCTTCGCTAGGGGTATATCGTCGCTCTGTTCCTTTTTTATTTCCTTTTCTTCTATGTTGTTACTCTTTTCTCCTCCCTCTTCTCCGTTCCCCGTTTTCTGGGTGCCTTCACTCTCTTTTTCCCCATTCTCTCCTTCCTTCTTAATCTTCTCTTCGGTTGGTTCCCCCATAATAAACATTCCATTTGGTCCTGGTCGGTACCCTTGGAACATCCTCCATAAGTTAAACACCTCCATGTGGTGCATTAACTTCTTCCCCTTGTATGTGTTATTCAGATGGTTTAATAGTGAATGTTGGGTATATGGATCGAAACTGCCATTGGGCGGCCATGGTGTCGTCATTTTGTTGTCCGTCCCCTGTGTCCATTCTATGCTATACTTGATCAGTTTCTCCCTATGGGGTGACAGTGTTTTACATATGTGCTGTAGTGGGGTAGTGAGGGTGTTCCCCCACCCTCCCGATCCTGCCCAGTATGACATAGTAGCGCTTCACTTGTTATCCTTCCCCTATTTGGTAGCGGTTATCTTACTAATAGTTTACACTATACAGCCTTAGATCCTTACCTGGCCCCGTAAGTTTGGGGACTTGCGATAGTCCGCTAAGGGAAATTAGTAAAATATAGTATTTACATTTGTATATTCTTTTCTTTCTTTTCTTCCTTTACCGAACACCTTTACGGCCCCCTGCGGCCGAGGCGCACGTAGCCCCCTGCGGCTGCGTGCCCCTTGTGGCGTTCTTATACAGCCGTCCCACTTTCTTATACCCCTCCTCCTCTTTCTTCACTTGCTGTCGTCGGCGTTCTCTGTGCGCATCCACGTCCCCCTTTTCACCCTCCCCCAATCTACTCGTTGCCGTTTATCTCCGTCTCCACTCCCTTATCATAATTCTCTTCCCCACCACTCTCCAAAACAAAAAATGCCTCGTTTTCGAGATGTCCTAGGAAAGCCCTACTGGTGACGTCACCGATCTCTTCAAAACTACTGGTAAGTTCTTCACATGTTTTTAAAAGTTCAAAATACGCTTGCAATCTACCCCCGTTAACCCCACAGCTGTCCTCCTGTCACGCCTGGAACAAGGTAATCAACAATATAATCGGACTGCGCACTCTGCGTCGCCTCGCGTGTGATACGCCCCTCGACAGGAGGGCTTAACCAGTCAATTATCTTCCGTATTGGGCAACCAGCTAGCTACCGCCTACAGGGAAACGTCATCTATCTATCGAGTTTCCTGCTCGACCAATAGGGATCCTCATCTACTCATTGATCAATAATTACCAAATCGTAGGAAATCGTAGGAAACCGTACACACACACACCCTTACACGTGGTCGCGATCTAGGCCAATCAGTGTCTACGAGCGGTCGCACGTGATGTTTTCGTGCTTCGCCCCCTTTTCTCCCGTAACATAGCAGACTGCTCTCGCACTTGTCCAGCTACCATTCATTGCACCGTCAACACTAATTTATCAAACCTTCGCCGCGCGCCTGTGCAACACCTCCCGCCTCCCGTATTCAGTTCCTCCCCCCTCCCTCACAATTTCACATTGCTTGTTGGGCGTGGCATACTCACCAAGTTCTCTTGATGCGGGGCCGCTCGACTGCGTGCACCCCTCCAAGCGGCTCGCCGCCTCCCCTCGTCTGGACCACGTCTGGACACTCGCCAACCGCGGACGGGATACTTCTCAACCGGCTCCTGAAGGCCAATATCCGGATTGCGCTGTCCGGTCTTCTCGCAGTTCCGCGATGGTCCTGTAGTCCTCAAAAGGGGGCAGCGGCAGAGGGGGCCGCGCCGCCGGGCCTCCTCGCAACGGGAGTACTCGGAAAAATAAAATAAAATCAGATCTTAAACAGATCTCAGCAGTGCCTCCAACTTGTCTGGGGGAAATTCTCCCGGGGTCGGCTGGGCCGTCCTCGGACCTCCGGGAAGGGAGGCCCCAACTCCTCCCGTATATCCCAAAAAAGAATGAGTATGAGACACACGCAAGAAGCAAGGTGATTCTGCTGTTTATTAAACAAACGGCAGGGATGGGTCAAGGATCGTACGCGTCTGTCCTGACACTCTCTCTCATTGTGGGCTCGCAGGCCCTTTTTACCTTAGTATGACGCGCTACTTGCGTCACCTTGGAAAGTTAGCAAAAAAACCTATCGCCACTCTGGATTGGTTCCTCGAGTGGTAGGGTTAGTATAGCATACGTATAGAGAGCGATATTAGTGGGTGAGGGTTAGTCAGGTGGTATACTTGGGTTGTCCCTTCAATTTGATACAATTTGATACATGAAAATTGTTACATGAAGACCCCTGAGGATTGGCTAATGTTAATGGCGTCAGTGATAAGAGCCTCATGTTCTGATTGGTCCATTCGCGAGCCCCCCAGTCTGGGACCATCGCTGTTCCCAGCTCGCGGTGCACCTGTCATTTGAAACAATGTTTCACTATGGGTATGTACAGATAATGTGAAGATTTATTCATATGCCGGAAGGCCGACTACTCCCACCGCCGCAGATGTCCATTGAGTCGCTTAATTGTATCTGCCTGTGTTTTGAAACGGGGGATCCGGGCGCCTCCCTTCTCCTGGGCCTGACTTAATTTGTAGGTGCGACCTTGGCGTCGGCTCGCGGCATGCGAGTTTGCAACATTGTGCCCTTGACTGACTGTTCTCGCCGGGCTCATTCTGCAGGGTCAGCAACTGTACTCTTGCTCATTCAATGTTCATGGAAGCTCTTGCTTGCTTCCTACTTGGGCCTGGTGCATGGGTGGAACCATTTGATACACAGCGCTTTAGGTTATGGTACCATATTGCTTTATCCCCATTATCAGGTCTTTGTTATATTTCTCATTGTAATGCATGGGTTTAGGAGAAGCGTAAGCAAGCGTTTTGGATGAGTTCATCGTGCGTCTTGCGTTTCTGCATTTTGAAAAGCCTGTGTGAAAAATAATAAAGATGCGCGTCGGTGAGTGTGTCCGTCACCTACGTCATAGCACTGAATATGTTCTTCGTGTGGATTGGTGTGGGAGTGTCCAGTGTGCATGTTTGCACGGGTGTGCTGACCGTAGGGTGGGTCGTCATGGCATCTCTAACGATGTGTTGATTTAGTGTTAGATGGTTCAGTCGAGTCCATCCATGCCGCAGGTGTCGGCATGGGCAGGGCAGGCGGGTGGGCACATCCGTATGTTCCTGTACCAGGGTATTTGGTCGTCTGGTAGATGGGCAAACTCCTCTCGTGGTGGGTGCCTAGGCCGTGATCCTCTGGGCCAGTGGTGTGAGGGGATTGGTGGGAGTCTTTTGTTCCATTCTCCCACTTCAGTGTGCTGTCAACCCCAGGTGTGTGTTATGTTTTCACTAATGTAATCCTCACTAATGCAAGTACTATGTTTCAGGCAGTTGATGGAGCGTCAACCCCTGCACTTGATGCAGAGCCTGACATTCAAGTAATTCCAGGGGAAGTGGAAGCGGGACCATGCGTATACGAATCGGCGCAACAGCTTTCGGAAGTGCGCACTACATTTGCAACATCCATAGATATTCTTCAGCAGCAAGAGGTATGGATAATGACAGCTCCATCATGTGTGATCATATAACGTGATTCCATTTGCTATACTTTCTTCCCTATTAACGCAAGTGCTGTGTTTCAGGGAGACGACGAAGCTTCCACTACAATCACAACATCCAATTTAGATGATGCAGATGTAAATAAATCGGAGAAATAAGTCGATGAAATGTGATCATATTTAGATTTTCCTTGATTCTTTTGGACAATGCATCATTTGCGGTTATCTCTTTATATGTACCTGTGCGTTCGACTCCAAGTGTGTGTTATGTTTCCAATATTGAAAACCATACTAATCCAAGTACTGTGTTTCAGGGAGACGACGGAGCTTCCACCACAATCACAACATCTCATTTAGATGATGCAGATGTAAAGGAATCGTTGAAATCAGTCGATGAAATTTGATCATATTTGGATTTTCCTTGATTCTTTTGGACAATGCATCATTTGTGGTTATCTCTTTATATGTACTGTGAAGTCGACCCCCAAGTGTGTGTTGTGTTTCCAATATTGAAAAGCATACTAATGCAAGTACTGTGTTTCAGGGAGATGCGGATGCCTCCTGTCCAATACAACCATTCATGGCAGTCCATGCAGAGCCAGAGGTATGGATACTGACAGTTCCATCGAAATAGATCATCACTGGTCGAATACTTGTCGTTTGATTGTTGCACACAATGTTTAAATCGTGTTTGGCTATTGAGATGTACCTGTGTGTTCGTCCTCACGTGTGTTTTATGCTAACAATATTTTGATACATAGGGCCTCATTACGACCCAGGTGATAAGTTACCGCCTGGGCCGTGACTTTACCACCATGGCGTAAACTACGTTTACGCCATGGTGGTAGGCGGACTTACCGCCCCATTCCAACCTTGGCGGGGCGGTAAATCCCCATTTTCCCATTTTCCCTTCCCCATTCCCATTTTGCCCCATAGGGCATAATGGGAGTGGGGAAGGCGTTAATTACGCCGCCGTAAATTACGGTGGCGTAATTAACTCCATGGTCCCTTAGTGCCATGGATTTTAACACCTGCTAAAAGCAGGTGTTAAGTACGCCATGGCGCTAAGGGACCTCGTACTCAGGCGGTAAGGGTCGGCGCTGTTTACGCCGCCGTAAAACCCTTACCGCCTGAGTTGTAATGAGGCCCATAGTAATGAAAGTACTATGTTTCAGGGAGATGATGGAGCCTCATTCCGTGCTGTCTATGCGGATACAGAAAATATAGTCGTTGCAGCGCAAGAGGAAGAGAGGACATGCGGAAACGAATCGGAGCTACAGCGTGCAGATGTTGAAGGTCGAGTCAAAAAAGTTGCAAAGAAAAAAAAATAAAAAAAGGTTCGTTACAAACAGTTCATAACTTTAAAAAAATGTTTGTGCTGGGGACTATTTTATGTTTTTTTCCAGTCAATTCTACTACACTCCATCTTGTGTTTAAACTGAACATCCCTTTTCCAATCTCTCCTCCAGTTACCCGTGGGTGTCAGAACTATACACACACAGACAGTGAAGCGAATGAGAGATGTGGCTTGCCAGACCGTGTACACTATGGAGGAACTATTAATTGAGGCGAGGCGTGTTCAGGCTCGAGATGCTCATGTCCAATGGCCAGAACATGAATTAACTGTGTTTGGAGACTACAGCAAAGTTGCATTGGACCATAGCTACAGTGCGACCGCACCACCACAAGAAGATGTTATTGAATGTATTGAAGGTAGCTCTGAAGTAGTTGCAGATCAATTTACACAATCTACACCCGCCAACAATTTGCCACCAAAAAAACCTGTCGACATTGTTGTGTTCTCCCATCAATGTTGAAGTAATAGATGTCGAAATGACAGAGAATTAACCAGCCGCAGCATCCATAGACGCATCAGAACTTGATATCAGCGATATTACTTTCCAATGTGTTGAAATCTCCACAACGTCACAGGCCGAAACAACGTTGATGCAGGATGACAGTCTAATGAAAGAGAGCAAATACATTGTATTCGACAGTTGTTTGATGGAAATTATAAGTATGCTGAAATGTGTGCATTCCATTAGAGGGAAAGTATGTGGGAAGCCATTGATTAATGCGACTCGTCAAATAAAAGGCAGTAACGTCAAAATAATTGCCGCCTGTAGATTAAATCATAGGTTCTCATGGTCTGCACAACCGATGCTGGGGAAACTACCAGCAGGCAATCTACTGTGTGCAGCTGCATCACTTTTTAGTGGCTCCAGTTTTAGAAAGTTAGAGGCTTTCTTTCAGTTTGTGGGACTCCATTTCATTTCTAAAGCGCTGTACTACATATACCAACGTGATTATCTGTTTCCGGCCATTAGTGATGCTTGGAAAATTGAACAATTGTCTCTAGCAAGTACATTCGAAGGCAAACGATTCAGGCTAGCCGGCGATGGACAGTGCGACAGACCTGGATTTTCTGCCAAGTACTGCACCTACCACTTTCAGGACATGGATAGTAAGAAAATTGTGAGTTTGGTGGTCGTGCAGGTAACACAATGTACATCGTCAGTGGCCATGGAGAAACTAGGATTTATAAAATCAGTGGAATATCTACAATCAAGGGGAATGCATATCGACCTCATAGCCACGGATAGACACGTTTCAATTGCCAAGACAATGAGAGAGCAGTTCCCACATATTAAACATCAATTTGACGTATGGCATCTTGCTAAATCAATCAATAAGAAAATCTCAGCTGCAGGGAAAAAAAAAGGTTTTGAAAGTATTTTGCAGTGGTCACATTCTATCACCAACCATCTTTGGTGGAGCTCAAAAACGTGTGAGGGGTCAGTGGAAATACTACTTGAAAAATGGCGGTCACTGATGCACCACTGTACCAACGTTAACCGCTGGACAGCAAATGAACATTTCCACCAATGTGAACATGGCCCTTTGTCCCCAGAGGAGGCATGGAAGAAGAAGTGGTTGATTCCATCTTCACCGACACACAAAGCCATTGAGAAGATTGTTTTCGACAAAACTCTATCAAGAGAGGATTGACAGAATTCTGTCACACAGGAGATTTGGAGGTGTTCCACAATATGTGCCTAAAGTACAGGCCAAAGCGCTTGCATTTTAGCTTTCGGGGCATGAAACATTGCACTCTACTAGCGGCCTTGGCCTATAACAGCAATGTCGGACGTGAACAATCTAGGACTAGGGGTAAAGTAAGGATGCCTCGCTACACTAAGGTGTTTTCAAAACGAAGTAAGCAATGGGTGATCAAACCAGTCTATGATATAATGCAGTTCGACTTTGTGAAAGGCCTTATTGTTGCTGTGTTACAGAAGCACAGATATGGAATTTTGGACGTTTCTGTGCAGAGCAGTGATCCATTGTCACCGAACATTGCGACTGTGCCATGCCCACACGAAGCACAGCTGATTGTGAAGTACAAATCCCGGTTTAAATAATTGCAATACGATTGTCTTTTTGTAAATAAATGTTATTGTACAGTGTACCTGTAAACCTAACCCCTACCTTCACCATCATGGGTGGCGAACAAGCTGGGTGTCATCTTTGAATTCTCTCTATTCACCTCACAAAATTGTATGTATATATTTTTCTCATGTCTCATCTCATGTAAATGTAAATGCTGTGCACTGTTAACGGAGGGGAGGCTTGCGTATTGCAAATAATAAAACAAACAAACAAACAATAAATCTCACTTTTAACTCAACTCGTGTGGTACTTTATACTTTCCCTGACCTTCCGCAAAAAATTAAATGTCTCAATTTGGGCTGCAAAGCGCGCAGACAAGGGGGACAAAATTGGGGCACTTAGAACGCGCCAGCCAAGCGGGCCGTGGCATTTGGGAGAGAAGCCAGTTCGCATTTGCACATTGAGGCGCACTACATAGACGGATTCTAAACTTCAAGTTCTCACAGATGCCTATACTACGTGATGTTGCAAATAAAGAATGCGAAGGACAGCGCCCAGATGAGGCCCACAAGTCGCACTGGAAGTATAAGGGTCTATTGTTTTTTGACCTTGAGACAGGGACCATGCCGAAAGAACTACATTTGAAGGGAGTGCGCAATAACGTAAGAGACGATAAGGCAGAAAATTCAGAAACTAGACCGAGTTTCATTTTAGTTCAGTATACGTAAAATCGTTGTCAAGAGCACAGTCCGTTTTACAGACTGCATTACGAAGAGACACAATGGAAATTTCAAATATAATGTAAGTAAATCTTTACACGCTTTTATACCGGAATGAAGATTTAATGAATGGATGCATGAATAAATGAATGAATGAATGAAGAGCTAGGAAAAGCAAGTAAAACGTGTTCATAGTGGGCACATGGGCATGCAGGTCCACTGGTCTCACCGATCTCGGTCCTTGCCCCAGCCACTTTTCCCTGCACTGCCTACCTGCACTACGGGACTGTCTCTGTATCCTTCAGCCCCTTCTCCCGGCATTTACCTTGCACTTGCCACCAGCTGGCCCTATTATTTAATTTGTATTCAACTAACCATGTACAGCCCTTCCCCATGCGCGATCAGAAAGACACCTGGCCTAGTAGGATCATTGTCTGTCTGCCCTTGTTCCCCACCTGCCTCGTCACGTCTAGAAACACTTGAGTATAGGCGCGTTACAAATGCCATATCATATATCATATCATTCCTCACGCATGCAGACTAACTGTCGTTTATCATTGTGTGTTGGCCTCGATTTATCTCGTTACTTTTCGCATTGATTTTTAGAGACGAACATACTCCATTGAACTATCCTTGCAAGCAAATAGTTTCTGATCGGCCGTAATAAATTAAATGAGTAATATTAATGAAGTTCGGCTAGCGAGACTAATTATAATTTTTTTGTTTTCATAACAGGTATTTGATCCCATTCTGCCACTGCCATCTGTCTGAGACACCGGCGGATGGATTCTTCAGCAGACACCTGCAGCTTCGTGTCAACAACTGGAGCACGATCACCATATTATGGGACGATCGCCAAGGGCCCACATGCCCTTACGCTGTACTAGTGGCTAGAAGCAACATATCAACCTTTATGCTGGCCTAGTGCCTACTTGATGGAACAGCCTTGTGGTTCACTGTGCTTCCAAAGTGATTCTTTTTACGAAAATGAACACCCTGTGTACCATAAAGGAACAGCGCGTGACTCAAGATGAAACGGAACAGTTATTGCGGATACAGATAAAAGAAAATAAATGGCTTTCGGAGTTCATATGGCAATTGCTGAATATTCTCTAAACATTTAATGTCAAATAAATGTACTTTACCAAATGTACCGTGTTGCTGTTTCATTTTAAAGTACAGTTTCATATTCCGAATTGTGGCACGCTGTGTTGTGAGTTGATCTGTGCTGGTTTCCGGGTTCTGTGTGGAGTCGCGCAGAAGACGACTGGGCGCGTTTGCCTACGCAGCACAGTAACGTCACGGAGAGAGGCGGGGAATATGAATGTTTTGATAATGTCAGGCTCAGGGGCGGGGGAATTGATTTAGTGCCGCAAAAGCAGGTCAGCCAGGGCGATCGGGGAAAATATAGGATTATCAGAAAATGGCAGCTCCCTGGTGCTTGTTTTCACGTGCGTTTAATGGACGAAAACTCGGGTAAGGTCCGTAGGAAAGTTTTCTAAAATCGAGCCACTTAGGCTTAAAAAAACATGGCAGACCCGTAGGGACAATAAAATGTTTTACTAGACCATGCCTTTAAGGACAATATTATATCTTCATATCGCTGGTGTAGATTCAATCAGAAAATCCACAGCAGGGAGGTTTTTAAGCATTTATTATGAATACATCAGACAGCCACTGTCCTCCTCCTTCTCTAAGCAGCCCTTCTTCCAGCTGTGTCCCATTCATTGCAGTTCTGGAATTCCAGATTCCAAATTCTAGGTGAAGACATCATCATATGCAAATAGGAAAAGTGGAATTTTAGCATAGCCAAGTACTGGGGCATCAGTGATGATTGAGATTGACTTCTCTATTACACCATTTATAAATACGGAAACAAGCGTGGGTACCAAAACGCAACCTTAAGGGATCACTTTTTTAGGAGATACAGCTAGGCTCTGCCCCCAGGCTGCACCACACTCTGGCATCATTTTCAGAGTGAAGTGCTACCAGTGCACTCAAAAAGATGGGGAAATGTTAAAATATCTTAAGCTTTTACATAAAATGTGACGTGGTACTGACCTGAAAGCTGCTTTAATCAACGAAAAAGGAATACATGCTTTTCTTCCTCAATATAACATATTTTTGTAACAGTACTGAAGCCGGATTTGGAGCCGGCTTGTAAATGATTAATATTATGACTCGCCCCAACCCAGGCATTGGTAGGACCTGAAAGCACCTTCACGTATGTCTCAGAGTTGAGGAAAGACTGATTCTTGTCTGAGATCATTCACCTTTGTGTACAAGGAAAAAGCTGTAATCACGATAATGCGGGAGCCTCGATGACTCAAAGACTAGAAGATCAGGAATCAGGTGTTCCGAGGTTTCAGATGCGGGAACTCAATGACTAACACGGTTTACTGTGGCCTGGATTGTGTGACATCTTTAAGAATGGTTCTACTGATCTTCAATATTCAAGTGTCCTCCATGTGCTTTGGACGTTGGCAAACTTTTTATAAGTTCGAGGCACTGCTCGAGGATAACCCGGGGGACCTGAGCCAGCAGGTTGTGATCAGGCTCCAATTACATTCTTTTTCTACAACTGTGTCCTCTGTTTAACATTAGGCAAGGAGTGCCAACCTTACACTCTGTCACATTGTTTCTCGCCCTGAGGCAGGCTGGCTGTTGAAAAGGAATTTGGCCATTGACAGCCAAAACTCGAGTAGGAGGTTTCTGTTCATTGTGACTCATGCATTCGTCTTTTTGTGTGAGCTATATGGAACGTTTACCATTGTGTTTGGTGAGCCAACACATAAGTGTAGCGCACGTTGTAAAACTTTTTCAGGTTGCTAAACTCTGTTTTCCTTTTTCTTCCTTGCAATAACCTTTTGGTTATACCACGTACTCCTTTGATGGTGGTTTATCCCGTCTCTAGCCGGCTATGGCTCTTTTCTCTCTGGTTTGGCACTTGTGTTGTTTGCTGCATTAGGCATCTTTTGGTGCCTGCTGTGTATGTTTATTCGTTTAGGATGAGCTTGTGTCCCGATTTAGTCTAACTTTACATTTCCATATATATATATATATATATATATATATATTGTCCAAAATTCATCCTTGTTGTGAATTCCTTTGAAGTTGTGCCTCTGAATTTCTCTTGAAGGATCTATGAATCCGTTTTTTCTGCTGTTGTGTATGTTTGCTGATGCCACTATACACAGGTCTGTTGATTAATGTGGCCTTACCTCCCTTCTCTTGTTTTTATTGTCCATCCCACTGTTTTCATCAACGAATAAGGGATACATGCTTTTCTTCCTTAATATAACATATGTTTGTATAATTTTAAAAAACCAAAACATTGGTCAACAGTACTCAAGCCGGATTTGACGCCAGCTTGTAAATGATTGATATTATGAATCTCCCAAATCCAGGCATTGGGATGACCTGAAAGCACCTTCACGTACATCTTACCAGCAGCACGATGTAAAGATATTGGCCAATAATTCGACAAGCCCTCTCTGACACCCTTTTTGTGGATTGGGAGAATTTTAACTTTTGTCCACAACTCAGAGACTTGAGATGATAATGATGTGTTATTCATATAGCACCTTTATCCAAAGCGCTTTACAAAGCACGTATTTACATACAATATCACCCAACCGAAATTGGTACTCATTTATTGAACTCAGAAGAATGAAAGGCTGAGCTGGCCTTGCCAGGATTCGAACCTGTGACCTGCAGATCGTAGCAGCGAGCGCTCAACCCTCTGAGCTGTATTACCGGTGGAGATGAAGCTGAGATTGCATTCAATAAGTGAATGACAAATTGTAAACACCGTTTTTCCACTCTTGAAAATCTCCACAGGGATCTTATCAGCTCCAGGAGCTTTATTCTGTAAGTTGATTGCTTTGCACACTTCTTCTTCAGTAAACACTAAAGAGGGAGTTCCTGGCCCACTCAAAAAATGATTACCACAACTACTATTTACTAAGTTCCTGGTCTCCTTATAAACATGTGTAAAATGCGAAAAATAAATTTTGTTGGGAAATATTCCCATGTATCGGGCCTCATTACAAGTTTGCCGGTATCCCGCTGGTATTACGAATGGGATACCGGAAAAATGGAATACCGTTTCTGCCACTTGGTCAGGGGGAATTACCGGCAGATTCCAAGTGCCAGAAATGCTCATAAATCCCTATTTTATGAAAACCCATGGGACTCCATGGGGGGATTTGCCAGTATTACGGGCACCAGTATTACCGAGCCGGTAATACCAGCAGTTTTGTGCTGGTAGGGTTGCGGATATACCTCCAACTCAGAGCTGGAGATAAATCCACCACCTTATTGGCAAACTGAGTGTGTTGGTGCTGTAACGTGCTGGTATTCGGTAATATCAGCACGTTATTACTGCACCGGCACACTCATAATGAGGCCCAAAGTCTCCCTAAATCCCAGTGAAACTAATGTACACAATCTAAAGCCATCATTGTCATTAACAGCTTCTAATACGCTGTTCCATCTCTCTTCTGCGTACCTCTTTTTTATTGCAATCGTATTTTCATATTTAAGTTCAACCAATCTAGGTTTATCCTTACCCATAGTGACTTGGTTTTTAAAAGAGTTCACTAGGTCTTGTTTTGCTGGCTTACATTCAATGACAAGCCAACTCGTTTTCTTAGCCGCCCATTCTTCCACCAGAGTAATTGGTCTAGTGACAAAAGGGTCAATCGTTTTCAAAACTTGATAATAGATGCTAATAACATTTCAATTAGGGAAGGACAAATCAGAAAACGATTCCTCTAAATAGTGCAACATTGGGGTATAAATCATAGAGGCCATTTTGTCCAAGTCCAAATGTTTCCACTTAATGATACGTCTTGATTGACCATTGACTTTGAAAGGTATATCATGAACATGAGAGGGATCATCGGCAATTTCCTTAACTACAATACCAATGAGTGATTATCGCTATGCATCCTTTCGACAACATTTGAATCATTAACTAATGAACCATCTTTTAACTCGATCAAGATGTAATCAATATGACACTACTTATGTCCCATGGCAAAGGTAAATGCTGCAAGACGATTACCCCTGGACCTCCCGTTGCAGGCTCTAAAGCCGCGGTTAGACAGGGGACACGCGTAGCCAGGGGCACTTTTATGTTGTCTCTTTGGGAAGCGTAGTGGCAAGTCTGATATGTCCCAGACCCTATCTTCTTCTTCTAAGAAACCAATGAACATTGGTAGAGGCTCTCCAGCAATAGCAATATGTGACTGAAGGCCATCATAACTCTTCCATTGGTCAATGCAGGATTTCTCGCTGGAACCTGTTGTTGTCACCAAACAATGTGCGCAGTGGCTGCCTCTGGAAACCACAAACCACCTGCTGCAGAGCTGCATTTTTGTGCTCAGGCTATCGCTTTCCCAAATCGATGCAGCTGCTGGTGGGTCCTTGTCTCACCAAGATACTCTTCCCGGGGTCCCCTTTTTATTACCAAGTGTCACCAATGGCTTGAAGCCCATCGGAACTCCAGAAACTACTTCTTTGGACCTTTTACAGAAGAGAACTCTGTTTCACAAAAGACTGCCCAAATCTGCACAAGTGGTCTCCCCCCAAAACGTGTGTCTGGCCTAGATAGGAACATTGTTTTATTTACCTGTGAGTGCATTTTTCTTACTAGGAAAGACTCCTTGTTGAACTCTTTAATGTTGTTTAAACAGTTGTTACTAACATGTTTCAATGCTGCATCTATTGTACAAAGTTTAGGGACTAGTAAGTTTAGTGACTTTTTCCTCTTTCCTTTATTATACAAAGAATAGTTTTACTACGACTGTAGTGTGTGAACATTCTATCATTTGTTATTAATGAAAGGCCTGCACTGTACCTGTTAACCACCACCTCCTGAGAGTTAGGACAGGGGTGCGCTGCTGCAATGTCACTTTGAGGTTAAGGGAATCACTGGTCAGGAAGACACACCTAGGGACCCTGACCACAGGGCTTAAGAGGAACCCCCCTAATACTCATGTATATCCGACTTCCAACTAGGAGGATGACTACCTCGTTTGGGGTGCATCACTCAAGAATCCAAACGAGATCAAGTTACACACAGCTAGTTTTATTTTTCAATATCAAAGAACACTCAGGCATAGCATTAACATTTATTTTAATTGAAAAGATAGATGTAGGAGATAACAGTGAAAGATTTATTCAGATCTGGAGACTTCATTGGCTCCACATTCTTCATACCATAAACAGCTGTCTCGGAAAGCGCAGCAAAACTGTATTTTAAAAGCAACCCTATTAAACCCCTAAAGTAAATTCTTTGCATTATTTAGAAATCTTTGAAAGCTTTGAATCGCTTATTAAAAAGGCCCAAACATTACTTTAATGTTCAGGAGCGACTTTGAGATCGTACTTTGAGGGGAAGACTGATGTCCACTATATAGTGGGACGCAACCACAAACTGTTGCATCAGTACAACCGGGAAGGTGATGTCATAAACGAAAGCAATAGAGCAGTAGAGCAGGCAACACAGGAGACAGCAGCAACTTCACTGTGAAATACATTGCTCAAAGATGACATTCAAAGACTCTTAATATATGGGATAAACTGCCCCCGACCATATGTTAGAAGGAAATTCCAAGTCAACGAAGAGTCCCGTGACCGGCTAGAGGAGCAAGGCCAAAGGCGGGATTCCTTTATAGGGTCACAGAACTCCAAAGTGACTTGCAATATCCTTTCATTGTGCCTTCCTTATTATACATGGCCCTACGCTCTCATACCCATTAATGCTTGGCCTCTTGCTCAATGAAATGTAAGTGGTCTTCTCTTTGCTGATACATATAATCAATGAAGAATCTGTCTGGACTACACAAGCTAGCACATAGCTTCTGCTGTGTTGCTGAAAATATGTTAAGCAGTTAAACAAAGCACATCTAAAAACGTGTTCGTGTTGTGCTTTAAAATAAGAAATAGCATGTAGATTCTTGCTCCATGTAGAAAATAAACCTATCGCCAGACGCAGAAAGTCATTTTACAAGAATGGAATTTGGAAAACGTGTCAAAGCTTCAATTACGTGCTGCAGTGGCAGCTGGAATTCTGTGCTGGCGCAAGATGCAGGCATTGCGATATCACAACTGAAGCACAATAACCGATTATAGAACAGTAGTGATGTCACAACCAGTCTGTAATAAGACAGTTATTTACAGGCCTTTATATGGGTGTTGCAGGCTGCCATGTATTATATTAATATCACATGGCATCCCATTTATTAGCAATGGCCAATAGATAGTAAACACAATTGAAGTCCTTCCCTTTGCAGATGCTGCTACACGTATCACATAATGTGTGTTGAAATTGAGAAACTGGTGACGTTCTCAAGAAGACAAAGGAAACTGCCTCATGAATCTGTGACGTTATAGTTTTATGCTGAAGTATGTGTTGCCCCATCTGTTATGTCAATAGTTACGTGCTTACGTGTTTCAACTTCTCTAGACTATGTAATCGATATATTCGAAAATATCTGTTAATTATGAATCAGAAAATATTCAATTAAAAGAGATTATTAAATATTGAGGCATTTACATAATATTACATTTTTTAAAAAAACTCTTACTGTAGGACATTTGATTCAATGAATACAATTTTAGAATTTAGAAACACGTGCATGAGAATTAGTGCTGAAGATATTATTGGTTGCCGAAAGTGATCTAATTCGAACATAAACATGGTTTTGTTAGGCCTACCCACAATTGTTTGATGTTCAGAGTTTCTTCAGATGACATCCCAACATTATGAGGGTCTTGGTTAAAATGTTGAATGTGAAAATATCATTGTATTTAATAAAAACATTTATTACATGGGTTTTGGTGGTGCCAAGGAGGCTTTCCGTAAAGTTTTTTTCTTCACGGCGGGGGCAGCCACCCACGTGAGCCCATTTTCCTCTGCAGGCCCTGCTCATCTGCACCTTTCGTCTTCTTCTTTGGAATGGTGGATTTCTAAAGTTCCTGTTTTTAACCACTACATTTCCTAAGCATTCCTTGCACTATTATGCTTATATTTTTAGCAACCGGTCCACCCCCAGTAACAGCTCGCAAAACAGTATCTTTTCCATTTTTAATTTGGCAATGCTGCAATTGTTGCATGAAAAAATATTGCAACGGAAATTACGTCAATGTTTTTATTTTTAAGATGTTTTCCTACATTGCCGCTGTATGTCAGTTAGAAGGTGCTGTGTGTCCATTACTATATCCCTGAGTTTAGGACAGGCTAAGTATGTGTCAGGGCTAATTGATGCCGATTTCAAAATGATGTTTGGGAAGACCAGCCTCAGGCATCTGTGAGGTCCATAGAGTATAATGGACAGATAAAAGAAATTAGGGTGGGCTGTTAATAGCTGTAAATGATCACGGGGAAGGCAGCGGGCAGGGAGCTGAAACACTAAATATCCACTGAAAATCTATCAAGCTCTTTGTCAGCAAGGTGCCAATGTAGTCCCAGACGGAGTAAAAGGCCATAAGGCGATAGGAATGCTGCTGGATACTTTCAAGGCCCAAGGGAGGTGACTGCCTGAGGGCGCCAGCAAAGGCAGGCCGTAACAAATGGGTTCTACAAAAGTACACATGTAATGCACAGATTGAAGACGTATTGTACTGTTTGATAAGACTGCCAACATGGGGGTTAGCTGGCTGCTCTGGGGCGCCCCCTGATGCTCAAGACCCATTTCAACTGATAGACATGAAAGGCCCAGGTGCTGTCTCTGGAGTTCCCTGCATGGGTGTTATAAGGATCCCTTATTTAACTCTTCTCTTCCCATTGGCTGATGTTCTCAATGTTAATTGTTGCAGCACCACTTTCTATGCAGAGCGTTTAGGGGGCTGGTGGCGGGCCCCGTCGGGGTCTTGAAGTCAGATCAGGGGCATATTGCCCCTTCTCTCGCGACATACTTCTGCTTCCTCTGCCAGATATGGGCAAAACCATCAATGCTTGGAGATACTTCACAACAAATATAACAAAGTACATTAGCACTTGACTGGTGAGTGATTACAATGTTGGCGCTGAAGGGAAACCCTGTGCTTTGTTGAAATGCGCCTTGTGTAATGCACAATGCTCACTACATGTACAACTGAAAGGAATCAGTTGTACATGTAGCGAGCATTGTGCTTTACACACCAGTGCCAGAGCCGCGTAAAAGTCAATGCCGCCCTCACGGGCGTTGTTTTTCTTTTTTTCGCACAACAAAATGAGCCAGGGCTCATCAAGGGGGTCTGGCCTAACTGCAGGGGTCCTGCGGCCCCGTTAGGCCACGCCCCCCTGACGAGCCCCGGCTCAATGGGCTACTGGCATCCCTGCCAGGCAACCTTTTGTAGTGATACAACACCCTCTCCCCACGTGGGAGAGGGTGTTGATCTCTGCATTTATATTCTATAGGCTTGCCTGGCAGGGGACAGGGCCTTGCCTATTCAGCCTTAATGGTGGCGCTGCCCCTTGCCAGCTGCGTGGGGGCAGCGTCACCATTAAGGCTGAAGGGGTGAGGCCTCTGGAAGCTGAGGCCGTTTTCCTGAAGACTGTAACTCCACGAGTTTCAGTCTCCAGGAAAACAGCCTCAGCTTCCAGCGGCCTCGCGTTTTCTCCATAATGGTGGCGCCGGCCCACGGGCATCTCCTGCTTAAAGGGATGCCTCGCAGGTGCGGCGCCACCATTACGGCTAAAAGGCATTTTTTTCTGGAGCCTGAAGCGTTCGCACACGAGCGAGAGCTTCAGGCTTCAGAAAAAAATCCTTTTTGTGTAGTGGCCGGGGCTGGCAGGGGAGATTAGTGGGCCCCACAGGGCCCCGCCTCAAAGGAAATTTCGGAGCCTGCCGGGGCTGAGCCCCGGCAGGCCCCGTCCCACTTAAAGCCCTGGCCGGCGTAAAAGGCAATGTTACCGTTGTGGGCACTTATTTTTCTTTCTTTTTTTAAAAGTATTTATTTGATTGGATGGGCACTACCAACCCCGCCCCCTCTAGACCACGCCCCCTGTGCCCCCAACTCCTCCCCCACCCCGGCACTTGTGGGATCCCCCACCACATTTTTTCCATTTCCACCACTGGAAACATGCCGGACTAAGTACGGGAAATGAGTAAGGACAAGAACGTGCGTGAATATAACATGTTTCTTTAAGCAAGTTCACATTTTGGGGCGCTCATAAGGTTTTACAGAATGAAATGTGCACTCTAGGTGAAGTGGCATCAACATGTATGTTTACAAGCACTTGTACAGTTTGTCTGCACTAGGCACTTTGGAAAAGGTCGATTCGTAGTATACTTTTCATGATTTTAACTTCGGTAAAAATGATTTTAACATGCATTGTCAAATGTCATTTTGTATTTATTATTATAATTGATTATTTATAACGTGCTTAATACCCAAAGGTTTCTAAGCGCGGACCTGGGGTTCGAACCTGTGTTGCTCCATGTCATCTTGCTTCCAAGGTGAGCACGTTGCTCATATCTACTGCGCCTTGATGTGATTCTTTACGGTAGGGCTACTTGGGCTTGTGTTATTGTACTCCCGTAATGAAAAATGAATAGAATGGTGACATGCAGTGGTGGTCGTTCCAAGATCCGGTACCAGATGTGCAGCCCTCTGGTGCTTTCATTTTCATTGTGCACCCGTTTCCTTTGCCTCTCTCTGGTGTTTAGTCTTAGTTGGTTATTCTTATTTGTATAACCAACTAAGAACAAACACCAGAGAGACACACGGAGCCAGCACACATTCAAATCTAACCTCTACAAAATGCAGCACATCAGATACGGTATATATTATGTGATGTGCTGCATTTTTTAGAGGCCAGATTTAATGTGTGCTGACTCCGGTGACTCTGTGTAATTTGCCTTGTTTAGGTTCGTACACGGAGTAAAAGTGTGGTTTGTGAGTTATGTTGTGAGCACATTTTATGTGTCTGCACACTGGCTGCCAGGGTCGGACTGGGGCAGAACATTCTCGGCTCCAATGCTAAAGTGGCCCACAGTTGCACATGGCCATTCATTCCTTTTGTGCCAGAATGTTTGATATTGCTGTTTTAAACTATTATTTTGGACATTTCCTTTGATCGGAGGTCAACTGCCAGCTCTGCCCCCACTAAGCCCTGCTTCCTCGGACACCAACCCCCACCCCGGCCCTTGTGAGATCCCCCACCAACATTTTTCCATTTCCACCACTAGTGACATGCAATAAAGGGCAATAGTACTGGTTATGTATGCTGCAGGCGCCAGCAGAGAAGGTTTTGTGCTTCGTTATCGATTATTGTCAAACCAGGGGTAGCCCTCTGCTAACAAACAACCCTGGGGTCTCCCTTTGTGTTCATAGCTATGCTGATAGGTTGATGTTTTTAGCACTGGTGCACGTGTTAGATAAACTGGCCCTTGGCAACTTTCATACCGCATAGACACCATTAAAGAGTTGTAATAAATTAAATTGAATGAAAATAAACACCACAGTGAAATGGAAAGCAAGTCCAACCCATTTCCAGTAGCAGGTATTCTTCTTTTTAAGCTGCAAATGAACTTCACCTGCTGTCAACTCTCCATTGCATTTGGACGCCAAGTCCTCCCACTGAAAGTGATGGCAATGGTCATATAAAATGGTAACCCACTGCGTTTAGTTTTCATGTCCCTTCCCCATAGCTAGTCTCTAATTCTGTTACCGTGTTTGAAGGCGGGACTCCCTTATAAATTACTGAGTGGTTGCCTGTGTACTTCTATCACTGTTAACTCTGTGCTCTGACTGACGGCAACTTAACCGACCCTGCCTGCATTCAGCGGGCTCGGCTTTCTGTCGAAGACGGTTCCGTGGCCAGGGATGCGTGAGGGCAGCTCGCAATCACAACTCCAGTACAATACTGCCCCCTGCAGGACGGCCATTGTCTGAATGCCAAGCAGGAGATTTTCAGTAAGGCGAGTACGCAGAGCAAAACAGAATTAAGAAATTAGAGAAGAAAACAAAAGAAAAAAAGCACCCAGATTGGTTATAGAACTGGCTCCTAAAAGATGACACTTAAAAACAATAATTTAATGATGAACCTTTCATGCACGTATATTATGAAAACCGTATTGACCATCTTGATCATCTCAGTCCGGTTTTGTGTCGTGATTTACCATGGAGACACACTGTGCATTCTGGGGCGGTTCATGCCATCAACGTTTTACTTTATTGTATGACCTTCATTGGCATTTTAGAAATGTTCATCAGCATTTCAAATGTCCCCGTCAACATGCCCCCCAACTTGCACTGAAAATGTTGCATTTATGACATTAATTGGCAGGCATTTGAACGTTCTTCCGGTCATGTCAGGTGACCTTCTGGGTACTCTAGAGCGACGTGGTATCACTTCCTGTATCAAGATAAAGGCAAAATGACCTGCACCCGGTAGATTAACCGTAGATGGGCCATCTATACCGCCACTAGTTTCAGAACATTCCAGCACATCCCTTGCTTGGTAACTCTAGTACTGCAGTCAGTGGCGAATATGACGTCTCCACTGAGAGTGACGTGTTCCATCTTCAAAACGGCGATAATTGACCCCAGTCCTTGTCAGTCACTTACAGGACAGGCCTTTTACTGTCAATTTTATTTTCAGAAAGTCAGAGGCTGTAACAAAAAGACCCTTGAAAATTCCGCCCTGTGCAGTGTTCGACAGGGCTAAAGATGTCCTGGGGCTGAGACAGTTGCCGTGTGTTGGCGATGGGAGCGGGGCGAGGGGGGGCTCAGAAGGCGATGCGAGCGATCACCCATTGCCCCCTAGGAATGTCCACAAACATCAGTTAAGTATCTTCATCAGGTAATCTCATGTTCTTAAATCACACAATCCCATGTACCACAATAAATGCCAAGAGCACCTTAAAGGGCCTTCACATCCTTCACCATCGACGGAAACACCACACCTATTTCTAAAGCAGTAAAGACTCTGGGTGTCTACCTGGATGCGTCCCTCACACTAACAAGACAGGTGAGCGCGATAGCCTCATCTTCCGCCTATACTACCAAACTGATCAATGCAAGCAGACACCTCCTCTCCACTGACAGCTGCCTCACCTTAGCAAGAGCCCTCATTATGTCGAGACTTGACTACTGCAATGCCCTCTTTGCCGGAACTTCCACTAGCAACTTAGAAAACAGCAAGTCATTTAAAATAATGCACTGAGGGCAGCATTAAATATCCCGAAAACAGAACATATCTCTGCCGCCAGAGGTAATGCCCACTTCAAACCCCTCCCCCTCACATAGAAATGACTAGCAAACACTGCCCCTAAATACCTCGCCAATAGGTTTAAGAAAACTGAATTGAATAGACTAACGAGAGCCTCTCAATCCAACCTGCTCAGAAACACATCCAAACTACACAAATCTAGAAGACGTAGCTTCCCTCTAGTAGCATTTAAAGATTGGAATGCGCTACCTCCCCAGTTCAGGGCTGCAACCTCCCTCTGGGCCTTCGGCAAAAGCCTAAAAACTTGGCTTGTCTCACAAGACACATAACCTCCAGTATGCTTTCTCTCTACAGCGCAGTACCACCTGCAACTTTGTTACCACAAAATGTCTGATCACCTATGCATCTGCACTGTGTACCATATGACTGCGCGTCCTGTAACCAGCACCACCATAACCTCCAGTAGCCCCTCTCTCTAGAGTGATGCTCTACCTGTAACCTTGATACCACAAATGACTTATCTCCTATGTTCCTGCAATTTGCACTATACTACTGTGCTTCCTGTAACCAGCGCCCTGATGCCTATGGGTTTGGTGCACCATACAAATAAATACATAAATAAATAAATATGTCTGGTCAACATTCAAATGCACAGCTTCCGGTTTACGTCCTAAAGTACAACCACCTTATGGCAGCAACACCTTTATATCGCACACTTCTCTTCAATTCCAATAACATCAGTAATAACTTGTTTTTGCCTACTGCTCGCTACCACAGATTTGCTGCTTTACGGCGTGGCAAATAACTAACGTTACAAATAACCAGTCAACCCGCAAGTAATTCAAAGATACACTTGCCGCTTGCACACAGATCTCTGCATATCTTCAGAGACCCCAATAATGAACCCAATCCTTCCCCTTCAATAATGTGTTTCTGTGGTACACACAATAATGATGTGCACGTGAAGTGACTCTTCATTATTCACATGTAAAAGCCCATCAACGTGATTGGCGAATGGAGGTCATTATTGACATCCTCTTGGCCAAACTGAATGCATGTTATGGAGTCAATAACTACTGTTATTGCCTGCAGCCCAAGCATTCTCACCTCAGGAGGTATCCACTGAAAGCATTTATCATACAGTCCTAAACCACAATGAAGATTCATGATACATACAAATAATCTGCAAGTACAAATAAAATGCAGCATGCAAAAAAAATTCAAGTCACCAGCACAATACAAACTGTACAACAGAACCCAGAAGAGGCACTTCAGGAACATGCCTGCTATTCATGTAACTCCCCTTCCTTGGAACATAATGTTTCCCACTGCACCTTTCACATGACAGGCAGCATCCAATGTTACTCTCCAAAATGAAGGCTAAAACAGAAACCCTTAACATGTATGTAATGCGTAAAACACTGCTCCAGATTACAATTAAAACCATATACGTTTACCTCACATGTTTTGTCCATTTCCACAACCCACTGATTTCTTTCGTGTGAAATGGTTTATTAAAATAAAATCTTACACAAGTATATAAATGGCACACACAGTTACAATTAAAAACAGACTATTAAAACAATTCTTACTAAATAATTACAATTTAAGAACAGATGCTATAAAAACAGTATGCATACATTTACCATCTCAAATGTATACCAACATTTAATTACCGCTCGATACAAAGGTGTTTCATGTTCTGGTGGCATGGGTTGCCAAAATTCGTTAGCGGAAAGCCAATTTACTTCATGTGCACATTTTCCAAATAAGGTTATCCTCAAATGTATTACTGATGGACACTGTATTAGTAAATGATATATGGTTTCTGTGGTGTTCTTCTGATCACAGTAAGAACCGCAAGGATGTGGGTCTTTTAATTTAGAACAAATACTTCCAATTTCCCCTGTTGGTAATAGACTCTGTACCCCAAAAACAAATCTCCAGTAAGCATTAGGGAATTTACAAAGGTACTGTGGAGGATCATCCAAACTCTTTTCACCCCACATACTGTGGCCCAATATTGAAGATCTCATACTGCTATCAGTGTAATCGCACACGCCCAGTCAAGGACAAACCAAAACCGAATTCATGGAACCCAACGTGCAACCTCACGTCGGGTAAAGTTACACACAAACCTCAGACTCACCGCCACATGATAGAAGTTGCAGAGCACTGTGCGCATAGGATTTGACACGCAAAGGCAAGGTTTACATAGCAGTTTAGGAGTGACGGCACATAGTTGAGGGGTGTTGGTATGTAGATTAGTGAGGTTCAGCCTTGAATTATGGGGGTTCGCATGCAGGTTTACCAGCCACTGCCTTGAGTTACGGGAAATGGTACGCAGACTATCGGGGTGCAGTTTTGGGTTATTGGGGTTCGTATGCAGTGTCGCTGGGGTGCTGCTGAATCAGGCTCTTAGTCTTGGAAATCCATATACACTGAACTCGAGGTTTATTAAAGTTTATTTTTAAAAAGTAGCACTTTCCATTTAAACCAGCCTACCAAAGGAAGTAAGCCAAGTTCATAGCGCACCCTTGCTATTGCGAGAGAATTTGGTAATTTCAAGGTTCTTTTCCAAACATATGCCTGTTTTCCCAAAATCGATATCATAAGCTTGATAAGAGACTTCACACCTATAATGTAGAGAAGGAACTAATTTTGACTTATAGAAATTAATAAGCAGTCTTAGTGAAAATCTCTCATAAGACTTGTCGATAAATTTGTGAGACAAATATAAGAGCTTTCGTATTTGTATTTTGTATTTGTTTTATTTGTAAAGCGCACCAGGCCCAAGGGCATCTGGGCGCATAACTTAATTAGAACATGGTAAGCATGTGACCAGAATAATACATATATCATCTTTTTTGCTCAAATCTCTGGCGGTACTAAGAGCGCACTATCTACGGCCCCTGGTCTTGTTTATAGTACTTTCATTGGAAATCTCTGTTTTTGGTGTTCAGGAAAGTCAGCAGAGCTCCTCTTACGGGAACAGGACAGGGACATCAGAATTCACCATCTGCCATGGATATCATCCAGGCTCAATCGTTCTATTCAGCCTCTGCCCCCCTCCTGGTGTGGGTCCCTGTCAGCGTTAGTATTTCCCAATAGCTTTTTCCCAGTCAACGTTAACCCTGCAGCATTATTTTGGTCCTTAGACCCAGATGTTATTCAGGCAGCTTTCCTGGCAAGGTTACATTCTGCCACCTTTCAGGATTTCACCCAGATGTTATTCAGGCAGCTTTCCTGGCAAGGTTACATTTTGCCACCTTCTTTCAGGATTTCACCCAGATGTTATTCAGGCAGTTGTCCTGGCAAGGTTACATTCTGCCACCTTTCAGGATTTCACCCAGATGTTATTCAGGCAGTTGTCCTGGCAAGGTCACATTCTGCCACCTTCCTTTAGTATTTCACCCAGATGTTATTCAGGCAGGTGTCCTGGCAAGGTTACATTCTGCCACCTTCTTTCAATAGTTCACCCAGGCGATATTCAGGCAGCTGTCCTGGGAAGGTTACATTCTACCACCTTCTTTCAGTATTTCACCCAGATGATATTCAGGCAGCTGTCCCGGGAAGGTTACATTCTACCACCTTCTTTCAGGATTTCACCCAGATTATATTCAGGCAGCTGTCCTGGCAAGGTTACATTCTGCCACCTTCTTTCAATAGTTCACCCATATGATATTCAGGCAGCTGTCCTGGGAAGGTTACATTCTGCCACCTTCTTTCAGGATTTCACCCAGATGATATTCAGGCAGCTGTCCTGGGAAGGTTACATTCTGCCACCTTCTTTCAGGATTTCACCCAGATGATATTCAGGCAGCTGTCCTGGCAAGGTTACAATCTGCCACCTTTTTCAGGATTTCACCCAGATGATATTCAGGCAGCTGTCCTGGCAAGGTTACATTCTGCCACCTTCTTTCAGGATTTCACCCAGATGATATTCAGGCAGCTGTCCTAGCAAGGTTACAATCTGCCACCTTTTTCAGGATTTCACCCAGATGATATTCAGGCAGCTGTCCTGGTAAGGTTACATTCTGCCACCTTCTTTCAGGATTTCACCCAGATGATATTCAGGCAGCTGTCCTGGCAAGGTTACATTCTGCCACCTTCTTTCAGGATTTCACCCAGATGATATTCAGGCAGCTGTCACAGAAAGGTTACATTCTACCACCTTCTTTCAGGATTTCACCCAGATTATATTCAGGCAGCTGTCCTGGCAAGGTTACATTCTGCCACCTTCTTTCAATAGTTCACCCATATGATATTCAGGCAGCTGTCCTGGGAAGGTTACATTCTGCCACCTTTCAGGATTTCACCCAGATGATATTCAGGCAGCTGTCCTAGCAAGGTTACAATCTGCCACCTTTTTCAGGATTTCACCCAGATGATATTCAGGCAGCTGTCCTGGCAAGGTTACATTCTGCCACCTTCTTTCAGGATTTCACCCAGATGTTATTCAGGCAGCTGTCCTGGCAAGGTCACATTCTGCCACCTTCCTTTAGTATTTCACCCAGATGTTATTCAGGCAGCTGTCCTGGCAAGGTTACATTCTGCCACCTTCGTTCAGTATTTCAACGAGATGATATTCAGGCAGCTGTCCCGGAAAGGTTACATTCTACAACCTTCTTTCAGGATTTCACCCAGATTATATTCAGGGAGCTGTCACAGAAAGGTTACATTCTACCACCTTCTTTCAGGATTTCACCCAGATTATATTCAGGCAGCTGTCCTGGCAAGGTTACATTCTGCCACCTTTCAGGATTTCACCCAGATGATATTCAGGCAGCTGTCCTGGCAAGGTTACATTCTGCCACCTTCTTTCAGGATTTCACCCAGATGATATTCAGGCAGTTGTCCTGGCAAGGTTACATTCTGCCACCTTCTTTCAGGATTTCACCCAGATGATATTCAGGCAGCTGTCCCGGAAAGGTTACATTCTACCACCTTCTTTCAGGATTTCACCCAGATTATATTCAGGCAGCTGTCCTGGCAAGGTTACATTCTGCCACCTTCTTTCAATAGTTCACCCATATGATATTCAGGCAGCTGTCCTGGGAAGGTTACATTCTGCCACCTTTCAGGATTTCACCCAGATGATATTCAGGCAGCTGTCCTAGCAAGGTTACAATCTGCCACCTTTTTCAGGATTTCACCCAGATGATATTCAGGCAGCTGTCCTGGCAAGGTTACATTCTGCCACCTTCTTTCAGGATTTCACCCAGATGATATTCAGGCAGCTGTCCTGGCAAGGTTACATTCTGCCACCTTTGTTCAGTATTTCACCCAGATGATATTCAGGCAGCTGTCCTTTCAGGATTTCAGTCAGATGATTTTTCGGCACATCTGTCGCTCTCTGGCTTGTGTGGCCACTTTTTTGAACCTCTAATTCACACCTCCGTAATATTAAAATCAGGCGGTGTTAACTTATTAGACTTGAACTTTCATTGGACCTCTTATGGTCCACTCCTCCCCAAGGTCAAACCCCTCTATGCCGATAGGCTTTTGGAGTTCTGAAACTTAAACCCTGCGAAGAATGAATACACCCAACAGAGTTAGTTGACAATGCAATGAAAGTAGATTTGACGCGCAGATCCCACGTTGATTAGTTGACTGGGTAATGATATTGTGTTTGTAAATTCGCAGTAAGTCTGAGAGTTCAAAGGCATTTGATGTTTATTTTGCTTGTAGAGAATAATCAGCCGACAAGTGTTTCGACCCTCTGGGTCGTTGTCAAGGCTGAACATAAGACAACAGGAAATAACAGAAAAAATAGAAAATACATTTTTTTGCAGGAGAATCCATTATATGTGGTGTTTTCAAAGTTGGATTACAAACATAAGAGAATAGTATTTGGTCATACCATGACATAACAGGGTTGGTCAAAAATATTGTCATATCATTGTTGTGTCACAATTCATCAGCAAATCAAAATGAAATGAAGATAACAAAACAGTACCATGATTCCGTGGAGCGGGAAATGTAAACAACACATGTTGAAATGTTCATAGTGAAACCAAATCCAATATGATATAGTAAATAAATGAAATGAGAGTCAGTGTAAGTTGACATTATGCTCAGTGAAATGATCATATTATCGCCCACATGGTAGCATATCATGGGCCACCCTAAGAAGGGGAAGTGAGTATCGAATGAACCTGAGAGCCCTGAATGGTATAGAATGAACATTATATGCCTGATGAGATGGACACAAGTGGATATCGCCAATATGTGCAGGAAATGACTGCAGTAATGGCGAGAGTGGGTGATCAGTAAATAAAGCTGTGGTGAGCCATGAAAAGTAAATGAAACAATCCAACAGAAACGATAAGGGATATACCCAAATATGGCTGTCTGAGTAGTATCTACCCTGAAGGGTAGGTTGCAATATTGTCCTACTTAGAAAAAGAAAATAAATCAATAGGTTGAAGATCAGGGTCTGTAAGATATCCAAAAGGGATTATGGTCGAGGGAACAAGCCCACTTACCCTAAATGGCAGGTAACATATTTAGACAAAAGGAAGTAGTTGAAATATGAACTCTTCAGTAGGATAACTACAAATAGAAAAAGAAGAAAGAAGAGAAGTCGACTGTTATGTGTAAGTAAATAAATGTATATAAGTGCTATTGTAAAAAAACACGATGTGCGCAAGATAATAGATACAAACTAACCTAGTGTAAATAGGAAAACCTAAGTGTCAAGTAAAGGGGATAAATCCCCAGCTCTGAAGTGGAAAGAGCAGTATTCGTCCAAACCTGTGGCCGGAGCGTATGTAGGTAAAAAATGGCGCAAATAGCAGTGACGTCATACGCGTGTCACGCGCGTGATGCCAGACGCACGTAGATGGGAGTGACGTCACGCACACGGCAAGCGCCGGCGAAATGGTAAACAAAGAAGTATTGAGCAAAAAATAAGAGGTACTGGTTCTCCATGATGCCTGCAAACAAGGGATAACGGAATCTGAAGGGGGGAAATGTGAAGTAAATTAATAACATAATGGTGCTCCAAGATTGCTGAAATTAGAATGGTTCGTGGTGGATGTATGGGGCACACAATGGGGGTCATTCCAAGGTTGGAGGTAAGTACTGGGCTTTACCAGCATGGAACAAACAATGTGTCCGATTTGGTAACAGACCGTTAAATAACGGAACCGGAAATAATGTCATTGCACAGGAACGGGAAGGAGCGCGGCGGCCATCTTTAAAAACACAATCCATTGCCATGCTCAACAGGCAGCACCCTTGGGAGCATTTTGAACCCTGGAAAAGGCCATCAGAATCTGGAGGAATGCCAAAAGCACCTAAGAAGACAGCAGACCGGCTCCGCAAGCAGCGATTCAGCCTGGATGAGTTGCAGGTCATGGTTGACACCCTTGAGGAGCACGCTGACATCGTGTTCAGCGGGGACATGCGCAGAGAGCCGGTGCTCCGGAAAAAGAACATCTCGGCACTAGTGGCCCAGAGGGTCAGCGCAGTCGACACCACCCCCTGCACCTCCAAGGACTGCCTCAAGCGGTGGGATGACCTGCGGCTGAGGGTGAGGAGCATCCTCTCTGCCAACCGCAGACAGGCCCAGGAGACCGGAGGGAGCGCAAGTTCCCAGATGAAACTTATGCCATGGGAGGAGACGTGTGCCGGCCTGATCGGACAGGAATCAATAGAAGGAGTCGGCAACATGGAGTGTGGGGCACCGTCGTCCAATGATGGAGGTGAGTGTCCAAAGTCAACACTGCCACACCAACTGCGACCCGAGCAACTTCCAAGTGCAAGGGCATAACGCACATCACACATAGTGCACAAACTGACACATCCCATGATGCACACTGTGCAGCTGGTGTGGCCAGTGTGCGAGTCAGACTGCACAGTACCCGGCCAGGATGAGTGACACCGACACCTGCATACCTATCACACCCATAAATAGAATTTAGTGCTGCTGCATACACAAATGCCCATAAACCCCAAATGACTGAATATGTGAATATAGCCATGAATGTAAGTTGCGTCTCAAATCATCACTCATGCCGTCCCTCTCTTCTACCCCCACAGGCAGTGAGCATGACAGCGAGGACCACAAGACCAGCTGTCCCACCACCTCCAGGGGCAAAGGCAGGGTCCGCCACATCCCAGCCAGGAAGGACACACCTACACCAGCTCCTGCAAGGCCCATGGAGGGTGCACCACCCCCATCCCTCCCTGCATTGGCGGCAGGTACATTGTCCACCCCAAGATCCGCGGAGTCCAGCATCGCTGGGGAGGTGGCAGCCACGGCCCCCCTGGAAACAGTGGACAGCCCCTTGTCCATCTGTGGAGCGGCAGAGGAGAACTCATACCCAATCGTCCACACCCCAGAGCCCAGCAACTACCCACAGGTGTCGTGCAGCGACTCAGAGGAGCCGGACACACCTGGCTAATGTGCCTGTGGAGAAGCACAGGAACAGGCCAATCCTGTGCCCAGTCCCCCAGCCGAAGCCCTGTCAGGGCATGGAAGGCCAATCCCCTGCAGGGATGACACCCCATCCGCTGATGCACAGCGTGCAGCACAGCTCACTGCCCTCATCACAGGGGTGATGCAAGACAATCGCCAGGGCAGGGAGGAGTTGTGGGAGGAACTAAGGGCAATGCGGCAGTTGGTGACGGACAGCACAAACCGCCTATGCAAAGTCCTCAGACGCATTGCTGATGCTCTTGAGGCTGCGCGTCCTTCTCAGCCAGCTCAGCAGGAGGACACCCCCTCCACCAGTCACTCAACCCGGACAAGTCCACTGCGTCGTTCACTATGTTCCCAGCGCCGCGGGACATGGCTCCCCCGGGCCCCGAGAGCGCGGAGTGACTTGCATACCTGCCACATGTGGCCTGGATGGACACCATGGGACTACTGTTGGGGAGTTGGGGGGAGGGGGAGAGGGGTGAGGGTGTGTTGGGGAGTTTGGGGGGAGAGGGGTGAGGGTGTGTTGGAGAGTTTGGGGGGAAGGGGGTGAGGGTGTGTTGGGGAGTTTGGGGGGAGGGGGGTGAGGGTGTGTTCGGGAGTTTGGGGGGAGGGGGAAGGGGGTTGGGTGGTGGAGGGTTTGTTATACACTTATGCACGTACAATTTCAATACACCGTTTGTGTTGTAAAGGTAAACCTGTGTGGACATTCATCATTGAGCATGTGTATTCTGATATCTGACAGTGCATGGTGTACATGTATCCCCACACCCAGTGCACTATGTCCCCATGTCATGACACCCTCTGCTGACTTGTGTTTCAGTTTTAATGTCCAATCAATGTTTGCCACACGGCATGTCCCTCCTGTGCATCGGCACCATGATGCTGTCCTGCCCCTTCCTCCTCCTCCTACCCTTCATCATCATCTGGTGGTAGCAGTCCCATGTCAGGGGACAGGGGCACGTTCCAAGGGATGCACACATTGTGCAGCATTACACATGACATGGGGGGCTTGGACACCTTCCCATTGCAGTAGATGGGTGCCCCACCCGACCGGCTGAGGCGACTTATTTGTGCCCTCACCAGGCCAAGTGCCTGCTTCATCACCACACGTGCACGGGTATGGGCAAAATTTGTAGGCCTCCTCGGGCCTGTTCAGTGGGTTTCTGACAGGGGTCCTGAGCCACGGCATGAAGGGACAGCCACCATCACCTGCAAGTGTAGGGAATGAAGGTAAGTGTTTGGACTTCCATGGTGGACAACTGAACTAGTCTTACATGGCAGCAGGTCATTTCTACCCATACGCACATATCCATGGATGCATTGACCCCATTCCTGGCCCCGCTATGCGTCCTGTGCAATGGAATGATGTAGGGGGTAGCATCTTCGAGATGGTCTATAGACTATGGCACACACATCTTGTGGAACAAGCATCGTTTATGCATGCAGCAGTCTTGGGGTAAGATCCTTGAAGTGCTGTGTACTGTGAGATTCTGTAGTTGGGTGTGTTGGCTGCGGTCAGTAGCATATTCATCATACTGCACTGATCCGTACTATGGTGACTTCCAGCACTCCTATGGGTGTGCCGAACCGGTGATGCGGTGTGGCATCCCTGCTGGCCTCAGTTCAATCCACTCCCAGGGATGAATCTCTGGTGTGGTGATATGCTGGAGGCAGCCACATAGTGCATATGCAGTTTGTTTTCCTACATGCCCTTATGGTGTGTGAGGGCCGCCAATGAGTGTTGCATGTGTTGTGGGATGTGGCCTTGTCAACTGTTGGTCATGTAGTGCTAGGTGTGGGCCTTACTTCATCAATGTGGGATTCTGTAGTCATGTGCGTTACACTGGCTCTGTGGCACAGTGTTTGGTGGGGTGCACATCGTGCACTGGCATTGACATTTCCACCCGATTTGAGTATGCAGGCAACCACCTCATGACACCGATGCACTGCCATGGCACAGTCAGGCAACAGACCAAGCAGCCAGGCACGTCGTCCTGCATGTCGCTCCATGTAGCAAGGTGGCGTGGAGTTCAGTCATGAGTTCATCCTGGATGTCGACCCCACCCATGGGTGATGATCTTGCTTGCGTTGCATACCGTCTGCACGTTGGTGGAGTGGTATTGCTTGCGGTTGCGATGCGCCACCTACATGCCATGCGGGACCGCCAACTCCATGTGGGTGCAGTCAAGGGCACCTATGCAATTTGGCATGCCTGCCAGTGCATGGGAGGCAACTTTTGTATCGTATATCTCCTGGGTAGTCCATGTTAGGGATATGTAGTCCCTTGTGTGCTTGGGGAGGTGATCCACCACTTGGTTCAGTGTCCGTGAAATGAACGGTTGTGATAAGCCATGCATGTGCCCCACTGTGTGGTGGTAGGTGCCTGTGGCATGGAAGTGGAGCAATGACACCACTTTCAGTTGAGGGGGGATGGCAGTGCGTATTTCTATGATGCTCACTGTGTCGTCATGGTGGTGATGATGTCACAGTCAAGCTGGTACAGGGTGTGGATCTGCTCAGGTGTTAGGTTGAGGGACTGGACCTGATGTGTGAGATTGGGGGCTGCCGGGGTGGTAACGGTGGCTGCACTGGTGGTGCATGCTGGGCCTGTCTCACCCTCCTTCTCCTCCTTTGTCTCCTCTGTGGAGGGGCCTGGTGTTGTTGGTGTTGTTATTGTAGTTGATGCCTTGCAAGCAAGGCCTTCTACTTCAGTGATGCTACCACTATTGGTATCATCTTGGTGTGGGAGGGGGTGTGGTGTGTGGGTGTGATCCTTTTCTGCTGTGGCAGACACCTTTGCCTACACCTGTGCTGATTGTGTGCATCTGTGCTTCTGAGAACCACTGCTCAGGGTTCTTAACACCTTCTCTGAGATGCCTGTATGTACTCCATGCCGGTAAGGTACTTTACAGGCTTAAGAAGGCTGTTATTTACGTGTGCGCATTACTTGTGATCAGCTCCAGTTTACGCCACGCCACAAATATCGGCATGGCGTGTCGCGTGCGCGACCCAAGGCCGCTATTTACTGCATCGTACTTTACGGTGCCGTAAATAGCGGTCTGGTTGGTCAGAATAGCCCGTAGCGGTAAACGATGGCGGTAATCCATTACCGGCATCATTTTTCCCTTAGCTCCAACCTCGGAATGACCCCCAATGTGTCAACATGATAGGTTGAAAGGACTGGGCAGTGGGGCCAAATGAGATGCTCTCATGTGGTGATTTGGATACATGCAAAAGATAATAGCGAATAATGCTATGTTGTTCTGTGAGCAGGCAAAGGGGAGGAAAAAAATAATCTCGGAGACCGGTACTTGCAACCTGATGTGCTTAATGCAATGCTGTTATTAGACATAGCACAATATCATTACCCAGTCAACTAATCAACGTGTGATCTGCGTGTCAAATCTACTTTCATTGCATTGTCAACTTTATCTTTCCTGGTTCCCACTAGGGGGTACCTTCAGAAGTGTTTTTGACGCAGCACTTCCAACTAGCAGCTTACTATCTAGATTTGCTACCAAAACTTCACTTCTGTGGCAGCAACTAATAGCGCACTATACAGCATAACGACCCCTAGTTGCTATTTCTTTACTTTCATTTGAATAGTGCTGCTGACAGCTGCCTTTATTTCTTGTGCTTATGGCAGACTACCTACTTAAGAGAGATCAAGACCGAGCTGCCCTTTTTGCACCACGAGGTAGCACAGTCTATGCCTTTAGAATTCATTTGAGTTCAATAGAGACACTTTGACAAAAATGTGTTAGAGCGTTTATCAAAAAAAGAAATCAACAAATACTGGGAGCAAGCATCCCTCACCAACTATTTAGAAAATGACAAATTACCAAGAGGCTTACCAATGAAAAGGATGCTGAACTAGCTAACAAATGGGAAGCCAATCTTACGCTACAGGTGGGCTACCGGCAAATCCGCCTTGCCATTCCCAGTGCCCTATATCCCGATGTTACCGGGATATTATGGGTGCCCGTAATGGCGGTAAATTCCCATAGCATGGAGACCCATAGGAGTCCATGGATGGGAAATAATGAATCGCCGGCACCGGTATTTGCATTCTTAGCTTTTTAGCATGTCACTTTTTTTTGTTGTATATTACTTGTGTTTTTTAAAATAATATACATGTAGGATTTCACACATCAAGATGCAGTTTGAAAGGAGCCAAAAAGCCAGGACTGGATGATTATTTCACACGCAGTGGCTGTAGACTGCTCTATTGGTTACTCCATTTTAAAATATATAAAGACACAGCCTACAAGAGCATCTGCAATATAGTCACCTGATTTTAGTCATTGTTTGACGCATGCTTACAGCTAAATTTGAGGGAGGTGCAGATTGAAAAGTAAACTGGAGACTTTTATATTCATATTTGGCATCACAATGCTGATTACCAAAAAGTATCACAGAACAGATGCAGCAACTTACCAGAGAACAGCATCTCTTCCACCCTTGACTCACCACTGATTGAGCCGCATGCTGCAGCCCGTATTACAAAACCGCTGTTTAAACTACTGTGCAAGAAGACCCAGTGTGATTGATGCTGTGGAGCACGCCTGGGACATCTCGTAATGTCTAAACATTGGGCTAGTTTACATCATTTTTGTAAAAATGTCCTAGGTTATCAGACCCCCAAGCTAGCGGTCAGTGCTGGTCCAAAAGATATCAGCCCTCTCTGGAAGTATAAATGGTAAATTAACACGTTCTCAGCCCGTCTGAATCATTATTTCTCTGGATCATTATTCTGAATGTTGCATCAAGAACACAGAGCGGGCCAGGTCTTGGGACGGATCTTGAAGCACTGGTGCATAGCAGTTAATACACTGCTTGTCATTGCCTCCCTATTTACTGGTGGGTGCAGAAGGATGGTTTTAGTGGTTGCAAGGCACAGAGCTGCTCTACTTGTAGCCCCTCTACCCACGAGAGCATTAATAAAAAGCAGTGCCTGCCAATGGCTAGCACACAGCAGGTGGTTTCAGGTGAGTACAGTCATGCTTAGGGTATGTGTCCACGATGTATTACTTTTCTAAGAGACTTAGGACACCACCCAATCTCCCAAACAGCAGGCTCTGTTCACATCACTTTAGATTTGTTAATTACAGCAAATCTGACGAATATGGGGGGCACGGTCATGTGACTTAAGTTCTATTATGTGCACATGCAGAGCAACTCTGCGCCTGCCCATATAAAAGAGATTTGAGGGGGTACCTGTGCAAGCCATCCCATAGTGCATTATGAAACTACGGCAATGCTTTTTACACACCCAATGAACCCCTCGTCAACCACACACGCTGTTTTTACCATAAGTACACCTCCAGTGTGTATCTTTATGTATGTTTGAAAATCGTGCATACTTTCTGAAGTCCACTTTAGGGCACTTAAGTGTAAGAAGACTCAACTGGCAACATCAGATCTGCTTCGACGGTTGCCCCTCGATTATGGGCATGGCGAATAAGCTGATGAAAATTTGCCACATGAAAGCGACGACTCTTGGGACCATGGGCCAAGAACATGCATTTAATCAGAGATATGTGGCATTCATCATTTGTATGTATGGGGGTAATCCACAGCCAGCTGACAACAGTACTCACTCTCATGTAGCTTCAAGCTTAGCTAGGTGTTGAAAGGGTGCGTTTGCTAGGTAAACTTAAAGCACCCCAGAGATACTGATCCCCTGAATACATCACATCTGATCTTGCATGTCAAGGTCAAATTAGATGCTACATTCACAATTTGGGTGTGGTGCTAGTGCGATGCCATAAACCACTTACATGTGGTGTCATCAATAGGCATTGGGCCTCATTACAACTCAGGCGTTAAGGGTTAACGCCACCGTTAACCCTTAACGCCTGATTCTGATTTTAACGCCTGCTTTTAGCAGGCGTTAAAATCCATGGCGCTAACCTGCCATGGTGCTAATTACGCCGCCGTAATTTACGGCGGCGTAATTTGCGCCTTCCCCACTCCCATTATGCCCTATGGGGCAAAAATGGGAATGGGGAAGGGAAAATGGGAAATGGGGATTTACCGCCCCACTCACCTTGGAATGGGGCGGTAAATCCGCCATCCAACATGGTGTAAACAGAGTTTACACCATGGTGGTAAAGTTGGTGCACTTAGCACCAAGGTTGTAATGAGGCCCATTGCATTGTTTATGCAGTCTAGTGAGGTGGTGTGGTCAATGGTATGCCTATAATTAACATAGAGAGTTATCCAATGGTTGCCCCACCCTCTTTCTGTTGTGAAATGTGCTGTACGCTCTACTAACATCATTAACTAGAAGAAGTACCCGGGAATGGTCAATGAGCTTGTAACAAGCAGGCTCATTGGCCCTCACTGGGTTGTTACCAGCCTGACAAAGCCTTTGCCGAGCTGGTTGCGCCTGCGTTCTCTGACGGCCATCTTTTTTTGTTTGCTTTTTTCAGTGGCCACCATGGAAAGGGAGATGGGACTAATGTAGTCCTTTCTCCCCTTCCATGGCGGCCATCTTTTTTGTTTACTTTTTTCAATGGCTGCCATGTAAATCCCATCTCCCAGTTCCGTGGTGACCATTTTTATTCTTCTTTTTTCAGTTGCACAGTTGCCTAAGGCATCACAGAACAAAAAAAAGTAACTATTAGTACCTGTTACGCTCACCTGGTGTCTGTGGAGGCATTGGGGCATGGTTGCAGCCCTCCTGGGGGTGAGGTCGCTCAGGTCCGACTTCGCCCTCTGCGCTTATGCGGTGACTGGTGGTAATAGGTGATGCTGCTCGGAACTGCTTCTGCGTGGAGAATAGGGGGCGTGAGTATGCCAGCTTCTGCGCCTGATCCCCTTCCAGACCCCTTCTCCCAAACCGTGGTACCCGTGGGATGCGCTGTCCCTGGAAAGCTCACCTGTTGATTAGTTTTGGTGAGCACTCCGTCCTGCTGCTTCTGGCAGGGGCACTTGTATGATCTGGACCGCGTTCCTTGACTGATCCCTTGCACATGCTAGTCCAGTCCTGCTGTGACTAAGCCACTATACTTCAGGTAAGTGTACCTGTTTGCCTTTGTCTTTCCTCATCTGTTTTTGTTGTATTCTAAAGTTCGTTGTCTTGTATTGCTGTCCGTTCCGCTTTTGATGTTTGCTCCTCTGCTTTCTTCCCTTGCAGATCAAGTTGCCGCCCCGGCAGAAGCTGCGGAGCTCGAGGCGGCAGCCTGAGGGAACAAGGAACGAAGCTGCAGCAGTACAGTAGCTGGTAAATTGTTAACTAAGGGCCGCATGGGGTTTAAATGCGGCACGGCCCTAGGATGGATGTTCTAACATTTTCTTTCTTCTTCTTCACAGGGTCCGAGTTCGTGGATGCGAAGCGCAGTGCTGCAGCATCGGGATCAAGATCACTGGATGTCAGGAGATAAGTCTGCAGATGAAGCGATGAAACACCGGTTCCTGGAGGTGAGTATGCAGGAGAGCGCCTGGTTTCAAAGGTAAGTAAACTAGTCAAAGCGGCGGTGAGCGTCACGTTGCACGTGAGTCCAGAGTAACGCGAAGCACCGGCCTTAAGGATGGAGCAGCTTATATAGCTGAGCTTCTGAAGCCACGCACACCAGGTTCAGACTGCCTGCCACACCCTGCCACACCCGATGAGTCAGCACATGAAGACCAGGCCTAGGGAGCCACACCCAATGAGTCAGCACATGAGGATGTTCTCTGGAATAAAGGCTTCCAGATCCTGGAAAGTTCTTGTAAAATAAAAGCACTCCTCCACTGAAATAAAGTAAAAGCACCCCTGCACTGAAATAAAGAGTTCCTGCTCATATCTCTATATGAGCCTGGTGCCAAAGGCACTAGGACTGAGTCCAGCCAGGGCCCCTGTGTTTATGGGTCCCAAAGGGACATAAGTGAGTCAATTGACCCATTTCCCCCATCACTAGATGGTGTGGTTTTTGTGTTCTGGGGCCTGTGGCAATGACAGCACCCCAGTCTAATGGGCCAGGGTACTAATAGCAATAAGCCCCTCACTGGGGGGCTGGGGGGGCTTGCAGTGTCTGGTAATGCACTGGGCCTTCATGTAACTATGGGCCCCAGGGAATAACCTGACATGCTAATGCCCCCCTAGCGCATGGCTTATTGCTAATTGAAACACTTTCCCTCTCGTTTCCCACTTTGTTGCCCACACCTCCTCCTATGGCCAATGTTTGAGACTGTTACCATAGCTACCGTTGAGAGTGTCCCCATCCGTGGTTTGTTCGTCCTAAGGTTAGAACCTGGTGATCAGGCAACGCTCCCCTCCGCTTCTCTCTGCAGAGCCTGTTCACCATTGGCTCAAAGAGTAACAATGTGCAAACACTGATTGGTCTCCAGCATCCAAACAGCAAACAGGTAGAATCTCCACCCATCCCTGCCCTGGTTCTTTTGTATGCTGATTAATTGTGGCACATGCTGTGCACGCAGCGCTAGGTCTCCATGGATTTATCTATTCACTGTTCGTCTGTCTTCAAGCCTCTCATTCTCCAGTCTTTTTTTTTCTCCTTTCCCAGTCTCCTTATTACTAAGTTCGAAGTCTCTATGTCCCCCTGTTCAGGGATCCGTGTCCCTCCTTCGCAAGATTCTGTGTCATCATTTAGACTTTCCTCCTCCTCTGCCTGCTGTGGAATGATCTTCCCGTGGTTCCTGTGACCCTTTGTTTTTGGTCACTGCCCCTCCATGTACAATCTCTCTGCACCTGCTTTCCTAGCCTCTATAGCCCATCTCTCTCTCTGTCTCTTTCCTTAGCTTGTGTCCCTCCTTCCCTGATCTTTCTGATCCTTTTTTATCCAGGTATTTGTGAGCCACCTCGTGCTAGTTTCTTTTAACACTCCTTGACAAGGCACTGACGAGTATCCTACCTTAACGCATACCACCTGCTAAATCCGTGCTCAAGTGACTAGCCAATCAGACTCAAGCAAGTGATATCTGTAAATGCTGTGGTGCACCAGCAATTCTCAACTCCTGGTTTCTGTATCTTTTCACTCCTTCCTCAGTTTCTGCATCCGCGGACACCTTGATGGGCCTCCTTCCCTGATCCCTAGGGCTTCCTTCCGCTGTCTCTACGTCTTTATCTCTCTGATCTCTATATCTCCACTACACCGGTCTTGGTGTCCCCCCTTCCTGCGCCTCTGTGGCTCCTTCCCATGCCCGTACCTGTGTATCCTCATACTAAGATCTCTCTTCTGCTTACTTTCTACAATTCATGATGAAGACAGCATGCAATGTGCCGCTCCATGGAAACCACACAGCTGTTTCCTGGGGCCCCGCCCTTTCATCTGCACACTGGAACACTCACACTTACAGTTCAGTGTAATTTATGGAGATATAGTTTGGTGTCCTGTTTCATATACATGTTCCCTTATTTTATAGCAATCATCATGGTTTAATTTTGTGACACATTTTATTTTTATATCAATGATCATGTTACGTTGTACGTTTATTACCACATTTTCTTTTACCATTTTATGTAATTTGTATGTAAAGTTATTATAATGTAAATTGGTACAATATGTTTGTTTAGATTCAGTCTTTATGCAAGTATTTGCTCACATGTGATGTGTGATTTCTACCCCCCATGGTGTATGAGGAGGAGGGGGGGCTGAATAATTCTGAATATAGTCCTTATTTACTGTTTTGCCGACATTTATTTCAATGTAAATATTTACATTTATTCCTCCAATATTTTATCGCAGTGTACCCAAATGTTATACAACATTTTTCCATTTACATTTAATATCTTATTGGTTGACACATACAAATGTAATTACATTTACTATTTCCCGTTAATTCTTTTTTATTTCCTTCCCCCACTGTTTTAAATCATTTAAATACTTTTGTTAAAGCAAATGCGTTTCCTGTGTTTAGCTGGTGCTTTACAGTGTGTTGGCCCGAGGTCAGTGATAGGGAGGAAGCCATGTGGCCGTTGGGCCAGCAGGAAGGCTCCCGTGGCACAGTTCACAGGTCACGTGTTGAGATCACGTGTGAGGGAGTTACTGGCAAGATAAGAATGGAAGAAAGGGAGATTCGGATAATGTGGTTTATACAATATTGCACATCACCATATTCATCTATGGCCAAACATATGGCCTAAGACCCTAACCAGAGCTCTACAGCTTTATGAAAAACAAGGAGAACTGATTTTCTGCCACGGCACAGGCGCAGGCGTGCCAGAGAAGGAACCTTTCAGAGCGAAGGACCGCCAAAACCCGGAAACTTCCAACTGGAGGCTCTGTCAGTTTTGAAACCCAGGTCGACCTCCACAAATACCCAATTTCGGGGCTAGATAAGCAGGTGCCTGTACGAATAACTATGGGTGACAAACATACACTTTTTAAATGGAAACTTGGTCCTTAATGGTATTTATTGGGATTCGTTTCCCCATAATAGGGATGTCAAGATCAAGCTTCCTAACCATGGCAAGCAAACTCATTGGAGAAAGTGAGGTTTGAGGAAGGCCATCAAGAACCAAATGTCCTCAGTGAAGATGTGACATAATTGGTTGTATGTTTTGTTTGTTCGCAGAGATTTCATCGAGGCCCGTTTGTTCGCAATTGGTTTTTGAAGCACGTCCTCACAAATAAAATGCGAGATGCCCCACAACCCCTCTGCATCCCACACATAGTTAAATACCCAAACCCAACCCCCCATATATACTTGTGCGGAAAGGTATTTAAAAAGTGAAAAATAAATGGAATTGGTTTATTGACACCTCATACAAACACCAGAACTTAAAATACATTTCAACAAGTTAAAATAAAACAGATTTTCAGTTTATAGAACAAACATCAAATTAAATCGCAATATTCCTATCCCTTTGACAGGATCCTTAAAACACATCAGTATATGAACAGCATAGTCCATAAAACTCATTACAACACTTGCAATTCATCAATCAACTTCAACTGTTTTAAATATTGGTTAGCGCAATTAAATGTGTTAGGGAGAATTCTCTGTTAAGGCTAATTTCCCAAACCTAGGTAGTCCCCCAGCAGCTTTGCTGGATTTTTGGGGTTTAATTTGTTCTCCTGCTTTTAGGCATGATTTGAGAATGTCCTTTGACTATGTAATGTGTTTTATGGGCTATGGGGTCTTTTACTCCATAGGGCCTCATGTGTTTTTGGTATATGTGTTACACAGCACCCTCAGTGCAGTAACACAGGGGTATCATAGTGACCCGCAAACATAGACCCCATACCCTGGGACTGACTACTGTCTCCCAGGGCATATAAAGTCACCATTTGCTTTACCAGTCTTAAATTGTGAACAGAACCAGTACAAACCATCATATTGTGGAAGTACTGGTAGGGGTAATTCGATTACCCTTGGGTCTGTTTTTCAAGGGGGCACTCTCCAGTCCCCCCTTGTAGAGTTTCTGGCTGGTGGCAGTGGATACCACGCAAAATATTCCCCCGGAATATTCCCTATGGGATTTTCCCATTCATTTTAAACGCACCACTTTTTGGTGCAATATTAAAGATACCACCGGGTTATTTATTTAATATTTATTCCCCGGTTGGGTCTTTTTGCCTGGACTCGGTTTTAAAATGGTGTTTGTGTTCGCCTCTGAAACTCCAACCCAAGTCGAGCCCTTTGTTCCACTTTTGGCGGGCTTCTGCACAGAAGCCTCCAAAAGTGGTTCCACTCTGTCTGGGTCTACAGGATGTGTGGGAGGGGGGAATAGGCACCCTGGACTGAGTTGCCTTGGCAACTCAAGTCACACTCTTGTGTGATTGGCCCAGTGGTGAGCCGCCCGGCTCACCACTTAGCATGTTTGATTGACAGCTAGACTGATGAATGGGGGTTTTCTGCATAAAAGCAGGGCTTTGGGGACTGGAACTTCAGAAGTCGCCACAGGACCTTAAGAATCCAAAGAGGGGAGAAGCTGAGCCATCTACAATGACTACACCACCGGTGGAGCCCTGCTGTGCGAAACTCACCATTTTCCCGACGACAGAGAAGATCTTCTTCCAGGTGAGTCTTCTTCCCTTTGAGCTGGTGGGACCAACCAGTTTGCCTTTTTTTGCCTCCTGGATCGTCTCGTGGTCGAATCGCCCGTGCCAAGCACCCCGGCGGCCGGATAGCCACGCTTCACCACTACCGCAAATAAAAGGGTAGTACCTTTTAACCGGGAAACTCTGCGGCTGGTTTCTTCCCTGGCAGTGCAACGACCTTCAGCTTTCCTCCACTTCAAGATCTTCTCTTCCCCTGGACGAAGCCCCAACTTGCACCCACTGCCAGGAACAACTGCCTTCGCTGGAGCTTTCTCACCATTTCAGGTACTGGGTCCCGCCTGGTCTCCCTTGCAACAGACTGTCCAAGTTGTCCCGTAAATCCTTGACTCTCTATCCTGGGGTGACCTCGGACCCGTTAACATTACCTTTCTAACTTGATCCAACCTCTTTTTGACTTTCCTGCAAAGACTTTGAGTGCATTTCCACTGTGTGATCTTGGGCACATTCCGCCTTGCTCTCTCCAAGAGTGGGCCTGGCCTATGAACTTTTTGCTCTACAGTAGACCCTGCCTTTCTTGATTTGCTGTGGTTCTTTAAAAGTGTTGGTACTGTGTGATTTTCCTATTTTGCCTTTTCTCTCCCTTTTTAAACAAATTATTGGAGTGCCATCTATGGTTACACGCTCACCTCTGTTTTTCTAAATAAGTGGTGTCTTAACCTAGACTTGTCAAATAATTAATTAGGGAGGTGTATATATTTCTAGTGACTGTGTTTGAACTTGCTTGACATATTAGTGCCAGTGTATTTTTACAAGTGTGTTTTTAAATAAATAATTATATACTTCGATACCAGAGCTCTGGTCAGTGTTTGCTTGTGCTACTGTATTTTTATCCCTATTGTGTATACTCTATACACTGCCTAACTCTTCTTGAGAGAAGTCTGACTGCTCAGCCACTGCTACCAGGTAAATCTGGGTGGTGTAGACTGCTACCAATTGGGTTTACTGCTAACACCTGTAGTCCTAAACCTTTTGCAGTGGTCCCTAAGGGAACTGCACAGGTTTCTGCCTAACACAAAGCAATGAGGATTGGCCTCGCAATCTAACAGGTTGTAATCCTGGACATAGTGTGAAAATATACTGTAATGATTCTGTTTCTTGCTGGCAGAATCTACACTTATCGTCATCCGTAAGTGTGCTTCGGCCATCAGACGCTATTCTTCCGCCTAAGGTCATAACACAGTTCGTAGGAGCCTCTTAAATCACGTGTGTTAATCCAGCCATCGTCGCGAACTTTCTTTTTCACTGCCTCTGGATCCGTGACAAGGAGCTCTTATGTTTGTTTGTTTGTACTAAAAGCTTCTCACACTTGTGGCGCTGCCCCGTGACGGGACGCGCACGCAGGGGCGTGATGTTGCATGCCGCCGCGTGCTGTATAAATAAACAGGGCATTCCCGGACGCGTCAGAGCGACCGGGAAGCCCGAACTGTAAAGACGTGTGCTGTGTGGTCCTTACAGGGTGGGGGCTTACGGGCATCGCGCGGGGGTGCTGCACCCACCCCCAACAGTGGCGACGAGTGGAGGCTGATGCCCGGGCCCGGCGGTGAAACGCTGTGCAATTTTTTTTTCTTCCCTGAAACGGAACGAACGGTCGTTTCGTTTCATGCCTTGGCCGTGCGTCACACACGCGGCTGGCGGCCATTTTGTCTATGAGGCCGTGGAACTTCACTGAGCTCCGGTTTGGTCGGTGAGTGGCATCCAGGCCTAATTTTTGGATACACTGCTAGCAGGCAGTTCTACCTGCATGCCCATGCCCGAATTTTGTAATTTTTCCAACATTTGGGCTTCCTACCTCGATTGTAAGCTAGGAGAGGGGCTATAATGGCTGGGCCTGCTTAGCCCAATCCTCTTGTCTTGGCTCAATTTTTGGGACTCCTACACCCAATGGGTGCTACTGCAGCGAGGAGGCAGGTGCTTCTTCATCTCCTTCATCATCAGACTGCTGAGGCCTCATCTTCATCCTCTTCATCATCAGGGTGGACTGCCGCAGTGGCAGACCCTTCGAGTTCCACCATCTTCCCCCGGCTGAGCCTGTATTTGCCTGGGTGGGGCATCAAGACTGTGCAGAGGTGGTGGGTGATTGAGTTGCGGCCCCCAAGATTCAAAGAGGGGGTGCCTGTGCGCTCAAGCCCATGAGTGATTCGGAGGACCAGGACGGTGGTCAAGCAGCAGCTCAACAACAGGCCCCTCAGCCTCCGGTGCCTCCAGTGCAGCCACAGGTGACTGCTCCACAACAACTCCCTCAAGCCCAGGTGGGTGGTCAAGCTCCAATACCGCCCGTGGCACAGCCGATTGCTCAGCAAGGACCTCCCTTCATGGCCCATGCACTTGCCCATGCGGCCTTGCAGCCCATCCCCGGGTTTGACTTGTTGGGCCCACCATCTAGCATTGGGCCCAGGTGAAAGAGGTGGGTTGACCGCCTTGATATGTACATTAGGGCCGCACAGGTGAAGGATGATGACAGTAGGGTGGCAATGATGCTGTACTCGGCGGGGCCTTCGGTCCAGGAAATTTTTGAGTCGCTTCCAACAGGGGATGGCTCCTACGATGCGGCAAAGACTGCCCTCCAGGCTCACTTTCTGCCTCTTGCCAACTCGGACTATGAGGGATTTGTAATGCTGTCGGCCAAACAAAAGGAGGACGAAACGCTGGACACTTTCTATGGACGCCTGCGCCGCCTCTCCCTGGCATGCGCGTGGGGAGACGCGGAGAACATGATACGCACCATGCTGATCCAGGCCTGCTCCTCGGGCAAACTCAGGAGGCAAGTCCTGAGGGAGTCGGGAATCACCCAACCCCGCTTCCTCGAGCTGGGCCGGTGCCACAAGGTGGCGGAGGCTCGGGCAGCCAGGATGGAGCTGGGGTCCCGCTCAGTCAGGTCTGAGGAGGTGTGTGCCATGTGGCGGGGTGGCAGAGGATTGAGAAGGCCTGGGGCAGGACCCTGTGACAGAGCAGGAAGAGCAGGTGAATCTTGCCAGAAATGCGGATACGACCTTCCGCACCCAACTGAGTGTCCGGCGGCCGTAAGAACGTGTGATAGGTGCGGACTGCCTGACCATTTCTCAAGGGTGTGCAAGGCAGCCCTGCCCGTGATGGTGCCGAGAGGCCCGGCTCGGACCGGGTTTCAGCGCCAACACCGCCCACCAAACGTGGCCCAGGTGGACCAAGGCGGGGAAGATGCCCACGTGGAGGAGGCTGACGAGGAAGACGAAGAGAACATTTTCTTTGTCTCCAGTGTGGAGATCCTGAAGGGCAAGAACAGGAGACAACCGAGGTGCGTGGTGGAAGTCAATTAATCGCCAGTCCCGGTCCTGGTAGACACTGGAGCATCGCCCGGGGGCATTATGATGCTCTGGACTCGCCCCCAAGCTACTCACACCGAAAGCTCGCATCTTTGCATTTGGGGGACTGGAACCAATCCCACTGGACGGTGCTTTCGTGGCAAAGGTGGAACATGAGGGCTCGCAGATCAAGGCCCGATTCTACGTAACGCCAGTAAGCAACAACACTCTCCTGAGCTGTGCCGCCGCTGAGGCTCTCAGAATTGTCAGTTTTGCATATTCAGTGTACCTTGAGGACATTAATGATATGCTCGATAAGTATGCCGCCCTCTTTAGTGGAATTGGACGGATGACTGGTGACCCGGTGAGGTTGCATATTGACGACTCTGTGCAGCCCATTGCCCTGAAACACCGCAGGGTGCCGTTCCACCTCTGGGAGCAGGTGGACAGAGAACTGGACAACCTTGTGAGCCTCGACATTATTGAGAAGGTGGAGGGCCCGACTCCTTGGGTATCCCCGATTGTGGTGGCGAGGAAGCCCAAACAACCTGACTCTGTCCGGATCTGTGTAGACATGAGGCTGCCCAACAAGGCCATCAAGAGGGAGCGGCATCTCACCCCCACCATCAATGACATTATTGCAGAGGTACAAGGGGCTTGTTTCTTTTCCAAGCTGGACCTCCGGGCGGGCTATCATCAGGTAGTCCTCCACCCGGAATCGAGGTATATCACCACATTCACCACTCACCGGGAGTTATACCGCTACAAGAGACTGAGTTTCGGGGTGTCACCGGCAGCGGAGGTGTTTCAGAATATCATCCGAGGCGCCCTCGTAGATCTGGAGGGTGTGCTAAATATCAGCGATGATATCTTGGTGTTAGCAAGGACCGAGGTGGACCATCTGAGAAAGCTGGCGAAGACGTTTGAGAGACTGCAATCTCTAGGCCTCACCCTTCATAGGGACAAATGTGAGTTCCTGCGCCCTTCCATCGAATTCTTCGGATTCGTGTTCAAGGATGGAGGGGTATCGCCGGACCCGAAGAAGGTCCAGGCCATCAAGAAGGCGCAGCCGCCTGAGTCGATATCTGGTGGCCGGTTCATTCAAAACCTCGCCTCTAGGTCTGAACCCCTGAGGGCTCTAACGAAGAAGGAATCTGCCTGGCACTCGGGCCCACTTGAGCAAGCGGCATTCAAAGACATCAAGGGTGCCCTGGCAGCTGAGGACACAATGGCTTTTTTCGACCCGGCGCTGCCATCCGAGATCATCGTGGACGCCAGCCCATTTGGTCTGGGCGCCATGCTAACCCAGGTAGACCGTGATGGGGGTGTCCGGCCAATGGCGTACACCAGCAAAGCGCTGTCCGAGACGAATAGAGATATTCACAGATTGTCCGTGAGTTGCTGGCGGCCCTTTGGGGCTGCAGGCACTTCCGGCTCTATGTCCTGGGACGCCCGGAGACCGTTGTGACTGACCCTAAGCCCCTGCTTCCCATTCTGGCAGGGTCATCCTCAAAGCCACTGGCCAGGATCAAGCGGTGGATGCTCGCTCTTCTGGAGTATGAAGTCACCTTGGTGTATCGGCCGGGGGCCAACAATGTAGCAGACTATCTCTCCTGGCATCCGGGAGCCCGTGGGTGAGTAGATTATGACACCTGTGCTGAGGAGGCTGATGATCATATCCGAATGGTGGTGGAGGCGGCCACGCCGAATGCAATGCCCTTGTCGGAGCTTGAGGCGGCAGCTGCCGAGGATGAGTGTTTCCAAATCCTAAAGCACTCCATGCAGCAGGGCTCCTGGAAGTCGGTGTTGGAGTCCTTGGCAGGACGCACTCAGGAGGCCAAGACGGGGCTAGAGCAGCTATGGAAGATCAAGGAAGAGCTGTCCTTCTTGGCGTCGGGTCTGCTGCTTCGAGGCGACCGGATAGTGGTCCCCCAGTCCAAGGTAAAGGATGTGATCACCCTGGCCCACCGGGGACACCAGGGTTCCGCAAAGACCAAGGCAAGGCTGCGGCTGAAGGTTTGGTTCCCCGAACTGGAGCGGAAGGTCGACGACTTCGTGCCGGCATGTGTCTGGTGCCAAGCGGGATCTCTGGGGCAGCGAGAGCCGGCCATCGAAGCGATGCCCCGGGGCACGCGGCCCTGGGAGGTGGTCCATGCAGACTTTGGATTAACGACCGTAGGCACCCACTTCCTGCTGATCGTCGATCAGGATTCACGGTATCCGGAGGTGGAGTTTGTGGAGTCGGTGGCTTTCGAGCACATGGTGGTGGCCGTGAAGAAGGTGTTCGTGGCCCACGGATTCCACCACACCCTGTGTTCGGACAACGGCTCGCCCTTCCAGAGTGAACGGTTCTCTGAGCTGATGGAGAGCTGCGGGGTTCAGCACCGGAAGGTCTGCCGTCACCCGGAATGTCAGCTTCTTCAAGAAGCTGGGGGATCCCAGAACTGAACCCCCCTCGGAGCCGGACTTAATGGACATGCCGGACGATGGAGGAGGCTCCCCTAGCATACTCGAGTCCCCTGTCCGGGGGATGTCTGTGGAAGGACTTCCTGTGCTGGAGGTAAGTGGGAGGTACCCCCAGAGGGCTGGGCGAGGGAAACCCGTTTACCTCAGCGATTACGTGCTGGGACATGTGGCTGATCAACCAGAGTCCGGAGACTGTTGAGTAACAAGGCCAGAAAGGTTGTGATCCCGTCAAGAACATGGCCTCTCGCAGCAAACTGATGGTAAAGGGTGTCATAGGCAACCTGGCAGTCGATTGTGTCAATTGCCATTGAAAGATTCCGGGGGACCAGCAGGCAGACCTTCACAAAATCCAGCGTATGGTAGACGTCGCACAGGGCCTACAGAGAAGCGGTCTCATTCCTGCAATCAGTCGGCCTGTCACAGGACCAAAAGATTATTCTTGAATGCGCAATGATTCATTTGATAAGACCGGACCCATTCAGAAAACATAACCATAAAGTGTAAAGATCTCACAGGCTATTAGTTAGAGTGAATCTGGATCCAGTGAGGTTCCTTAATCAATGGGGTAACATGGCCTAGTCTTGGGATCTCTGTTAAAAGCTTTTGGAAAGACTCACATCTCTGATCTAGAGCCAAGAAGGGGCAAATGATGAGAGGCGATCATTTACCTTAGCAGCAGAAAAAACATGTTTGCATAGCAGGTAAGCTTTGTAGAAATCATCCGGGAGAGTTTTTCAGATAAATCAATATAACAAATGAATCCCAGCACTAAAGCACTTATATTGAGATCTCAAATGAGTCATAAAAACACTTGGAACATTGACACACTCAATGGCTGCCATCGAAATAGAGATAGGACTTTTTTTGGCAGCCATAATTCAGTTTTTCTGTTAAAGGGAATCAGGTTAGTGTTCTATAGGTGTCCCTGATTCCCTTTCTTTTTAAACCCTGGATGCTGATAGTTTTTGTGCACCTGGTTGGGGCTGCAGTCTTTGCGGTAATGGCCCTAGGCCCTCATGGGAGCCCACCGGGGCAAGCAGGCCATTATCGTCCAGGCACACCCATCGACCAGGGGGATAATGCAATAGTGAAATCTAACACACCACCCTCCTTTACATTAAATCATTTTTTAACAACATATCCAACTTGGGTCCAGGTGCACAAATCTAGAGAGGAGCAACAACCCATCACTTCAGTGTTTACCTTATGGAATGTGTTGCAGATGCATTCGTCTGACAACTTGATGGAATGAGACCAAACCTCTATATATCTAAGGACATCTGAAAACCCTGATCCCCCTATCCTCATCTGCCTGGCCAGTTTCACCTTTACCACATCTCACAAGCAGCTCTTTCACCATGCATACATGCATTCCATCATGCTCCATGTGTATCCTCTCATTGAATGTCTTCACTCTGAACCTCAGCTGCCTGTCACTCCAGGTGATAAAGCCAAGAGTTGGATGTCGGATAGGTGGATTCATGAGTGATCATTGGCCTGTAGGACCATCCGATCCGGTTCTCCTGGTGAGAGGAAGAGTACGGACTGTCATGAGCGTGAGAGTTGCAGGGCAATGAGGGAATTTGATGAGCATGAGGGCTGCAGGGGTAATGAGAGACTGCAACAAGGATAATGGATGTGGTGGTTATGAGGGATTATGATGAGGCATGTGGGTTAATGATGGACTGTGATATGGATGAGGAGTGCATGGGTAATGAGGGACTGTGAATAGGATGAGGGTTGCAGGGTTACTGATGGACTGTAATAAGGATGAGGGTTGAGGAATCCTGGTCTCTTGGTGAGAGGAAGAGAGCTGCAGGGTGATGAGGGAATTTGATGAACATGAGAGTTGCAGGATGTAGGGGTAAAATAGGACTGTGACACGGATGAGGGAAGTGGGGGTAATGATGAACCATGGGGATGAAGAACAATGAAGTGGCAATGACAGACTGTAACAAGGATGAGGGTTATTGGATTAATGAGGGACTATGTCAAAGGTGTGGGATGCTGGGATCATAAGGGACTCTAACGCTGATGATCAATGCAGAGGTAATGAGGGACTGATAAGGATGAGTGATGTGCGGATAATGAAAGACTGTGACGGGGAGGAGGGATGCAGTGACAACAAGGGATTGAAAGGCGGATTGGGATGCAGTGGTAATGAGGGACTGTAATGATGATGGTAGTATTAGGTGTAACGAGGGATGTGACATGAGGGAAGGTTGCAGGGTCATGAGAGACCATGAGAAGGAGGAGGATTAAGAGGTAATGACTAGGGGTGTACCAAACTACGGCTTTGGGTAAGTATTTGGCCAAATTCTGTCTGAAAAAAAAGCTATTCGGCTCCGGCCAAATAGTTCCTTGCTTTGTCATTCTCATTTAAATACAATGCAACTTGGACTCAGAAAGGCAAATATAGATTTCAATTTGCAAAACTGAATAGAATTAGACCAGCCACTTAGCCACAAGACCAGACAAATTGTTATCACACAGCTGTAAAATATCTTGTATTGTAATCTGCTCTTTAGGGCATGTTTTGTTACGGATTCTTAGACATAAAATGTGCTCACCTTTTACACTTAGCCAGCAACAATACAGGAAACCCTTTCCTTTTGGCAAATGTTTATATGCAATGTGCACTTTCTTCAGTTGGAAAAGACAAAATAAATGTATCCTAAAGTGAAATATACACATTTCTTTCAGTTCCTGTCATGTCACTTCCCATTGCCTACGTCGTAGTCCCCCCTTTTTTTTAAGGACTTGAGTGCTGAGTTTACCATTATCTGATATTTTATCAGGAATTATAAGGGGCATCTGTTTGTGTATTGGCGAGAAGGAGTGGCAAGGATAAGAGAAAAGTGAGCAGCATTTGTTCCTATGGGCAATGCCCATGGAGAAACATTAAGAATTCACAATAGGTAGTGGAGACTAGCAGGACTCGGTTATGTCAGGCATAGTAATATGCCCCCAGCTGACAGGCCTCTCAGAGGATTTATGTTGGGTAATCTCTCCAGTTCCAAAGTGTGACAGCGGGTAAAGATAGGTGTGAGAACTCTGTATGAGACAGTATGAGAGGTATGCTGTGTTGGTGGAATTTGTATGATGTAGAGTTGGGAGAGCCAGAAAATTCCTGGAATGGGCCAAGTCAGTTTCGATGTGTGCTTTGTCTCTCCTAAATGTTAAGCTCCTTGACACGCTTGTTTCTCAAAATGAGCCTTTTGCTCTTTTGACAAACATTAACAGCTTCTCTAGGTACTGCCAAGGTGACAAAGGAACAGACCAGACTGAGACACAACACCTTTCCATCAGCACCATTGATTGCGGATCATTGTTTACTCAAAAATGGGAGAAGGTCATAATTGCTGTTTAATCACTTCTAGCAGCATTTGAATGCTGGGTCAAGAGGGATATCGGCAGCGCTCGGGAGAAGGGGTCAGGTCAGACTAGCTGTTTTTAAAGAAATGGGTATAAACTCTAGAGGGGATCATTCAGCATAAACACAAATGGATGAGGGAGTGGAGACAGAACAATCTTGCAAAGCTCTCTCTCAAAGCCACCAGAGGGCTGCAGTTCAATATATGGGGCAGATTTCCTTGTAGGTTTGCACACCTGTCTATGCTTTATATATATTGCTTTGTAGTAAAACTGAGACGCTTGTGAAATTACCCTTTGAAGAACGAAAGGCTGAATCGTGTGAGACCAGCAAGCCAATTAATTCAGGTTCGCGGCTGCTTTAACATTCCAGACTATCCAAGAGCTTTCTTTATTGCCCAAAGAAATCAAAACAAAACAAAAACACCACTACATGGGCAAAAATACGAAGTTGACAAAAGCAAAAAAGCAAATTTGGTGGAAAAGTGCAGCAGATATATTGGTTAGAATATGACTATATTTCTATCAAGTGTGAAGTAAATGTTAAGGTATATTTTAGTACTACTATAATTTGTTTAATTGTTTTGGTGGCCATTAGAGTTACATAAACGAATGTCCCCCATGTGTGATCCAGAATTGTTCTATTTTTTTTTAAATCTTTTTTTAATGCAATGAATAGTTAGACCTGATGTGCAAAATCAATTGTAATAAATGAACTAGTGCTTACCCATTCCCCAAACACCAAGAGCCTCCCTGGGAGAGTGCTCTCCTTTGTTTGGCCTATGAGGGACTGAGGTGAATTTCTGTGGGATGGAGTTCATGCATTTCAGATTTCCTCTTGACTTGTGTCCTGCATGAGCCGACATGAACCATTTTAAACATTTCTATGTAGGCTGCAAAGAAGTTTCGAAACTCCACCGCAGCGACTTTGCAACTTGATAGAGAATGCAATGCGTCTGATTCACAAAGGCAGTTGCAATTTGCAATATCCATTTTGTTCATTGCAAACTAGTCCTTTTTCAATTGTGAAGCCTCCTACTTTGACTGGCACTGGTTTTGAATATGCAACAACCTTCTATACATTTGGTCCTTTCATTTTGGTTAAATCTGCTTTTTTTCTGGCTTTTATACTTTAAATAAATATGCTGCATTGATTATAATGAAGAGAAATAAAAGTATAGAATGGATTTAGAATGGTGCTTTATTTTTTTTAATAGGTGTGTTTTTTCAGGTTTGGGACATGATTTATGAAATAAAGCAACTATTCAGCTTCATATTCGGCTTCAGCTAAATAGTTGACAAACTATTCGGTATTCGGACAAATACTAAACATGCTATTCGGTACAGCCCTAGTAATGACACACTGTGACACGGATGAGGGATGTGGTCACAGTAAGGGACTGTGATGATAATGGAGGATGAGGGACTGTAATGGGGCTGGGGGTTTCAGTTGTAATGAGGGACTGTGATGGGATAAGGGTTGCAGAGGTAATGAGGGATTGTGTTGAGGATGAGTGATGCTGGGGTAAGGGCACTGAGGGACTGTGATGAGGATGAGATGGATCCCAAAGGGAGGGTAATGCGGGTCTGTGAAGAAGTTGAGGGATGCAGTCATAATGAGAGAGCTTGGCAAAGTTGGGGGATGCCAGTATAAGGTTAATGAGGCACAGTGACAGGATGCAGTGGGTATGAGTGACTGTGAGGAGGAGACGAGTGGCCTAGTTAATAAGGGGCTCTGATGAGGCTTGAGGATGCCATGTTAATGAGGGAATGTGATGAGGATGGAGGAGGATGGAGTAAGAGTAATGAGGTGCTGTCACTACAACAAAAGACGGCAGGGCAAAGATAATGATGTGAGTGAGCAAATTAGTAGAGGTCACCCGCATCAGCTAATTAGTAACCCCGAACAGGGACATGTGATTGAGAGCAAGGATAAAAGCAAAGATAAAAAGGAGAGCCCCATGTCCAAATCTAACAGGAATGTAACACAAAAGAAAAACCACATAAATGATACAACAATCCTGAAAGTTGGACTGTTGAACACACATTCACTAAACTAAACAAACATGCACACAATGTACACGACCTTGTTAAAGACAGGGAGTTAGACATCATGTGCAGAACTGAAAACTGGCTGAAGGACCCCGTAGGTCCAACCGGAATAAATGCTGTGCCAGAAGGTTATATAATAAAAATAGAGAAAAAGGAGTGGGGAGTGGAGTAGCCGTTATGGCTAAAGGCTCCCTAAAACATTTTAATGCCAACTTTAAATGCATGGGCGTTGAGTCACTCCAATTGAAATTGACTCATACACCAAATGACTGCCTAAATATAATTGTGGTATACAGACCCTCCTCACTGGTTTCAGATTTCGAAAATAAAATCTCACGCAAGTAAAAATGCAAAATAAATAAATAAATAAATAAATAAATAAATAAATAAGCTAATAAATACGTCCACTTTACTAGTTGGGGATATGAATCATTGGAAGGGTAAGCCTGCTGATAAAGAAGCCACAGCATTGGAAAATGCAATAAGAAACCTGGGATTCCAAGTAATAAATAATTAACCCACTACCAAGCAGGGAAACCAGTTGGACTGGGTGTGTGCCAACAATTTATAATGCTCAAGGGTAATAACAGAGTTGTGCATATGGTCCGACCATAGACTGGTCACTTTTGAGATACAGCTTAACCCTCATACCAAACAACAAGAGAACCCACAAGTGAAAGTAAGGAGTAGACATTTTAAAAAGATAGGACCCGAACAGTTGAAACCATGTCTAAAGCAGATCATGGAGTCCTTTACTCCCAATGATAACTGTGAAAGCATGCTATCTAAATATACCCATCTCATACAGGAGATGGTGGAAATAAATGCACCTTTAAAAAATAGGTCAGTCAGGAAAAACGACAACCAAGCTAAATGGTATAACGAAGAAACCAACAAGCTGAAACTGGCAAAACGAGCCAAAGAAAGAACATGGCTCCAGAATCCTACCCATGAAAATAGGGAGGCTTGGAAACGCTCAGATCAAGCATATAGGAAGGGAGTCAAAGAAGCAAAAAATCATTTTTATAATAAGGAAATTGAAGCAGCTCCTAACTCGACGAGCAAACTTTTTGAGATTCTTAAGGGTATTGAAAAACCCAAGCTGCTCTCCCCACTACACACTCCCACCAAGGAAGACTGTGAAAAGGTGCAGGAAGCTTTTGCTGCCAAAATATCAAAAGCTAGAAATAATATCATAGCAGCGAAGGTAGCTGATAGTACAGAAACACCTCGGGTAGAAATTCGCACGCAGGAAATTAAAGAGAAATGTACTTTCTCAATGGTTTCTGAAGAGGAATTACTCCTGGTACTGTCCAAAATGAAGCCCACATCCTGTGCAGAAAACATTATACCTACCAAGATCATCCTGGAGCACAAGGAATTGTTTGTGCCTGTACTGACCAGGATAGTTAACTATTCATTCAATGAGGGAGTATTACCTAAGACCATCAAGGGCGTTACGATTACTCCACTGGTCAAAAAGGCGGGCTTAGACCAGAAAGATCCTAGCAATTTACGTCCAATTACTAATTCCAACTTCATTTTGAAGATCTTGGACAAAATTGCTACTAACCAACTGCAAAAACATGTGGAATCCCGGGAGATTCTACACGAGCACCAATCGGGCTTTAGGGCAGCCCACAGTACTGAGTCAGCCATGCTTGACTTGCAGACCCACATGCTGGAACTGATTGACAAAGGCAAGTCCGGGATGCTTATGCTGCTTGATCTCAGAGGTGCTTTCAACCTGGTTGACCATCAGCTACTTCAATCAGCACTTGACAAAATAGCCGGCTCTACTACCACAGCAATGAAATGGCTAACTTCATTTCTTAAGGACAGGAAAGCAAGAATCCACTGGGGTGAAGAATTTTCAGAGGCAGCTCCAATTATGTTTGGAGTTCTACAGGGAGCCAGTCTATCCCCTCTGCTTTTCAATTTATATCTAAGAAGTCTCTGTGACTAGCTGGAAAACATCGGCGTATTTTTTACAAATTACGCCGATGACACTCAGCTCATCTTCGAACTGAGCGGAGACCATGGTACAGACAGCGCCTTAATCACGGAGTCCTCAATGTTATTGACAAATGGATGTAAAAACATTGGATGTGCCTAAACAACACAAAGACTGAACTCATGATCTTCAGTCTCACCAGGCAAGATCCAAACTCGGAGTCAAGTATAAAGCTTTCTCCATTAAAGAAGCCATCATCCTGGTATGCCCCAAGTAAAAACACTGGGGATGATGGTAGATGCGTCTGTCGGCTCTAAAGCACAGGTCAACTACCTGCACAAAAACAATGTGCACTACCTGCATCTATTAAGAGCGATAAGACCTTTTATAAATGAAGAAAACACTGCAACGATTGCAAGAGCAATCATAATGTCCCGTTTGGATTAAGAAACGCCTTTCTGTTGGGAGCCACGAAGAAAGAGCTCCAAAGATGCCAAGAGATGCAAAAATTATGCAGTTCGCTGTGTAAAGAAAATAAAAAACAGAGAACATATATCAGCAGGCAGAAAGGAGCTTAAGTGTCTCAGAATAGAATACAGAGTCAACTTCAAGGCTATGACCATAGTTCATAGATGCCTGTTTGGTGAGGCACCTAGCTATTTTAAAAAGGAATTTTCACTGTATGCTCCCCGGAGATGTTTGAGATCAGGTGAAGCAAGTCTGCTGAATATATCTGATGCAAATTTTGTGATGGGAAGGGGCAGATCCTTCCCGTTTCAGGCCACTACAAGTTGGAACAAACTACTGTAGTAAATACATACGAGGCTTGGATAAATGGATAACAAGATTTATTCATGGAGCCCCCGGAGCGTATGGCTGCCAGGGCACGTTAACATACAATAGTTCTGGAATGATTACATTCCAGAACCATACCACGTATACTGATGATGTGATGCATAGATTATGTAGAGTACCCACTATAACATCCCCCTCCCTTATATTATGCAGAGGAAAAATGAACGAAACGTAGAAATAAAATAAGAGGTGAAGCTATGTGAGACAACAGAATAAACAAAAGCATAACTGGAACAAGAGAAAAAGGATACATCTGTGTTCACAGGGTGTGCAACACCACTTAGTAGTAAACATAGTCATTGTTGAAGTTCAGGATCATCCTGTGGTTTCTCTTGGATAACACTCCTTTAGAAACTTCACTCCTACTTCCCAACATGTGCAACACCACTTATTAGTAAACATAGTCATTGTTGAAGTTCTGGATCATCCTGCGGTTTCTCTTGGATAACACTCCTTTAGAAACTTCACTCCTACTTACCACCACATTGTCTCTTATGTCAGAGTCGTGGTCCTCTATCCTCCTGCCAATGTGGTCTGCCCCCACTTGGGGGCTAGACTTGCTGGTACTTGGCATATTGGAATCCTTTTCCACACTCACAATATCATCGCATGACCACTTCTTTCCATCCTCCAACACAACAGATATACCAGAACAACTTTGCACTCTTTGTGGTGGTCTGAAGCTGGACTTGCTTTTCAACCTTTTCTTGGGCTCTTTGATACAAACCCAGTCTCCGCTTTTGATTGTATTCTCCTTCACTCCATTTCTCCGATCATAGTACTCTTTGTACTTTGCTTGTTTTTCTCTCACTCTTCTTATGATTTGCTCAATGTCCAAATGAACTTTTACCTGTATCCATGAACATCCATGCAGGTCTCAAACGATTAGAAGCCAATCTGCCACGCAGCATGGTAAATGGCGCTACATCAGTGATGGAATGTGGAGTTGTTCTATAGGTACAAAGAGCCTCTTTAGGGCTTCTCTCCATGGGAGTGAGTTGGCCACTGCCAATTGAATTACACTCTTTACAAATTTGCTCATTCTCTCCACAATTCCATTGGCCATGGGATGGTACAGTGATGTAGTTACATGCTCAATCACTCTGTCTTTTAAAAATACTTGAAATACTAATGAGGTAAACTGAGCCCCATTATCAGAAACTATCTCTTTGGGATCACCTTCCCTATTGAAGATCTCATTTAAAAAACATAACATTTTCTCAGTGGTGACATTCCCTTCCAGAACTCCCCACTCCACCCACTTAGAGGTGTAGTCTATTAGGACCACAATATATATTTTCACGGTATCCAGATTTGTGTATGGTCCCATGATATCAATCGTCAGTTTTGACCACACTCTATTGGGAACCTCCACTGGTTGTAAAGGTGTTTTCCTCACAGTTTTCCCTTTATCACTTGCTGCACATGCAGTACAGTTCCTGACACTTTCTTCCATGTCCCTACACATTCCTGGCCACCAGTAAATACTCCTCACCCTTCTCTTAGTTAGACTTCTGCCCAAATGTCCCTCATGGGCCAATGTGAATATCTTTTCTCTCAACCTCGTGGGAGGAAGGATACGATCTCCTCTATAAATGTGTGTCAAGCCCATAGATATCTCATCTTTTATCTGAGCGCAGGCTCCCAAGCTTTGATCATGGTCACTCCAATCGCTGTTAATAGCCTTCCTGAGACTTGTCTGCTCCGGGTCATTTTCAGCCAAATTCATCCACTCTTCCTTTGTTATACCCGGGTTTATGGTAGCTATAATGTCATCATGCTCAGACTCCTTCTTTGATTCAGTATTCACATTTTCACAGTCCCATGGCAACCTGGAGAAGCAGCCGGCAACTTGATTTAGATTGCCTGGAGTATAGCATACACAGATGTTGTATTGCAATATATCTAAGATCCAAAGCCTAATTTTTGGTGAAATTAGATGTGGAGTCTTGGATTGCAGCACGTGTACTAGTGGTTTATGATCCGTTTTGATGACGATGGGCAACCCCCACATGTAATTCCTAAAGAGTTTCAAAACCTTTTTTACTCTCAAAGCTTCTCTCTCTATAGTGGAGGCATTTAGTTCTGTGCCCCTCAGGGTTCTTGATGCAAACGCAATGGTGACTAAGCCTTTGTCCTGAAGCTGCTCCAAAACTCCCCATAGACCGATCTTGCTGGCATCCACCGAAATTATGTTTTTTTTTCCTTGCAGTCAAACATCTGTAGCGTTGGGGCCACATTGATGGTAATTTTTATCTGATCAAATTCACTCTTGCACTCATCTGACCATAAACATTTTGTAGATTTTTTCACAAGTTCTCTCATGTTCTTGGTCTTGCTGGTGTAATCACTCACAAACTTGGAGTAGTACTCTGTCATGCCCAAAAAACTCCTCAACTGGTCTTTGTTTTCCGGTTCTGGGATGCTCAGAATAGAATTCATCAATTCCTTCTTAAGACTTATACCATCTGCATTGATAGAATGGCCCAAATATGATACTTTGACACATTTAATCTTGCACTTTTCCAACTTCAAGGTTACTCCACTCTTTTGGATCACTCGTAGCACTCCCATCAGGTTTGCGTCATGTTCCTCTTCCGTCTCCGCAGATATTAAAATGTCATCTTGGAAGCAATATACTCCCTCAAGGCCTTTGAACAAAAGTGACATTAGTCTCTGAAAGACCGCCGCAGCCGAAGCAAGGCTGAATGGCATCCTCTTAAACATGAAAGCACCAAGGGGAGTGACAAATGATGTTAAACTTTTGGACTCCTCTTCTAACGCTATATGGTGGTCTGCCGAGGATAGGTCTAACATGGTGAAAAATCTGGCTGGTTTCATGGTTGTCAACAGCGCCCCTATATTTGGAAGAGGATGCCTATCTATCCAGATGTTCCTGTTGAGATGCCTGAGATCCACACACATCCTTATGGTCCCATCTGGCTTTTTCACTAACATTATAGGTGCCAACCACTCTGAGCTTTCTATAGGTTCAATTATATTCTGCTCACACAATCGAGAGAGTTCTTCTCTTAATGCCTCTTTTGTGCCAATGGGGACATCCCTTACTTTATGTGCTATAGGTACCACTCCTTTTTAAAGAATTATCTTATGTTGAAAGCCCTCGATGAGTCAAATTTTTTCACTAAACATTTTGGGGAATTGTTTAGCAAGTGCGCCTTGATGTCACTCTTGTCTTTCAAAACACTCAATATGGTGAATCCTAACACCTAGGGTAGCTTGTTCTTCCCATCTCACTACAGATAAACCATTCTTCACTACATATAGCCTACAGTATGTTTCTCTGTCACAGAAAAACAGCTTCACCCAGGTACATCCAATGCTATCTATGGGAGTTTTACCATATCCAGTTGCTCTCACCCCAGTGCATTGTATTTCCTGAAGGTTGCCAGATAGTACCTTGATAAATGTATCGACATCTACCATAGTGTACGGAGACCCAGTGTGAACCATAATAGGTAATGATATCCCCTTTATCTGCATGTTCACCCAGGGACCTTTATTTCCTTCCATCGAAGTGACCGTGAGTATCTGTACATGTTGTGTGTTTTTCGCTGCTGACGGTTAACATGTTGTTGGGTCCATGGTCTTCCTCAATGGCCCTCACCACGTTTCTTGGCGGCCTGTTCATGGGGTATCTACTAAATCTGCCTCCTCTTCCATGAATGTTCTTACACACTTTGGCAAAATGACCTATATGACCACATTTGTAGCATTCGACAGCTGCTGCAGGGCATTCTTTTTCGGTATCACTGTGTTTATACCAGCCACATTTTTGACAGAGGTTTAGTTTCTGGTTCTTATAACCCATTTCTCTCCCTCTCTTGAAGTTTGCCCTGGTATTGCTAGTGGTCATTCTCCTTACCATTTCCACCAAAGATTCATCAGTGTCCTTTCTTCCTTCCTCTCGGATCATTTTAATTTTTCTGTCTTCACTTTTGTCAAACCTCTCCTTCATACAGCGATTGCCCAGCTCCATAGTTCTGTCTATTTCTAACGCTTGCTCCAGCGATGGGTTTTTGGCTTGCCACAGTCTCTGCTGCATGTGTGAATCAGCCACATTTAGCACCAACTGATCCCTTAAATATTCTTCATCAACATCAGTGAACCTACACGTGGACATGAGTCCCCTCAGAGCTGCGATGTAGGCGTCCACTGATACGCCCTTTAACTGACGTCTTGTGAAAAACTGGTATCTTTCTAGCACTACGTTGGTTTTGTTACCAAAATGTTTAGTTAACTTTCCTAGTGCACATTCAAATTTACGACTGCTGTCACCTGACCCTCCTTCAGCACCATCCAGGTCAGGGAGCGTCCTGAAAATCCTTAGAGCCTATGCTCCAATGCAATTCAGCAGAGTGGCCTCCTTGAGATCGTCATAATATTTGCTCCCTCCAACTGCCCTCAAGTATACCTGGAATCCATCAATCCACTGCTCCGATGGGCATGTGGGATTCCCAGGAAGTGGAAGAAATTGTACAGGTGCTGCAACATGTTGCATGGCGGCAGGCAAACAGTCTTACTGTGTGAATGAAACTGTGAATCTGTGAATGAAACCTGAGTGCTTTAGTCTCTACTTGCTTCTTCACTTCCCTTTCTGTTATTTCTATTTTTTCCCTTTTTGCTTTTATATATATGTAAGATGTTCACTGAAGATGGTGGTTCAAATTCCCAAATCTCTTCAAAATATGTCTTTTGAGTTTCAAATTGTCCATGCAGTATTTAGAGTTCACATATTCACATGTATTGTGGTTCACTTTGTTGTTTGCGCATGTACGTTGTGCTAATCAGCCCATTCATCTGCATTTGAGGTTTCTGTCTGCTCTGTAACTCAGTTGCCTAGGCAACCCATCGAAAGCAATGTTGTTTACAACATGCCCGCTAGGTTTTGGTACGCCTTAGGGTCCTCTCCTCTAATGTCTCTGTTACTTCTGTGCGGGCATTTCATATGATGCGGCCCTCTTGCGCTGCTAGAATCTTGGCAAACTCCCTTAATTTGAGACGAAGGGGAGGCTCACCCAAAGTCTTTTCGTCATGGGAACATAGGGACAAGTACACTCCTGCTGCGAGCTGTCCGGAGCACAACAGCACTTATTTCCACTGCATCAGCATTGGCAGGCCCTCGTTCTGTCTCGGCGGGCTGTGCAGTCTCTCCGATGTGGCTGTGATGCCTTACCAGCTCCGGGAGCTCTGCCTCACAGGTACCTCGTCGCCATGTGTAGTAAATACATACGAGGCTTGGATAAATGGATAACAAGATTTATTCATGGAGCTCCCGGAGTGTATGGCTGCCGGGTCACGTTAACATACAATAGTTCTGGAATGGTTACGTTCCAGAACCATACCACGTATACTGATGATGTGATACATAGATTACGTAGAGTACCCACTATAACAACTACCCACGGCCCTGAGGCAAGAGGGAAATTATCGGTGTTTCAGGAAACAGCTGAAAACCCTCTTATTCCATTAGAATATCTAATCTCAACGCCTTTACTCGCACCTTGGAGATCTGCGAGTTTGTTTCAGTTGACCAGTGTAAGTTCTGAGCTCTTCAGTCCACCGCGCCCTGATGCCCGCAGGCTTTCGGCACGTTATAAACAAATAGAAATAGAAATAGAAAAAATAATGAGGAACTAAGATGAGGTGGGATGTCAGGCTACAATTATCCTTTTCGGGTAGCCTTTGAATGTTTTGCACATGAAGCTACACATTAATACGAGTATTTTGCTTATTGGTATGCTTTCATTTTTTTCATAATAATAAACACTGTTCTGCATCTTGATTGTGGTTCATCACATCACACATTACGAGTGTTCTGCTCATTCAGTTTCCCATTTCTGTTTATAATATTGCACATTTTCGGCTTATTCATATGCTTATATTTGCTCATAATATTACACACTACTAACATTCAGCTTGTTCATGTGCTTGTTCAAAATATTACACATTTAAAGTGTTTTGCTTATGCTCACTCGCAATGTTACACGTGGAAGTGGTCTCCTTATTCGTGTGATTGCGGTAGTTCATATTACACATCACACATTACACATGTTCCTATGCTCTACAATAGGAAGCAATGTGCTTTTCATGGCACAGACAAAATATCTTATTTTCAGGTATCCTTTGTATGTACACTCATGACATTAAATATTGCAAGTGTTCTGGCGGGGGCAAGTAGGGACTGTGACGAGGAGGATGGTTGAATATCATTTATTTACTATTGTTATTATTATAATAATTGGGACATTTAATGAGTGTGGACCTAGTTTCAAGAAGAAAGGGAGCCCTTTACAAGTCAAAAGGAAAGTACACAGTAAGAACAGCAGCGATGCAAGGCAGAGGGGAGGTAGGAAAAGGGCGGGAGAGCAGGCACATTTTCAGCAAGGTCTCTACAAGCAACCAGGGGAGGAAACATAGGGAGGCAGATCACCCAGTCGCAGGTTAGGTAGGGAGTGGAGAGTAGGTCTGGACCTAGGTGTTAGGGAGGAGACATTTTTGAAGAGGAGAGTCTTGAGATCCTTCCGTAGAAGTGAACAGCTGAGTTTTGGGTTGACAGGGAGGAGGTTCCAGAGTCTGGGGGCATAGACAGAGAAGGCCTACCTTCTGTTTTTTTCCCTTCTGCAATGGCAGAGTTCAAGCCTGCACATCTCTTTCTTCTGGTGGATCGTAGTCCTCAGTAAATGCTGAGCTTCTCATTGAGGTTACTTGGGGACTTGCGGATGGCACCCTTATGAATGCAGCACAGTTTGACAGTGATATGTGCTTACAGGGGGAGCCAGTGCCATTTTGATGATAGTCAGGGTGATGTGGCCAAATGTGTCCTTTAATAAGCCATGCTGCAGGACATAGCACAGATCGCATGGATGCCAGGGTGGCCAGCAGAAGACCTTCTAGAAGGCATTGCCACCATCCAGATAGTAGAGGAATAAGGCTTGGGAAACAGTTTGGGCATTGTTTGCTGTGATAAAGGTGTTAATTTTCCACAGGACAGAAAGTTGGTACCACGTTGTCTGTATCTTCCTGCTATGTGCTCATTGGTGGATGCCAGGATATCAAGGAACTGTGGTGAGGAGTGTGGATAACTGGGTAAGGTTGATGCAGAACTGGAATAGGAGGCAGTGATCATGGGGGCTGTGATGAGGATGGGGCATGTGGGGGGTTATGAGAGACTGTGATGAGGATGGGAGATACTCGGGAAGGGTAATGACGTACTGGGCAGAGGAGGAGTAGGAATGCAGTGGTATGGGCAATGACCCTTTTTGGTAACCTTAGCATGTTTGTATATAATATTACACATAAGACGGGTTTTGATTATTTGTATCTGTCTTCCTGTTCATAATAGAGCACATTACTAGTGTTCTGCTCATAAATGTGCTTGTTCGTGTTCGTGTTTTACACCTTATGAGTGCTCAGCCTATTCCTTTGCCCATTTATGTTCATAATATTAAACTTCACAATTTATGTATGCTAATGCAAGCCCATAAAATTACACATTACGGGTCTTCTGCAATTTCATATCCTTTTGGTTGGTTGTAATATTACACATTACCAGTGTTCTGTGTTTGTGCTTGTAGCATAATGAGTATTTATCTTATTTGTATATTTTTAACATTACCAGAATTGCTCACATGTCAAAGATATAGACAAATCAGGGCCATTTTAAGTACTTTTGGGGCACAGACACCTTTGCAGCCTCCCATCCACCGAACCAAAGGAATTAAGGGATCCAGAATATCTGGTCACACCCCCTTGTCACACTCGAAACACCTAGCTTCATATGTTGCTTCACTGCAATCAAAATAAGCATGGGTACTCCCTTTCAATTCACTCACCATCTTCATTCTTGCTCTAATCAGAAAGAAAGGGAAGAAGCATTTCACGAGCAACATTAGCAGTCCATGACAAAGGAACTTGTGTTATAACATAGGTATGGGACAATTTTTATTAATAGCAGCCATGAGGAAGATATACCGGCAAAAATATAAATGCAGGACACAGATTGTATGAAAAAGGTACACATAGGGCCTCATCACGGCTTTGGCGGTAACCCTTGAATTTATTTATTTATCTATTTACTTATTCGCATTTGTTTAGCGCACAGGCAGCCCAGAGGGCATCGTGGCGCTTGTTACAAATATGAAAATGACTTGTTGTACATACAGTCATTACTTAGTTGCAAAAGAAGAGTAGTAGCTACAGGAAAGGAGGAGAAGAGAGGAGAGGAGGAGGATAGAGTAAACTACACGAAGGAAGAGGAATTAGTTAAACAAGGTGGTTTTCAGTTTTTTTCAGAAGGCAGTGAGAGAGGTTTCTGCTCTGAGCGTGCTAGGTAGTGCGTTCCATAGCTTAGGGGCAATGTAGGGGAAACTTATTCCACCTGCTCTAGCTCGTTTGATGCGTGGGACCCTAAGTTGGTTGGTGTGGCATTGCCTAGTTGGTCTGGTGGAGTGAGATCTGGCTAGCGTATCAGACAGGTATGAGGGTGCAGACAGATTGATCCATTTGTGTGCGGTGGTATTTTAAATGTAATGCGTTCTTTGACAGGTAGCCAGTGTACTGCCTTTCTGGCTTGCACGATGTGGTCCCTTCTTGGTATATTGAGAGCTGCTCTTAGTGCATTATTCTGTGTTGTTTGGAGTTTATTGAGATTGTAGTTGGAGGGGCCAGCCAATAGCGCATTACAATAATCTAGTTTGGCTCCAATGGTGGCTCTGGCAATAGAAAGGCAATTATCTTTGGTTAGGAAAGGTTTGATGGCATTAATGAGCTTAGTGCTCAGGGCAGAGGCAGAAACAATGGAGTTGACTTGCTTGTCCATGGAGAGTGAGGCGTCAATGTGGACTCCTAGTGTTCTGACAGAAGGTAGAACTGGGATGACACAATTGTCTATGCAAAAGTTGGTGTAGAGTGGGTCGAGGTTTGTAAGAGTGGATTTTTGACCAAGGATGAGAATTTCGGTCTTATCTCCGTTAAGACATAGGCCGTTCGTGGCCATCCATGCTTGGATGGTGGCGTATATATTCTGGAGGGTGGCTGCGTCCTGATGGTAGAGTCCTGTGAGCGGGAGGAGTACTTGGGTATTGTCAGCGTAATTGGTGTATGTGATCCCAAGTGTGTCCAGTTTATCAAAGAGAGGTTTGGTAAAAAGATTATAGAGGGTAGGAGCTGTACATGAGCCCTGAGGGACTCCATACCTGATGGTGGTAGGCTCTGCATTAGCTATATTGGAAAACACTTTCATCACTCTTCCTTCGAGGAAGGAGGTGATCCAGTTTGTGGCTTGTTTGGAGAAATGTGCAGCCTGAGTGAGATGGTTCGTGAGGATGGCATGATCGACTAAATCAAATGCCGCCGTGAGGTCTAGGAGGAGCAGAAGGGCCGGCTTGCCTTTATCTAAAATGAGGGTAATTTGGTTCTTCAGATCTAGTAAAGCGGTTTCAGTGCCATGACCTTTGCGGAATCCGGACTGCCTTTTACCTAGGACAGAGTTGTTTTCCAGGTATGACTGTATCTGCATGTGTGCAGCTTTATCTAAGATTTTTAGAAGAAATGGAACCGTTGTAATGGGCCGGTAGTTGTTAGGTTGGGCAGGGTCCAGGGTTGGTTTCTTTAAGAGCGGGCGCACCCACGCCTCTTTAAGGCTGTCAGGGACTTTGCCCGTCTTGAATGAGGCGTTAATGAATGCTGTGATGATCGGTGTGAGGGGTGCCGCACACTCTTTAATGATGTTGGGGGGGCATATATTGCCTTTGCATTGAGATGGTTTGAGCTGTTTGAGGATGTGGAGACCATCTGATTCGGTGATTGGAGAAATATTGAATTTGGAGGTGTGCTTATCTTTAGCGGTATTGGCGGAGAGGGTCCGTTGGGGGTGCAGAGCCTTGAAGTGTGCTGCTATTTTATTTTGAAGAAGGTCTATTGTATTTAACATCTCTGTTTGGATGCTATTGAACCAGGCTTCATTCTTAACAATCTCATCTGTACAGATTGGGGGGATGGTGAGCTCTTTAAAGATGGTGAAAAGTTCTTTTGAGTGGGAGTTGGCTTCCATGATACGTTTATTGTAGGTTTCTGACTTCGCCTTAAATATGGCACTTTTGTATTTTTTGGAAATACAAAGAAAGTCTACTTTGGTGGCATCACAGGGATTGGTCTGCCATGTTTTGAGGGCTGGGCGCTTGCATTGGCGTAGATTTAATAAGTCCTCCGTGAACCATGAGTTGGAGTGAAACGATTTTTTTTCTTTTTTGTTTTCAAGAGGAGCTGCGGCGTTGATGGCATGGGTGAGGGTGTCTTTTAAGATCTCTGCTAGAATGTTGGGGTCAGAGGAGAAAGGAGGTGCTAGGCAGGGGTTGTTGAGAAATGGACGTATATTGTCTGCTGTACGTTTTTTGGCACTTCTGGCTAGCTTGGCCGGTGCGGGTATAAGTGGTTTGGAGTATGGGGATATGGGGATGCAGAATTGAAGGCAGTTGTGATCAGACCATGGAAGGGCTGTGTTGGAGTTGAGGGTGGAGCCACAGTTGTGATCTGCCACCCAATCTAAGATACGGCCTTTATTATGGGTCGGGGCAGTAACTATCTGTGTGAATCCTAGATCTGTGAGGTTTCTGGCGAGAGTGGTAGCTGCTTTGTCAAGTGTATCATTGTATCCAAGGTTTAGGTCTCCTAGAAGCAGTGTTTTGGAAGTTTGTTTGATGGTTTTTCCAAGGAGATGGTTGACTATGCCTGTGAAGTTATTGACAGGGCCTGGGGGTCTATATATGACATGAATGTTTACTGTATCTTTAGGGGAGAGGGTGAGTTTGGCTGAGAGGATGTCAGTGGTGTCTTCCCCGGTGGTGGGATTCTGTTTTAAGGCTAGGGTGTCTCTAAAAATTAGTGCGACCCCACCTCCCGTTTTAGCTAGTCTGTCCTGTCTTAAGATCGAGTAACCTGACGGTACAGCTAGGCTGATAGTAGGGCTAGATGCAGAATGCAACCATGTTTCTGTTATGGCTAACATATCTAAGTCTTGGCTGGTAATAATATAATTGACTTCTAAAGCGTGGGCGTTGAGTGAGCGAACATTTCGGTGGTTGCATTATTACCGCCGGATTTAAGGGTCTGCCAAATCAGGACTTCGGCGTATTTCGCCCCAGCTCTTGGCTGGGGGGAAATCTGCCGAAAATTTGCGCTATTACCGCCATTGGGAAATCCGCCGGCGGTAAGAGCGCAAATTTTCACCATTGAGCCCAATGGGGAATGGGGCATTCCCGAATGGGCTCAATGGGGAATGGGGAATTACATTACCGCCGAACTCGTGATCCGGCACTATTAGCGCCGGGGAGTTTGGCGGTAGGGCTAATTCCGCCGGCGGTAATACCGCCGGCGTTACCGCCAAAGTTGTGATCAGGCCCATAGTCTAGAAGAGACCCAGAATGCAAAAGTGTCCAAGCATGGATAGAGGAGACCAACTGGAAGCAAGGAGAAAGCTATACATACCATAGTATAGGTAGTGGATGCAGATTAGAGTAGAGGCTACCAGGTATGTGTCCACATCCAGACAGACTGCGATTAGAAGAGGGACATGGTTTTCAAATATTGGTACCATTAGAGAGCAAAGAAACAAGTGTCTGTGCTGTGCAATATATAAGCATTATATTTGTCATTTATATAGCGCATTTCCCCATTTATATGGCCTCAATGCACTTTGTGGTTGGAATGCCCTCAGGGACCGAAGTCCATTTATGGAAGATTCTAAGAGTTAACTTTAAGATGCGTATGTGTATTCTGCCAGGCTAGGGCTTAGGAAGGCTGGCTAGGCTCCGGTACCACCTCCTCTCTCTCTCTCATTTCTGACTGTCGGTCCGCCATCCAGGAGTGGTGTGCAGCCAATGATCTCTGCCTTAATGCCAGTAAGACCGAGATTCTCCTCATCGGCACACCCACACCCTCCTTTCCTGTCACTCTCTGGCTGGCCACTCTTGGCCCTCTTCCTCCTCCCACCTGTCAGGCAAAAAACCTTTGGTCATCTTCGACTCCACACTCTCCTTCTCTCCTCACATCTCCAACGTCTCTAAGAAGTCACACTACCGGGTGCACCTCCTCAGAGGTATTCTTCCTTTCCTCTCCTTCGTCCAGAAGCTCACTGTCGCCAGTGCTCTGGTTCTCTCTAGGCTGGACTATTGCAACAGCCTTCTTCTAAATCTGCCTGCTTCTGCCTTTCACCCTCTTTAATTCATCCAGAACAGGACTGCAAGACTTGTACTTGGCCTCAAGCCCAGGGATCGTATCTCTCCAGGACTGAAATATCTGCACTGGCTCCCAGTGGCTGCAAGGATTAAGTTCAAAACCCTGTGCATTGTCCACAAGGCCTTCTGAGGCTTTGGGCCTCAACACCTTCAACTCTCTCTTCCTAAATGTCTTCCTTCTCGAGCTCTTCGCACTTCTGCCTCCAATTCCCTCAGAGTCAGTCACTTCTCCAAGCAACGAGTTGGTGGTAGATCTCTTTCTTAGGCTGGGGCCTCCCTTTGGAACAGCCTTCCTGCCCCCCTGAAACTTGAGGAGAACCGTCTCCGGAAGCACCTCAAAACCTTTCTCTTTATTTCCGCTTTCTCTACTCCTCTCCCCTGCTGATTTCCTGGCTGAACCTGACACTGCACTGGCTACCTGGCCACCCTCTCACCTCTGGCCTAGGTCCCCTCCCCCGCCAGTTGCACACCTGCACTACCTTCCTTGTAACCCAACAATTTGGGACTGTTTTTCGGTATCCCTACAGTCCCTTTACCAGCACTTGATACTTGATGCTTGCACTTACCCTTTACCCTTGCACTTGCCAGCTGCTGGCCATACTTTACTTATTGTTATTTATTCTATTATCCCTTGTACCACACTTCCCCTCACACTTTCCACTTCCCCTTCCCATGCACTTGCACGATCTGAATGTCACCTGGCCTAGTAGGATCGTCCTCTGTATTCCCTCTGTTCCCCCTCCCTTGCCTCGTCGTGCCTTGAAACACTTATGTGTAGGCGCGTTATAAATGCCATATCATATCATATCATATCATGTCATACCCAGCCCAGAGGTCAGGCATGTGGGCGAGTGCTGTCGGTGGTTTAGGATAAAGTGCTAGTTCAGGAGACTCGATGTGTGTTCAGCTAGACTAACTTGTTTCGTAGGTTGTTGAAGTATACTAATGCCAGAGGTGTTGAGGCATGTCAGGGCTTTCAGTGTGGATAGCTATGCAAGCTACTAGACTAGATTTGCATAGCCGTAGCTGCATTCTATAATGCATGGATGGGTGGCCGTGCCTGTGGCATGTGTTCACAGATGTGGTGCAAGTTGTACATACCTTAAACTCGGATGGAGATCATCCTCATCTTCATCTTCATCAATACTTACTATGTTGGACTACAATCCCCATGATCTCTCATCAATGAACATTCAAGCTTGGGCTAATGGGAGGTATAATCCGAAATATCTGGAGAGTCAAAGTTTTCAGAGCCATGTTATGGAGGAATCAAACCCTATAGAAAGTGAAGCCATCAGTGAGCCTTTTTTTGAGGATCATACCCTGAGAATAAAATCACTTTGAAGGGTGACAATTTTACAAGATTTAGGTAATGACAATTTTGACAGGTTAGGCAATACAAGATTAAATGAGATGCCCAGGATCACACATCAGTTAAGCGATAAAGCTGGAATGTGTGCCCACTGCAATTCATGCACTTTAACACTTTTCTTTTCAGATTTTACCATGAAATAAAATAATCACATTTTATAGAACTGATTTGGAAAGTACAAAAATCACATAACCTAACATAACAATTTAAAAAAACAAAATGTGACTGAAGTGGAAAAATGCAAAATGGGAATGATTCTAGCTTCATTGTCTCCATCATCAGGGGAAGTGTCTAAGTACCAGCATACTGATTTATGCGACTGCAAAAGATTTCACCTGGGTATCTCGTTTGTATTTTAAAGCTTTAATTACACTCAAAACACAGAGCTATCTTCTGAACCATGCCAGCTTTCAAATTTATCAGCATGTATTTCAACTTTGGCTAATGCACATGATCAATATAATTCCCACAGAAAGGTGAGAATGTTACAGCAGTTGTTGTAGTGAACGCGCAAACTATGTATTGTGAAAGAACCACACTGACTCGCATCTGAAGGCCAAGGGTGTTTATTTGGGATTTTACAAACAGCTTGGGCCAAGAGTGCTCAGGTATTCTGGGACCTGGTCTTGGATCAAAATACATTCATCTTATTTTAGAAATGCATTGGAAAAGAGGGGGTAACAAACATAGTTGTAGCAAAGGTTTAACAAATACAAAAAATCTAACAAATATAGTAAACTGAACCACCATCAATAATGTTTTTTTGTCTTGAGTGGATAATATGTGCAAGACAGCATGGTGTCTGTGAGCTCTTGAAGAGACAGGGACCTAGTCGTTGGTCAACATCAGGAATGAGATCAAGTAATGGAACGGGATTGTGGGAGTGAAGCCCTCATAGTTATGTAGTCCCGTGACGTTTCGGCAATGAGCCTTCTTCATGGGCCTCGACTTGGTCTCCCCTGTGTGTAGCAGAAAGGGAAAAAGTAAAAAAGATTTGAGTAAAAATGGCGGGGCATACTTGCTGTAGAGTTCATCTGAATAGAGAGATGAGTCTAGTGCTAGTGTGGCCTGCATGCATTAAAAACTAATTAGGAGCAATTGGGGGTACAACAGTAGAGTTGTCCTGTCGTTTGCTGGCACTTAGTTACTAACCTGGACAGAAGTCCGGGCTTCAAATTAACTTCTCGTTGTTAAAGACGGGGAGTTCTGTAGAACTGTTGGACATCGAGTCTCAACAGGGAGGAAGTTGAATGTAGATGGTAAATCCACTGACAGTACTGGATGGAAAAAAAGGAAATAGAGAGAGAAGACAACAATGTGTGTCTCAGTGATGCTGAGAATTAAGTAAAAAACCCAAAGCTGATTATTGTCCCGGAAACGGGACCAAGAATTACCTGGGGCACAGTGGTGTCCAGCCTGTAGAGAGTTCTGGGCTGTATGCAGCAGGGGACCAGTCCCTTGTTCAAGGTGCCTGGTCGATAGTGTGCAGGCAGGGAAACACAATCGTGCTTCCGGTCTCAGGGGGCTGGGATCTGCGCTGGGCCGTCCCTTGAAACTGCTGTGTGCCCGTGTATTAACCTAAATCAGAACAAACAGACAGGTTTTGCCTTTGAATAGCACTAACATCCTGATAAGGATGCCTGGGTTAGGGAGGTGGACAAGACTGGGGAAGTCACGCAGGAGAGGCACTGCGCTAGCGACAGTTCCCCAAGAACTCGACCAGGTCCCAGGTTAATAGGTTAATAGTGTGTTGTCCCTGATTCGATGGCTGACTCACTCCCCTGGGGTTTGCTAGCCGTTCCCTAGCCTAACCAGCTTAGTAGACTCAGGGAGGTAGGGATGGTGCCTTCTTACACCCAGTCTCACTCTCTTTTCTCTCACACCCGCTAGTACCTGACCCTTCGCTATATTGGACTCTAGGTGTTCTCTTCCCACAAGTAGTATAGGGGAAAGCTGGACAATGTTCCGTCACAAAGTGCTTGAAGACAGAACATTGTCCAGCTTTCCCCTATACTACTTCGACCCCAAAGGCTAGCAGCACCTCCTTTTAGCACTTTAGAATTATGAAGTGCTGCAGTGAATGCTAAAAAGAAAGTGACAGATCAAAATACTTCCTCCTGAAGAAAGTTCTCAAGAAATCACATGAACTGAAACATGTCGAGGCATACTACCAGGGATTAAATCTACTGGTCTGTGTATTTGGGTCGTCATTGACCGATATTTTTTTCTCCTGTATATACTACATTAATGTGTCAATAGGACTATTGTACCTAGTCTACTGAATGACTAGAGATGAATTGTTGCATACAAGGGACACCTAAAGATGACACCACCACTGCCACTAAGCATCACAAATTGAGATTCACGCCTCCTTCACCTAGACTTAGATCACCAAACTAGCCTATCATTCCTTCTTATCTGCAGGACACCTAAAATCACTGAAAAGAATGAACAGGAAACTGGAACCAGAATGGAGGAAAAACTACAATCAACAGAAAAAAACACATACCAAAGACAGACATGACTCTACAAAGCTGTAATACTCAAAGCAAAAAAGACATACTACAACGAATGGATAAAAAACTCAAGCAACACCCAGAAAGAGATGTTCAACATCAATAACGAGCTAAGAAACCTAAAACCATGCACCAGCACACCCACACCATCACAAAAAGTATGTCATGACCTGGCAGACCACTTCAAAAACAAAATCATAAACATCCAGCAAATCATTAGGAGCATGCCTATAAACACCAACAACCCCCAAATCCAGCTAATGCAGGTACCATCTAAAAGACTAAACAACTTCCCACCAATCACAACAGAACAATTCAACAGCCTAGGAAGCAAAAGCAACACATCTGGCTCTCCTGCAGACCCCTGCCCACCAGACATATGCAAGACCATCCCCACACAGAAAACACCTGGAGAATATCTCCTCAACCTCTTCAACCACTCACTAGCAACAGGAACTGTGCCATGAGCCTTCAACATGGCATACATCAGGCCTTTCTTTAAAGACCCATTCAGAAACACTGAAGACCTAACCAACTACCGACGAATCTCAAACATCCCATACCGGTCGAATCTCCTAAAAAACTACACCTACGAACTAATTCTGGCGCATGTAGAAAACAATCGGACACTAGACCAGGCACAAGTCGGCTTCAGACCAATGAGAAGAAGGGAAACAGCATTACTATTGATATGGGATGATCTAAAAACCAAATCATCTAAGCATAAACAAGCATATGTACAGTTAAGCATGTTCAGTAAAGGAAACATACACTGAGATTAGTAAAGAATGAAACTGACCTGTCGGGTCCAGAGCGGTGTTGAAGGGGAAGTGCATGCACTGCTGTCTGCTTATGCACGTGCTCAGTTCATTGGCTTGAAAGCCTGAATATTATGTGCACCATAATCCTGAATGAATGTAGCAATCATTTGTAGAGCAACGTGCTTGTTGTTGTTTGTGTGTCTATGCAGATGATTTTTCCAGATCGTCTTTCTGTGTAACAGATAGTATGTTAAGAATGACATGCATTTTTTTTGTAAATTATTTTTTGTGAAGGTGTCCATTTGCAGTCAAGGTACATGTTGAATGTATATGTTCAATGTTTAACGTTTGTTCTGTTTATTTGTTGCACCTGCGGCATGAAACTTGTGGCTAGTCAGGGATTAGTGGGTGATTTGACTCCAATGCTTTATTTCCAAAATGAGCCTGGACTGGGCAAGTTAATTTGAAAATATTAATGTCACTTGGCATGGACGCCATGGTGCAAAATGGGCATGATTATGCAATTTCTCCAGTCCATATGTGCTTGTTCTGCATTTTTGTGATTTTGGCTACCACAAGGGCACTGGCCACATACATGACTTGAGAGACTTCTCTCTCTGTTCACAATATTTCTATTGTGCCACCTAATAGTTTCTTCAGTTTTGCCACGGAATCCTGGATGAGGGGCCAAGTGTGCAACATACACTAGATAGGTACAAGCAAAACATAAATGAAGGCATGTGTGCTTTATATTTTATAGTACACATTAGATAGTTTAACATCTGCAACAACAATCTGCATTATTTTCAGAGATATGATGCACATTTGTCTGATGGGACCTCATCTTTTTTTTGATAACACTCTTAAGTGTTGTGCCCTTTGATTAAGTAGATACATATTTGTTTTACGGCGTGTTTTCTGCCCTGATTAAAGTAGAGGGTCTTCAAAAAGTCTTCTTGTGGTGGGTCTCCTTGATGATCCATGCATACTCTGTATGCATATGCCTCCAGCCGCATGTAGACATTTTTATGTATGTGTGATATTTAGAGGCGTTAATTGTGTGTTTCTGTGCTTTTTCACTAGCATCAACGGAATGTCAACGTATGTTTGTGGGGTTTTCATTATTTAAATCTGGAGATCAGTGTTCTCTTTCACTTTGAAAGTGGTCTGTAGTGGTCTAAACTTTTATCTCAGTAGGCCTCATCCACATGTTGCTGCTACTTTGGATATATTGTACATTTGAAAATATCTCTATATATAAAAAGCCTAGGTATGTTTCTGTACACAGATGATGCAATTCATCAGTGTTAGGTTGCCCTCTGCCACACCACATTCACCCTGCAAAGTAAAATGTCTGCAAAACACAAACCATAGACACAGTTTTCAGGTGTGATGTTTGGGCTGTCCTGCTGCAGTAGGGGACGACTTCTCATTACCTTAGAAGCCTTCATTTTACATCTTTTGAATGGAATGCAGGTCCCTCCAATTCACAATCACAGCCAGTCGCTTGAAGCGCCACAGAATAAATCACCTGTGTTGCTTATGAGGTAGGGGAAAGAGGGATCCTTGGCTCAAGAGTAGTATTTGTAGACTTGCAGGGGGGTGCCAACCTGAAACCGAAAGCTCTGCATATGAGGGACAGAGTAACAGTGATAGCTTATGAATGCGTGAGTTAGAATCAGACATATTACAAACCATTGTTTATTGTCTGAGTGGTATATAATGATGTATGTTATTTTGTTTAGGGTAGCGTATGTAGAAGAATCATATTTCTAACACAGGTATCATGCAGTCACTGTGCAGAAGGCACGTTTAGGTGTGGTTATCATGCAAAACTCTTTATGCAAATTTAAGGTTTTTGTTGAATAAATTGTACAAGGTAAAAAAGAGTCAATGTTCGAGTAAGATGAATACCAGACACAGTTAATTACCAGCTCAACGCTGCAATCTCTAAAGAGCGAAAGACTGTAGGACGAATGCCTCCTTACAAGCTAAAACTGAAGGTAGATGCTGTAATTATGCTACTACGCAATCTTATGCCATCACGGGGACTCTGCAATGGAACAAGGTTGCCAATTACGCGTCTACAAAGACACATCATAGAGGCCTGTGTAATCAGTGGAACTTAGGTACTGTTCTTATACCGTGCATAATTCTCACTCCATCTGATACAAATATGTCTTTCAAATCCAAAAGAAGACAGTCACCTATACATTTGTCTTTTCAATGACCATTAAAAAGTCACAGGGATCTACGCCCCTTCCTGGAAGCAACAGTGGTAATTCCAATATTTTAGAAGGGGGACAGACCTATGAGGAACGGCTAGTATCGATATATATTGCTTTTCGACATTGGCTGATTTGATTTTTGAAATGTTTGCAGCTTGATGGTTCAATGTAAAGGTTAGATATGCACACCAAAATCCTGAAAAATGAAAGCAGGCAATTTTGAGATGTGCGCTTCAAAAATACGTTTTTTGTAGTTGTATGTAGAGCCTCTTTGCAAAAAACACTGATTTTTGTAGCGTTGTTTTTTGTTTGGGAAAACTTCGCCAAATTTGGCATGAGCATTTGGATATGGACAGATCTGTTGATTGGTGAACTTGCATGAATGATGTCAAACATTACATATGAAACCATTATTCCATTTTCCTATTAAAAGAATCATGTACCCTTGACTATAGTGCTGATATTGCAACACTATATTATATAAATATACATATCAAATATCACATTTTGATATACTGCTTCAATGTACAGTTCTGGGAGATTGTAGTGGACATGAGGGTGGTCCTGCGTGTGAAAAGCGACCATAACCTTTTTTGTGGTGACACTACAGAGGGGCATGAGGTTGGATGTGACAAAGAGTCAGATCTGTCCGAGGACGTGGAAACTGTGTAGCAATTAGGTGGGGGCTTTCCTGAGGTTTGAGGGTCTCCCAGCACTGAAACCTATCATATCAGCTGATGTGGCAGGAATGGATGCTATTATGGCCTTTGGCTACCTACTGGCTACTATTCCTCCATGCCTCATAAAGAGAAAACATAGGGGCCCAAAGGTTAACGATCAGTGGTTTGACAAAGAATGCTGGACTGCCAATCGACGCCTCTTAAAAGCAGTCACTGAGCAAAACCCGAGGTATATGGGGTGACACATTTTAGGGTGTCTAGAAGAGGGTATACAACCTTGGTCAGGCAGAAGAAGAAGGACGTGGCTCAGTAGCCATGGCTTAAAATTAGAGAAGGTCACTGCTAGTAAATACTGAAATGCCTTCTGGGAGTTGGTGGCATAGAAGGATTATGCTCAAAAAGAGGGATGGTAAATAGTGCTGAAAGGTGGAAAGGTTACTTTAGTCAGGTGTGCTAGTACCCTGCAGGGAATGCAACCCGGGATGTTCAGTGAGGAAGGTCGCACTTGCTATTAAAACCGAAGAGCTCCATAAAAACCCTGCGGCTGGATACAGTCCCAGGGAGTCTCTTTGACTCAAATCCAGAGGTATGGGCATCCATGTTCGTAGAAGTCTTGAATGCATGTCTTGTGGCTAATTTGTTCCACTTTTCCTGGAAAGGGGCTTACATTATCTTGATTTATAAAAAGGGCCATCTGTGTGTTCCTGCAAATTACATACTCCTCCCGCTAATTAACGCCACTACAAAATCATATGTGAAGATGATTCTTCATGGGGTCCAGGGTTGGCTGTGCAGCCCTGATGTCATCTCTCAGGTTCAAGCAGACTTTAGTAACATGGTCTGGACTATTTAGCAATGCTTCCAGTTGACCCCAATTAAAATTAATATGTTGATTTGATGAAGAGGACTCTGTATGTCACCTCATTGATTTGAAGATGTCTTTTGATTCTGCAGACAGATAACTCCTTTGATGCTCGTTGATCCAGCTTGGGGTGCCCCATAGCTGCTGAAGGCTATTTTACCTGCCTACAAGGATAATTATGCCCGTGTGTGACATGGCAATGTCTGATTTCCCAGTGGAGGTGGCAGTCAGACAGGATTGTGTCCTTGTGCCAAATCTTTTCTCATTGCTTATCTATGACTTGGATCTCCGGTTGAAGGTTTCTGGCTCTGACTTCCATCTTAGAGCAGAGGACACCAGTGCCAGTTATTCTTTTTGCAGACATTTCTTCACCCGGCCAGGAAAGACAATGCATTTGTCATTTAAGAAGTATTGTAGTGCTAAAAAGCCTCATAGTTATTGTTGCTAAGACCAAAACCAAAGCTTTAGAATGTGCCTGAAGATGCGAGAGAAGGAAGTGGAGATGTGTCTTCGGTTGACTATCCGCGGGCAACATTTTCCACCTCTGGTAGGTGAGGGGACCAGTTGCATAAATCTGCTCTTACCGTTGCCCAAGTGTGGGGAAGAAATATGTCACTTAAGTGTGCACTTTGCAGATAGGTCTGTTGGAGCTCCCGCAAAAGCGTATTGAGCTAAATTGGTGTGTGTGTGGCCTTATTTGATGCAGATCTATGAGTTAATGTGTCCTTCCTTAGGTTTTTGGTAGCTTAGAATAATTTCCTGAGATCATTATTGTGATGGTCTGCGAGCGCCTCAGGCCGCCTCACTCATGCATACACACACGCACACCAATGATATGCGGAGACGCGTCTGATGCTGGTGAAGTCCCGGCGGCAACTGCCGTTCGGGACGCCTTTATTCCTCACACGCATGCGTGAGCCCAAACGAGGCTCGCGCATGCGTACACATAACTCGCACCGTAACATCCCTCCTTTTGTTTAAACAGAAACAATTAACCACATGTAACTGAAACAGGACTCAACGTGAGTCGTTCACTTCAGTTTACTCCAGGCTCAGTCTCCCGAGTCCATTATGTAGTCCTTGAATCGCACCGGGGCTTGTCGCCCCTGTCTCACCGGGTACCGGCTGCTGCTCCCGTGGGTCGGCAGCGGTGCGACCTCACTTGGCAGTTGTTCTGCCTGCGTGTCGGCCTCGAGGACCCCTCCACTTGCTTCTGCTCTTGACGTCTCCTCCGGTGTCATTTCCCTGGGACTCAAATCCACTTTTTTGAAGAAGGATTTGTTTCGGGTTACAGTTCCTTTTTCGCTGACTGCTGTTACCATCGCTCCTTTGACGTGAGTGACTGTCCAGGGTTGTGGCTCATATGTCAGCGACAGCTTCCCGTCTGGGCGGCGGTTCTTGACCAGCACAAGGTCACCCACAGAGACCACTTTTTCCTGCAGGCCTCTCATCTCACTTTCCTTCGCATTCCTCGTCACTCTTTCTTGTAGTACCCTGTCGTTGTCAATGACGCCTGGCGCACGTCCTTCCATTTCTGGAATCAGCCCTCTTGGGCAGCGTCCAAACAGGGCTTCTGCTGGAGACACTCCGGTTGATTGGTGGGGAGTGTTCCTGTATTCCCTTAGGAACTCAAACAGGTTTCTTCTCAGTTCGTCCCCTCCATTCGCCGAGATGCAAAATACCTTGTTCAATGTCCTCATAAATCACTCCGCCTCCCCGTTCGCCCTGGGCAATAATGGTGTCACCTTCCTGTGTTGTATCCCCCTTTCTTCCAGGTATCTTGCAAACTGGTCCCCATGAACGGGGGACCGTTGTCTGAACACAGGACGGTCGGGAACCCATGGGTCGCAAACATTTTCTCGAGGGCCAAAAGAGTGTGGTCGCATGCCGTGGAGTCCACCAGCGCTGCTTTAGGGTACCTCGACCTCTGGTCGACAACGGCCAGGAAATACATCCCTCTGCCAGTAGAGCCAAAGTCTGCGTGTACTGTCCCCCAGGGGAGTTCGCTCCTGTCCATAGATTTTATGGACGGGGCCCTTTCTGCCGGGCTTGCAGCTTGGTGCGGTAGACATCTCCGCACATGTCCTTCCACGCGGTCCTCAAGGTCGGGAAACCATACCTTTCGCCTAAGTCTCGCCTTCATTTTCGCGGAGCCCTGATGCCCTGTATGGGCCAGTTTGAGAACTCTGTGAACCAGTGCGTGGGGAATTACTATCTGTCTGCCTCGTAGGAGTATGCCTTCTTCCGAGATGGATAGCTCGTCTCTCACCTTCCACAGCGCCTGCAGATCTCTCCGGGCTCTTGCCTCCCTTCCCACGGTGTTGTTCAGGACCTCTTTCCACTCCCCACTCCGTATGGCTGACTGAATTACCTTGAAGATTTCATCTTCGTTGGACGCTCCGGCGACGAGCTCCCTCGACAGTGCCACTGGCATGGCCACTTCCACAATGTTATTTATGATTTCCTGGCATGCTACAATTTCCCCTTGGCCCTGCTCCTGCTTGCTATTCGGGTGGTGGGAGAGGTAATCTGCGGGGTTGTTAGTTCCGGGCCTGTAGAGCAGCTTCAACCCATATTCTATGAGTGACAGCAGAGGGTTTCAATGACGCCCCGGCCATGATCGGGATCAGCGGTTTGTGATCGGTGACAACGACCACCGGCTTCCCAAGGATGGAGAGTCGGAAATGCCGGCAGCCCCACAAGATCACCAACGCCTCTCTCTCAATTTGGTAATATCTCCTCTCAGTCTCTGACAGTGCCTTGCTTGCATATGCGATTGGGCGCATACTTCCTTGAGCATCCGCCTGCATCAGTACAGCTCGCAGCCCCACGGGGCTGGCATCCACTACGATTTCGAACTCAACTGTGGGATCTAAGTACGCCATAGTGTCCTTATCAGATAATGCCTTCTGGATGTCATGGAATGCTTCCTGTTCTTTTCCACACCACGTCCATGGCACACCGTTCTTAGTTAGAGCACGGAGGGGTTCCGAGAGTGACGCTAGTCCTTTTATAAAGCGGCCGCAGTAGTTCACCCTTCCGAGGAAGCAGCGTACTTCTGCTGGTGATTCAGGAGCAGCGGCCTCGCAAATGTCTCAGACTTTTTCTGGGTTGGGTGAGATACACCCAGCATGAAAGATGAATCCGAAAAACTCTATGCGATCCCTGAAGAATTTGCACTTACTGCGGTGCAGCGTCAGGCCTAGCTCCTTCAGTCTCTGCAGGGTCAGTTCTAGCCGCTTCATATGCTCCATCTCCGACGACGCGAACACCAGAATGTCATCGCTCATGTTGAGCACCCCACATAGGCCCACCAGCGCACCCCTTATTGTGTTCTGAAACACTTCGGCGGCAGAGGACACGCCAAAGCTGAGTCGCTTGAATTGATAAAGCCCTTCGTGGGTGGTGAACGTCATTATGTATCGTGATTCCAGGTGAAGCTCAAGCTGATGGTACCCGGACCGTAGGTCTAATGTTGAAAAGACTTTGGCCCCCTGAAACTCACTTACAATATCATCCAGTGTTGGTGTAATGTGGCGCTCCCTCTTTATCGCCGCGTTTGGCAGCAGCATGTCCACACAGATGCGGACGATACCCGGTTGTTTTGGTTTCGGCGCCACCACAATTGGTGATAACCAGGGCGTGGGCCCCTCAACTTTCTTGATGATATCCATCTTGATAAGGGTTTGCATTTCTTTTTCCACCTGCGGTCGGAGGTGAAAGGGTATTCTCCTGTGTTTGAGTGCGGTTGGTTTTATAGTCTCGTCGATGTGTAGACGAACCGGCGCAGCTTTGAATTTGCCCAACCCTTGAAAAATGTTCTCAAACTTGCTCAGGAGCTGTTCGATGTCCACCTGGTAGACTGCCAGCGTACAGTGCACGATGTTGAGGGCCTCTGATGCTGCGCAGCTCAGGAGAGAGTGGGGACTGACGTTTGTTACATAAAACCAAGCCTTGATCGCATTGGGGCCATGTGTGACTGGTGCCAGGAATACCCCTTGAATTGGCAGTGGCATGTCGCCTCCGAATGTGTAAATCCTAGCTTTTGACTGGCCCAGCTGTGGTGGGCCTGGGATGGCCATGTAGTGCTCCGTGGCTAGAACACACATCCATGCCCCTGTGTCTATGAGAACTGGTGTAGGGGCGCCTTTAATGTCCACTACACAGGTGGGTTGCCTCCTTTTCTTGGCTCCCGTGGCAATGTTCGATATGGAGAAGACTTCTTCGTCATCTTCCTCCTCCTCGGCAATATTTAGTCTCTGTGTGTCCTGCTCTAATGTGGCTACGCTCCGCAGGCTCCTGCAGTTGGTCGCCCTTGCAGGACCCGAGTGTGTCATCACTGGAGCTGCAGCTCGGCATATTCTTGCGTAGTGCCCTGGTGTGTTGCACCTCCCACATACCCTCGACTTCGCAGGGCAGTCCTCGGCTTGCGGCAGGTCCTACCCACAATATTCACACACCGCCGGGGATCCTTGGGCAGGAGGCACCTCCTGGCGCTTCTGACTCCAGCGGTTCTTCGACGGAGTGGATTTCCCTAGGGCGAATGCCTCTTCCCCTCTGCTCAGGCGTACGGCAGCATCCATTTTCGCCCCCCTGCTTTCTGCTAGCTCATATATTCTGCCATTGTCTAATATCTGGACTAAGGTCATCCCGGGTTCTTGTAAGATCTGCCGCCATAACTTACTTGAGCTGCATCCTTGTATCAGCTGGTTCCTGATCATCACCTCCTCATTGTCCCACCTGCACGTGCTCGATAGCTGACGTAGCAGTGCACAGAACTGGTCAAGGGACTCATAGTCGTGTTGTTTTTCCTCAAACATCACAAACCTGTCAAAGTCAACATTCGAAAGTGGAATGAAATGGTTCTGAAGCGCAGTCTTGACGGCAGCATACATTGTCACCTGGATGTTTAGTGACTCATAGATGCGTAGCACCTCAGTTCCTGCAGAATATAGCAGCGTGGCAACTTTGGCGTAGTCGTCATCTTCCCCAGTCGCTCTGAAAAACATGTGCAACTTATTAATACATACGAGCCACTTGGGCCCCAACTTCGAGGGCGGACCAGTTGTGTCGAACTCGGGCATGGGCACCAGAGTGCCATGCTGCCGCCGCGCTCCTCGTGCGGGTGTTGCCTTCTCCTCTTCTGTGCCACTCACTGTTGCAGGTTGCACAAGCACCCCACACACGTGGCTGAGGCTGTAAACCTGTTCTTCGGGTCAGACCCCTCATTGCTAACCACTGACCTGGATGTCCTGGTTGTGTATATAGCAGGCTCTTCCTTCAGGGGTCCTTTAATGTAGGGCCATCAGGTATGGGATGTTGGCACATTATGGCTGTCTTTTATGGCTGTCTTGAAGAGATGTGCCCCTCAGGCCAAGATCGTGGCCCGCCCTCCTGGGAGAACCACAAAAGTTCCAAAAATTGTTCCTTAATGAACATGCGGGCAGCACACGGCCACCCTCGAGGGCCCCAAATGCATCACAAATGAATTCAAGATGTCGACGATCGTGTCAGCGTTGGGGAAAGATAAATGATACATGTGCTCGCACACGCAATGTTAATCCTCCCTCCAGCGACCGTCCTCGTCGCCAATGTGATGGTCTGCGAGCGCCTCGAGCTGCCTCACTCATGCATACACACATGCACACCAATGATACGCGGAGACGCGTTTGATGCTGGTGAAGTCCCGGAGGCAACTGCCGTTTGGGACACCTTTATTTCTCACATGTATGCTTGAGCCAAACGAGGCTCGCGCATGTGTACACATAACTCGCACCGTAACATCTATGACACCTTGAGAGGCAGCACATCCATGCTCCCTCTTAAATTGGAATGAATTGTAAATACCACTAATAAACGTGATTACCAAGTTAAATCCACTGGAGTATTGGGTGAGGTTGTTATTGAATACCATGGTGAGGGCCCATGAGAAATACGTGATGGAAGCAGCACTCCCTTGGTTTTGACAATTAAGAAATTGGTTTCTCCTGCTAAACCTTTTATCTATATAGGAGCACTCTGAAATGGTGGCCAAAAGGGACTTCAGAAGCGCCAAAAACCTTCCTCTTTGCTTCTGCTTTCTCTCCCCCTCTCCCCCTCTCCCCTGCTAAATTCCTGGCAGAAACTGCACTGGTTACCTGGCCACCCTTTCCGATCTCAGGCCCAGGCCCCGCCAGTTGCCGACTTGCACTGCCTCCCTGGCAACCCCTGCACCTGGGGACTGTTTTCTGTATCCCTACAGTCCCCCTACCAGCACTTATGTCTGCACTTACCTTGCACTTGCCACCAGCTGGCCGTTTTATTTATCTCATTTATTCTACTATTCCATGTACTGCACTTCCCCTCTCCCTTCCCCCACACACTTTTCCCTTTCCCCCTCCCCATGCACTTGCGCGGTCTGAATGACAAGGATCGTTGTCTGTCTTCCCTTTGTTCCCCCTCCCTTGCCTCATCACGCCTTGAAACACGTGTATAGGCGCGTTATAAATGCCATATCATATCATATCATATCATACACAGATGGGATTATTTCTTGGGACAGCACATTGATAAACTGGATCTCACTCATATCTGTTGTGATTCCAAAATAAAGTAATAAAGTATTTTTGTTGTTGATATGCTGCTTCTTGCCAGATTCCTCCCACTTTTAAGTGCATTATCGATTTTGCTCTTCCTTCAGTGGCCCTTTAATGCAGGGCCATCAGGTATGGGATGTTGGCACATTATGGCTGTCTTTTATGGCTGTCTTGAAGAGATGTGCCCCTCAGGCCAAGATCGTGCCCCCCCCTCCTGGGAGAACCACAAAAGTTCCAAAAATTGTTCCTTAATGAACTTGTGGGCAGCGCACGAGCACCCTCACGGGCCCCAACTGCGTCACAAGTCAATTCAAGATGGCCGACGATCGTGTCAGCATCGGATTCGGGCCGCGTCGGGGAAAGATAAATGATACATGCGCTCGCACACGCAATGTTAATCCTCCCTCCAGCGACCGTCCTCGTCGCCAATGTGATGGTCTGCGAGCGCCTCGAGACGCCTCACTCATGCATACACACATGCACACCAATGATACGCGGAGACGCGTCTGATGCTGGTGAAGTCCCGGCGGCAACTGCCATTCGGGACGCCTTTATTCCTCACATGTATGCGTGAGCCAAACGAGGCTCGCGCATGTGTACACATAACTCGCACCGTAACATCTATGACACCTTGAGAGGCAGCACATCCATGCTCCCTCTTAAATTGGAATGAATTGAAAATACCACTAATAAACGTGATTACCAAGTTAAATCCACTGGAGTATTGGGTGAGGTTGTTATTGAATACCATGGTGAGGGCCCATGAGAAACACGTGATGGAAGCAGCACTCCCTTGGTTTTGACAATTAAGAAATTGGTTTCTCCTGCTAAACCTTTTATCTATATAGGAGCACTCTGAAATGGTGGCCAAAAGGGACTTCAGAAGCGCCAAAAACCTTCCTCTTTGCTTCTGCTTTCTCTCCCCCTCTCCCCCTCTCCCCTGCTAAATTCCTGGCAGAAACTGCACTGGTTACCTGGCCACCCTTTCTGATCTCGGGCCCAGGCCCCGCCCGTTGCCGACCTGCACTGCCTCCCTGGCAACCCCTGCACCTGGGGACTGTTTTCTGTATCCTTACAGTCCCGCTACCAGCACTTATGTCTGCACTTACCTTGCACTTGCCACCAGCTGGCCGTTTTATTTATCTTATTTATTCTACTATCCCATGTACTGCACTTCCCCTCTCCCTTCCCCCACACACTTTTCCCTTTCCCCCTCCCCATGCACTTGCGCGATCTGAATGACAACTGGCCTAGTAGGATCGTTGTCTGTCTTCCCTTTGTTCCCCCTCCCTTGCCTCGTCACGCCTTGAAACACTTGTGTAGAGGCGTGTTATAAATGCCATATCATATCATATCATATCATAGCATATCATACACAGATGGGATTATTTCTTGGGACAGCACATTGATAAGCTGGATCTCACTCATATCTGTTGTGATTCCAAAATAAAGTATTTTTGTTGTTGATATGCTGCTTCTTGCCAGATTCCTCCCACTTTTAAGTGCTCTATCGATTTTGCATTGATGAAGGGATGAATCAGACCTGCCCAGATTCGAGCTTGTGAAATGTAGTGTAATGGCAATGGGGTCTACAGACAGCCCGATATGAATCGTTTCTTTTCTTTCTCCCTTTTTATGAGGGTTACAACCAATATAGTTTGGTAGTAAAGTCTCCAGGGCTCCTTATGGGAGAGAAATAAACAGCAGAGTAATCTAAACAAAACAGTAAGCTGGTCAAGAGTTCAAATACATCATTGGTTCTGGGCTTCTGAAGAAGCAAGGTCTGAAGTCCATCCCTAGCTCTTGGCCAGGGCCATAACTCCCTAGTGATGTAAGGAAGTGACTCACAGTCCCTGGTGGTTTAAAGGGATCCAGGGAACTTCTATCTTGACTGTTGATGGTCCTTCTTTGCAGCTGATGGGTAGATTGGGTAGATATAGGTTTACCAAATGTGGAAAATTGTCTGGCCACATTCTAAATTTAGTGAACTTGCAAAACACACACTAATTCCTAACCCAGATATCCATAGACATTCCTGCAGATGCGGACCACATTAGTCAACTGGACAGTTCCAGGCATGGATGTGGATACAGAAAATGGGCACACATCCACACCACAAAACTACAATCTGGATAACTCCAAACACATCCATGTATATGATGTGATTTGATATTTTATTTATATCGCGCTCATACACATGCCTTTGATACAAATAACATATGCGCAACTATGCATGCAATATCCAGCCGGATACGTTTCTTTGCAATCCTGTAAGTACAGATCATTAGTGGGTGCTTGCCCATAGTGGGTGCTAGGGCAGTGCCCCACTTTCTTTTTCTAAACCCGCCAGACACTCTGTAGAAAACCAGCAAAAAATGCATTTGCATTGAGGAGGGATTGAACTGGCTCCAAATTAATGCAAGGCAAAGAATCTAAAAACATTTAAATGCTTTACCAATGAAAAGAGCGGTGATGTCCCTTATGCCCTGCACAGCACTTTTACACACGTGAAGGTCGGCGGATAAAATGCTCATGCCTTCACTCATGTAGAGCTCTGTGAAAGGTATTAGGGAGAACCCGGGTGACCTCACGCAGTTTAGGATCCTCTTAGGGTGCTTGAACATCTGAAGCATGAGACACCCTGAAGGCTCATGACCCCTCCCTCTACCGGCCTCAGGCCGGGGGCGAGGTCAGAAGCTGACTCTGCCCTCTGCCTGATAAAACAATAGGCAGGAGGAGGGGTGAAGGGCGCCTCCTGGCCCCTGACCCTCTTCTCTCAACCTGATGAAATATGGAGAAAGAGGGAAACCCAAGAGAGGATCCCCGTTGCAGCACAAGTAAGCTTTTAAAATGAAAAAAATAAATGTGCATTTGTGAGTATATGTGTGAGAGAGAGATTTTAGTTGTAAAGGGTGTGTACATGTGAGTGACAGAGTTTATCTCAATGAGTAGGTGTTCTGGTGGGTGCTGAGTGAATGAATGAAATAAGTTGTATGGGCGTGTGACTTCCTGCCTGAATGTGTTTATGAATGTGTCTGTCCGTGACAGTAAGAGTTCCAGTGGGTGCCCTGGCAATCATTGAAAAAAGCTGTATGGGTGCGTGATTGCTTGTGTGACTGGTGTGAATGTGTATATGATGGCCTGATTCTGAGCGCCATGTAAAATTAGAAAAGTGTAATTGAGTGATGGAAAGACAAGTTTCCTATTTGCTCCTTATCCTGTGCTTAGTTATGAAGATCAGAACATAGACCAAATAACAAAAACGTCTTTAAAGCGTGGAATAACACTTTTCTTATTTTGTTTTATTTGGCTAGTTGATAAAATCAACTTTTCAAATTTTTGACATTCACAATTACAACAAATATTTTTCGCAATATACAAACAAATTGTGCAATCTTAATGAATTATCATACATAAACAGAATAAAATACATGGATAAGCACCATTTAAAGTAAGAATATCTCTTGACATTATTTCACAAAGATACAGAGAAATATGAGTAAGCATATCTCATTCCAAACCATTAATTATGTATTTCCCTTTATAGAGATTTACAATCAGAGTTTATGTTTCCAGAGGGATATTTTTTGTTATTTATTTATTATAATTTTTTTAAGGCCTGCCTCTGCCTCCATCAGACTCAAAACCAGTCACTGTTGCTTCAAGGAAGTGTACTATTGCAACTTTTACGGCCAATCTTGGGCTCCAGAAGATTAGTTGCCAAATTTACACCTCATCTCACTCACTATTTAAATTAAAGACGTGTTGAAAAAACCTCTTGCAAAGCAAACTCAAGCTGGTACATGATACTATCAAGTGTTGTAGATATTCTTTTTGTTGTTCGTTTAAACAATAATGACAAACGTTTTGATTTGTCGGAATTTGTTTCCTCCTATGTAACACTTCTCGTGTATGCCATAGGTGCAACCTAAATTGCATATGTACTGCCTTCGAATATGAGCTGAGGGGCACTTGATTAGATATTCTGTCATGACTCTGTACCTTTTTGTCCCGAACAGTAAGACATCAAAATCTCTATAGGTTCCACAAGCAGCTAAGTTGTTTATCCAATCGTTTTCAAAGATATTTTTTTTAGCTCGCTCAGGGTTAGAGATTAAGAGCTCAATGTCTATAGAAGCATCTGCCATGGCACTTAATAGACATTTGCACCACTTATTAGGGAAGCCACTTGTAGCCAACAAAAGATGATGCGCTATTATGCTCATACAAAGACAATGGGCCTCATTCTGAGTTGGGCGGCAAGGGATACCGGGTTCTGGTAAGGAGACAGGTGCTGGTAAACCCTTACCGCCCAATTCTGAGGTCCCTTAGCGGGAGCCGCAAAGAACGTATTGGTCTGACCACACGTCATTTACAAGTCCCGCTAAGGGACCAGGGCACTAATAACGGGCCTGCTATTTGCGGGCCCGTTATTATCGCCTTCCCCATTCCCATTGAGCCGTATGGGGGCTCAATGGGAATGTGGAATGGTTGGTTGAATGGGGACTTACCGGGTCCTCCAAGGTCGGAATGACCGGGTAAGTCCCCATGCAACCAGACCGGACACGGTATTGGAGGCAGCCATGGCGCTAATAGTGCCTTGGCTACCTCCAATCTCGGAATGAGGCCGAATGAGTCTAACTCGAAACGTATCATTGGTAGAGGGGTACAGTTGGGTAAGTGCAAAACCTGTTTCCAAAATTTGGACTCCAATTTGTCCCAGTGTGCTTGATTTCTTGGACATTCTGCCTCCACCCCAGATAACAGTATAGGAGCTACTTACATTTGAAAGAATAATAATGTATGTTTAAGTGAGAAGTTACCAAATCTGAAAGCAAGTAATTTGGCTTGGGAAGTTAGAGCTTGTAATTTACATTTCAATTCCCACTTGTACAGTGTTTGAGTGTTAGCATTTGTAAAGGTGGCCCCTAAATATTTGTATCGATCAACCACTGACAGTACCTTTTCCTGGAGTGACCATGTAAAGCTCTTTTGCCAACACTTGGAAATGTTATTGCAGACTACAACTTGCGATTTACTGTGTTTATTATCAGATTGTTTTCTTTGATGTAATCGTCAAGTGTATGTAACATATTTTGTACACCAGATAGAGTCTGAGATATCAAAACCAAATCGTCTGCATACAATAAATATCAAATTGTATGATTCCCCTGTTTTGGGGGATCCCCAATGGTGTTGGCAAAGATCTATCCCATGTGAAGTATAAAGAAATTAAATAAAAATGACGCTAACATACACCCCTGTTTTAACCCTCTCTTGATGACAATTGGTGCCGAGAGGGTGCCCTCAAACGTCAAGCGCACCTGCATTGTATTTTCTGAGTGAACTAACATGAGTAATGTTAATAGAGAGTTCGGACAATTATGTTTTTGGAGTTTGTTATAAAGCAATACACGATCAATTGAATCGAACGCTGCCCGGAAGTCTATAAATGCTAGATAGAGTGAGTGACCTCGGGCAGCACATTGCATCTTGTTTAAGCATAAAATGTTTGGAAACTGTCCCTAAACCAGAAACAAAACCAGATTGGTAAGGATCTTTTAGATGTTGTTGCGTGATCCATAGATTAAATTACTTTAGGAGAAGTCTACCATAGATCTTACTTGGTACGTCCAAGAGCGAGATGGGTCGGTAGCTACTTGGAACTTGCCGGTCACCCTTCTTATAGTTTGCTAGAGCGATTGAGTGACTCCAGGTTTTTGGTAGTGCTTGTGCAGCATTGATTGCTGAAAATATGGTATACAATATCGAGGCATAAATACATATGCGGGTTGCCCCACACGACGGTGATAAACCCTCCTACCAAGTGGGGATATACTCAAAATTTAATCAAAAAGAAGGGACATATTTATTTAACACAACATGTTTGCCCTCAGCAATCTGAAACCCGATCACACAGTCTATCTAACCAAATGCAAGTTATGTCATGTACAATAAATGTCATGTATCCAGTATTAAAATATCATATTTAATTCATTTGCTAAACAGCACAAATATCAAAAAACATTCACTAAAAACATTCATTACATCACATACAAAATATACAATGTTATAAAAGTGGTAATTATTCCACACATATTCAAATTATACACACATTTAAACATTCTAGACAGTAGCTAATTCAATTGTTCTTATTTCCTACTGTGTATCACAACTAAGCCCAACTTATATAAGTTTCTGTCCTGGATGTTTATTATTAACTGGACATTCTTCAGGGGCGACAAATTGACTTGTGCTTCTTGTAGACTTGTCTCTATGGTTCCAATTTCTAGAGCTGAGGATACATACAATATAAAAACAATTATTACCTTGGCATAATAGGTTTTTTTTACTTCACCCAGCCAGTCCTAATCACCATTAGGATACATCAAGTATATATACTATAAGATACTAGTGCTTAAAACTTGTAATCTCTTTCATGTAGTACAAGTTTATTTAGACAATCACAATTTTGTCCTTCACTATACACAGTGTTTGGGAGGGATATAAAGCCTATCACAACACATTCTTTGTTGTACTCATCAAATCATAATGGCAATTAATGAATGATCAAATCAGAGAGTACACACATCTATTCTCAAAACTCAGAACGTTCCTCATACAATCCAACTGGGGTAACACCTCACCTCCATTCCAATAATGATTTTCCTGTCTTGTGGGCAAAGTACATAAGCCAGCCTCCAAACCAGGTCAAATATGCAGTTAGTATTCTGTCAAGAAATAGGACACCCTGTAAGTTCTCAGAATGCAGAAAAACGTGCCGAAACTACAAATAGCATCCAAATAGAAGGAAACAAATGTGAATGATCATACCTTTTGTAAAAAAGTACTATTCTAGGGTCTGTAGTCTTGTCAATGATTTTCCTGAGCCCCAATGCTTTTTTATTTTATAGTACTCCGTGGCAAGGGTCTTCCCCTAGAAAGAGGATGTATTAAGTACCATCACTCACTTTTAGCAAGTAAATACATCAAGGTAAAAATCCTGATAAAGCACCCCATCAGTTCCCCAAATCTAGGTCCCCCAGCTTACCATTAGTAGTGCTACAGCCGTAAACCATCCGCAGAGTATTATTATTCTGCTGCTGATCTGCTCGCGAGCGCGAGCTTCTCTATTTATTGAGAGCGCCGTGGTCGTACGCCCATTGATGACGTCATCGCGTAAAAACGTGACGCGATGACGTCATCGCGTGCAGTACAACGCCGCGCCGACGCCAAAACCAGTGTAGCTACCCCAGCAACCCGTGAGTAAAGCCACTGCAGGAGCAAGAATACTACTCAAGCACTCCTCCGGTCTCATCCATATGTTGAAAACACTAGGAGAAAGAAAAAATAAATAAAAACATATCTCTCCATTAATGTAGGGGTCCTACGGGGTGCAGATCGTTAATCACCATCCAATTATCCAGTAACAGTCCAACTACAGTATGTAACAGTCTCTGCATGAGTTAGAAGATGGATTATTTAGGGCAAAGGCATACAATATCGAGGCCCACAAGTCGGGATGAGATTTTAAAGTGTAATTTGACAGGCCATCAGGTCCTGACACCTTCGAATTGCTTGATGCTTTAATGAGTAATAATATGTCTTCATACTCAAAAGTGAGATGAAAATGAGGTGTCAATTCAAGAGATTCCAAACTTATGCTGCCTTGAAGCACAGAATATAAATGGGTGAAGTATTGTATCCAGGTCTGTTCAGCGACCGCATTACACTGAAGTGCGATCTGGGAACCCCCAAATGCTTGGTTAATAATGTTCCACATTTTGGCAGTATTCTTTGTCGCCAAAGTACTCAAATTGATGGCACCGTCATTCTGGTACATCTGTGAACGATAGCTTTTCACCGAATTTACATAATTGGTTTTAATTTATCCTGAGAAAAAGATCTTGAGGTCATGAGGATGCTTAGATGCTTGCCTCAATTCGGCACAATATAATGCTTTTCTTGTTTTTACCACCTGATTATATCTATGACGATGTTTTGGTTTATTTTGAGATTTAGTTGTTGAATGCTAAAATAATTTAATTGTATTGCTATATTCAATGCCTAGATGGCCTACAGCACTGATATTATGACTAGGCGAATTTGCCAGATATTGATTAAAATGTTGCAATGCATCTTACGACCATCAAAGTCGATTCAACCCAGGATTAACAAGTAAACAGCAATCTCGTTTGGCTTCTCCACCAATGAGAGTTTGATCCCCATGCCACCATTTCATTGACTAGATGTTTTGGTCACTTTGCTTAGAGTCGATGACCGCAAAACTTTTTACCTGATGCAGTAAGAAATTGTTCACATAGATATAATCAATTACTGACGCCCTGTGACCACTGCGCCATGTTGCTCGTGGAGGTGTGTCTTCTTTGAACATGCCATTCAACATGTATAGATTACGAGACTTTGTAAACATGTTCCAACGGTATGCTCTTCCCTCATGGAGTGAATTGTCTTTATCCAATGCATTGATGTTCAAATCCCCAGCTACTACTAGATGGGACACTGTGTGATCGAAGGCAACCATATCTAAAAGGATTATTAAGTCCTCATAGAACACACTGTCCTCTATTGCAACTGGATTCCAATATACGTCAAGTATGGCATAACCAATCTTATGAATCATGACCCTTACCAACAGCATATGATTATTTGGGCAAGCCCATAATTTAGATGAAGTTCCCTTTAGGATTTTGATGGCGGTCAACAGGCCAGAAAATGGTCTTCCACAAGGGGACTTAAAAGCAGGGGCTAGATAAATATCATATCCATTCCATACTGGTGGTACTGTAAGCCAAGTCTCTTGAAGTAATACCAGTTCAAAAGCTCCAATATGACTTTGATGATTGTTGAGCAGGTGAGTGAAGCCTCTAGTGTTCCAGCTCAGCAACAAAAGCAGCCCATATGTGTCAGTGTTGTCTAGTTAGTGTTGATTGTGAGAGCATTTGCACTGGCATTTGCTGGATTTTGGATTGGCCATGCTTCCCTCTGGGTTGTGAGCCCCCCTTGTTTTTTGTGATGGAAAAGGTTGTGGGCCCCCGATGGAGCACTCTAGCAGAAGTGACTCAGCTATAAGTTCAAAACCCAATTTGTGGAGGTGACGTTTTGTTGACCAAATGAGATTTTGGACAACACAGGAATTTAACCACAATCTCACTGAGTTAAGATTGTCATCCTTCGTGAATTCAACATATTCAATGTCGGCAGAATTAATGTCCTCCAACTGTAAGACTTCTGAGAATATGGCCATTACAGATCTTCTGTTGAGATCATATTGTCTACAGGGTAACGGTCTACAGCTCAGGAGTAGGGAATAGGGCGCTGGTCTTCTTTGCCCTTCCAACTGTGGCGGATTGGGCTGAACAGTTTGAGTAATGATTTCCCTTGCACTAGGTGCATTAACTTTTAGTCTGTATGTTTCTCAAAGCAGTTTCTACTAGACACAGCACTTCAGCTGATATATCCGTACCCTGCTGATGAGAATCTGGACACTCTGATTTCTTGCTCGATCCTTCCGTCGGCATGGTACTGGCTGTTGCTGTCAAAGGAATAGCAGGTGAGGACAATACAACTGGAGGTATGATCATGGATGTCCCCCATGCACCCTTATACTGGGCCTCCATGTTTGCTTAGATGGTTTTCTTTCTTGCACATCTACTAATGCCTTGGGTGCCTGCACTCTAGTTAATGCTAAGGGTGGTGGGAGTTGTTCATTTCGATTTCCCAAACTACACAGGATTGCCATTAAATGGCCAGCCATATAAGCATCCATGCCTTCCGAATTTCTTGTCTATGTGACTAAATTGCTTCCTCATTTCTCATGGTTGCTAGAGTAATATTGGATGGTTTAGGGAGCTCGGTTGCATCCTTTCCCCTTATTTTTTGTTGATGGAGTGTCTTACATTGATTCACTTCTTTTACTAGAGCATCCAGAGGGGCATACTCAGGTATCTGTGAGCCATGAGTTAACTTGCACCCAATGCTTTATACTTGGGATTGTTGTTTATACTTTTTTTGATGGCCTGAGAGATAGTTATTGTACTTTTCTTTGGTAACGTTATGGCCTTGAAGAATTGCTTGGAACTTGAATTGGGAAAGGCATTTGCTGCACTCTGAATTTTGGCTAATCTCCCAGTGGAGGTGTTTTTACTAGATTTGAACCTTCCTGGATTGAATATGGTATATGCCTTTTTTGGGAGAGTGGTAACAACCGATCGAGAGCTTAGCGTATTTGAAATGTCTGCAGTCTGCAGTAGGCAGAGTTTCAAGTAGCTCTGGGGTGTCCAGGATGATCCTGTCAATACATGGAATAACAGAAGCCAAATTGGGCATTGTTATAGGGGTTACAATTTGAATTATCTTTACACACACTCGGCAAACAAGGTGTACTACCAATTGATGGACCAATGGTGTTTTGCCAGGTGTACATGCGCTCCAGCATATCAGCCTGTTTGGATAATTTTAAATCTAAAGTCTTGAATAATTTGCCCAGTGTCTGTATCACAAAATTGATGGCTTGTAATGTTACTTCTAATAACCTATCGTTTTGTAAGCATGCTACAGGTGGACTCACATTACTTGACGGAACAGCAGGCCTCCTAGGAGTTGGATTAATAAAGGATACACTTGAGATTGAGCTAGTATAACTAGTCTCTGGTGTTTTGAATAATATAGGTGACTCTGACAAGTTATCGGGTAAAGTTTGGCCTGAAAAGCCTGAGCCTTCAGCATCCAAATCAATTACTGCCACATCATGCATGGCAATTTCTGGTGCTTGCCTGGATGTAATTACTTTAGCCGTTGGGGGGAGTGCATTCAGCATGATGCTATCACTTAGGGAGGCATTTACCATGGTGGATTTAGGATTCGAGGGACGAACACAGCTGGCCACACTATCCACAACAATCATAAATGGGGTAAAAAACTTACATCGTTCTGACAGATCTACTTGAGCAGATTTGTTGTCCATTTGAATTACTATGTCAGTTGGTTGCACAGATGATGTCTCCGTTGTACCCACAGCCGTGTTTGAAAATATCCCTCTTGATGAGGATAGTGTTGTTCTGGGCAGAGATCCAGTAGTGTTCTTTCAGAACGCACTTATGTCGGAGTTCCTGAGTGCTTTAGAGGCTGGTTTGGGCAGTTTACGCACATCATGGGCAGCCAGGGTAGAGCCGACATGCCTCCTTCTCGAAAAAAATGAGAACTACTAAGTGGGAGGGGCAACCCAGTCCTCAGGAATCGCAACTGCATCACGGACAAACTGCACAAGTTCGAAGCACCAAAGAAGGACCTCAATGCGCGCCCCCACGACGAAGCGGCGAAGAGGTACTTCAGGTACTTCGCCTGGTGCGCGCTGGATGACGTATTTAACTCCTCGTCACCCAGCGGGACGGGGCTTCAATTGTTAAAGCCGTATAACGGCTATTTGTACACTAAAGAAAGAGAAACAAAGTTGTAACTAGGTCCAATTATGTATACAATGATCCTGAGTCTCAAGTCACTACAATCCTTCTTGTGAAAAAACCATTAGATGAAGTTAAGCAAGGATAGTTGCAGGAGTCCAGAACAGCGTGGGAAGCAAAGAGGTACTTCAGGTACTTCACCTGGTGCGCACGCGCTGGTGCGCGCAGGATGACGTATTTAACTCTTTGTCGCCCAGGGGGGCGGGGCTTCAATTGTTAAAGCCATATAATGGCTATTTTTACACTAAAGAAAGAGAAACAAAGTTGTAACTAGGTCTAATTTTATATACAATGAGCCTGAGTCTCAAGTCACTACAATCCTTCTCGTTAAAATACCGTTAGATCAAATTAAGCAAGGATAGTTGCAGGAGTCCAGAACAGCGGGATGACATATTTAACTCCTTGTCGCCCAGGGGGGCGGGGCTTCAATTGTTAAAGCCGCATAATGGCTATTTTCACACGTTAGATGAAGTTGAGCAAGGATAGTTGCAGGAGTCCAGAACAGCGTGGGAGGCACAGTGGTACTTCAGGTACTTCGCCATTATTTTACATGGATCTTGCAATGAGGCCCTAAATATGTGTGTCTGTGTGAGTAAATGTTCTGGTGGCTGCTGTGTGAATGATAAAAAAAGCTCTATGGGTGACTGACTGCTTGTGAAAATTGTGTTAATGTGTGTATATGTATGGTATGAATTTGTATTTGAATCTATGTATCTGAATTTGTATATGAATGGTGTGCATGTGTATATGGATGCATATATCTGAATGTGTACATAAATGGTGGGTATGTGTATGAATATGAATGTGAATGTGAATGTGTTCAAATGGGTAAGTGTTCTGGTCGGTGCCTTGTGAATGATTGAGAGATGTGTGTGTGTGTGTGTGTGTTTGTGTGTGAATGTATGTGTGCATGTGGGTGTGTGTGTTTGTGCATGTGTGTGTATGTGTAAAGGCTGGGGCCTTGTGGAGGCATTAGTACAGGACAATACCGAGGTAAGAAAACATGTTTTCGCTGCTGCATGCAGTGCCCACAGTTAGCAAGGGCATGTTTTCTTACTATGGCATGGACTTTGTTTCTAGATATCAATGTAGAAGTAAGCCTGACAAATGTTGCAATGTGGCTAGACTGACATATGTTGCTGCAGCCAATCTAGCTATTATTTCTTATTGTGGCATGGCATTTTTTTCTGTCCATCATTTGTAAAGCATGCATGGTAAGTGTTATTACATGCCTAGACTGCCTTGCTTTCGGGCAGAAAATGTTGATTTATTTTTATTTTGACATTGCATTTTTAATGGCAAAGTCAACAGTAGTATGTTGTTATGAGGGGATACTGGCATTATGTGGAAAGCAAACATGGGTATGTTTTTATATGGGTATGCTGGCCAATATTGGTGCTGCCATATGTGACAAATTAGGAGAATTCATCATTTCTCTCTAGGGGGAGCCACTCCCTTTGAGGCTAAGGAGGTGTATCCGCTCAGCAAAGCCCTCCCTAGAGGTTTGGGAAAGAAGGACCTCACTGGGACTGAATCCCCTCAAGGGGACAAGGACTCCTATATATCTAAGATCCAAAGCCTAATTTTTGGTGAAATTAGATGTGGAGTCTTGGATTGCAGCACGTGTACTAGTGGTTTATGATCCGTTTTGATGACGATGGGCAACCCCCACATGAAATTCCTAAAGAGTTTCAAAACCTATTTTACTCCCAAAGCTTCTCTCTCTATAGTGGAGGCATTTAGTTCTGTGCCCCTCAGGGTTCTTGATGCAAACGCAATGGTGACTAAGCCTTTGTCCTGAAGCTGCTCCAAAACTCCCCATAGACCGATCTTGCTGGCATCCACCGAAATTATGTTTTTTTTTCCTTGCAGTCAAACATCTGTAGCGTTGGGGCCACATTGATGGTAATTTTTATCTGATCAAATTCACTCTTGCACTCATCTGACCATAAACATTTTGTAGATTTTTTCACAAGTTCTCTCATGTTCTTGGTCTTGCTGGTGTAATCACTCACAAACTTGGAGTAGTACTCTGTCATGCCCAAAAAACTCCTCAACTGGTCTTTGTTTTCTGGTTCTGGGATGCTCAGAATAGAATTCATCAATTCCTTCTTAAGACTTATACCATCTGCATTGATAGAATGGCCCAAATATGATACTTTGACACATTTAATCTTGCACTTTTCCAACTTCAAGGTTACTCCACTCTTTTGGATCACTCGTAGCACTCCCATCAGGTTTGCGTCATGTTCCTCTTCCGTCTCCGCAGATATTAAAATGTCATCTTGGAAGCAATATACTCCCTCAAGGCCTTTGAACAAAAGTGACATTAGTCTCTGAAAGACCGCCGCAGCCGAAGCAAGGCTGAATGGCATCCTCTTAAACATGAAAGCACCAAGGGGAGTGACAAATGATGTTAAACTTTTGGACTCCTCTTCTAACGCTATATGGTGGTCTGCCGAGGATAGGTCTAACATGGTGAAAAATCTGGCTGGTTTCATGGTTGTCAACAGCGCCCCTATATTTGGAAGAGGATGCCTATCTATCCAGATGTTCCTGTTGAGATGCCTGAGATCCACACACATCCTTATGGTCCCATCTGGCTTTTTCACTAACATTATAGGTGCCAACCACTCTGAGCTTTCTATAGGTTCAATTATATTCTGCTCACACAATCGAGAGAGTTCTTCTCTTAATGCCTCTTTTGTGCCAATGGGGACATCCCTTACTTTATGTGCTATAGGTACCACTCCTTTTTAAAGAATTATCTTATGTTGAAAGCCCTCGATGAGTCAAATTTTTTCACTAAACATTTTGGGGAATTGTTTAGCAAGTGCGCCTTGATGTCACTCTTGTCTTTCAAAACACTCAATATGGTGAATCCTAACACCTAGGGTAGCTTGTTCTTCCCATCTCACTACAGATAAACCATTCTTCACTACATATAGCCTACAGTATGTTTCTCTGTCACAGAAAAACAGCTTCACCCAGGTACATCCAATGCTATCTATGGGAGTTTTACCATATCCAGTTGCTCTCACCCCAGTGCATTGTATTTCCTGAAGGTTGCCAGATAGTACCTTGATAAATGTATCGACATCTACCATAGTGTACGGAGACCCAGTGTGAACCATAATAGGTAATGATATCCCCTTTATCTGCATGTTCACCCAGGGACCTTTATTTCCTTCCATCGAAGTGACCGTGAGTATCTGTACATGTTGTGTGTTTTTCGCTGCTGACGGTTAACATGTTGTTGGGTCCATGGTCTTCCTCAATGGCCCTCACCACGTTTCTTGGCGGCCTGTTCATGGGGTATCTACTAAATCTGCCTCCTCTTCCATGAATGTTCTTACACACTTTGGCAAAATGACCTATATGACCACATTTGTAGCATTCGACAGCTGCTGCAGGGCATTCTTTTTCGGTATCACTGTGTTTATACCAGCCACATTTTTGACAGAGGTTTAGTTTCTGGTTCTTATAACCCATTTCTCTCCCTCTCTTGAAGTTTGCCCTGGTATTGCTAGTGGTCATTCTCCTTACCATTTCCACCAAAGATTCATCAGTGTCCTTTCTTCCTTCCTCTCGGATCATTTTAATTTTTCTGTCTTCACTTTTGTCAAACCTCTCCTTCATACAGCGATTGCCCAGCTCCATAGTTCTGTCTATTTCTAACGCTTGCTCCAGCGATGGGTTTTTGGCTTGCCACAGTCTCTGCTGCATGTGTGAATCAGCCACATTTAGCACCAACTGATCCCTTAAATATTCTTCATCAACATCAGTGAACCTACACGTGGACATGAGTCCCCTCAGAGCTGCGATGTAGGCGTCCACTGATACGCCCTTTAACTGACGTCTTGTGAAAAACTGGTATCTTTCTAGCACTACGTTGGTTTTGTTACCAAAATGTTTAGTTAACTTTCCTAGTGCACATTCAAATTTACGACTGCTGTCACCTGACCCTCCTTCAGCACCATCCAGGTCAGGGAGCGTCCTGAAAATCCTTAGAGCCTATGCTCCAATGCAATTCAGCAGAGTGGCCTCCTTGAGATCGTCATAATATTTGCTCCCTCCAACTGCCCTCAAGTATACCTGGAATCCATCAATCCACTGCTCCGATGGGCATGTGGGATTCCCAGGAAGTGGAAGAAATTGTACAGGTGCTGCAACATGTTGCATGGCGGCAGGCAAACAGTCTTACTGTGTGAATGAAACTGTGAATCTGTGAATGAAACCTGAGTGCTTTAGTCTCTACTTGCTTCTTCACTTCCCTTTCTGTTATTTCTATTTTTTCCCTTTTTGCTTTTATATATATGTAAGATGTTCACTGAAGATGGTGGTTCAAATTCCCAAATCTCTTCAAAATATGTCTTTTGAGTTTCAAATTGTCCATGCAGTATTTAGAGTTCACATATTCACATGTATTGTGGTTCACTTTGTTGTTTGCGCATGTACGTTGTGCTAATCAGCCCATTCATCTGCATTTGAGGTTTCTGTCTGCTCTGTAACTCAGTTGCCTAGGCAACCCATCGAAAGCAATGTTGTTTACAACATGCCCGCTAGGTTTTGGTACGCCTTAGGGTCCTCTCCTCTAATGTCTCTGTTACTTCTGTGCGGGCATTTCATATGATGCGGCCCTCTTGCGCTGCTAGAATCTTGGCAAACTCCCTTAATTTGAGACGAAGGGGAGGCTCACCCAAAGTCTTTTCGTCATGGGAACATAGGGACAAGTACACTCCTGCTGCGAGCTGTCCGGAGCACAACAGCACTTATTTCCACTGCATCAGCATTGGCAGGCCCTCGTTCTGTCTCGGCGGGCTGTGCAGTCTCTCCGATGTGGCTGTGATGCCTTACCAGCTCCGGGAGCTCTGCCTCACAGGTACCTCGTCGCCATGTGTAGTAAATACATACGAGGCTTGGATAAATGGATAACAAGATTTATTCATGGAGCTCCCGGAGCGTATGGCTGCCGGGTCACGTTAACATACAATAGTTCTGGAATGGTTACGTTCCAGAACCATACCACGTATACTGATGATGTGATACATAGATTACGTAGAGTACCCACTATAACAACTACCCACGGCCCTGAGGCAAGAGGGAAATTATCGGTGTTTCAGGAAACAGCTGAAAACCCTCTTATTCCATTAGAATATCTAATCTCAACGCCTTTACTCGCACCTTGGAGATCTGCGAGTTTGTTTCAGTTGACCAGTGTAAGTTCTGAGCTCTTCAGTCCACCGCGCCCTGATGCCCGCAGGCTTTCGGCACGTTATAAACAAATAGAAATAGAAATAGAAAAAATAATGAGGAACTAAGATGAGGTGGGATGTCAGGCTACAATTATCCTTTTCGGGTAGCCTTTGAATGTTTTGCACATGAAGCTACACATTAATACGAGTATTTTGCTTATTGGTATGCTTTCATTTTTTTCATAATAATAAACACTGTTCTGCATCTTGATTGTGGTTCATCACATCACACATTACGAGTGTTCTGCTCATTCAGTTTCCCATTTCTGTTTATAATATTGCACATTTTCGGCTTATTCATATGCTTATATTTGCTCATAATATTACACACTACTAACATTCAGCTTGTTCATGTGCTTGTTCAAAATATTACACATTTAAAGTGTTTTGCTTATGCTCACTCGCAATGTTACACGTGGAAGTGGTCTCCTTATTCGTGTGATTGCGGTAGTTCATATTACACATCACACATTACACATGTTCCTATGCTCTACAATAGGAAGCAATGTGCTTTTCATGGCACAGACAAAATATCTTATTTTCAGGTATCCTTTGTATGTACACTCATGACATTAAATATTGCAAGTGTTCTGGCGGGGGCAAGTAGGGACTGTGACGAGGAGGATGGTTGAATATCATTTATTTACTATTGTTATTATTATAATAATTGGGACATTTAATGAGTGTGGACCTAGTTTCAAGAAGAAAGGGAGCCCTTTACAAGTCAAAAGGAAAGTACACAGTAAGAACAGCAGCGATGCAAGGCAGAGGGGAGGTAGGAAAAGGGCGGGAGAGCAGGCACATTTTCAGCAAGGTCTCTACAAGCAACCAGGGGAGGAAACATAGGGAGGCAGATCACCCAGTCGCAGGTTAGGTAGGGAGTGGAGAGTAGGTCTGGACCTAGGTGTTAGGGAGGAGACATTTTTGAAGAGGAGAGTCTTGAGATCCTTCCGTAGAAGTGAACAGCTGAGTTTTGGGTTGACAGGGAGGAGGTTCCAGAGTCTGGGGGCATAGACAGAGAAGGCCTACCTTCTGTTTTTTTCCCTTCTGCAATGGCAGAGTTCAAGCCTGCACATCTCTTTCTTCTGGTGGATCGTAGTCCTCAGTAAATGCTGAGCTTCTCATTGAGGTTACTTGGGGACTTGCGGATGGCACCCTTATGAATGCAGCACAGTTTGACAGTGATATGTGCTTACAGGGGGAGCCAGTGCCATTTTGATGATAGTCAGGGTGATGTGGCCAAATGTGTCCTTTAATAAGCCATGCTGCAGGACATAGCACAGATCGCATGGATGCCAGGGTGGCCAGCAGAAGACCTTCTAGAAGGCATTGCCACCATCCAGATAGTAGAGGAATAAGGCTTGGGAAACAGTTTGGGCATTGTTTGCTGTGATAAAGGTGTTAATTTTCCACAGGACAGAAAGTTGGTACCACGTTGTCTGTATCTTCCTGCTATGTGCTCATTGGTGGATGCCAGGATATCAAGGAACTGTGGTGAGGAGTGTGGATAACTGGGTAAGGTTGATGCAGAACTGGAATAGGAGGCAGTGATCATGGGGGCTGTGATGAGGATGGGGCATGTGGGGGGTTATGAGAGACTGTGATGAGGATGGGAGATACTCGGGAAGGGTAATGACGTACTGGGCAGAGGAGGAGTAGGAATGCAGTGGTATGGGCAATGACCCTTTTTGGTAACCTTAGCATGTTTGTATATAATATTACACATAAGACGGGTTTTGATTATTTGTATCTGTCTTCCTGTTCATAATAGAGCACATTACTAGTGTTCTGCTCATAAATGTGCTTGTTCGTGTTCGTGTTTTACACCTTATGAGTGCTCAGCCTATTCCTTTGCCCATTTATGTTCATAATATTAAACTTCACAATTTATGTATGCTAATGCAAGCCCATAAAATTACACATTACGGGTCTTCTGCAATTTCATATCCTTTTGGTTGGTTGTAATATTACACATTACCAGTGTTCTGTGTTTGTGCTTGTAGCATAATGAGTATTTATCTTATTTGTATATTTTTAACATTACCAGAATTGCTCACATGTCAAAGATATAGACAAATCAGGGCCATTTTAAGTACTTTTGGGGCACAGACACCTTTGCAGCCTCCCATCCACCGAACCAAAGGAATTAAGGGATCCAGAATATCTGGTCACACCCCCTTGTCACACTCGAAACACCTAGCTTCATATGTTGCTTCACTGCAATCAAAATAAGCATGGGTACTCCCTTTCAATTCACTCACCATCTTCATTCTTGCTCTAATCAGAAAGAAAGGGAAGAAGCATTTCACGAGCAACATTAGCAGTCCATGACAAAGGAACTTGTGTTATAACATAGGTATGGGACAATTTTTATTAATAGCAGCCATGAGGAAGATATACCGGCAAAAATATAAATGCAGGACACAGATTGTATGAAAAAGGTACACATAGGGCCTCATCACGGCTTTGGCGGTAACCCTTGAATTTATTTATTTATCTATTTACTTATTCGCATTTGTTTAGCGCACAGGCAGCCCAGAGGGCATCGTGGCGCTTGTTACAAATATGAAAATGACTTGTTGTACATACAGTCATTACTTAGTTGCAAAAGAAGAGTAGTAGCTACAGGAAAGGAGGAGAAGAGAGGAGAGGAGGAGGATAGAGTAAACTACACGAAGGAAGAGGAATTAGTTAAACAAGGTGGTTTTCAGTTTTTTTCAGAAGGCAGTGAGAGAGGTTTCTGCTCTGAGCGTGCTAGGTAGTGCGTTCCATAGCTTAGGGGCAATGTAGGGGAAACTTATTCCACCTGCTCTAGCTCGTTTGATGCGTGGGACCCTAAGTTGGTTGGTGTGGCATTGCCTAGTTGGTCTGGTGGAGTGAGATCTGGCTAGCGTATCAGACAGGTATGAGGGTGCAGACAGATTGATCCATTTGTGTGCGGTGGTATTTTAAATGTAATGCGTTCTTTGACAGGTAGCCAGTGTACTGCCTTTCTGGCTTGCACGATGTGGTCCCTTCTTGGTATATTGAGAGCTGCTCTTAGTGCATTATTCTGTGTTGTTTGGAGTTTATTGAGATTGTAGTTGGAGGGGCCAGCCAATAGCGCATTACAATAATCTAGTTTGGCTCCAATGGTGGCTCTGGCAATAGAAAGGCAATTATCTTTGGTTAGGAAAGGTTTGATGGCATTAATGAGCTTAGTGCTCAGGGCAGAGGCAGAAACAATGGAGTTGACTTGCTTGTCCATGGAGAGTGAGGCGTCAATGTGGACTCCTAGTGTTCTGACAGAAGGTAGAACTGGGATGACACAATTGTCTATGCAAAAGTTGGTGTAGAGTGGGTCGAGGTTTGTAAGAGTGGATTTTTGACCAAGGATGAGAATTTCGGTCTTATCTCCGTTAAGACATAGGCCGTTCGTGGCCATCCATGCTTGGATGGTGGCGTATATATTCTGGAGGGTGGCTGCGTCCTGATGGTAGAGTCCTGTGAGCGGGAGGAGTACTTGGGTATTGTCAGCGTAATTGGTGTATGTGATCCCAAGTGTGTCCAGTTTATCAAAGAGAGGTTTGGTAAAAAGATTATAGAGGGTAGGAGCTGTACATGAGCCCTGAGGGACTCCATACCTGATGGTGGTAGGCTCTGCATTAGCTATATTGGAAAACACTTTCATCACTCTTCCTTCGAGGAAGGAGGTGATCCAGTTTGTGGCTTGTTTGGAGAAATGTGCAGCCTGAGTGAGATGGTTCGTGAGGATGGCATGATCGACTAAATCAAATGCCGCCATGAGGTCTAGGAGGAGCAGAAGGGCCGGCTTGCCTTTATCTAAAATGAGGGTAATTTGGTTCTTCAGATCTAGTAAAGCGGTTTCAGTGCCATGACCTTTGCGGAATCCGGACTGCCTTTTACCTAGGACAGAGTTGTTTTCCAGGTATGACTGTATCTGCATGTGTGCAGCTTTATCTAAGATTTTTAGAAGAAATGGAACCGTTGTAATGGGCCGGTAGTTGTTAGGTTGGGCAGGGTCCAGGGTTGGTTTCTTTAAGAGCGGGCGCACCCACGCCTCTTTAAGGCTGTCAGGGACTTTGCCCGTCTTGAATGAGGCGTTAATGAATGCTGTGATGATCGGTGTGAGGGGTGCCGCACACTCTTTAATGATGTTGGGGGGGCATATATTGCCTTTGCATTGAGATGGTTTGAGCTGTTTGAGGATGTGGAGACCATCTGATTCGGTGATTGGAGAAATATTGAATTTGGAGGTGTGCTTATCTTTAGCGGTATTGGCGGAGAGGGTCCGTTGGGGGTGCAGAGCCTTGAAGTGTGCTGCTATTTTATTTTGAAGAAGGTCTATTGTATTTAACATCTCTGTTTGGATGCTATTGAACCAGGCTTCATTCTTAACAATCTCATCTGTACAGATTGGGGGGATGGTGAGCTCTTTAAAGATGGTGAAAAGTTCTTTTGAGTGGGAGTTGGCTTCCATGATACGTTTATTGTAGGTTTCTGACTTCGCCTTAAATATGGCACTTTTGTATTTTTTGGAAATACAAAGAAAGTCTACTTTGGTGGCATCACAGGGATTGGTCTGCCATGTTTTGAGGGCTGGGCGCTTGCATTGGCGTAGATTTAATAAGTCCTCCGTGAACCATGAGTTGGAGTGAAACGATTTTTTTTCTTTTTTGTTTTCAAGAGGAGCTGCGGCGTTGATGGCATGGGTGAGGGTGTCTTTTAAGATCTCTGCTAGAATGTTGGGGTCAGAGGAGAAAGGAGGTGCTAGGCAGGGGTTGTTGAGAAATGGACGTATATTGTCTGCTGTACGTTTTTTGGCACTTCTGGCTAGCTTGGCCGGTGCGGGTATAAGTGGTTTGGAGTATGGGGATATGGGGATGCAGAATTGAAGGCAGTTGTGATCAGACCATGGAAGGGCTGTGTTGGAGTTGAGGGTGGAGCCACAGTTGTGATCTGCCACCCAATCTAAGATACGGCCTTTATTATGGGTCGGGGCAGTAACTATCTGTGTGAATCCTAGATCTGTGAGGTTTCTGGCGAGAGTGGTAGCTGCTTTGTCAAGTGTATCATTGTATCCAAGGTTTAGGTCTCCTAGAAGCAGTGTTTTGGAAGTTTGTTTGATGGTTTTTCCAAGGAGATGGTTGACTATGCCTGTGAAGTTATTGACAGGGCCTGGGGGTCTATATATGACATGAATGTTTACTGTATCTTTAGGGGAGAGGGTGAGTTTGGCTGAGAGGATGTCAGTGGTGTCTTCCCCGGTGGTGGGATTCTGTTTTAAGGCTAGGGTGTCTCTAAAAATTAGTGCGACCCCACCTCCCGTTTTAGCTAGTCTGTCCTGTCTTAAGATCGAGTAACCTGACGGTACAGCTAGGCTGATAGTAGGGCTAGATGCAGAATGCAACCATGTTTCTGTTATGGCTAACATATCTAAGTCTTGGCTGGTAATAATATAATTGACTTCTAAAGCGTGGGCGTTGAGTGAGCGAACATTTCGGTGGTTGCATTATTACCGCCGGATTTAAGGGTCTGCCAAATCAGGACTTCGGCGTATTTCGCCCCAGCTCTTGGCTGGGGGGAAATCTGCCGAAAATTTGCGCTATTACCGCCATTGGGAAATCCGCCGGCGGTAAGAGCGCAAATTTTCACCATTGAGCCCAATGGGGAATGGGGCATTCCCGAATGGGCTCAATGGGGAATGGGGAATTACATTACCGCCGAACTCGTGATCCGGCACTATTAGCGCCGGGGAGTTTGGCGGTAGGGCTAATTCCGCCGGCGGTAATACCGCCGGCGTTACCGCCAAAGTTGTGATCAGGCCCATAGTCTAGAAGAGACCCAGAATGCAAAAGTGTCCAAGCATGGATAGAGGAGACCAACTGGAAGCAAGGAGAAAGCTATACATACCATAGTATAGGTAGTGGATGCAGATTAGAGTAGAGGCTACCAGGTATGTGTCCACATCCAGACAGACTGCGATTAGAAGAGGGACATGGTTTTCAAATATTGGTACCATTAGAGAGCAAAGAAACAAGTGTCTGTGCTGTGCAATATATAAGCATTATATTTGTCATTTATATAGCGCATTTCCCCATTTATATGGCCTCAATGCACTTTGTGGTTGGAATGCCCTCAGGGACCGAAGTCCATTTATGGAAGATTCTAAGAGTTAACTTTAAGATGCGTATGTGTATTCTGCCAGGCTAGGGCTTAGGAAGGCTGACTAGGCTCCGGTACCACCTCCTCTCTCTCTCTCATTTCTGACTGTCGGTCCGCCATCCAGGAGTGGTGTGCAGCCAATGATCTCTGCCTTAATGCCAGTAAGACCGAGATTCTCCTCATCGGCACACCCACACCCTCCTTTCCTGTCACTCTCTGGCTGGCCACTCTTGGCCCTCTTCCTCCTCCCACCTGTCAGGCAAAAAACCTTTGGTCATCTTCGACTCCACACTCTCCTTCTCTCCTCACATCTCCAACGTCTCTAAGAAGTCACACTACCGGGTGCACCTCCTCAGAGGTATTCTTCCTTTCCTCTCCTTCGTCCAGAAGCTCACTGTCGCCAGTGCTCTGGTTCTCTCTAGGCTGGACTATTGCAACAGCCTTCTTCTAAATCTGCCTGCTTCTGCCTTTCACCCTCTTTAATTCATCCAGAACAGGACTGCAAGACTTGTACTTGGCCTCAAGCCCAGGGATCGTATCTCTCCAGGACTGAAATATCTGCACTGGCTCCCAGTGGCTGCAAGGATTAAGTTCAAAACCCTGTGCATTGTCCACAAGGCCTTCTGAGGCTTTGGGCCTCAACACCTTCAACTCTCTCTTCCTAAATGTCTTCCTTCTCGAGCTCTTCGCACTTCTGCCTCCAATTCCCTCAGAGTCAGTCACTTCTCCAAGCAACGAGTTGGTGGTAGATCTCTTTCTTAGGCTGGGGCCTCCCTTTGGAACAGCCTTCCTGCCCCCCTGAAACTTGAGGAGAACCGTCTCCGGAAGCACCTCAAAACCTTTCTCTTTATTTCCGCTTTCTCTACTCCTCTCCCCTGCTGATTTCCTGGCTGAACCTGACACTGCACTGGCTACCTGGCCACCCTCTCACCTCTGGCCTAGGTCCCCTCCCCCGCCAGTTGCACACCTGCACTACCTTCCTTGTAACCCAACAATTTGGGACTGTTTTTCGGTATCCCTACAGTCCCTTTACCAGCACTTGATACTTGATGCTTGCACTTACCCTTTACCCTTGCACTTGCCAGCTGCTGGCCATACTTTACTTATTGTTATTTATTCTATTATCCCTTGTACCACACTTCCCCTCACACTTTCCACTTCCCCTTCCCATGCACTTGCACGATCTGAATGTCACCTGGCCTAGTAGGATCGTCCTCTGTATTCCCTCTGTTCCCCCTCCCTTGCCTCGTCGTGCCTTGAAACACTTATGTGTAGGCGCGTTATAAATGCCATATCATATCATATCATATCATGTCATACCCAGCCCAGAGGTCAGGCATGTGGGCGAGTGCTGTCGGTGGTTTAGGATAAAGTGCTAGTTCAGGAGACTCGATGTGTGTTCAGCTAGACTAACTTGTTTCGTAGGTTGTTGAAGTATACTAATGCCAGAGGTGTTGAGGCATGTCAGGGCTTTCAGTGTGGATAGCTATGCAAGCTACTAGACTAGATTTGCATAGCCGTAGCTGCATTCTATAATGCATGGATGGGTGGCCGTGCCTGTGGCATGTGTTCACAGATGTGGTGCAAGTTGTACATACCTTAAACTCGGATGGAGATCATCCTCATCTTCATCTTCATCAATACTTACTATGTTGGACTACAATCCCCATGATCTCTCATCAATGAACATTCAAGCTTGGGCTAATGGGAGGTATAATCCGAAATATCTGGAGAGTCAAAGTTTTCAGAGCCATGTTATGGAGGAATCAAACCCTATAGAAAGTGAAGCCATCAGTGAGCCTTTTTTTGAGGATCATACCCTGAGAATAAAATCACTTTGAAGGGTGACAATTTTACAAGATTTAGGTAATGACAATTTTGACAGGTTAGGCAATACAAGATTAAATGAGATGCCCAGGATCACACATCAGTTAAGCGATAAAGCTGGAATGTGTGCCCACTGCAATTCATGCACTTTAACACTTTTCTTTTCAGATTTTACCATGAAATAAAATAATCACATTTTATAGAACTGATTTGGAAAGTACAAAAATCACATAACCTAACATAACAATTTAAAAAAACAAAATGTGACTGAAGTGGAAAAATGCAAAATGGGAATGATTCTAGCTTCATTGTCTCCATCATCAGGGGAAGTGTCTAAGTACCAGCATACTGATTTATGCGACTGCAAAAGATTTCACCTGGGTATCTCGTTTGTATTTTAAAGCTTTAATTACACTCAAAACACAGAGCTATCTTCTGAACCATGCCAGCTTTCAAATTTATCAGCATGTATTTCAACTTTGGCTAATGCACATGATCAATATAATTCCCACAGAAAGGTGAGAATGTTACAGCAGTTGTTGTAGTGAACGCGCAAACTATGTATTGTGAAAGAACCACACTGACTCGCATCTGAAGGCCAAGGGTGTTTATTTGGGATTTTACAAACAGCTTGGGCCAAGAGTGCTCAGGTATTCTGGGACCTGGTCTTGGATCAAAATACATTCATCTTATTTTAGAAATGCATTGGAAAAGAGGGGGTAACAAACATAGTTGTAGCAAAGGTTTAACAAATACAAAAAATCTAACAAATATAGTAAACTGAACCACCATCAATAATGTTTTTTTGTCTTGAGTGGATAATATGTGCAAGACAGCATGGTGTCTGTGAGCTCTTGAAGAGACAGGGACCTAGTCGTTGGTCAACATCAGGAATGAGATCAAGTAATGGAACGGGATTGTGGGAGTGAAGCCCTCATAGTTATGTAGTCCCGTGACGTTTCGGCAATGAGCCTTCTTCATGGGCCTCGACTTGGTCTCCCCTGTGTGTAGCAGAAAGGGAAAAAGTAAAAAAGATTTGAGTAAAAATGGCGGGGCATACTTGCTGTAGAGTTCATCTGAATAGAGAGATGAGTCTAGTGCTAGTGTGGCCTGCATGCATTAAAAACTAATTAGGAGCAATTGGGGGTACAACAGTAGAGTTGTCCTGTCGTTTGCTGGCACTTAGTTACTAACCTGGACAGAAGTCCGGGCTTCAAATTAACTTCTCGTTGTTAAAGACGGGGAGTTCTGTAGAACTGTTGGACATCGAGTCTCAACAGGGAGGAAGTTGAATGTAGATGGTAAATCCACTGACAGTACTGGATGGAAAAAAAGGAAATAGAGAGAGAAGACAACAATGTGTGTCTCAGTGATGCTGAGAATTAAGTAAAAAACCCAAAGCTGATTATTGTCCCGGAAACGGGACCAAGAATTACCTGGGGCACAGTGGTGTCCAGCCTGTAGAGAGTTCTGGGCTGTATGCAGCAGGGGACCAGTCCCTTGTTCAAGGTGCCTGGTCGATAGTGTGCAGGCAGGGAAACACAATCGTGCTTCCGGTCTCAGGGGGCTGGGATCTGCGCTGGGCCGTCCCTTGAAACTGCTGTGTGCCCGTGTATTAACCTAAATCAGAACAAACAGACAGGTTTTGCCTTTGAATAGCACTAACATCCTGATAAGGATGCCTGGGTTAGGGAGGTGGACAAGACTGGGGAAGTCACGCAGGAGAGGCACTGCGCTAGCGACAGTTCCCCAAGAACTCGACCAGGTCCCAGGTTAATAGGTTAATAGTGTGTTGTCCCTGATTCGATGGCTGACTCACTCCCCTGGGGTTTGCTAGCCGTTCCCTAGCCTAACCAGCTTAGTAGACTCAGGGAGGTAGGGATGGTGCCTTCTTACACCCAGTCTCACTCTCTTTTCTCTCACACCCGCTAGTACCTGACCCTTCGCTATATTGGACTCTAGGTGTTCTCTTCCCACAAGTAGTATAGGGGAAAGCTGGACAATGTTCCGTCACAAAGTGCTTGAAGACAGAACATTGTCCAGCTTTCCCCTATACTACTTCGACCCCAAAGGCTAGCAGCACCTCCTTTTAGCACTTTAGAATTATGAAGTGCTGCAGTGAATGCTAAAAAGAAAGTGACAGATCAAAATACTTCCTCCTGAAGAAAGTTCTCAAGAAATCACATGAACTGAAACATGTCGAGGCATACTACCAGGGATTAAATCTACTGGTCTGTGTATTTGGGTCGTCATTGACCGATATTTTTTTCTCCTGTATATACTACATTAATGTGTCAATAGGACTATTGTACCTAGTCTACTGAATGACTAGAGATGAATTGTTGCATACAAGGGACACCTAAAGATGACACCACCACTGCCACTAAGCATCACAAATTGAGATTCACGCCTCCTTCACCTAGACTTAGATCACCAAACTAGCCTATCATTCCTTCTTATCTGCAGGACACCTAAAATCACTGAAAAGAATGAACAGGAAACTGGAACCAGAATGGAGGAAAAACTACAATCAACAGAAAAAAACACATACCAAAGACAGACATGACTCTACAAAGCTGTAATACTCAAAGCAAAAAAGACATACTACAACGAATGGATAAAAAACTCAAGCAACACCCAGAAAGAGATGTTCAACATCAATAACGAGCTAAGAAACCTAAAACCATGCACCAGCACACCCACACCATCACAAAAAGTATGTCATGACCTGGCAGACCACTTCAAAAACAAAATCATAAACATCCAGCAAATCATTAGGAGCATGCCTATAAACACCAACAACCCCCAAATCCAGCTAATGCAGGTACCATCTAAAAGACTAAACAACTTCCCACCAATCACAACAGAACAATTCAACAGCCTAGGAAGCAAAAGCAACACATCTGGCTCTCCTGCAGACCCCTGCCCACCAGACATATGCAAGACCATCCCCACACAGAAAACACCTGGAGAATATCTCCTCAACCTCTTCAACCACTCACTAGCAACAGGAACTGTGCCATGAGCCTTCAACATGGCATACATCAGGCCTTTCTTTAAAGACCCATTCAGAAACACTGAAGACCTAACCAACTACCGACGAATCTCAAACATCCCATACCGGTCGAATCTCCTAAAAAACTACACCTACGAACTAATTCTGGCGCATGTAGAAAACAATCGGACACTAGACCAGGCACAAGTCGGCTTCAGACCAATGAGAAGAAGGGAAACAGCATTACTATTGATATGGGATGATCTAAAAACCAAATCATCTAAGCATAAACAAGCATATGTACAGTTAAGCATGTTCAGTAAAGGAAACATACACTGAGATTAGTAAAGAATGAAACTGACCTGTCGGGTCCAGAGCGGTGTTGAAGGGGAAGTGCATGCACTGCTGTCTGCTTATGCACGTGCTCAGTTCATTGGCTTGAAAGCCTGAATATTATGTGCACCATAATCCTGAATGAATGTAGCAATCATTTGTAGAGCAACGTGCTTGTTGTTGTTTGTGTGTCTATGCAGATGATTTTTCCAGATCGTCTTTCTGTGTAACAGATAGTATGTTAAGAATGACATGCATTTTTTTTGTAAATTATTTTTTGTGAAGGTGTCCATTTGCAGTCAAGGTACATGTTGAATGTATATGTTCAATGTTTAACGTTTGTTCTGTTTATTTGTTGCACCTGCGGCATGAAACTTGTGGCTAGTCAGGGATTAGTGGGTGATTTGACTCCAATGCTTTATTTCCAAAATGAGCCTGGACTGGGCAAGTTAATTTGAAAATATTAATGTCACTTGGCATGGACGCCATGGTGCAAAATGGGCATGATTATGCAATTTCTCCAGTCCATATGTGCTTGTTCTGCATTTTTGTGATTTTGGCTACCACAAGGGCACTGGCCACATACATGACTTGAGAGACGTCTCTCTCTGTTCACAATATTTCTATTGTGCCACCTAATAGTTTCTTCAGTTTTGCCACGGAATCCTGGATGAGGGGCCAAGTGTGCAACATACACTAGATAGGTACAAGCAAAACATAAATGAAGGCATGTGTGCTTTATATTTTATAGTACACATTAGATAGTTTAACATCTGCAACAACAATCTGCATTATTTTCAGAGATATGATGCACATTTGTCTGATGGGACCTCATCTTTTTTTTGATAACACTCTTAAGTGTTGTGCCCTTTGATTAAGTAGATACATATTTGTTTTACGGCGTGTTTTCTGCCCTGATTAAAGTAGAGGGTCTTCAAAAAGTCTTCTTGTGGTGGGTCTCCTTGATGATCCATGCATACTCTGTATGCATATGCCTCCAGCCGCATGTAGACATTTTTATGTATGTGTGATATTTAGAGGCGTTAATTGTGTGTTTCTGTGCTTTTTCACTAGCATCAACGGAATGTCAACGTATGTTTGTGGGGTTTTCATTATTTAAATCTGGAGATCAGTGTTCTCTTTCACTTTGAAAGTGGTCTGTAGTGGTCTAAACTTTTATCTCAGTAGGCCTCATCCACATGTTGCTGCTACTTTGGATATATTGTACATTTGAAAATATCTCTATATATAAAAAGCCTAGGTATGTTTCTGTACACAGATGATGCAATTCATCAGTGTTAGGTTGCCCTCTGCCACACCACATTCACCCTGCAAAGTAAAATGTCTGCAAAACACAAACCATAGACACAGTTTTCAGGTGTGATGTTTGGGCTGTCCTGCTGCAGTAGGGGACGACTTCTCATTACCTTAGAAGCCTTCATTTTACATCTTTTGAATGGAATGCAGGTCCCTCCAATTCACAATCACAGCCAGTCGCTTGAAGCGCCACAGAATAAATCACCTGTGTTGCTTATGAGGTAGGGGAAAGAGGGATCCTTGGCTCAAGAGTAGTATTTGTAGACTTGCAGGGGGGTGCCAACCTGAAACCGAAAGCTCTGCATATGAGGGACAGAGTAACAGTGATAGCTTATGAATGCGTGAGTTAGAATCAGACATATTACAAACCATTGTTTATTGTCTGAGTGGTATATAATGATGTATGTTATTTTGTTTAGGGTAGCGTATGTAGAAGAATCATATTTCTAACACAGGTATCATGCAGTCACTGTGCAGAAGGCACGTTTAGGTGTGGTTATCATGCAAAACTCTTTATGCAAATTTAAGGTTTTTGTTGAATAAATTGTACAAGGTAAAAAAGAGTCAATGTTCGAGTAAGATGAATACCAGACACAGTTAATTACCAGCTCAACGCTGCAATCTCTAAAGAGCGAAAGACTGTAGGACGAATGCCTCCTTACAAGCTAAAACTGAAGGTAGATGCTGTAATTATGCTACTACGCAATCTTATGCCATCACGGGGACTCTGCAATGGAACAAGGTTGCCAATTACGCGTCTACAAAGACACATCATAGAGGCCTGTGTAATCAGTGGAACTTAGGTACTGTTCTTATACCGTGCATAATTCTCACTCCATCTGATACAAATATGTCTTTCAAATCCAAAAGAAGACAGTCACCTATACATTTGTCTTTTCAATGACCATTAAAAAGTCACAGGGATCTACGCCCCCTTCCTGGAAGCAACAGTGGTAATTCCAATATTTTAGAAGGGGGACAGACCTATGAGGAACGGCTAGTATCGATATATATTGCTTTTCGACATTGGCTGATTTGATTTTTGAAATGTTTGCAGCTTGATGGTTCAATGTAAAGGTTAGATATGCACACCAAAATCCTGAAAAATGAAAGCAGGCAATTTTGAGATGTGCGCTTCAAAAATAAGTTTTTTGTAGTTGTATGTAGAGCCTCTTTGCAAAAAACACTGATTTTTGTAGCGTTGTTTTTTGTTTGGGAAAACTTCGCCAAATTTGGCATGAGCATTTGGATATGGACAGATCTGTTGATTGGTGAACTTGCATGAATGATGTCAAACATTACATATGAAACCATTATTCCATTTTCCTATTAAAAGAATCATGTACCCTTGACTATAGTGCTGATATTGCAACACTATATTATATAAATATACATATCAAATATCACATTTTGATATACTGCTTCAATGTACAGTTCTGGGAGATTGTAGTGGACATGAGGGTGGTCCTGCGTGTGAAAAGCGACCATAACCTTTTTTGTGGTGACACTACAGAGGGGCATGAGGTTGGATGTGACAAAGAGTCAGATCTGTCCGAGGACGTGGAAACTGTGTAGCAATTAGGTGGGGGCTTTCCTGAGGTTTGAGGGTCTCCCAGCACTGAAACCTATCATATCAGCTGATGTGGCAGGAATGGATGCTATTATGGCCTTTGGCTACCTACTGGCTACTATTCCTCCATGCCTCATAAAGAGAAAACATAGGGGCCCAAAGGTTAACGATCAGTGGTTTGACAAAGAATGCTGGACTGCCAATCGACGCCTCTTAAAAGCAGTCACTGAGCAAAACCCGAGGTATATGGGGTGACACATTTTAGGGTGTCTAGAAGAGGGTATACAACCTTGGTCAGGCAGAAGAAGAAGGACGTGGCTCAGTAGCCATGGCTTAAAATTAGAGAAGGTCACTGCTAGTAAATACTGAAATGCCTTCTGGGAGTTGGTGGCATAGAAGGATTATGCTCAAAAAGAGGGATGGTAAATAGTGCTGAAAGGTGGAAAGGTTACTTTAGTCAGGTGTGCTAGTACCCTGCAGGGAATGCAACCCGGGATGTTCAGTGAGGAAGGTCGCACTTGCTATTAAAACCGAAGAGCTCCATAAAAACCCTGCGGCTGGATACAGTCCCAGGGAGTCTCTTTGACTCAAATCCAGAGGTATGGGCATCCATGTTCGTAGAAGTCTTGAATGCATGTCTTGTGGCTAATTTGTTCCACTTTTCCTGGAAAGGGGCTTACATTATCTTGATTTATAAAAAGGGCCATCTGTGTGTTCCTGCAAATTACATACTCCTCCCGCTAATTAACGCCACTACAAAATCATATGTGAAGATGATTCTTCATGGGGTCCAGGGTTGGCTGTGCAGCCCTGATGTCATCTCTCAGGTTCAAGCAGACTTTAGTAACATGGTCTGGACTATTTAGCAATGCTTCCAGTTGACCCCAATTAAAATTAATATGTTGATTTGATGAAGAGGACTCTGTATGTCACCTCATTGATTTGAAGATGTCTTTTGATTCTGCAGACAGATAACTCCTTTGATGCTCGTTGATCCAGCTTGGGGTGCCCCATAGCTGCTGAAGGCTATTTTACCTGCCTACAAGGATAATTATGCCCGTGTGTGACATGGCAATGTCTGATTTCCCAGTGGAGGTGGCAGTCAGACAGGATTGTGTCCTTGTGCCAAATCTTTTCTCATTGCTTATCTATGACTTGGATCTCCGGTTGAAGGTTTCTGGCTCTGACTTCCATCTTAGAGCAGAGGACACCAGTGCCAGTTATTCTTTTTGCAGACATTTCTTCACCCGGCCAGGAAAGACAATGCATTTGTCATTTAAGAAGTATTGTAGTGCTAAAAAGCCTCATAGTTATTGTTGCTAAGACCAAAACCAAAGCTTTAGAATGTGCCTGAAGATGCGAGAGAAGGAAGTGGAGATGTGTCTTCGGTTGACTATCCGCGGGCAACATTTTCCACCTCTGGTAGGTGAGGGGACCAGTTGCATAAATCTGCTCTTACCGTTGCCCAAGTGTGGGGAAGAAATATGTCACTTAAGTGTGCACTTTGCAGATAGGTCTGTTGGAGCTCCCGCAAAAGCGTATTGAGCTAAATTGGTGTGTGTGTGGCCTTATTTGATGCAGATCTATGAGTTAATGTGTCCTTCCTTAGGTTTTTGGTAGCTTAGAATAATTTCCTGAGATCATTATTGTGATGGTCTGCGAGCGCCTCAGGCCGCCTCACTCATGCATACACACACGCACACCAATGATATGCGGAGACGCGTCTGATGCTGGTGAAGTCCCGGCGGCAACTGCCGTTCGGGACGCCTTTATTCCTCACACGCATGCGTGAGCCCAAACGAGGCTCGCGCATGCGTACACATAACTCGCACCGTAACATCCCTCCTTTTGTTTAAACAGAAACAATTAACCACATGTAACTGAAACAGGACTCAACGTGAGTCGTTCACTTCAGTTTACTCCAGGCTCAGTCTCCCGAGTCCATTATGTAGTCCTTGAATCGCACCGGGGCTTGTCGCCCCTGTCTCACCGGGTACCGGCTGCTGCTCCCGTGGGTCGGCAGCGGTGCGACCTCACTTGGCAGTTGTTCTGCCTGCGTGTCGGCCTCGAGGACCCCTCCACTTGCTTCTGCTCTTGACGTCTCCTCCGGTGTCATTTCCCTGGGACTCAAATCCACTTTTTTGAAGAAGGATTTGTTTCGGGTTACAGTTCCTTTTTCGCTGACTGCTGTTACCATCGCTCCTTTGACGTGAGTGACTGTCCAGGGTTGTGGCTCATATGTCAGCGACAGCTTCCCGTCTGGGCGGCGGTTCTTGACCAGCACAAGGTCACCCACAGAGACCACTTTTTCCTGCAGGCCTCTCATCTCACTTTCCTTCGCATTCCTCGTCACTCTTTCTTGTAGTACCCTGTCGTTGTCAATGACGCCTGGCGCACGTCCTTCCATTTCTGGAATCAGCCCTCTTGGGCAGCGTCCAAACAGGGCTTCTGCTGGAGACACTCCGGTTGATTGGTGGGGAGTGTTCCTGTATTCCCTTAGGAACTCAAACAGGTTTCTTCTCAGTTCGTCCCCTCCATTCGCCGAGATGCAAAATACCTTGTTCAATGTCCTCATAAATCACTCCGCCTCCCCGTTCGCCCTGGGCAATAATGGTGTCACCTTCCTGTGTTGTATCCCCCTTTCTTCCAGGTATCTTGCAAACTGGTCCCCATGAACGGGGGACCGTTGTCTGAACACAGGACGGTCGGGAACCCATGGGTCGCAAACATTTTCTCGAGGGCCAAAAGAGTGTGGTCGCATGCCGTGGAGTCCACCAGCGCTGCTTTAGGGTACCTCGACCTCTGGTCGACAACGGCCAGGAAATACATCCCTCTGCCAGTAGAGCCAAAGTCTGCGTGTACTGTCCCCCAGGGGAGTTCGCTCCTGTCCATAGATTTTATGGACGGGGCCCTTTCTGCCGGGCTTGCAGCTTGGTGCGGTAGACATCTCCGCACATGTCCTTCCACGCGGTCCTCAAGGTCGGGAAACCATACCTTTCGCCTAAGTCTCGCCTTCATTTTCGCGGAGCCCTGATGCCCTGTATGGGCCAGTTTGAGAACTCTGTGAACCAGTGCGTGGGGAATTACTATCTGTCTGCCTCGTAGGAGTATGCCTTCTTCCGAGATGGATAGCTCGTCTCTCACCTTCCACAGCGCCTGCAGATCTCTCCGGGCTCTTGCCTCCCTTCCCACGGTGTTGTTCAGGACCTCTTTCCACTCCCCACTCCGTATGGCTGACTGAATTACCTTGAAGATTTCATCTTCGTTGGACGCTCCGGCGACGAGCTCCCTCGACAGTGCCACTGGCATGGCCACTTCCACAATGTTATTTATGATTTCCTGGCATGCTACAATTTCCCCTTGGCCCTGCTCCTGCTTGCTATTCGGGTGGTGGGAGAGGTAATCTGCGGGGTTGTTAGTTCCGGGCCTGTAGAGCAGCTTCAACCCATATTCTATGAGTGACAGCAGAGGGTTTCAATGACGCCCCGGCCATGATCGGGATCAGCGGTTTGTGATCGGTGACAACGACCACCGGCTTCCCAAGGATGGAGAGTCGGAAATGCCGGCAGCCCCACAAGATCACCAACGCCTCTCTCTCAATTTGGTAATATCTCCTCTCAGTCTCTGACAGTGCCTTGCTTGCATATGCGATTGGGCGCATACTTCCTTGAGCATCCGCCTGCATCAGTACAGCTCGCAGCCCCACGGGGCTGGCATCCACTACGATTTCGAACTCAACTGTGGGATCTAAGTACGCCATAGTGTCCTTATCAGATAATGCCTTCTGGATGTCATGGAATGCTTCCTGTTCTTTTCCACACCACGTCCATGGCACACCGTTCTTAGTTAGAGCACGGAGGGGTTCCGAGAGTGACGCTAGTCCTTTTATAAAGCGGCCGCAGTAGTTCACCCTTCCGAGGAAGCAGCGTACTTCTGCTGGTGATTCAGGAGCAGCGGCCTCGCAAATGTCTCAGACTTTTTCTGGGTTGGGTGAGATACACCCAGCATGAAAGATGAATCCGAAAAACTCTATGCGATCCCTGAAGAATTTGCACTTACTGCGGTGCAGCGTCAGGCCTAGCTCCTTCAGTCTCTGCAGGGTCAGTTCTAGCCGCTTCATATGCTCCATCTCCGACGACGCGAACACCAGAATGTCATCGCTCATGTTGAGCACCCCACATAGGCCCACCAGCGCACCCCTTATTGTGTTCTGAAACACTTCGGCGGCAGAGGACACGCCAAAGCTGAGTCGCTTGAATTGATAAAGCCCTTCGTGGGTGGTGAACGTCATTATGTATCGTGATTCCAGGTGAAGCTCAAGCTGATGGTACCCGGACCGTAGGTCTAATGTTGAAAAGACTTTGGCCCCCTGAAACTCACTTACAATATCATCCAGTGTTGGTGTAATGTGGCGCTCCCTCTTTATCGCCGCGTTTGGCAGCAGCATGTCCACACAGATGCGGACGATACCCGGTTGTTTTGGTTTCGGCGCCACCACAATTGGTGATAACCAGGGCGTGGGCCCCTCAACTTTCTTGATGATATCCATCTTGATAAGGGTTTGCATTTCTTTTTCCACCTGCGGTCGGAGGTGAAAGGGTATTCTCCTGTGTTTGAGTGCGGTTGGTTTTATAGTCTCGTCGATGTGTAGACGAACCGGCGCAGCTTTGAATTTGCCCAACCCTTGAAAAATGTTCTCAAACTTGCTCAGGAGCTGTTCGATGTCCACCTGGTAGACTGCCAGCGTACAGTGCACGATGTTGAGGGCCTCTGATGCTGCGCAGCTCAGGAGAGAGTGGGGACTGACGTTTGTTACATAAAACCAAGCCTTGATCGCATTGGGGCCATGTGTGACTGGTGCCAGGAATACCCCTTGAATTGGCAGTGGCATGTCGCCTCCGAATGTGTAAATCCTAGCTTTTGACTGGCCCAGCTGTGGTGGGCCTGGGATGGCCATGTAGTGCTCCGTGGCTAGAACACACATCCATGCCCCTGTGTCTATGAGAACTGGTGTAGGGGCGCCTTTAATGTCCACTACACAGGTGGGTTGCCTCCTTTTCTTGGCTCCCGTGGCAATGTTCGATATGGAGAAGACTTCTTCGTCATCTTCCTCCTCCTCGGCAATATTTAGTCTCTGTGTGTCCTGCTCTAATGTGGCTACGCTCCGCAGGCTCCTGCAGTTGGTCGCCCTTGCAGGACCCGAGTGTGTCATCACTGGAGCTGCAGCTCGGCATATTCTTGCGTAGTGCCCTGGTGTGTTGCACCTCCCACATACCCTCGACTTCGCAGGGCAGTCCTCGGCTTGCGGCAGGTCCTACCCACAATATTCACACACCGCCGGGGATCCTTGGGCAGGAGGCACCTCCTGGCGCTTCTGACTCCAGCGGTTCTTCGACGGAGTGGATTTCCCTAGGGTGAATGCCTCTTCCCCTCTGCTCAGGCGTACGGCAGCATCCATTTTCGCCCCCCTGCTTTCTGCTAGCTCATATATTCTGCCATTGTCTAATATCTGGACTAAGGTCATCCCGGGTTCTTGTAAGATCTGCCGCCATAACTTACTTGAGCTGCATCCTTGTATCAGCTGGTTCCTGATCATCACCTCCTCATTGTCCCACCTGCACGTGCTCGATAGCTGACGTAGCAGTGCACAGAACTGGTCAAGGGACTCATAGTCGTGTTGTTTTTCCTCAAACATCACAAACCTGTCAAAGTCAACATTCGAAAGTGGAATGAAATGGTTCTGAAGCGCAGTCTTGACGGCAGCATACGTTGTCACCTGGATGTTTAGTGACTCATAGATGCGTAGCACCTCAGTTCCTGCAGAATATAGCAGCGTGGCAACTTTGGCGTAGTCGTCATCTTCCCCAGTCGCTCTGAAAAACATGTGCAACTTATTAATACATACGAGCCACTTGGGCCCCAACTTCGAGGGCGGACCAGTTGTGTCGAACTCGGGCATGGGCACCAGAGTGCCATGCTGCCGCCGCGCTCCTCGTGCGGGTGTTGCCTTCTCCTCTTCTGTGCCACTCACTGTTGCAGGTTGCACAAGCACCCCACACACGTGGCTGAGGCTGTAAACCTGTTCTTCGGGTCAGACCCCTCATTGCTAACCACTGACCTGGATGTCCTGGTTGTGTATATAGCAGGCTCTTCCTTCAGGGGTCCTTTAATGTAGGGCCATCAGGTATGGGATGTTGGCACATTATGGCTGTCTTTTATGGCTGTCTTGAAGAGATGTGCCCCTCAGGCCAAGATCGTGGCCCGCCCTCCTGGGAGAACCACAAAAGTTCCAAAAATTGTTCCTTAATGAACATGCGGGCAGCACACGGCCACCCTCGAGGGCCCCAAATGCATCACAAATGAATTCAAGATGTCGACGATCGTGTCAGCGTTGGGGAAAGATAAATGATACATGTGCTCGCACACGCAATGTTAATCCTCCCTCCAGCGACCGTCCTCGTCGCCAATGTGATGGTCTGCGAGCGCCTCGAGCTGCCTCACTCATGCATACACACATGCACACCAATGATACGCGGAGACGCGTTTGATGCTGGTGAAGTCCCGGAGGCAACTGCCGTTTGGGACACCTTTATTTCTCACATGTATGCTTGAGCCAAACGAGGCTCGCGCATGTGTACACATAACTCGCACCGTAACATCTATGACACCTTGAGAGGCAGCACATCCATGCTCCCTCTTAAATTGGAATGAATTGTAAATACCACTAATAAACGTGATTACCAAGTTAAATCCACTGGAGTATTGGGTGAGGTTGTTATTGAATACCATGGTGAGGGCCCATGAGAAATACGTGATGGAAGCAGCACTCCCTTGGTTTTGACAATTAAGAAATTGGTTTCTCCTGCTAAACCTTTTATCTATATAGGAGCACTCTGAAATGGTGGCCAAAAGGGACTTCAGAAGCGCCAAAAACCTTCCTCTTTGCTTCTGCTTTCTCTCCCCCTCTCCCCCTCTCCCCTGCTAAATTCCTGGCAGAAACTGCACTGGTTACCTGGCCACCCTTTCCGATCTCAGGCCCAGGCCCCGCCAGTTGCCGACTTGCACTGCCTCCCTGGCAACCCCTGCACCTGGGGACTGTTTTCTGTATCCCTACAGTCCCCCTACCAGCACTTATGTCTGCACTTACCTTGCACTTGCCACCAGCTGGCCGTTTTATTTATCTCATTTATTCTACTATTCCATGTACTGCACTTCCCCTCTCCCTTCCCCCACACACTTTTCCCTTTCCCCCTCCCCATGCACTTGCGCGGTCTGAATGACAAGGATCGTTGTCTGTCTTCCCTTTGTTCCCCCTCCCTTGCCTCATCACGCCTTGAAACACGTGTATAGGCGCGTTATAAATGCCATATCATATCATATCATATCATACACAGATGGGATTATTTCTTGGGACAGCACATTGATAAACTGGATCTCACTCATATCTGTTGTGATTCCAAAATAAAGTAATAAAGTATTTTTGTTGTTGATATGCTGCTTCTTGCCAGATTCCTCCCACTTTTAAGTGCATTATCGATTTTGCTCTTCCTTCAGTGGCCCTTTAATGCAGGGCCATCAGGTATGGGATGTTGGCACATTATGGCTGTCTTTTATGGCTGTCTTGAAGAGATGTGCCCCTCAGGCCAAGATCGTGCCCCCCCCTCCTGGGAGAACCACAAAAGTTCCAAAAATTGTTCCTTAATGAACTTGTGGGCAGCGCACGAGCACCCTCACGGGCCCCAACTGCGTCACAAGTCAATTCAAGATGGCCGACGATCGTGTCAGCATCGGATTCGGGCCGCGTCGGGGAAAGATAAATGATACATGCGCTCGCACACGCAATGTTAATCCTCCCTCCAGCGACCGTCCTCGTCGCCAATGTGATGGTCTGCGAGCGCCTCGAGACGCCTCACTCATGCATACACACATGCACACCAATGATACGCGGAGACGCGTCTGATGCTGGTGAAGTCCCGGCGGCAACTGCCATTCGGGACGCCTTTATTCCTCACATGTATGCGTGAGCCAAACGAGGCTCGCGCATGTGTACACATAACTCGCACCGTAACATCTATGACACCTTGAGAGGCAGCACATCCATGCTCCCTCTTAAATTGGAATGAATTGAAAATACCACTAATAAACGTGATTACCAAGTTAAATCCACTGGAGTATTGGGTGAGGTTGTTATTGAATACCATGGTGAGGGCCCATGAGAAACACGTGATGGAAGCAGCACTCCCTTGGTTTTGACAATTAAGAAATTGGTTTCTCCTGCTAAACATTTTATCTATATAGGAGCACTCTGAAATGGTGGCCAAAAGGGACTTCAGAAGCGCCAAAAACCTTCCTCTTTGCTTCTGCTTTCTCTCCCCCTCTCCCCCTCTCCCCTGCTAAATTCCTGGCAGAAACTGCACTGGTTACCTGGCCACCCTTTCTGATCTCGGGCCCAGGCCCCGCCCGTTGCCGACCTGCACTGCCTCCCTGGCAACCCCTGCACCTGGGGACTGTTTTCTGTATCCTTACAGTCCCGCTACCAGCACTTATGTCTGCACTTACCTTGCACTTGCCACCAGCTGGCCGTTTTATTTATCTTATTTATTCTACTATCCCATGTACTGCACTTCCCCTCTCCCTTCCCCCACACACTTTTCCCTTTCCCCCTCCCCATGCACTTGCGCGATCTGAATGACAACTGGCCTAGTAGGATCGTTGTCTGTCTTCCCTTTGTTCCCCCTCCCTTGCCTCGTCACGCCTTGAAACACTTGTGTAGAGGCGTGTTATAAATGCCATATCATATCATATCATATCATAGCATATCATACACAGATGGGATTATTTCTTGGGACAGCACATTGATAAGCTGGATCTCACTCATATCTGTTGTGATTCCAAAATAAAGTATTTTTGTTGTTGATATGCTGCTTCTTGCCAGATTCCTCCCACTTTTAAGTGCTCTATCGATTTTGCATTGATGAAGGGATGAATCAGACCTGCCCAGATTCGAGCTTGTGAAATGTAGTGTAATGGCAATGGGGTCTACAGACAGCCCGATATGAATCGTTTCTTTTCTTTCTCCCTTTTTATGAGGGTTACAACCAATATAGTTTGGTAGTAAAGTCTCCAGGGCTCCTTATGGGAGAGAAATAAACAGCAGAGTAATCTAAACAAAACAGTAAGCTGGTCAAGAGTTCAAATACATCATTGGTTCTGGGCTTCTGAAGAAGCAAGGTCTGAAGTCCATCCCTAGCTCTTGGCCAGGGCCATAACTCCCTAGTGATGTAAGGAAGTGACTCACAGTCCCTGGTGGTTTAAAGGGATCCAGGGAACTTCTATCTTGACTGTTGATGGTCCTTCTTTGCAGCTGATGGGTAGATTGGGTAGATATAGGTTTACCAAATGTGGAAAATTGTCTGGCCACATTCTAAATTTAGTGAACTTGCAAAACACACACTAATTCCTAACCCAGATATCCATAGACATTCCTGCAGATGCGGACCACATTAGTCAACTGGACAGTTCCAGGCATGGATGTGGATACAGAAAATGGGCACACATCCACACCACAAAACTACAATCTGGATAACTCCAAACACATCCATGTATATGATGTGATTTGATATTTTATTTATATCGCGCTCATACACATGCCTTTGATACAAATAACATATGCGCAACTATGCATGCAATATCCAGCTGGATACGTTTCTTTGCAATCCTGTAAGTACAGATCATTAGTGGGTGCTTGCCCATAGTGGGTGCTAGGGCAGTGCCCCACTTTCTTTTTCTAAACCCGCCAGACACTCTGTAGAAAACCAGCAAAAAATGCATTTGCATTGAGGAGGGATTGAACTGGCTCCAAATTAATGCAAGGCAAAGAATCTAAAAACATTTAAATGCTTTACCAATGAAAAGAGCGGTGATGTCCCTTATGCCCTGCACAGCACTTTTACACACGTGAAGGTCGGCGGATAAAATGCTCATGCCTTCACTCATGTAGAGCTCTGTGAAAGGTATTAGGGAGAACCCGGGTGACCTCACGCAGTTTAGGATCCTTTTAGGGTGCTTGAACATCTGGAGCATGAGACACCCTGAAGGCTCATGACCCCTCCCTCTACCGGCCTCAGGCCGGGGGCGAGGTCAGAAGCTGACTCTGCCCTCTGCCTGATAAAACAATAGGCAGGAGGAGGGGTGAAGGGCGCCTCCTGGCCCCTGACCCTCTTCTCTCAACCTGATGAAATATGGAGAAAGAGGGAAGCCCAAGAGAGGATCCCCGTTGCAGCACAAGTAAGCTTTTAAAATGAAAAAAATAAATGTGCATTTGTGAGTATATGTGTGAGAGAGAGATTTTAGTTGTAAAGGGTGTGTACATGTGAGTGACAGAGTTTATCTCAATGAGTAGGTGTTCTGGTGGGTGCTGAGTGAATGAATGAAATAAGTTGTATGGGTGTGTGACTTCCTGTCTGAATGTGTTCATGAATGTGTCTGTCCGTGACAGTAAGAGTTCCAGTGGGTGCCCTGGCAATCATTGAAAAAAGCTGTATGGGTGCGTGATTGCTTGTGTGACTGGTGTGAATGTGTATATGATGGCCTGATTCTGAGCGCCATGTAAAATTAGAAAAGTGTAATTGAGTGATGGAAAGACAAGTTTCCTATTTGCTCCTTATCCTGTGCTTAGTTATGAAGATCAGAACATAGACCAAATAACAAAAACGTCTTTAAAGCGTGGAATAACACTTTTCTTATTTTGTTTTATTTGGCTAGTTGATAAAATCAACTTTTCAAATTTTTGACATTCACAATTACAACAAATATTTATCGCAATATACAAACAAATTGTGCAATCTTAATGAATTATCATACATAAACAGAATAAAATACATGGATAAGCACCATTTAAAGTAAGAATATCTCTTGACATTATTTCACAAAGATACAGAGAAATATGAGTAAGCATAACTCATTCCAAACCATTAATTATGTATTTCCCTTTATAGAGATTTACAATCAGAGTTTATGTTTCCAGAGGGATATTTTTTGTTATTTATTTATTATAATTTTTTTAAGGCCTGCCTCTGCCTCCATCAGACTCAAAACCAGTCACTGTTGCTTCAAGGAAGTGTACTATTGCAACTTTTACGGCCAATCTTGGGCTCCAGAAGATTAGTTGCCAAATTTACACCTCATCTCACTCACTATTTAAATTAAAGACGTGTTGAAAAAACCTCTTGCAAAGCAAACTCAAGCTGGTACATGATACTATCAAGTGTTGTAGATATTCTTTTTGTTGTTCGTTTAAACAATAATGACAAACGTTTTGATTTGTCGGAATTTGTTTCCTCCTATGTAACACTTCTCGTGTATGCCATAGGTGCAACCTAAATTGCATATGTACTGCCTTCGAATATGAGCTGAGGGGCACTTGATTAGATATTCTGTCATGACTCTGTACCTTTTTGTCCCGAACAGTAAGACATCAAAATCTCTATAGGTTCCACAAGCAGCTAAGTTGTTTATCCAATCGTTTTCAAAGATATTTTTTTTAGCTCGCTCAGGGTTAGAGATTAAGAGCTCAATGTCTATAGAAGCATCTGCCATGGCACTTAATAGACATTTGCACCACTTATTAGGGAAGCCACTTGTAGCCAACAAAAGATGATGCGCTATTATGCTCATACAAAGACAATGGGCCTCATTCTGAGTTGGGCGGCAAGGGATACCGGGTTCTGGTAAGGAGACAGGTGCTGGTAAACCCTTACCGCCCAATTCTGAGGTCCCTTAGCGGGAGCCGCAAAGAACGTATTGGTCTGACCACACGTCATTTACAAGTCCCGCTAAGGGACCAGGGCACTAATAACGGGCCTGCTATTTGCGGGCCCGTTATTATCGCCTTCCCCATTCCCATTGAGCCGTATGGGGGCTCAATGGGAATGTGGAATGGTTGGTTGAATGGGGACTTACCGGGTCCTCCAAGGTCGGAATGACCGGGTAAGTCCCCATGCAACCAGACCGGACCCGGTATTGGAGGCAGCCATGGCGCTAATAGTGCCTTGGCTACCTCCAATCTCGGAATGAGGCCGAATGAGTCTAACTCGAAACGTATCATTGGTAGAGGGGTACAGTTGGGTAAGTGCAAAACCTGTTTCCAAAATTTGGACTCCAATTTGTCCCAGTGTGCTTGATTTCTTGGACATTCTGCCTCCACCCCAGATAACAGTATAGGAGCTACTTACATTTGAAAGAATAATAATGTATGTTTAAGTGAGAAGTTACCAAATCTGAAAGCAAGTAATTTGGCTTGGGAAGTTAGAGCTTGTAATTTACATTTCAATTCCCACTTGTACAGTGTTTGAGTGTTAGCATTTGTAAAGGTGGCCCCTAAATATTTGTATCGATCAACCACTGACAGTACCTTTTCCTGGAGTGACCATGTAAAGCTCTTTTGCCAACACTTGGAAATGTTATTGCAGACTACAACTTGCGATTTACTGTGTTTATTATCAGATTGTTTTCTTTGATGTAATCGTCAAGTGTATGTAACATATTTTGTACACCAGATAGAGTCTGAGATATCAAAACCAAATCGTCTGCATACAATAAATATCAAATTGTATGATTCCCCTGTTTTGGGGGATCCCCAATGGTGTTGGCAAAGATCTATCCCATGTGAAGTATAAAGAAATTAAATAAAAATGACGCTAACATACACCCCTGTTTTAACCCTCTCTTGATGACAATTGGTGCCGAGAGGGTGCCCTCAAACGTCAAGCGCACCTGCATTGTATTTTCTGAGTGAACTAACATGAGTAATGTTAATAGAGAGTTCGGACAATTATGTTTTTGGAGTTTGTTATAAAGCAATACACGATCAATTGAATCGAACGCTGCCCGGAAGTCTATAAATGCTAGATAGAGTGAGTGACCTCGGGCAGCACATTGCATCTTGTTTAAGCATAAAATGTTTGGAAACTGTCCTAAACCAGAAACAAAACCAGATTGGTAAGGATCTTTTAGATGTTGTTGCGTGATACATAAATTCCTTTAGGAGAAGTCTACCATAGATCTTACTTGGTACGTTCAAGAGCGAGATGGGTCGGTAGCTACTTGGAACTTGCCCGTCACCCTTCTTATAGTTTGCTAGAGCGATTGAGTGACTCCAGGTTTTTGGTAGTGCTTGTGCAGCATTGATTGCTGAAAATATGGTATACAATATCAAGGCCCACAAGTCGGGATGAGATTTTAAAGTGTAATTTGACAGGTCCTGACACCTTCGAATTGCTTGCTGTTTTAATGAGTAATAATATGTCTTCATACTCAAAAGTGAGATGAAAATGAGGTGTCAATTCAAGAGATTCCAAACTTATGCTGCCTTGAAGCACAGAATATAAATGGGTGAAGTATTGTATCCAGGTCTGTTCAGCGACCGCATTACACTGAAGTGTGATCTGTGAACCCCCAAATGCTTGGTTAATAATGTTCCACATTTTGGCAGTATTCTTTGTCACCAAAGTACTCAAATTGATGGCACCGTCATTCTGGTACATCTGTGAACGATAGCTTTTCACCGAATTTACATAATTGGTTTAAATTTTTCCTGAGAAAAAGATCTTGAGGTCATGAGGATGCTTAGATGCTTGCCTCAATTCGGCACAATATAATGCTTTTCTTGTTTTTACCACTTGATTATATCTATGACGATGTTTTGGTTTATTTTGAGATTAGGTTGTTGAATGCTAAAATAATTTCATTGTGTTGCTATATTCAATGCCTAGATGGCCTACAGCACTGATATTATGAATAGGCGAATTTGCCAGATATTGATTAAAATGTTGCAATGCATCTTACGACCATCAAAGTCGATTCAACCCAGGATTAACAAGTAAACAGCAATCTCGTTTGGCTTCTCCACCAATGAGAGTTTGATCCCCATGCCACCATTTCATTGACAAGATGTTGTGGTTGCTTTGCTTAGAGTCGATGACCGCAAAACCTTTTACCTGATGCAGTAAGAAATTGTTCACATAGATATAATCAATTACTGACGCCCTGTGACCACTGCGCCATGTTGCTCGTGGAGGTGTGTCTTCTTTGAACATGCCATTCAACATGTATAGATTACGAGACTTTGTAAACATGTTCCAACGGTATGCTCTTCCCTCATGGAGTGAATTGTCTTTATCCAATGCATTGATGTTCAAATCCCCAGCTACTACTAGATGGGACACTGTGTGATCGAAGGCAACCATATCTAAAAGGATTATTAAGTCCTCATAGAACACACTGTCCTCTATTGCAACTGGATTCCAATATACGTCAAGTATGGCATAACCAATCTTATGAATCATGACCCTTACCAACAGCATATGATTATTTGGGCAAGCCCATAATTTAGATGAAGTTCCCTTTAGGATTTTGATGGCGGTCAACAGGCTAGAAAATGGTCTTCCACAAGGGGACTTAAAAGCAGGGGTTAGATAAATATCATATCCATTCCATACTGGTGGTACTGTAAGCCAAGTCTCTTGAAGTAATACCAGTTCAAAAGCTCCAATATGACTTTGATGATTGTTGAGCAGGTGAGTGAAGCCTCTAGTGTTCCAGCTCAGCAACAAAAGCAGCCCATATGTGTCAGTGTTGTCTAGTTAGTGTTGATTGTGAGAGCATTTGCACTGGCATTTGCTGGATTTTGGATTGGCCATGCTTCCCTCTGGGTTGTGAGCCCCCCTTGTTTTTTGTGATGGATAAGGTTGTGGGCCCCTGATGGAGCACTCTAGCAGAAGTGACTGAGCTATAAGTTCAAAACCCAATTTGTGGAGGTAACGTTTTGTTGACCAAATGAGATTTTGGACAACACAGGAATTTAACCAGGAATTTAACCACAATCTCACTGAGTTAAGATTATCATCCTTCGTGAATTCAACATATTCAATGTCGGCAGAATTAATGTCCTCCAACTGTAAGACTTCTGAGAATATGGCCATTACAGATCTTCTGTTGAGATCATATTGTCTACAGGGTAACGGTCTACAGTAGGGAATAGGGCGCTGGTCTTCTTTGCCCTTCCAACTGTGGCGGATTGGGCTGAACAGTTTGAGTAATGATTTCCCTTGCACTAGGTGCATTAACTTTTAGTCTGTATGTTTCTCAAAGCAGTTTCTACTAGACACAGCACTTCAGCTGATATATCCGTACCCTGCTGATGAGAATCTCGAGACTCTGATTTCTTGCTCGATCCTTCCGTCGGCATGGTACTGGCTGTTGCTGTCAAAGGAATAGCAGGTGAGGACAATACAACTGGAGGTATGATCATGGATGTCCCACATGCACCCTTATACTGGGCCTCCATGTTTGCTTAGATGGTTTTCTTTCTTGCACATCTACTAATGCCTTGGGTGCCTGCACTCTAATTAATGCTAAGGGTGGTGGGAGTTGTTCATTTCGATTTCCCAAACTACACAGGATTGCCATTAAATGGCCAGCCATATAAGCATCCATGCCTTCCGAATTTCTTGTCTATGTGACTGAATTGCTTCCTCATTTCTCATGGTTGCTAGAGTAATATTGGATGGTTTAGGGAGCTCGGTTGCATCCTTTACCCTTATTTTTTGTTGATGGAGTGTCTTACATTGATTCACTTCTTTTACTAGAGCATCCAGAGGGGCATACTCAGGTATCTGTGAGCCATGAGTTAACTTGCACCCAATGCTTTATACTTGGGATTGTTGTTTATACTTTTTTGATGGCCTGAGAGATAGTTATTGTACTTTTCTTTGGTAACGTTATGGCCTTGAAGAATTGCTTGGAACTTGAATTGGGAAAGGCATTTGCTGCACTCTGAATGTTGGCTAATCTCCCAGTGGAGGTGTTTTTACTAGATTTGAACCTTCCTGGATTGAATATGGTATATGCCTTTTTTTGGGAGAGTGGTAACAACCGATCGAGAGCTTAGCGTATTTGAAATGTCTGCAGTCTGCAGTAGGCAGAGTTTCAAGTAGCTCTTGGGTGTCCAGGATGATCCTGTCAATACATGGAATAACAGAAGCCAAATTGGGCATTGTTATAGGGGTTACAATTTGAATTATCTTTACACACACTCGGCAAACAAGGTGTACTACCAATTGATGGACCAATGGTGTTTTGCCAGGTTTACATGCGCTCCAGCATATCAGCCTGTTTGTATCATTTTAAATCTAAAGTCTTAAATAATTTGCCCAGTGTCTGTATCACAAAATTGATGGCTTGTAATGTTACTTCTAATAACCTATCGTTTTGTAAGCATGCTACGGGTGGACTCACATTACTTGACGGAACAGCAGGCCTCCTAGGAGTTGGATTAATAAAGGATACACTTGAGACTGAGCTAGTATAACTAGTCTCTGGTGTTTCGAATAATATAGGTGACTCTGACAAGTTATCGGGTAAAGTTTGGCCTGAAAAGCCTGAGCCTTCAGCATCCAAATCAATTACTGCCACATCATGCATGGCAATTTCTGGTGCTTGCCTGGATGTAATTACTTTAGCCGTTGGGGGGAGTGCATTCAGCATGATGCTATCACTTAGGGAGGCATTTACCATGGTGGATTTAGGATTCGAGGGACGAACACAGCTGGCCACACTATCTACAACAATCATAAATGGGGTAAAAAACTTACATCGTTCTGACAGATCTACTTGAGCAGATTTGTTGTCCATTTGAATTACTATGTCAGTTGGTTGCACAGATGATGTCTCCGTTGTACCCACAGCCGTGTTTGAAAATATCCCTCTTGATGAGGATAGTGTTGTTCTGGGCAGAGATCCAGTAGTGTTCTTTCAGAACGCACTTATGTCGGAGTTCCTGAGTGCTTTAGAGGCTGGTTTGGGCAGTTTACGCACATCATGGGCAGCCAGGGTAGAGCTGAGAGGGAGGGCCGTGCATGCGCACCCACTGGGAGCCGACATGCCTCTTTCTCGAAAAAAATGAGAACTACTAAGTGGGAGGGGCAACCCAGTCCTCAGGAATCGCAACTGCATCACGGACAAACTGCACAAGTTCGAAGCACCAAAGAAGGACCTCAATGCGCGCCCACACGACGAAGCGGCGAAGAGGTACTTCAGGTACTTCGCCTGGTGCGCGCTGGATGACGTATTTAACTCCTCGTCACCCAGCGGGACGGGGCTTCAATTGTTAAAGCCGTATAACGGCTATTTGTACACTAAAGAAAGAGAAACAAAGTTGTAACTGGGTCCAATTATGTATACAATGATCCTGAGTCTCAAGTCACTACAATCCTTGTGAAAAAACCATTAGATGAAGTTAAGCAAGGATAGTTGCAGGAGTCCAGAACAGCGTGGGAAGCAAAGAGGTACTTCAGGTACTTCGCCTGGTGCGCACGTGCTGGTGCGCGCAGGATGACGTATTTAACTCTTTGTCGCCCAGGGGGCGGGGCTTCAATTGTTAAAGCCATATAATGGCTATTTGTACACTAAAGAAAGAGAAACAAAGTTGTAACTGGGTCCAATTATGTATACAATGAGCCTGAGTCTCAAGTCACTACAATCCTTCTCGTTAAAATACTGTAAGATCAAATTAAGCAAGGATAGTTGCAGGAGTCCAGAACAGCGGGATGACATATTTAACTCCTTGTCGCCCAGGGGGGCGGGGCTTCAATTGTTAAAGCCGCATAATGGCTATTTTCACACGTTAGATGAAGTTGAGCAAGGATAGTTGCAGGAGTCCAGAACAGCGTGGGAGGCACAGTGGTACTTCAGGTACTTTGCCATTATTTTACATGGATCTTGCAATGAGGCCCTGAATATGTGTTTCTGTGTGAGTAAATTTTCTGGTGGCTGCTGTGTGAATGATAAAAAAAGCTCTATGGGTGACTGACTGCTTGTGAAAATTGTGTTAATGTGTGTATATGTATGGTATGAATTTGTATTTGAATCTATGTATCTGAATTTGTATATGGATGGTGTGCATGTGTATATGGATGCATATATCTGAATGTGTACATAAATGGTGGGTATGTGTATGAATATGAATGTGAATGTGTTCAAATGGGTAAGTGTTCTGGTCGGTGCCTTGTGAATGATTGAGAGATGTGTGTGTGTGTGTGTGTTTGTGTGTGAATGTATGTGTGCGTGTGTGTGTTTGTGCATGTGTGTGTATGTGTAAAGGCTGGGGCCTTGTGGAGGCATTAGTACAGGAAAATACCGAGGTAAGAAAACATGTTTTCGCTGCTGCATGCAGTGCCCACAGTTAGCAAGGGCATGTTTTCTTACTATGGCATGGACTTTGTTTCTAGATATCAATGTAGAAGTAAGCCTGACAAATGTTGCAATGAGGCTAGACTGACATATGTTGCTGCAGCCAGTCTAGCTATTATTTCTTATTGTGGCATTTTTTTATGTCCATCATTTGTAAAGCATGCATGGTAAGTGTTATTACATGCCTAGACTGCCTTGCTTTCGGGCAGAAAATGTTGATTTATTTTTATTTTGACATTGCATTTTTAATGGCAAAGTCAACAGTAGTATGTTGTTATGAGGGGATACTGGCATTATGTGGAAAGCAAACATGGGTATGTTTTTATATGGGTATGGTGGCCAATATTGGTGCTGCCATATGTGACAAATTAGGAGAATTCATCATTTCTCTCTAGGGGGAGCCACTCCCTTTGAGGCTAAGGAGGTGTATCCGCTCAGAAAAGCCCTCCCTGGAGGTTTGGGAAAGAAGGACCTCACTGGGAGTGACTCCCCTCAAGGGGACAAGGACTCCTATACCTACCTGGAAATCTCTATAAGAAGTACATTGACTGCCTAAATGGAGTAGAAGAGACTGAACTTATACCAGTCGATAGAAACTCGAAACATGCTGGCATTGCTCCTGCACCTTTGGTTCAGGAAAATGCTGAAATTATCTGAGACACAACAGCTGAGGGGGAGCAACACGCCTACTTGAAGTATGGAGAGAGGAATCTTACGCAGAGAGAAGCCTTTGCCGTGACATCGTCCTGGAGGGGCAGAGCTAGCAGTGGTGTCGAGAGACAAAGAGGCGTAAGAGGAGGCACCGTGAAAGATGAATATGGGAGAACGACCACCTTACCTGCTGGCATGACCCGCAGAAGCTGTGGTGGGCCTCGGGCCTGCGAACAAACTGCATGACGAGGGTGTGACGGAGGAACAAATCCTCCACTCCTAGTCCAAGAACTGAAGAAAGTGCTGAGACGGGAAGGATAAGGAAAACAAATGCTTATATGACAGTGATACCAAAGAGAGAGAGCACACCCAAAAGTGGTAAAGGTATCAGGGTTGCCCAGGGTGGAGGGAAGCGAGCTGATCAGAGCAAGGAAGGAGAAAGAAGAGGAAGTTGAATAAAGCCACATACGGGTCAGTCAGAGCCCCAAAGAGATAATATCCAGGAGGGTTGCGATGGGAGCCCCAAGAGCTAAGAAAGACATAGGGGTCTGGAGAGCCCCAACGGGATAAGTGGAGATTTACAACATATAAAAAAGGGAACCTGGAGGGTTCAATCAGTCAAACAAAGAACGTAAACAAGGGAAACTTGGAGGTTTCCTTTGTATAAACCAAGTGAACAGAGAGTGACCCAGTTGGTGGAGAAGAAGCTCTATGCGGATCAGTCAGACTCGCAGAGAGATAATATACAGGAGGGCTATGGGAGCCCTAGAAATCTGAGTGTTGGACATTGGCAGAAACGCAAGAGACAGCCCCAGGAGCCGAGGAAGATGGAGGGCCGAGGGGTCTGGAGAGCTCTATTGAGATAGGTAGATCTTTGCAGTACACAAGTAAAAGGGGAACCTGGATGGGTTCAATCAGTCAAATGAAGAACAGGACCCAGTGGAAATTAGAGGCTACCTTTGCATAAAATCCGACGAACGAAAACAGCCAAATTGCTGGAGACAGTTTAGGGGAATCATGCCTTCACTTAAAAAAAACTTAAGACGTGTGATTTGTATGAAGTGTTGAACTTTTTCCTTGGGGAACCTAAAGAAAGTCACAGTAAAGTTTATTTGATGAACAAACATTGGAACTGTCACCTGAACTCTGGGAGAAACCCGGAGAGATCTAAGTAATACGGGTTTGATAAAGCTTGAACTGAGGGAATAATGCTCTGGCTTAACTTTTTTGTTGTGTACTTAAATTGATGGGCCAGATAGTGAATAGTTTTGTGGACCGAGGGCTATTTTTGTTTTGATAAAAGACAAGCATCTTTAGTTTAGTTTATAGGTAGGGAAAGCCTTCTTAGCAATAGGATCATATAGGCGTTTGTTTTCCTTTTAACTTAAATAAACACCCTTGAAGTGATGTCCTTGAGTCTCACTCCTTTTACTGGGCCGCCACACTGCATGGAAATGTATGGCCATCACCTGGGTGAAAATGTATTTATACTGGCATATACCGTGCACTTCATCTATTGGATTTTTTCATGAGGTACCCTGCATAACTGATTGCAATCTGTCTGGCTCTGTAAGCTATTTATGGTGGGAAACATGTACTCCTCTCCAATTAAAGAATCCACCAGCCGCCACTGCAGATCATGCATGCATGAGCAATCACATAATGAACACTCACATACCCCCAGAAACGCTCACACACATGGAAAATGCATCTGCATCCATGCATGCACACGCAGACATACACACACAAAAAGAAGCAGGCTCACAAACCCACAAAAACACACACATTAACACATAGTTACCATTGGCAAACACACACACACACACACAGCACAACCATAATTAACAGCAGAATTGGGAAATCCACACACACTTTCGGCAACACAAAAGCACTTTTATCACTGGCAAACACTCTTGCACAAACATATTCTCTGCAATAGCAATGTGAAACATGCACACACACGCACTCACACAACAACACAGATATGCGCATGGTCGGACAAAAGCCAACCTTTTATAATCTTCCTCCTCTTTTGAGTGTGATGTCTGTATCAAGTGCACATACAACACCCACACATACACACACATGTGCACACACTCAGCAACAGCAGTGGGATCTTGTATGCACACTCAGCAAAACAAAGACCCATTAGCATAAACACTCTCATTTTGACACACACAATCATCAGCAGCACTGGGAAACAGAGACATGAGATTCAGCAGCACACACACACTCAAATAGGCAAAAAGACAGATGTGCACACACTAGCATTCATAAACCTTGTACCCTCTTCTACGGTCTGTACATATATATTAAACACTGCGATGCTTGTTCCTGCATCATGTATACACACACACACACACAGATAGACACATAGGCACAAACACACTGGACCATTCACATTCAAGAAAACACAGGCACACAAAGTGAAACACACACACACAAAGGAGAACTTTCTTTGAGTTTTTTAGTTGGAATGTTAAGTTTTCTACGCATAAAAAGGTAAAGTCTGCAAATATTAGAAATGCCAATGTTAAAGTTTACCACTTCACAAATTAACCCTTAGATTACACTACACCGCTACTTCACAACTCTTGCTTAAAGTATTAAGCAGCTTAATTCAAGCTGAGATTTGAGAAGCAATTGCTCAATAAAGATTACGAATTGCTCTCCACTGTATTCATTGATTGTTCCATCAAACATCACTTCAAAGGTTGCATTTCCCAGGCTAAAATGTTATCTGTTATGCATTGTATTCTGATCACTGAAGGCGATTGGAAAGGGCAAGAAAATGAACCATCTGTTATCAGTATAGAGATAAACAATGAAAATACAGATGCTTTCACCCAGCAAACTTAACTTATAACACTTATGATGCCAATTAGCAGGATATAAATCAAGTAAACAAGTCCATGGAGTGGAGTGTGGTGCAACTGCCAGGGATATCCAGGCCCTAGTCCGCAAGAGTATAGAAAAGCGCACCAGAGGAAGCGAGAGGGCAAACGGGACAAAAGGGCAAATTCACATGCAAGATTTTAACATACAAGAAAAGGGATTAAGGGGTAGGGATGGAATTTGTGATAGTTAGCATGCACATAGTGTCAGTGTGTGATGGCCAAAGCATATCGCTTATCAGAAAAAGGCAAGCTCTAAATGCTTCTGTGGATGAACTCATACCCTTGTGGGCAGTTTCTAGTACTTACATGGAAGCACTAAAATAAGTATGTGAGTATTTTTGTGACTGGCTTGATATATGCTACAGAATACTCTTGAAGAGTGGAAACTTGTTTGTTCATTAGGTGTTAGTCTAACCTGTGTAAGGGTGCAGAAGGAGGAGACTGACACACAGGTGCATGGTTGTTGGCATACACTTCTATTATACCAGAAATGAAGAGAAAACCTATCTTTCCCTAACTCTAAGAGGGGTTTCCCTAGCTCATCTAAAATACTAAAGGTTCAGTCAGGATGTGCACGTACATAGAGTCCACCACTGTGTCAAAAAACATACTTCTGTTTCTTGCACTTATAACTAAACTAATGAAGAAATGCTGCTTCTTGGGCTTTACCTGAGGGATGACTCCTTTACCCAGATCTCAATCCCTTTCCAAGGCACAAATAAATGTTCCAGGTTTGAAATGCTAAAAGCAGTACATTTCTCAGTTCAAACTCAAAAGGTAAAGTTCCAATTTAAACATCAACATTCCTTATTGCCCATAGTTGGTTCTTCACTACTGGGTTCCTGGAGAATGACTTCCTTATCCAGGTATCTTTCTCTCAGTGTTTTCACAATGCCAGGGCAATGACCCCCCTAGCCATTTTTCAGGCTTACTCCACAGATCACAGCACCATAGGGAATGGCTCCCTTCCTTTGGCCTTTTCTCAGGCTTACCCAGCAGTTCATAACACCAGGGGAATGATGTCTCCCTTACCCTGATCTTTTCTCAGGCTTACTACACTTTTGGCACAGTTCACAATACCACGAGGAATAACTCTCTACCCCTGGCCCTTTCTTATTCATGTACTGCTGCGAAGAAGATGGCTTGCAAACCTTCCTTTTGGTATTTGGCTTTGGCATACCTGGTTCACTCTCCTGTCAGGCACTGCCCCAAAGAGGATGGCTTGCAAACATTCCTTAAGTGTTTGGCTTTGACAGGCCTGGTTCACTCTCCTGCCAGGCACTGCTCCACAGAGGATGGCTTGCAAATGTTCCTTTCCTTTAGCGTTTGGCTTTGGCAGACCTGGTTCACTCTCCATCCAGGTACTGCCACGAAGAGGATGACTTGGATGCCCCTCCTTCCGATTTGGTTGTGGGTGTCAGACCCGCATTTGTATTTCCTTCCCAGGCTTTTCCTCCTTGTCCTCGCCCCTGCTCCGTAGTCTTGGACATTTCCCCAATTCCCTTACACCCCACCAACCTTCCCAGCAACGCAGATACATTTTGGGTTCTTGCTGGCTTCCTCTGGTTGGTCTGGGGCTCTCAGAGCTTTGGCTTCGATCTTCCCCCGGCTTCTCTGGCTTTCCGACAGGCTGCAGTGTCCCCATTCTGGACTGAACAGGGACGTGAACTCTTACTCCTAAGAGCCCTTTAAGACAAGATAGCAATAATCAGAGGCAGATAGGGATGCAGAAGTTACTCAAACCTCAGTAATCAAAACAACTCAGGAAGTTTGGCAAAGTGTGTTTCTGTTTTACTATCAATTATCTAAAACAGGCATCATCCGACACCACACAGCTCGATCTTGAAACATTTCATAACAAACAGCTCTTTTATAACAAAAATGTGTCACTTCTGATGTCATACTACGTGGCAAACTTCAAAACGAATCTGTGGTTGGATTTCAGTGAACATCTACGTACACATTCTATATAGCCACTGGCTATGATTGGGTACCTAAGTCAGGTTGGCATCAAAACCCACCCCCAATAACTGGTGATCATTGTCGCCACTAAATACACAGTGATCAATTGGTTCCTCAAATTATAGGGCTCGTCATTACACGGCCCACTATGATTGGTTTGGCACCCTTGTACCCCTCTAGAATCTTCCACATGCTAGCAGCACACAGGCTACCATCCCAGGTGCATGGAAGCTCGATGTGATCATGCCTCCCCTCCAATTAACCAACTATCCATCAACACTCCTTCAGTCTATCAGACAATTAAGCTTTTGAACTTGGCCTTTTAACTGTTGACTTCGTCTGGGTGACAAAGGGAGTATAACTTCACTCTATCTTTTAGTTTCGGTACAGCCTGACCCAAGCTATTTCGATCTCACCCATGTGACTTAAAGACGACTCTTTTCGAGCTTTTGCAGCATTTAATCCTGTTAAATGATGAACTGTAGAAACCTTTATTGTTTTTTCATGCTGCTTTAAACAGACAAGTGTTCCTTTTTCACATTCCTTGTAGCCTTCTTGACAGGCATCAGTTTCACTGTGGTCTTATTTCCTTGGTTCTGGCCCAGCCCCATCTTCTCTGAAACTTGCCTCAGCATCAGTAATTTCCAACTGCACTATTTATTTTGAAAGTCTTGTTCTTGTTCATTGGGGTTCAGGCCTGCTAAAGTGTGTTGTGGAATAATCCAGGTTATATACATTGCTATGTATATACAATGGTGCATCGTCACAATCTAATTCACTCCATAGCAAGCCTTATGAATACTTTTCCCTACTTGCTTTTTAGCACTGTACACGTGTAAACTGATTTACATATTTTTCTGCGTTTCTGTAGCATGACCATCTTCATCTCGAGCCTGAAATGTTGCTCATCTGAACCATCAGTTCTTCAACTCTTAGAGAATATTGTTACGTTCCTTCTTTCCATCCAGCCTCTAGATACATCAACTCCTATTTCATGTGACGTCATCAGGCTCCTTTCTTTGTTTAAATGCACATTTCTTCTGGTACTTCATCCAAAAGAATGCTATGTCTCTGTGCATTTAGGTAGGGTTTCCTCAATGAATATCTTGTCTGGAAGGTTCTCTGCTGTATTGGTATACTGACTGGGACTGCACATGTCGTCATCTCTGGTTCCCCACATATAGGCAACATAGGGGCGGAGCTTGGAATGAGAATGTCTGACTGTACCTCTACAGACGTCTCGGTTCTCTCGCTCTTGCCACTCACACAGGCATCATCCAAGTGCTCTGCCGAACTGCTTCCTCGCTCGTGGTTCCTACAGGGAGGGCTTCTCTCCTTGGTAAGTCCTTTGTCTGTTTTAATTTTGAATCTAGCAAAACAACTAGAATGTGTATGTACGTCAGGGCTTTAAGTGGGCTGGGGCCTGCCGGGGCTCAGCCCCGGCAGGCTCCGAAATTTCGTTTTGAGGCGGGGCCCTGCCGGGGCCCACTAATCTCCCCTGGCAGCCCCGGCCACTACACGAAAAGGCATTTTATTCTACAGCCTGAAGCTCTCGCTCGTGTGCGAGAGCTTCAGGCTTCAGAAAAAAATGCCTTTCAGCCACAATGGTGGCACAGCACCTGCGAGGCATCCCTTTAATCAAGTGATGCACGTGGGCCGGTGCCACCATTATGGAGAAAACGTGAGGCCGCTGGAAGCAGAGGCCTTGCTTTCTAAATACTGAAGCTCCCGCGGATTGGCGGGAGTTTCAGTCTTTAGGAAAAAGGCCTCTGCTTCCAGTGGCCTCACCCTTTCAGCCTTGATGGTGACGCTGCCCCTCCCCAGCTGGCGAGGGGCAGCACCACCATTAAGGCTGAATAGGGAGGCGCTGTCCCCTGCCAGGCAAGCCTATAGAATATAAATGCAGAGATCAGCACCCTCTCCCCCATAGGGGAGAGGGCGATAATCTCTACAAAAGGCTGCCTGGCAGGGGTGCCAGTAGCCCATTGAGCCGGGGCTCGTCAAGGGGGCGTGGCCTAATGGGCCATTAGGGCCCCCGCTGTTAGGCCACGCCCCCTCAATGAGCCCCGGCACGATTTGTAGTGCCACTTAAGGCACTGATGTACGTTCTCTTGTGGACTCTTCATTGCTCTGCATGTTCTCCTCATCCCAGTACCTTCCAGGCAAGTCTTTCTAAAGGCATCCCTACTTCTCCTCATCCCAGTACCTTTCAAGGAAGTCTTTCTAAGGTCATCCCAACTCTTCCTCATCCCAGTTAATCTTTGGTTTGTAATGCTACAGACACAAATAAAAGTGTGGGCTACATAGGATTGAGTGAAGGGAGAGGAGGATGGGTTGGCAAACTGTGTTTCCCTTGGATGGTTGTCTTTGTCCCTAGAAGGAGAGTCTCTTCCTGTGAGATCTTCTCGCTGAGTACCATCCCCAGGAGGACTATCGGGTAGTGGCCTCACCTCCCTAGCCTTACGGGAAGAGGCTCCCCCCCGGGGAGAAGTGACAACATGTACAGATTCGTCCCACCTCACAGACTCCAGAGGGATGCATCTGCCTGTCAGACGTGCAATAGCTCACAGACAAGCTTGTCTTCTTGAAATAAACAGTGGAGCAATCACAAATGAAAAGTGTTCATGTTAAGTGTCACAGCAACATAGCACTTGTTATTCTGCAATATTAAGTGTCCCTACACCTCCTTCACTTTATTGTGTTTTTTTTTTATTTTTATTCTACTATAGCCAATACACAGCAGATACAGTTTGGGGCAAAATAGGGTCTGTAGTATACTAAAAGAATTGGAACAAGCATTTACTTCAAATATAGGTGTGTGCTTCCAGGCACCGGTTCTACAAATGTTTATGTATGTAGATGAGAGAATAGTGTCACGAAAGCAGAGGCATTCATTTTTGGGAGCAATTCTTTAAATTGTTGCGATATTAAATGCAATAGGGTGTTGGAGGGCAAACCCATGCATAGGGTAAGGTGGGGATAGAGAATGTGGGAGGACTCAGTGGTACTTGTGGTAAGGACAAAAAGCAAAAGGAAAAAGAAGTAGAAAGACTTAATATTGCTTACGAAGAGACCAACAAAGCATGTTGTAAGAATTGAGGCAGGACCTGTTGGCATGCACTGTTAGAAGATGTTAAGTGGACAGATAGGAGGAAAAGAGACAGGTAACTCCACTTGTAACTTAAAGGAGGGACATACAAGAGCCCACATTCCAAACCAGGCATTGTCTTATGTATTGGACCTGCATGCAGAACATATTCCTGTTTCTTCATCCTGCAATGTCGCAGACTGGGGATGTTTGTTGCTTTGGACAGGCACATGTCAGGATCTGGCCACCACAAGCTGTGCACAATATGACTTTTTAATAAAGCTGGGAAATAGCACGCATTGCTATTATTAACCCAACTAACCTACCTATCACTTTCATACAAGTATTCCCTGGCATCACCATATGTAAATTATTCTATATGTATGTTTCCCCTATCCAAAAAGTGTCCCTTTGCTACACGTGGAATCCCGGAATGCAAGCTGTTCACCATGCTGCGGGTGCCGTGGCTTCCAGAGGTAATATGACTAAATCAAGTAGTACGCAAAAGCAACACGGATAGCCAAGCATCCTCTCTAAACGTTCAAACGGAATATTGCATGGGATCGCAAGATCTATGTTGCTGGAAGCTCAAATAAGAAATTCCCTTTGAAAGCCCAGGTCAGCCACTCATTCATTTGCTGTTAGGGAGCTCTTCACATTCCATTGTTCTCTCTGCTTTATGCCATGTTTGCAGGAGGACACCTTACCAGTACTATATCCCCTCATGTTTTGCTTTAGAATCAGGAAAACGAGAATTCCCGTGTTGACGTAAGATGCCATCCACTAAAGTCTGTGGGCCTTATTATGAGCGTGGCGGTATTACCTTCAAGCACGTTTACTGTTATCACCACCTGGTGCCATGAATTTACAATTGAATTACAAGGGGGCGCAACATAGGCGTTAATCTCCATTCTTGGGCTAAATAGGACTCAGTGGGGATTTTGTTGGACTTACCACAAGCGGTAATTCACATGTGGTAAATTGGGTTGTTGTTGGTAATAAAGTGGGAGATTGATCTCCAGCATATAACTGGAAATAAATCCTCCACGTCACCTCCCAAGTCGGAATTTCATGGTGCAGTAAAACTGGAGGTAAATCCGGTACTGCCAAAAAAGTGGAGGTAACGGAAATGGCACCAAAACATGTACAGCACTGCCATCCTCGCTGGTGCCATAGTAGAAAGTATAATAACAGCTTGCAAACTATATTTGTTCATAAATGATTAGATAGAAATAAACACAATGTTTAAAATATAGCCGGCCAATTTATTCACATTCTGTTTTAGTTGGTCTATTTGGAAAAATCAGTTTCAGTATCTGTGACAGGGAATAACTTTTTGATGTAATATGCTGCACGATCAATTGACAATATGGTGTTTACGTTTGTTTGCAATACTTACAATGTTGCTTTTTAAATTACCATTGTGTATTTATTTGCATCAATTAGTTGTAATGCAGTTGAAATGCCTGGGTTACTTGAGAGTATTTAGAAATATTAGGTTATTTGGTGTAGCATCAGTGTGGCTAATTTCCTGTGATACCTAACATCAAACACATGTTGAAAATAAGAGATTGTATTCTTTTTGTATTAGCATGTGTTGCTGTTTTAGAAATATGATGAAAAGGAAAAGAAAACGGCGATTAAGAATTGAAACACAGCTTTCCATATTCACCGAGTCTTCTTGATTCCCTGCAATTGGAGACTCAGGGCCTCATTACACGGAAGGCGGTAATGGTTAACGGCCACCGTTAATGGTAACGGTGACCGTTAACCAGTACCGCCTTACTACGAGGTCCCTTAGCGGGTTGGTGCTTTAACGCCTGCTTTTTGCAGGCGTTAAAAACCAACCTGCAAAGGGACCAGGGAGCTAATTACGGCACCGCAAAATTGCGGTGCCGTAATTAGCGCCTTCCCCATTCCCATAGAGCCCCATGGGGCAATGGCGGAAGGGGGATTTACCGCCCCACCAACCTTGGAATGGGGCGGTAAATCTCCTTTCCGCCAAGGCGGTGCCGGTATTTTACCGGCATGAGCCATGGCGCTAATAGCGCCATGGCTCACCGCCTTCCGTGTAATGAGGCCCTCAGACATTCTAGGACCATGTGCCCATAATTTCAAAACATCAACACGAGGGAAGTAGTGCACGTGATGTTATTATTGCTTGTGTTATCATTGTGCACTGAATAGGAAACACTGTCGTCCACAGAGGGAGTTGCACCCCTTAAATACTGTGTGCGTCTTTGGGGCCCTGGAGCTGTAGGCACGATATATATATCAGAAATTGTCACTGATTTACAATGTTTACATCACATTTGGACTGACCAAATGTGTCATGTTTTGTGCGGGCATAAAACTCCCTTCCAGCTGGATGATCTAACCAAAGAAGTGGCAGGGATACTTATGTGTTCTAACATTTGCTCCCCCTGGCAGTCCGTATTACTCTGCAAAAGTGAACCGAAGCTACTTAAAATACCTGAACAGAATGGTAAAGTTATATGTTGGGAATCAGAATGGGGTGAAGGAACCACAACAGGCTGCCAGCCTATGTACTGAACATCTCACTGGATTCTACCACAGCAGCAAATGTCTACAGAGGCTCGTCCTCGCGCCATTCTGGGTGCTGACAGGCAATGGGTTTGAAGAGTGCCATATAATGGAAGACGTTCATTGACGGGACATGATGGGGCTTTGGAATGGGATTGCCTCCAACACAATGGGCCTCATTATGAGTATGGAGGTAGCCATGGTGCTATTAGCGCCATGGCTACCCCCATACCGCATACTGGGTCCGGGTCCCTGAATGGAGACTTACCGGGTCATTCCAAGCTTGGAGGACCCGGTATTTCCCCATTCAGGGAACCCATCCCCATTCCCATTTGAGCCCCCATAGGGCTCAATGGGAATGGGGAGGGAGCTAACAACGGGCCCGTTAATAACAGGCCCGTTGTTAGCTCCCTGGATCTTTAGAGGCTCCAGCGAAGGGCGGCTGGTTTTACCAGCCGGCCTTACCGGGACCCGCTAAGGGACCTCGTAATGCGGCGGTAAGGGGTTAATGGCACCGGCATCCTTACTGGCACCGTTAACCCTTTACCGCCGACCTAGTAATGAGTCCCAAAATGTGTCCATTAAATCAGGTACCTACTTCATTTACAACGCAAATACCAATAAATTGTCAAACAAACAGATTGGGGACTGTGGGAACAACACGGAGTGAAGCATGTTTCGTCTTTGTTTAGTACAGATAGAGAGGCTTGACCAGAACTGGGAACAGGCTATCTTCTCTCCCCATTGGGATAGGACATGGCATCTTATATTCTGTAGTTAGTCCATTATAACTTAGAAATGGAGTGGAAGAAAAAATAGGAAGGAGATCAGGGATGGAGGGGATGAAAGAAAAGGGTAGAAGTAAAAATAGGCTGTAAAACTAGAAGAAGAGTGCCGAAATGAGGAGATGGTAGCACACAGGAATATATAGGAGAAAGAAGGCATACAAAAGTGGGAAGTGAGAAATAGGGAGCAAGAAATAGAGAGGGAAAGTAACAAGCAGGGTGGTGGAGGAGTAGGAGGAAGAGATCTTAGGAACTGATAGGGAGAAGGAGGGAGTGCCGTAATGGGCTGGACAGGCGAGGATTGCGAGCTAAGTGGAGAGTGTTGAGATGCACCTATACACATTCTCCAGAATGTATGTTGCTGTCACCTCAGTCCACCTGCTCCACTGGTTCTATGTGAAATATCCGAATATTGAAGGTCGCACACAAAAAAGACTCTTTCTTTTCAGCCGATTTTGGTGCGGCCTTTTCTAAAGCGATTTTCTTTCCTGGTCACGTGAAAAAGGGATTTTCACTTGATACCTTTCCACTAGTCCAGGACTAGAAAGCCCTGGATAACCTCAGACTAGAGCAGCCAAAATGAGCTGCCTCCAAACTCGGGTCCGGGTCCGTGGTGTCGGAATGGGGACTTTACGGGACATTCCGACCTATGCGGACCCGGTAAATCCCCATTTCGAAAACCATTCCCGATTCCCATTTGAGCCTCCATAGGGCTCAATGGGAATGGGGAAGGAGCTATTAACGAGCCCGCAATTTGCGGGCCCATTATTAGCTCCGTGGTCCCTCAACGGGTCCCGCTAAAACAGGCTGGTAAAACCAGCCGGTCCTGGTGGGACCCGCTAAGGGACCTCGTAATAAGGCGGTAGGGGGTTAACGGCACCGGCATCCTTACCGGTTTCGTTAACCCCCTACCACCAGGGTCGTAATGACCCCATAAGTCTTCATAGAAGCTCGCTATACATAGTGAATAGATTTTGCTGTCGAAGCCGGCATTATATAGGAACTGGACATCAGTGTCATGAATTTAGTAAACCCGGACCCATGGAGAAGAAAGGCTGAAAACTGTGTCGCAGCAAAAATAAGTTGAGATTGTGGAAGCGCCTGGCAAGGCTGTCTGGCCTGCCATCAAAACTGAAGCAGCCAAGGTTGATTATCTATTCTTGAAAGTAGTTAACGTGCAAAGGATGAATCATGCCTTATTAACGGGCAAAGAAAGAACACCAAGAGTGCCATGTTTTATTCATTTAAGACATTAAAATGCTGCAAAATGGACCTGAACTGTGGTCTCCTATCACTTGAGCTGAGGATGGAAATAGAGTTGAGCTTCAAGTCCTGGAACAATGATAGTGAGAGCCTGTACTCCCATATATTCCCACAGACAAGGATACTTTGCAAGGCCAAGTTCAAAGAGAATCTTCATGGCAGAAGGCATGGGTGATGAGAGATTTTGGGCTAACTGGGTGGGGCGGTAAAGTCAAGTCCACCTTCTGGCACCTGGGTCACTTACCAGCTTACGTGCTGGTAAGTAAACAGAATGTTCCAAACCTGGCACGAGCATGCCAACCAATTGTAGAGGGCTGTATAATGAAGGGCCTTATATATAAACCATGTGCTTAATACTGTTGGAGACGACATGCTATAGAGGTAGGCATAAATTGTCCACCTGACAGTAGGGCAGCCAATCACAATCCTAGTCCTTATAGAAAGTATACTTAGATGTTCGCCTTGAACCAATCATAATCTCTTGTAGGTTTTTCTTATTTGCCACGTAGTATGACGTCACCTCTGAAAAATTATTAGTATAAAGTCAATGTTTAATGAGAAAATTGTTCAGAGCTGAGCGAACATCCGTTGATGTTCGTTGTAACCTCCCTGTTTTAGATATTTGTTAATAAAACAGCAACCTTTGCCATCTTCCTGAGTTGGTTAGATCATTTGGACTCAAAGTTATTCTGCAACCCCATCCATTGCATGCACATAACTAAAGAACCATAAGTTCACGTGGTAGTGCTGCGGATGGTTGGAAAGATCCAAACTACTTTCTGCCCAGTCTTTGGAACGATCGGGCATCCTCCGCCATTAGCCGGAAGATCGCAGGATTTCCTGTGGAGAGCAGCCAATGGAAATAAACTTGCAAGAAGAACCGAGATGGTGGGCAGGTCCCCCTTTGATGAAATCCCTGCCCGGTTTTCCCCTGGCACTCTGGGGACAGAAGGCAAAGAGGGCGGATTGAAGGAGGAGTTGATACTGATGGCCTTGAGTCGATTAATGAATGAATGGTGAGTAGACTAAGGGGAATGGCAAATGAAGGGGATGGGATTGTGATAATTTTTCAGTAACAGGAAATATTGTGAAGAAAAGGTAGCGCCTATGAGTCCTGACTCAACCGAGTTTCAGAAGGCGACGTCTCAAATGCCAACGGGGGTAGAGCAGAAACATAAAATGCATAAATAGAATTAGGTAAGGTGACATCTCAAACCCTGTATAGGGTACAAAATAAAAGCGAGAGAGAAAAAGGTGAGCACTGTGTTTATAAATGTGCAATGTCGACTAGTGAATGTTGTTTGTTCAGTAAAAATATCGAAGAACGATAGAGGTTGTGAAAAAATTGAAAAAGTTGAGGGGCAACTATGATCGAGCATAGCGAAGTGATTGGTGCCAATCAAAAGGTAGATATTGCCAATCAAGAAATCAGAGGCCTGAGCAGCGATTGATGGTGCATGCTCATATTTGTTGTTTTAAAGAGGTTTAAAAGTTGTGATTTAAGCAAAAGTATATAGGTTATTTAATAAAGTCTGGTAAGTATTGACAGTCAATTGAGACTTGTCATTATGGGAGATATTCCCCTGATGCACATTTGTAAAATATTACCAGAGCACATGCCCAAGCACAAACAGTATAGTGTAGAATGGGTGAAAGTCACGCAGATAAAATATTCATGCCATGGCCACAAGGGGGATCATTGTAAAAAGCGGTATTGCAACACATGATCACATACTTGCACACTGCGTACATGGGGAAGAAATTTTAGAAAATATTAGCGATTTTAGATCTCTGGAAGATGTACCAAGAAGAAAGGGAAGATCCGCCACTGGTGGAGTGGATTCTTAGTCGCCTGAAGTAAAAGACGTTAGTACGGAAGAAATGGGCTTATATCCTTTAAAGGAGTTGAAAGCAGTAACGGGGTATGCTAATTCGATGTACCAACCCCAAGCTTACAATAGTGATGATTGTCCAGAGGAGAATAAGAAAAGGAGAGATCTGTAAAATCATACAAGATAAAGAAGAAAGGAGTCAATGGTTGAAACTGTTGACAGAAATAGACAGGGAGATTAAGAGATTGAAAGGAGAGAAGGATAAAGCTGACGAGATAACGCTTGTGCAGAACGAATGGATGGGAGGACAGATATTACATACAATAGATGGGAAGAGTATCGAGGAAGTTAGGCAAAGAGAAGACAAGGATGAACAAAAAGGAAAGGATAAACGTCAAAACCAAACACAGTGAAACAGATGCCACAGTTTTTGGGGTTATGCAACTATGTCAGAGCCTGGGAGTTTGATTATAGCACGTACACAAGACCACTTCTGCTAGCTTTGAAGAAGGCACAGTTGGAAAAAATAAAAATAGAATGGACTGAAGAAATGGAGGAAGTGTTCGAGGAGCTGAAAAAAGCTATTTGTACAGCTCCTGTTTTAGGAATTCCCAATTATGCTGAGGAATTTTGTTTGTTTTTGCACACAAATGGGACAGTCATGGCAGCAGTGCTTATGCAGAGAACTACATTGGCATACAAACATTTAGCACATTACAGTGGAATTTTGGACCCAATTATGAGAGGACACTTCCTTTGCAAACAATCATTGGCTGCTGCTGCGTTCGCGATTGAGAAATCTACAAGTATTGGCATGGGCTGCTCCATGACTCTCTTTGGGGAGCATGCTCTGTTTGCTATTTTAGAAAAACCCAAAGGCACATTGACATCCAAAAGAGCTTCGGCTTATGAGGTAATGATTTCTAACCCAATTATTAAGACTGTAAGATGTAAAATAGTGAATCCTGCCACATTTATAGCTGAGCCAATATAAGAAGGTGATCATGTGCATGACTGGACTAATAATGTTGAATTTTATGATGATATACCCCGTGTGACGGAAAATGCTTTAGCAGGAAGGGAAATTATTTTTATTGATCAGATTAGTGGGGAAAGGCATTCAGGCACCACAGTAGTGGGACATAGATTAAATGGAGAATTTGAAGTCATAGCAAGTGCAAGGCTACTGTCTCACTTTTCAGCACAAGCAGAAGAATTAGTAGTGCTCATTATCGCACTTGAAAAACACAAAGGACAGGAAGTAACAGTGTACAGTGATTCTGCCTACATGACATCAAGCATACATGCAGGATTAGCAAGTTGGAAAAGGAGGGGCTATCTCCGCACAGACGGCACGCCAGTGCAGCACACATACTTATTAGATAGGCTCATTAATGCACTACAACTCCCAGTGCCCACAGCAGTCATTAAATGTGCAGCGCATACTAAGCAAACAGATTTTTATCTCTTGTGGGAACGAAGCCACAGACGAAGAAGCCAAAAGGATGCCATATTCCCCAGATATTTCGAGTTTTGATACTGAGAATATTAAAGAAAAAGTAGTCACAACCAGGTTAGTGCAAGAAGGGTTTAATAAATTGTCGATAACCCAACTAATGGAGATTCAAGGATGTGCACCGCAGGAAGAGCAGGAATTGTGGAAATGAAGAGGTGTTCTTTATCCCCCACAGAAGCATTATGGTGACAAGACAGCACTGTAAAAACAGTGATGATAGTAGCGTTATTAAAGGTTGCACTTGAACGGTTGCATTAGTTGCATTAGCCCACGCATGTAACTAGTGAGAGTCTTGCTGCTATGATTGCAGAAGACTGGTTCATTCCGAATTTGTTGGAACACGTTGCACTGTTTATGCTAAATTGCATCATGTGTCAAAGGTTTCCTGCTGTGCATGCACTGAGGATAATTAGACGGGTAATACCTCGACCGAATGGTCAATTTCAGCATTAACATATCAACTGTGACGATATGCTGCAAGCATGCAATGTATATAGGTATATATTTGTGCTGGTGTGTCCCTTCTCTAGGTGGATTGAGGCACATGCGTGTACAGACCCCCATGCCACTTGCGCAGCGAAGTTGTTGGTGTGCAAAGTTTTCCCGAGATGTGGTGTGTGTGAAGTGCTGAGATCCGACAATGGGCCACATTTTGTTGATGAGCTATTTGAACGGATAAGGCTTCTATCGAGTATTAAGCATACATTTTCTTCTGCTTGTCACCCGTAAGTGAACGGGATATGTGAGAGACTCAACGGCTCCCTTAAAGAAAGGATTGCCGAGATTAAATTGACTTTGAAGAAGCAATGGCTATATTGCCTACCCCATGCCTTATATGCCCTTCGGAATCAGCTAGGATCAGACCGTCACCTCACCTCATGAACTAGTGACAGGTCGGAACTAGGAGCCGAAGTGATGCCCAGAGTGTAGCAAAACCTTAGGTGATGAAATGCATGACTATTTGACATGTATGACCTCTAGCATTTCTTTCATTTCAGATCAACGCAATCGCACGGGGGTTGGTCTCACAACCAACTCAATTGAATTACTATGGGCACCTAAGTTATATGTTGGAGACCTAGTTCTCATTAAGAATTTTACTCGAAAGTGGCATGAGCCACGTTTGAATGGTCCCTTTTGTATTGAAAATATAACCCCATCTGCTGTGAATGTCCATGAAACCAGCTTGGCTTCTCCTGAGTGACGTAAAGGCCTATAAAGGTGAGACCCAGCCTCCCACCCTTGCCGATCCAGAAGCAAGACGAGAAGAAGAATTTCAGCATGTGCCGACTCGATCAATGACGAAGGATGATAAAGCAAACATTGGTTAATACAGATTTATATTGGACTAAAATCCAAATGGACACTCTGTATAGATATTTTAGCAAAGAATGAAAAGGCTTGCACAGAATTTCAGAAGGCTGAAAATGAACTTTTAGAAATACACATTGAAGCATCAGATTTATCCCTAAATGTCAGTTCTTGATTAGAAATTGGAAACAAGATCAGTATCCAGATTCATTTCGTGGAGAATACCTGTTCTAAACAGTTAATCATATGGTACTTACCGATAGTGACGTTCATCGGCTTGTGCTTGCTGTCTTTGTATTTATATTTCAAGCTTACCCAGCTCTTGTGAGAAGAAAAATTGATGTTCGAACTTTCTTACAGGATCCTAAAAATGGCCCAGTGATAAGGAGGCTCCTTATTGCCATCATCGGGCAGATTTTGAAAGTTACAAGTATAAAGAATTTTGATGATTGTATTAAAAATGATTAAAGAGGAAAGTGGCACGGTTCAAGGTAAAGAACAAGTGCAACTTGAAGTAGGATGGCGAGCCAGATGGATGCCTACGTTCGTAGGCATAATATATGCTTGCATGATTGTTCCCTTTGTCTTTCTGTTCCTCATATTTCACAGTCTCTATCATGTTAGTACTTCCGCTGAAGGAGAGGTCCTTATGGTTCTTCCTACTATGAAAACTACTTTTGATTTACTTCATGATTATTACACAACCTTTGGGAGACACAAGAAAGATGCAGGGAAAGATAGTGAGGGGATACATACCTATCTAGATAATGCAGCACACTTGGGGAATAACATGTGATATCAGCACATGAGAAAAGTGGGAGAAAAGACATCTAAGGAGAATTGCTACATCTGCTCTCTCATACCCTATGCCATGAATACAGTGCAAACTTTCATCACCAGGGAAGTTCCAGAACATGATGCTAGGTGCCTCAGCCATCTTGCAGCATGTATGACCGGAAGACAGTTACAGTGAAGTTGGGCCACTTTACGATGGAGATCGAAATAGTCATTTCCATACCAAGATGACTATATCAGGACCACACAAATGGAAAAGGAATCTGGATGGAAGAGCAAGATGTGAGTTTCTCAACCGGACCAGAAGAGAGAATTACTTCTCAGCCAAATCAATAGAAACATACAATGCCATTCCTATTCAACACAGGTTGTTCAGCAAGACTGCCTCAATATTTATGACTATCTTCATGCCTGGGATCCAAACGATGGCCAATGCCAAGTGGTTGCAGATTACGAGATGGGAGCTCCTGCAGACAATCAATGCCACCATAAAGGGATTCAATGCAATCAGAGAAGAACTGAGGACCACACGACTAATGACCCTGTAAAACAGATATGTCCTTGAAATGATCACAAATTGAAGGAGGAGTTTGCGCCAAAATCGGGCCTCCATTTTGCACATTCATACCTTCTCATGATGATGAGAATGGGATCTTGACAGAGGCCATAACGTTGTTAACAAACCTGCATAATAAGATGCAAGACCACACAGAGGACATTACGGATGACAGTTGGTTTACCTCTATAGTCTCATAGATTCCACAGTAGTTGCCAAACCTTTTCAAGATTCTTGGAACAATATTGGTGATAGTGATGTTTGGATTCTGTGTGATCAGGATAATGATCACCCAATGCAAGAAGGCAGCAAAGAAGGTGGTAGGAATGAAGATCATGATCGATGTCGAATCTGGGTTTGGACCCAAGGAATTGATGGATGAAGATGTCAGAAAATACATAGAATTCAGCATCGTAGCACCCGAATGAACAAAGTTCCTACATCCAAAAAATCATTAGAAGTACGTGGGACAATGGGCCTATTGTAATCCAAATGGACAATGCAACTACATAACCTGGAGTGTAGATGAGCATGTTAAATCAGCCACCACCCTGAGCGTCTGGACTCTGAAAAGCACTTCTTCAAAAGAAAATATTAAGATGTGGAAACTATTGAAGAGGTGGTCGAGGACTCGACCAGAGATGGGAATATAGAGGAGCAGCTATATGCCACTGCAGAAAATCCCACCCCCCTACCTCCTATATGTTGGAAGTTGGAGACTGTGCCATGTTTGACACCAGCAGTTGTGCCAATACTGCAGAGAATATTCAAAAAAAGGTATCCACTGAGAAAACCCTATCGAATGTATCCTCAAAAAGATGACAATCTGAGGATCTGAGGGAGGAACTCCCTGAAGGAATATGAAAAGGAGCAAAGGAGAGAAGCTAGTGACGTCACAAGAGACAAGCGTGATGCCCTGAGAATACTGGCTGAAGGGAATGTATGGATCTTACAGAAACTGATGACGGAGTTAAGAATTGAGTAAACTTCCATAAACTGAAAGAAGATTGCTGCAGAAAATCAACCGTTCAATAATTGCACAGATGCTGAAATACAAGTAGACGAAGTCATCATAGAAGTGTTCTATACGTAGTGAATAGACTGCAGACAAAGCCGCCATTCTATAGGAACTGGACATCAGTGTCATAAATTTAGTAAGCCCAGACCCATGGAGAGGAAAGGCCAGGGATCGTATCTCTCCAGGACTGAAATCTCTGCACTGGCTCCCATTGGCTGCCAGGATTAAGTTCAAAACCCTCTGCATTGTACACAAGGCCTTCTGGGGTCTGGGACCGAAATACCTTCAACTCTCTCTTCCTAAACATCTCCCTTCTTGAGCTCTTCGGTCATCTGCCTCCAACTCCCTTAGAGTCAGTCGCTTCTCCAAGCAAAGAGTTGGTGGCAGATCACTCTCTTCAGCAGGGGCCTCTCTCTGGAACAGCCTCCCTGCCTCCCTGAAACTCGAGGAGAACCATCTCTGGTTCCGAATACACTTCAAAACCTTCCTCTTTGCTTCTGCTTTCTCTCCTCCCCTCCCTTTGTGAATTCCTGACTGAAATTGCACTGGTTACCTGGCCACCCTTTCTGATCTCTGGCCCAGGCCCCATCAATTACCCACCTGCACTGCCTCCCTGGCAACCCCTGAACTTGGGGACCGTTTTCTGTATCCCTTCCGTCCCCCTACCAGCACTTATGTCTGCACTTCCTTGCACTTGCCACTAGCTGGCTGTTTATGTGTCATATTTATTCCACTTCCCATGTACTGCACTTCCCCTCTCCCTTCCCCTGCGCACTTTTCCTTTCCCCCCTTCGCATGCAATTGCGCGATCTGAATGATACCTGGCCTAGTAGGATCATTGTCTGTCCTCCCTTTGTCCCCCCCCCTTGCCTCGTCGCGCCTTGAAACACTTATGTATAGGCTCGTTATAAATGCCATATCATATCATATCATATCATATCATAACTGTGTCGCAACAAGAATAAGCTGAGATCGTGGAAGCACCTAGCGAGGATGGCTGGCCTGGCATCAAAACTAAAGCAGCCAAGGCCGGTTATCTATTCTTAAAAGCAGTTAAAGTGCAAAGGATGAATCATCCCTTATTTAGGGGCAAAGAAAGAACACAAAGAGTGCAAAGTTATATCCATTTAAGACATTTAAATGCTGCAAAATGGACCCAAATTGTGATCTCCTGTCACAAGAATCTTCATGGCAGACGGCATGGGTGATGGGAGATGGTGGGTTAATTGGTTGGGGAGGTAAAGTCAAGTCCACCTCCTGGCACCTAGGTCTGAACCTACATGCTGCTAAATGAACCGAATGTTCCAGACATGAAAAAAGCCTGCCAACCAATTGTAGAGTGCCGTATAATGAAGGGCCTTATAGTTTGAAGAACCATGATGAACCGTGCACTTTTTTTTTAAACTTTCCTTTTTTTATTGACATTTCGGTTGCAACAACACTTAAAACAACATTTCCACTTAACCACCACCCATGGTATGTGCGAGCAGTGCACCTTGACAGATGACAAGGCGACAACTGAACAACTTCAGAGACTCCATGACGATCATTAAAATGAACCAACCCATATTGTGGACTACAAGCGCTTAGTTCGCAGATGACACCAACGGTAAATCCGGGCTGAGGCCCATTAGTAATTACATGCCCAGAGTCTCAGGCACCCTTTATCCCCAGCAGTTCTTTACCTGCCAATCCAATAACGGGATTCATATCTGTTAACTGGCCTCTCCCAGTGATGAAGAGCCACAACCAACCTTCTGCGATGGAGGAGATGCAGCATTCCCAGCATCAGATTATTTAAGGAGAGATAATGTATATGCATCCCACATCTGTTTATCCCTCCCACCATTTCTTTGCAAAGTACCCCATCTGGATTCCATGTCATTAAAATACAGAACATCCTCCACCCACTGAATGACCTTAGGCCCAGGCTTCTTACCCCACCCAATAGCTACTCTATGTTTTGCCAAGATCAGAAGAAGGCCTATCAACATCCTGGTCTCTTTAGGTATCTGTTTAGTGTATCCCAGCAAAGCCAACATGGGGTCTGGGACTATCCGGTCCCCCACAATTTCCCCAATCACATCAAAGACCCGTTCCCAATAACTCTGTATTTTCCCGCACTCCCAAGCCACATGGAGGAAATCCACTGTATCCTGCCCGCATCTAAGGGAGGTTCTGTTATGCTGAGGAAAATATTCCTTTAGTTGGGCTAGGGAATAGTAATACTGATGTAAGAACTTAAAATGAATCAACTTAAATCTGGAGCAGATCGCCCCCTTCCGAGTCATTTCGCAACAGTGTCCCCACGTGGTGGCTGATATCTCCCTGCCCAGTGTCTGCTCCCACACCTCTTGTGGTGCTGTCACAGCCGCCAACCTGTCCTTCAGAGGCCATACATACAGTGTGGATGTCACATGATGCCCCACGCTCCCCTGTACCGTCTTATCAAGCATGTCTGAAACGTGCAGTTGCTCAGGAAAAGACGGAAACAGTCTCTGTAGCGTCACCCATGTCCTATAATACAAGAATATGTCTAGCGAAGACAGGGCCCCCTCTCCTTCAGTTGGTCAGTGGTTATAAACCTCCCATTCAGAAACAGGTCACCAAATTTTAACGTACCCAGCCTTTTCATCATAGCTACAAAACCTTTTTCACTGGTCGGGTGATGTTTGGAATGTATGTGACTGGAAGTTCCGGTGAACATAATACATCCCCACTAGTTTTCCTTTCCAGATGGACCCAAGCCCTGCATGTCAAATCAACCATATTCTGGACCGTATGTGGTCGGCTTGGTGCATTGAGTACAACTGCTCGTAACAGTGCTGGGATGCAAGCGATCACTCTATTTCTACATGCCGACTCTCAGCCGCCATTCCATAGCAGTAGCGCAAAAAGCCAGCCTGTACCACTGTATAATATAATTCGAAATCTGGCAAGGCCAGGCCTCCCTCCCGGACGGGTGCCACCAGTTCATCCCACAAGATCCGAGCCCTTTTACCAGTCCAAATAAAGCTAGATACAGCTGAGCGGAGGTCCTGGAAATATTTCTTAGGCACTACAATGGGCGCATTAAGGAATACGTAGAGAAACCGGGGCAGAATGGTCATTTTAACTACAGAGATCCTACCATAAAGGTTGTGCGGGAGTGAATTCCACCTGAGCATTGCAGATTTGGCAGACTCGAGTGTGTCCAAATAATTCCTACGGTAGACCACCCCAACCTCCCTGGCTATTGTGACCCCCAGGTATCTGGTACTGATTAGTTCCCATTGGAATCCCCATTTATCTTGGAACTGAACCATTTCCGCGGTTTGCAGAAATATGACTGACTTACTGGTGTTCACTTTGAGGTCCGATAATTCCCCAAACATCTGAACATCCACCATGATCGGGTCCAAATTAACTTCGGGATGACGGATAAACAGGCCCATCCTACGCAGAACCACGAACAAAAACAACCATTCGACAGAATCAAATGCCTTAGTGGCGTCTATTAAGGCCGCTATCATCGGCTCGTTACACCGTAGTGCCTCCATCAGCCCAAACATTCTACGCAGCCTGAACGATGTCGACCGCCCTGGGATAAACCCTGCTTGGTCAGCCCTGACCATGGTCGTCATCAGCAGCGCCAATCTAGCGACCAGTACCTTGGCCAATATTTTATTGTCAATATTGATAAGCGATATCGGCTGATATGAGGAGCAATCTCCGGCAGGTTTACCAGGTTTTAACAATACGACGACCACAGATTCTCTGAAGGACTCCGGGAGTCGGCCCTCGGCGACCGCTTGCTGGTAAATTTGCAGTAAATACAGCGCTAGTTTAGCTGCATAAGTTTTATAAAACTCAGCTGTGAAGCCGTCTTGCCTCCCGCCCGGCAACGACTTAATGGCCTCAACCACCTCCTCCAATGTTAATGGTCTATTCAACCACTCCCGTTGCCCATCCGAGCACCAATACAAACCCAACTCATCCAGGTATGCATCTATATCCGCTTGTGTAGCCTGTGACTCGGAGGAGTACAGGCAGCTGTAAAACTTTTGAAATTCTAGGACTTTTTTCTCGTCTTCAAACTAATCCTCCCCACCTTCATCATTAATTACTGTTATTCTGTCTTTCTGCCCATTCATTCTAGTTTCTTTAGCGGGTGACCTACTCGGGGCCTGACCTTCCCCATACTGGTGAGGGGCCACTCTGTCCCAAAGATATTTCACCTTCCTCTAAGCGAGAGCATGATACTCCTGCAGTCGCTGCATGATTTCACCCTGTTGAATTCTGGTTGGCGTAGGGGCCCCTAACTGCAAGATACGAATCTCCTCTTCTTTGTCAGCCAACTCCTTCCGTATCCGTCTAAGAATTCCCACTTCCTTGGATATACACCCCCCCTTATCACGCATTTGAACCCCTCCCACAGAGTGCCCACCAAGGTCACTGACCCCTCATTAACCTCAAAGTAAGTGTCAATAGCAGCCGACAGTTCCTCTCTAAAAACTGCATCTGCTAGGCCCTCACTCTTAAATTTCCAGAAAGGCCTAGACCTTGCGTGCCCCTCAGGCGGATGGTCAGCAGAACGGGGGTGTGATCCGAGAGAGTACGAGCCATTATCTCCACCCCAGTAGTTAGCCCCAAAAGCGCATGGGATACCAGAACATAATCTAGGCGTGCAGCCGAATTATGTGGAGCCGAGTGGTGTGTGTATTGGTTCATCACCGGGTTCCTCACTCTCCATACATCCTCCATTCCCCACACCACTAGCATTCCCCAAATCTGATCAGAGCTTCTACCGCCCAAGAGCGGGGCACTGCCCGTCCGGTCCCAGGCAGGGTCCAGGACTGTATTGAAATCCCCTGCCCACAAAATCTCCCCATCTGCGATGTCCCCCAATTGCCTCTCAATCCACTTTCATATCTTGGTTAGGCTCGTAATAGCAAATCAGCGTATATAACTTCCCCTGGTCTACACCAGCCGTTAAGTTCGGGTCCTGCAAAGGGACCTTGTAGTAAGGCGGTAAGGGTTTACCGATACCGGTGCCCTTACCGGTACCGGTAAACCTTTACCGCCTACAGTGTAATGAGGCCCAAAGAGTCTAACCTCCCGTCCACAGACTGGATGCCCGATTGTAATTGCGTGAACATCGTCTTAATATCCTGAAAGGCCGTTTCATGGTCCACAGGGAGTGTTGAGCCTCCTGCAGCTCCTCAGCTGGTTTTTTACTCTTCGCTTGCGGTGCCATATCAAAATTCAATTTGACTTGCTGCTTACCGCCCTTACCAGCTTTAGACAGGTTGAGCTCCGACGGTCAGAGAGTTCCACCCGGGGCCAGGGAGGGATCTGAGTAGTGTTGCTAGGGTCTGTGCGTGGGCCAGGCACCCCCCGGTGCCTGGATCCTCACTGGCACACCACCCCAAAGTCCAGCAGCCCCCCAGTGCATTATAGTCCGTAGCGAGGAACTCTGTGGACGAGTGAGGTGGATTGTCTCCCCCACCGAGTATTTTATGGGCTCTCACTCAGTATATCCTGCCACCAGTCTGCATGGCTCCCGGCTACAAGTCCAAGGTTCAGAATGCCCAGACAGAGACCGCTATCCCAAGCCTTCCACCCCTCAATCCTCTGGGGTACACCACTGGACAGTTGCCCACCACAGGGACCACCTGTCTAAGTCCAAAGTACAGTAGTCGGTGTACCATTGTGTATCTATTCGATGTACTCTGCTGTCACTTCCTCTCTGTGCCCCCACCTGGTGAGTCCACACTATATTGTGAGGCCAAGGTGATTATCAGTCACCCCCAAGCGCCAGGCATGCCCCAGAGGGCCGGAGGCTGCCCAAGACTAGGCCAGCATCCGGATTGTCCGCCGGTAAGCATGGGATGAGGCAGGAACCCAGAGCCTGATCCTAAAACAGCTCTCACTCCCCAGTGCAGCCACGGGCCGTCGCCGCTTCCAGCACTCTATGGATCCTCCCAACTGCCGACGGAGAACCCACACAGTACTCACCCTCCGAAAATCCACAGAACTGCAGTCGACCAACCTGTTACACGCGCTCGGGTTACTCACTGCGCGCTGTGGCTGTCTCCAGACCGAGCTACTGGGAGCAACACAGAGCCTCAGCGGCAGGTCCGTACCTCCTCTGCCGCTGACGGTGCACTGTTCGTCCCCTCACAATCGCGGCAGCTCCCAGGCACCCCAAAGTCGTCACTGCCCGCACGCTGTCCCAGGCAGTCCACCGTCACCTCTGCTGATGGGCGTGCGTGACAGGCACAGCTGGCTGGCTGACAAACGTCCAATGCCTGCCCAGGTGGGCCTGCACAGGTCGTGCCACCTGTGTCCACCGCAGCTCCTCCTCCACTCGGAGGGAATCCGCAGCACACCTCGTCCATTCCACTTGCCCCGCTGTTTGGGCTTCCTCGGGCACCACGACCTCCGAAACCCGCTACCTACACGCTGTCCCGGGCAGTCCATCATCACCTCTGCTGATGGGCGTGCGGGACAGGCACAGCCGGCCGGCTCTCAAGCACCCAATACCTGCCCATGTGGGCCCACACAGGACACGCCACCATTATGATATGATATGGTATTTGTAACGCGCCTATACACAAGTGTTTCAAGGCGCGACGAGGCAGGGAGGGAGGGAAACAAGGGGAAGACAGACAAACGATCCTACTAGGCCAGGTGTCATTCAGATCGCGCAAGTGCAGAGGTAAGGGGAAAAGGAGAAAGTGCAGGGGGAGGAGGTGGGGGGGAAAGTGCAGTACAAGGTAAGTAGCGTGAAAAAAAAAAAATAATAATAAATAAAAAGGGCCAGCTGGTGGCAAGTGCGAGGTAAGTGCAGAGAAAGTGCTGGGAAGGGGGCTGTAGGGATACAGTGACAGTCCCACAGTGCAGGGGGAGCCAGGGAGGCAGTGCAGGTGGAGAGTGGCTGGGCCCTGGACCGAGGTCGCTGAGAGTGGCCCAGATGCAGGTTTAGTGCAGAATTCAGTGGGGAGTTAAGCAGGTTTAGCAGGGGAGAGGGAGAGAGAAGGCAGAAGCGAAGAGGAAGGTTTTGAGGTGCTTCCGGAACCGGAGATGGTTCTCCTCAAGTTTCAGGGAGGCAGGAAGGCTGTTCCAGAGGGAGGCCCCTGCTGCGGAGAGAGATCTACCCCCAGCTCGTTGCTTCGAGAAGCGGCTGACCATGAGGGAGTTGGAGACGGATGAGCGAAGGGCTCGTGAAGGAAGATATTTAGGAAGAGAGAGTTGAGGGTATTTAGGCCCCAGGCCCCAGAAGGCCTTGTGGACAATGCAGAGGGTTTTGAACTTAATCCTCGCAGCCACTGGGAGCCAATGAAGAGATTTCAGCCCTGGAGAGATACGGTCCCTGGGCTTGAGGCCAAGGACAAGTCTCGCAGTTCTGTTCTGGATAAGTTGCAGAGGGCGGAGGGTTGTCTGCCGCAACTACTCCTCCACTCAGCGGGGCTCCGATTTTGCAGGATAAAACGCTTACTGGGTCCCAGCACCTCCCGCAGCACGATGCCAGCAATTGTGTATAGGCAGAAGTCTGGATACCGTCCGGATCATCTACTGGATTTCTGTGTGCAGTGGAGCTTCACAAGCTCGCGGCCATTTTGGTCGGGCTCGCTAGCGCCGCCATGATGAACCATGTACTTAATAGTGTTGGAGACGACCTGTTTTGGAGGTAGGCATAAGTTGCCCAACTGACAGTAGTGCAGCCAATCACAATCCTAGTCCTTATAGAAAGTATACCAAGATGTTCCCCTTGGACTAATTATAATTGCTTGTTGGTTTTTCTTATTTGCCACGTAGTATGACATCACCCCTGACAAATTGTCGAGAGCCGAACGAACGTCCATTGATGTCCGTTGAAACCTCCCTGTTTTAGATAATTGTTGATAAAACAGCAATCTTTGCCATCTTCCTGAGTTGGTTCGATTATTTGGACTCAAAGTGATTCTGCAACCCCATCTATTGCATGCACGTTACTAAAGAACCATACGTTCGAAGTTGTAAAACATACATTTCTTTTTTGTAGCAATTTTGGACATTTTACTACAAAATGTTTACGAGATTCCACATCTACAAATGTCATGCCCAGCTAAGTCTCTTTTCCACTAAAAAGAATTGTCCTTCGTTAATAAAAGGTTTAATCTAAAATGCAACAAAGCAATGGCAACAATTTTTGAGGGACACTTGCATAAATACAAGGCATTACATACCATGCACAAGTCAGCAATATTCTTATATCTTGATAAACTATCCCGCGTCATGCACCAATCTGCTCTCCAAAGGTGTTTCTTAAACACATATGTATTGCACATCACCTACTCACAATTTAAATTTTACCTGTCAAGCATGGATTTTCAATTTGTAATCTGCCAATCTGTACAATACCGAACAGTCACTCCTAAATCTACATATAAAGAACCCTGTGGAGGAAATTCCAACTTTTCACAGAGCAAGATTTTTTTCTCCATAAAAACTGGGTTTTTAATGACACAAGGCTTAGCTAAAATCTCACTGCGGCCATAGGAATAGCAGTTGGTAAAGAAAAAGCTATTTTCCAAACAAAGTCTTCCATAACCGCAAAGTCTAATCTCTCCAACAAGTGATACATCTCTAATCCATAGATCAGGGCTGGCGCTACCTTTGCTTCATAAAACCTCCGAACAGGGAGAAGGGAACATTTCCCATATTTGTTATGAAAATGTTTCATTTGTATTGCCAAACTTTTCGCCTTGTTCTTCAGATGGTTCACAAGACTGCACTTGATTGGCTTCTCAGTAATGTAAAATCCCACATATCTGAATTCGGTAACTACCTCAATTTTACAATCATTAATCCACCACACAGGATTTGTCTTATGCCCTTTCGAGAAAAAAAATGATGATTTCGATTTTTTAGTATTAATTAACAAATCGTTGTTTTTACAAAAGATCTCAAAGACACTTAAAATCCTTTGCAGCCGATCTGTGTTCGATCTAGGATGATACAATATCATCCACGTAAGAAATCCATAGGACGTTTAGCCCATTAATAGTTGGGGGGACAAAAGATACTTCTTTAATATTTTTCCCAAGGTCTGCCAGATATATATTAAATAGAAAAGGGGATAATATGTACCCTTGGCGTAAGCCACGACTAGATGTCACGTAAAGTCTCTCTCCAAGTTTAACCGCACTCTCATGGTTGTTTCAGTGTGTAGGTGGATTAGGATTTTTAACAATTCATTAGGCAAGCACCAACCCCTTAATTTGGCCCATAACATAACAATTCTCTATTTACGCAATCGAAAGTGAGTGACAGATCGATCATGGCGGCAAAGATTTTATGATCATTCTGCTTCCAGGTCAATATCTGAACATGATCAATAGCGTAGCCAGCAACAATTGTGCCCCCCCCACTGCCCAGAAGCCCACCTGATACAGACATAATATATTATTTACCTCTGCACATATATTAAGTTCCTTCAAGAGAATAGAGGCAAGGATTTCGGAGCTCACACCAAGTAGAGCTATTGAATGGTAATTTAATGGCTCTGCTCTACTGCCCTTTTTGAAGATTGTTACCACATTAGATTGTTTCCAACTCAGTGGGGTTTGGTTCATCCTCACAATTTCCTGAAATAGATCAAACAATGTATCCCCTAAAAATGCAGGATCCTCATTCAGGACCATATTTCAAAGTTCATTGAGCCCTGGAGCTCTAGATGTATTACTCTTAATTACGATTGCCTCAATGATTTCATGAGAAAAATCTAGGCTCCATTTAACATTATTTATGTCCAGACCATGACTTGCCCCTTCTGACTGATCCCCATATAACTTTGAAAAGTGATTCACCCAAATATTTTGCTCAATAGGATTGGCCTGCGCCAAGGACTGGAAGCTATCCAAATTATGAACTAGCTTCCAGCAATTGAGGTCGTTTTTCTTACTTACACATGCAAGCATATTTTTGCAGTCAAATTGATACTGAAGAGAGCATACAGATTTCACTCGATTTTTGTAGCTCTGTTTAGTATCTTTTTACAATTTCTCCTTGTTCCATTCTATCTGTAATGCTTTTCTTGGCCCATCTGAAGCTTTTCCCCAGAATCTTTTTAAACTCTTGAATGTCTTTATTAAATGGTCTCTTTTTTACCTTGGCCATTGTTTACGATGATCCAAAAGTGTTTTTAATGATAAAACGGAATGCCCCTGGATTATAATAAGCCAATGGCTTCTCATCGGTTATCAAATTCACTGTATCATTAACATGTTGATTCCATTCTGTTATTTTATTCCGGATCCAGATCAATCTATTTTCACCCTTTGCTATCATGGGTTCCCAAAACAGGTTTGCTTTTATCATGGGAACCATTTTCAAATAGTGTACATAATCTTTGATGGTCACTAGGGAACCCGTCCTTGATATCAAAATATGCCAAGCCTACTAATAAGGCTTCCAATGTTACAATACAGTGAATGCATGAATAATTGGTTCCATTCTGCCATATGTACCAACCTTTCCCAGATGTTATATTTTCATAACATATTAAAGACAAATTCCATTCTTTGAAAAATTACACCCATTTCAGGCCCTGCAAAGATTGCGTTTGTCTATATTGAGAGAACTGTTAAGAGGGAGGGAACCCATCTTCCGCATGTGACATACAGAATGCTATAAATGGACGATCACATTTTCAAGTAATTGCAACACACATTTATCAAAAGCAATTTTTTTACCATTTCTACCTTGGCCAACATTAAAGAAAGGTTTCCTGCAGGCCAATTACACTGTATTCACTTTCACTTAACATCAAACAAATCGCTTCATCATCCAGTACATGGTGAACCCCACATGTGTTCCAAGAACAAATGCTAAAAAACTGTCCGCTTACACCCTTCTCTCACCCCACAAGCTGCCAGGCTCCCAGCTAACCATGGGCAGTTAGCTGTGCATGTTTGCACCTTCTGTGCTCCCTCTGGCATAGAAACAATTCTGCCCTTAGCGTTTTTTACCATACATGAAATCGGCACAGTGAATGACTTATCAAAATCATTACTGAAAGTTTGTTAGACTAAAAATCAAACCCACGCAGTATCAAGTCATCTATTGAAGATGATAAAAGCTCCCCTACAAGTCTAATGGAAAAGTTACTGCTCTCCATGTCCACTCTGTTTTTGTTGAAGAAATCCACACGTGCAACGTCACCTGAATTCAACGATCTCTGCCTATGGATATCTTCAAAAATCAATAAATGTTCAGACGGTTCAAACAAATGTTGTCCTCTATTGGGAACATAGATTCCAAGATATAACATGTTGTTTTGTTCCTGTGCAGGTCACCCATTTCCTTTGACCTCTCTGTTTTACCTAAAACCTGTGAAAATGGAGTATTTCTACCCTCTTGATGAATTATTTGTTGAGAGAGTGTTTTTTCAATTAACACTCATAAGCCCAGCTCCAGGATCTTTTGGATGACGCTCACGCCATCTTTCATCATAGCTGCTAGCATGAGTGTCAATACCGGAACTAGCAACTCTGTCTGGAATTAGATCTACTTGCAGGACTTGCATAGATTTGGTTGCTGTGGATTTTGAAATACATGGCACAAAGTTATCGCCTAGGGACTCCCGGTCTACTGCATGTACTTTTTTGGAATACTGAGTGGCAGCATTCTTAACCCTACCAACGTGCGTCACTAATAACTCCAGAAAGAATTGAACTGGAGTCTCTTCTGTTGTTTCCAGGTGTAGCGAGTTTTCTCTTTCAGGCTCTTCAGTGGCAATATTTGTACCTTTGCTACCCTTTTTATTTTTTAGAAAGGTAGGGCCCAACAATTTGCACTCATTTCCTAATGCTAATCCAGTATCCGATTCTGACCCGCCCCTGCTGTCCAATAGAGTTAATGAATTTCTGCACCAAAACTTGTTCTTTTTAGTTTTCTTTTGTACTTGAGGAGGAGCTCTCAATGTGCTTTTCTTATGCCCCCTTTTAGTACTCAAATGAGTATCCTTATCCGTACTTTGGGACTGTATATATAAACCTTGACTGTGCACCCCCACCACTGCTGCACACGATGGATTTTCTTCCGCCTCTACATAAATAATCGAGCCGAGTCTTGCACATTCATCTAAGGAGGACAGGGATGGAGGTGTTTTATTAAATAGACTAACGTCTGTCGCAGGCGGTGGAGCAGTTGGCTGGAAAAAAGCGTTCGAGCTAACACCTACAGGGGAGAGTATCTGTACCCCTGCATCAATATTATCCACGTGAGGTGTATTTTAAAATTCTCTTCCAGCATTCAGCAAATTCAAATGGTCCTTCCGTTCTTCTCTTTATATAATAAACGGGGCCAGTAGATTTTTAATATATTCTAAGTGTAAATGACCCACACGGTCGTTTCTAATTATTTATTTTAATTTTATTTATTTAACATTTATAGAGCGCTCCGAGCTTGTAGACATCTGGGCGCTAGTTACATAGAAAACAAGAAGACAAGCAATATTCTGAGGTGAGTAGCCCTGCCGTCCGGATGCCAGCTACACAGCTGCAGGTCTCTGACCATCTGTGCAGTAATTTGTAAACATGGGGAGCTACTTTGCATGCACAACATTCGCGGTGGAGCCAGTTCATTCATGATCTCGTGTGAATAGCCAAGTTTGATATGCCTCCAGCAATATCACTTTTTTCTGTATGTCGTCAAGCATAACCTTCTGCCCTTTAATTTCTTCTCCAAACAAATCCAACTTCACATGCGTGTCAGTATCAATCGATTCTACTGTACGTAATGGAAGGGTATTACTCAGTGCAGATGCCTCGCCTTTCACTTCTTCTCTCAATAACTCAAAAACTTTTACAAGTTGCTATCAATGCAAAAATAAATAACTGAATAAATACATAAATCAATTCAGAACGATGTTCAGGGCAGCAAGTATAGAATGACTGGCTTGGTCTGGTGACAGATAAGACTATACTTTTTTTTATTTTTATAACACGCTTAATACTAGAGATTGGTTTCTAAACGTGCAGCAGGATAGGAACTTGTTTGGTACTGCGTTGCCCCTGAGCGATCCCCCCTCACCAGAGAATGTCAATTGTCAGCAGGACATGCAATTGGCGCTACTGTTTCTCCGTTACACCCCTCTTCATTTCTTGTAATGTTAAATAAATCTCGAAAGGCTGACAAAGGTTCACGCTTCAGAGAGATAACAATTCCATTCTGGAGAGAGGAGCCCTGAAAAACAATCTGGGGGCATCGCTGTGGGTAATTTGTTCTCCTCCCCCATGTTAACATGAACTCTCTCCTCATGCAACGACACCTTCCAATCATTAATAATACCAATATCTCGGTCGCTTGGACTTCTCTCACGAGGAAAGAAATCGATGATTTTGAAAAAATATTTGTTATATAAGTGTAAAATCCAGTCCGGGTCTTGGGTGCACAGACGAAGCAATGGGCGTAACCCCTATTATAAGATCATGCGGCTGGTTTATCATTCTTTGTACTGACTTTGCCCCGCAAACTGAAGTATTTTCCTGAAAGCCACAGGTTATCTCAATGGGCAAAGTCATTTTGGACTGCAAAAATGACTATGCACTGACTTTGCACTGCAAAAATACACTTTGCACGGTTCCATGAATCAGGGTTTGCGTCGGCAGTGCAAAGTCAGTTTTCAGCAGAGGAAGGTCACTTTGAACCTGGCAAATATTCCATGAATCGGCCCAGAATATCCACTTCAGAGGCAGTGAGAGTATCCATAGGTAGCTCAAATCCGCTACCAGTATCCACTTTACTTTTTAAATTCTACAATTCATAAAAATATGAGAGCCAAAGCAAATGCGCGGCGCTGCTGGTGAAAAGTGCCTCAAAGGATTCCAAAGTGCTGCAGCCCAAGCCAAACAAGCGCAGAGTTAGCTGGTACACTTCTTGCAAGCCGCGTAGGAAAATATGGAAAGTAAGGCAACGCCGGCTGCCGAGACTGCACCACACTCTGTGCCGTACTCCTCGCACAGACACAACATTCAATACTTCCCGCTTATACCGTGGTTGCAAATGTTCACACCCTTCTAGAGTAAGCAGCAGGGAAGGCAGCCAGAAGTCACAGGCTCGCCAATGCCTAGCCCTGCCCTGCCCTCTTAGCATTAGAGTTTCCCTGTCCAACCCCAGACAGGGTCTCAAAGACCCGACCCACCTCCATTGGTCTCCTGGGTGGGCTCTTGGGTGGTCTCTTGGGAGATCTTAATTGAGGGCTAATTACGCATAGGATTCACCAGGTAGGGGTTGCCTTCCTTCGCTCCACTCACCTCACTTGCGGTTGCTCATTGCTCACCATGTCTGAAGGCACCAAGCTTACTGCGTCTGAAAGAACCAACCAAGAATTAGAGGAATGCACCTCTCGGTGTCAAGTCGCAGCATTTGCAGAAGCAGAAGCAGGATTCAAACTGGAATCAACCACAGAAGAATGGCTTCTTCCAACACCCTCACCCACACCAAATGTACTGTCATTGATAGTTTCTCATTGTTAATACTGAATTGGTTTTACTTGCATGCAAGGTGTAAAAATATACACAAAAAACAAAACATCCATAGGAAGCAGAGAAGAAAAGATGGTTTTTGGATCCCTTATTCCCTCGGCTGCAGAGGTCCACAACCTAAAATTCTCCAGATGTTTTTGACTATGACTGCCATTAGCCCTCACCCTTGATTGTGCTAGCTAGTGCTGATAGGAGTTGTAGTCCAAAACATCTGGAGAGCCAAAGGGTACGGACACCTGGTGTGCTGTTAAGTTCTTTCTAAATCATAGCTCTATACTTGGTGGCGTGAGTTTTTACTGTAAGGCCAGTGATCACCTAAGGTCTTGCCTAATGTAATTCTCTATCAGTTTCTTGATGCATGCCTATTAATCCCAAGTCTTCACTGCAGTATTCCGCCAGGTGCAATGGTAAACCAGATAAGAATGTAGACCAGCTTCCATCGGTTTGCCTATAGTTCTTGCTCAGTGACTCTGGGCCTTCTCCTGTTCATAGATCTCATTTCAAAAGCAGGTCTTTTCTCCAGGGATTCTCATTATGGAAAGTTTGGAATGGGTTTCACTTCCTTCACACAAATTTCCACTCATCGAATCGCTGGTTCGTAGCTGATTCTGTTGTGTATCTCGAGAGGAAGAAAAGCAGTCTATTTGTGTGGCTTGAGGGCAAGCAAAACTGATGGGCAGCTGGCTGGGACTCAGGGACTGGGGACTGGGGGAGAGGCCCAACATGCCAATGGTTGTGAGATGGGCTGAGGGTCTGTGACTGGGTGGATGAACCTCTGTAACCTGGAGCATGGTGTGGCTTAAAGGGGCAGATGACACTCCATGCCAAAAACAAGACAAGGTGAAAAGGTAAGGGACAGGATTGCAATCTGGAGGGTGGTGGGGGCCAAGGGTGGGCACAGATACATGTGGCTAGGCTAGTAGGGTAGGGAGTATGGAAGAGGAGGGGTGGTGCATGGTTGGTCGTTGGTTGGAGGGGAAATGGGTTTAAATCCATATTGCAATATGAGGCAAGTGAGGAATACAGAAGGTTGTGGTGGTGTGCAGTAGCAAGGGGTAATGTGGGTTGAAAGCCTCCCGCCCATTAAAGAGGAAAGGCAAAAGTAATAGAAGCCAGAAGCACCAGAGAAAAAGATCTGATTCTGAGCATAAGAGTCAGTGAAAATGCATAGAAGAGAGGATCGGCAAATGGAATTCGGTGGGTCTGGATCAGGCGGTGGGAGCATTAGTGGGAAGAAATCAGGAAGCATACATAGAACCCCAGACTCCAGTATGCCTACACTTTCCTATGATACTCCATCCATTTGACAGTTTGGAAGCGAGTCTGATTTTAAAAAGGATTGACGTTATTTTGCTGTGACTCAAGGGCATGGCTGCCTCCAAACTCAGTTCCGGGTCCGTGGTCCCTGAATGGGGAAATGCCGGGCCATTCCGACTTTGGAGGGCCCGGTGTTTCCCCATTCAAGGAACCCGGACCCAGACAATCCCCATTCCCATTTGAGCCCCCATAGGGCTCAATGGGAGTGGGGAGCATGCTAACAATGGGCCTGTTAATGACGGGCCTGTTATTAGCATGCTGGGCCTTCGCAGGACCCGCAAAGGACGTCTGGTCTGACCAGACGCCCAGAGCGGGTCCGCGAGGGAACCTCGTAATGAGGCGGTATGACGTTAACAGTGCCGGCACCTTTACCAGCGCCGTTAACTCCTTACCGCCTCAGTTGTAATGAGGCCCAATGGTCTCTATTTATTATAAATGCACCTTCACAACAATAGTGTCGGGGTGATTCTCCCGGGGCTGGAAGAGCCGTCCGCGGACCTCCGGGCTGGGGAGGCCCCAACTCCTCCTGTGTCCCCAAAAGGAGTATGAGACACACACAAGAAGCAAGGTGAGTACTGCTGTTTATTATAATAACGGCAGGGATGGGTCTCGGCTTGTATGCATCCGATGAGACTCTCGTTGTTAGTGGGGCTTGCAGGCCCTTTTTACAGCAGTATGATGCGCTACTCGCGTCACCTGGGAAAAATCATCACAAAACCTATTGCCACTCTGGATTGGGTCCCCGAGTGGTAGGGTTAGTATATGTCCCCTATGGGAAGAAATGTTAGTGGGTAAGGACGGATCAGGTTGCACACTTGGGCTGTTCCTAACAGTTGTTACTTTAGAATCGTTGCAGGGGGACCCTTGGCTATTGGCTAAGAGTACTGGTGTCAGTAGTAGGCCCCCTTCTATTCTGATTGGTTCTCCCGTGAGCCCCCAAGCCTGGGACCATCGTTGTTCCCAGCTCGCAGTGTACCTGTCATTAGCAACAATGTGCAACTATGTGTTTGTGCAGACAACGGACAGGTCTGCTCATGGGCTTGCGAGCGGGTCTTTCCCATCGCTGTAGGTGTCCATCTTGCTGCTTCGTTGTTGCAACCTGTGTCCCAAACGTGGGACCCTGGCGACTGTTTGTCTCGTGAGTTTGGCATCTTGTCAGTTCGGCCTGGTCACGTGTGGAGAGACCGTAGCTGGAGCAGAATTATGGGCATTCGTTTTTCCATTTCGCCTCTGAGGGCTTGGCACTTACAGGTGTAACCTTGGCGCTGGGCTCGCGGCATGCAAGTTGCAACATTGTGGCCTTGGCTGTGAGCTCTCGTTGGAGGCTCGTTCTGCATGGTCAGCACTTGTACTCTTGTCGCTGAGAGGGTTTTCATGGCGAGGCTCATGTCTGGGACTCTTGCTTGCGGCCTACTCGGGCCTAGTTCATGGGTGGCGGTACATGATCCATAGTATGGAGGTCGCGGGGCGACAGAGTGTCACAAGCAGCACTAGATATACATGGTGGTGTCGTCATAGGGATGGGTGGCGGGGAAAAGCATCAGCAAGCATGTATTTGAGCTCTTCATGCGTCTTGCGTTTCTGCGGAGCTGTAGAAGGCCTATGTAAAAATAACAACGATGCACGTCAGTGGGGGTGTCAGTCCCCTACGTCATAGCACTGAGTATGTTCTTCGTGTAGGTTGGGGTGTGAGTGACCAGTGTGCATTCTCTAATGATGTGAATACTTATGGCTGTTGTTCTAGTTGAGCTGGTCCATGTTGCAGGCGTCAGCTTGAGCCTGTCGCGCTGCTGGACACACTCTTCTTATGTTTAGGTTTCTGAACCAGGGTATTTTGTCATCTGGTAGGTAAATGAACTCCTCTCGTGGGGGATGTCTGTGTCGTGATCCCCTAGGCCATGGTCTGGATGAGATTTGGGGAAGGGTGTTATCCCATTCTCCTACTTCAGTCCCCCCTCTGGTCAACTTGTCAACTTGGCAACCACAAAATCATCCTTTCCTTTATCTCCTTTCACCCTCCATACTTTCGTTATTCCGGCCAGGTGTCCATAGTGGTTGACATGATCTTCAAATGACCAATTCATACAAACCGCCGCCTGGTTTGCAATAGACCCATCTTCCAACATAGCTCCTTGGGTTCCTTGGTTTCTCCACTTTCACAGATGTTGGGTCTATGTGAGTGTCCAATATTTGCTTGCGCAGTCTCTCACGTTCCTGTATAATCATGTCTGTGTGATTGTCATCTTCAGCTGGTAGTATGGCGTGCATGCCGACCATCTCCATCATTTTGTTCATTGTACGTGCTTTTCTAGCTTTCCAGAACTTTATTACGATCAACACAGCTGTCACCAGTATTATGCATCCTACTATTAGCTTCAGCCCATCTGACAGCCATGAAGGCATCGATGACCATAGAAATGAAAACCAGCTGCCATCGTTCTCTACTCCTTTACTTTCTTCCACCATTTTGGAGTGCATCAGGGTGAGTTGTGATACTGCTTCAGTAAGTGTTCCATTGTCTGCGTCATTAGCTGAGTTGAACGTGCAACATGATTGTCCTATTTTTGCGCAAACTCCTTCCTTCGCTGTGAGAAGGTCTAGCACATACCTGTTTTGTAGTGCTACCATTCTAACTGCTCTCCGTTCTTCTTTTATTGCGTTGAATCCATTAACAGTCAAATTTATTGTCATCATCAGCTCCCATCTCGTGATCTGTAACCATTTCGCATTTGCGTATGCCTGCAGTCCTGGGTGTATTATTGATGAAAAGAACATTGCTGACCTGCTAAATAGCCTGTGTTCTGGTGGGATGGAGGTGAGAGCTGTTTCCGATCTTCCCCACAGGTAATTTCCCGTCAGTGGTTCACCTTGTCTTTTCACTCTTGGCAAAATGTTATTGTTGTTGTTGTCGTCTCCTTCTTCTGATTGTACAGATCTTTTCCTCCTTTTGTTCCCTTCGTCCATCTGGGGGAAGTTGGCCATGTTGACATGTTTCTGAGGCACAACCAGGGATGGCACATTGATGTGTACCATAGTGCATATTCCATTCCATAATGGAGGCAAGGTGTGGTATGCCTTATCGCCGCAGGCCCAATAGTGGTCCATTAGAACTGCTGTGCCGGCACCCCCCTCTGGTATCTCTATCATTTTCTCACAGTTGGTGTTATATCCGACATCCACATCGCCGTTGTGTTTATAGCACAGTGTTGGTGCAGTTAGCTGTAGTATACTAATTGGATCTTCGTCCTTCTCCAGCCACGTCAGCATCGGTACATATTTGACCCACATCATCCAACATCTGTCGTTGTGCTCTTTTATAGAGGTAATATTTTCTCGTGTTATCATATTGCTCCCAGCCACTCCTATTACCCATCCGTCATTCGTATATATTTTCCCAGTTATTGTTATTAGAGGTCTTTCCCAACACCCTTGTTCACCAGCAATTTCGCTGGCATACCAATCACACGGCAGGTATTGTAACGTTACTTTCTTAGTTTCTCCTTTTTCGGGACCATCCATCATGTATCTGAAACCTTCAGTATGTAGGCTCCTTTTAAGGTACATCAGATATGTTTTGAGGAAATTATTTTCGTGTGGATATGTTTCCCTCATTTTCCACTGAAGTATTACCACTGTCCCTTGAAATCGTCCTTTTGTTTGGAATAGTGCCAAATATATCAGACATTCCACTGGTTTTGCTGGTACTTCAGTAGCTACAAATGTTCTTGATGCGCTCATAGTGTATGGGATCAACGAGCACACACAGCAGTTGTCCTCAGTTGTCTGCTTACCAATTTTGGTCATGTGCTGATACCACATGTTGTTCGAGACGTGTGCTGAATCTGTGAGGTATGTGCCAATTCCCTTATCGTCTCCATATGTGCTGCGTTTAACCCTATGTTCTTTACTTCTGGGGTTGCTTGTACCACCTGACACCGTACCTGTTGCAGCCATGGGAAGGGTGAGTTCGTTTTGGGTACAGTCATCATGTCGTAAGCATAGTGTTTCTGCCAGACAGAGGCAGCCAATAGACCAGTGACAACCAACACACCTATGAACTTTATTACAATAGCTAATCTCACTGGCATTTTTGCTCTTACCTTTGCTGCTGTCCTGCAGCTTATTCTTGTGATGTTAAAGATGCCCGCCTGAAAATTCAGAAAATATGCGTTATTTGGTTAGTTGTCTGTTAGTCAAGCTCTGCCTATCAGATAGTCATTCAGTGCCCAGACGAAAAGCTGCTCCCACGCTAATCTAAGTGACCTGTCTCTCAGAGCTGTTAAGTGTTCGTGGAGATGTGGGAATGATTGTTCTATAGTCTCAATGTGAAAAAATGAAAAATTGGTGTTCATAGTTTGGAGTGGCTAGCACAGGTGCTGTAGATATGGCATGTTCAATTCATCAAACGTCTCTTTCATTTCTCTTGTCCACCCCAACATTTTGTCCCCTTTTTGTGCTTCTCTGAGTGCTTCGAGTAGGGGTACTATGTATGAACTGTAGTCAAAAACCCATGTCCTGCAGTAGTTGCATAGGCCCAGAAATTGCTGTAGTACTCTCACTGTCTGTGGTTGTGGCGTGTTGGTTATGGCTTGTGCTCTTTGTGGTGCAGTGTTCCTTCCATGCTGAGAGATAAGTTGGCCAATGTACAGTACCTGTTCCTGACAGTATCGTAACTTTTCTTTGGCCACCTTATACCCCTTCTCAGCTAATACTGTGTGCATCTTTACTGAGTCCTTTCTACACCTCCCTTCAGTGGCGCTGCAAATGATGATGTCATCAACGTATTGCAGCACCATGCTCTCCATCTCGATGTTTCCCAAATCCATGTGTATTACTCTGTTGAAGATGGATGGTGACACACTGTACCCTTGAGGCAACCTGGTATGTTTCCATTTTGTGTTCCTGTATGTGAAGCTTGTCAAGTCTTGTGAATCTGGGTGCAGAGGTATCGAGAAAAATGGGTTTTTGAGGTCAATCACGGTAAACCGTGATGCCTCTGTCGGTATTCCACATAGTATGGTGGCTGGGTTTGCTGCTATGTGGTACTCTGCCTCTACAATGTAATTCACGGGCCTAAGGTCCTGGATGAAACGCCAAGACCCTCCTTTCGCTTTGCGTACTGGATATACAGCCGTGTTGCATGGTGATTCTGATGGTACTAATATGCCATTGTTTATCAGGGCTGTTATTGTTTCATATATGCCCTCATCTGCCTCTTTTGATAGTGGGTACTGTTTCACCCTGCGTAATATTGCTCCCTTCTTTAGTTTTATTTTCACTCCTCCAATGCTCTTTATGCAGCCAACGTCATATGAACTGGTTGTCCACAGTGATACTAGTACTGCTGCCAGGTCTTCCTCATAAAATGGTACTTGTGTAGAGGGAGGTGCCTCTAGTGCCATTGCCATTTTCAGTGCCACTTGCTTGTATGTCACTCTCAACCAGATGTCAACACTCATCATAAACACCATCTAGCCTTCTTCTTTATTGTCTGAAAAGAGCTCCTCATCAGATACCTGTGTGAGCCTGCACCCCTCAGTCAGTGCTATTACTGCTCTCCAGGCCCTCCCCTCCCTGCCATGGGCATGTACTGCGATGTAATCTGCAGTTGCCATGATGCTCTCGATGCTCACTGAAATTATCTTCCCCTCTGATTCACTTGCTGGGGTCTTTGGTCTGAACAAGTATGCTGCTGGCCTTCTCCAAATCTTGCCCTCAATTCCAGGCATCCATGCAAATGCCATGTCTGTTCCATATTGGAACATCTCTCCATCTACAGGCTCAGCCCAAGCCACAGTTTGGCCACAGTAAGCTTGCAGTATTTGTCATGCTGTGAGCATGTTTATTCCTGGTGTGGAACAAATTATGCCGTTCCCCGTGAAGGAGATTGTCATATTTTATCTGCTCATTATGTCCCTCCCAAGTATGTTTACTGGTGACTGCTTCGAGTACAGAAGTGGAAGAGATATGTCATGATCTCCTATAGATAAGGAGATGTTATCAGTAAAGCGAATCAACCCTCGAACCCCAGAGAATCCTTGAGTGTACATGGCTTCGCCTGACAATTTAAACTTCCCTTCCCTTATGCAAGACCTAGTGGCCCCGGTGTCAACTAAAAAGGAAAAATATTTGTCACCTATCGCCACCTCTATGCGTGGTTCCTCCGCAGTGTTAGGTGTTACCGATAGGATGGGGCACATCAAGGACGTCTGTGGGCTGTCCTATTGTGGGTATAGTGACTGACCTCTCCCTGTGTAAGGGTTGTGGCCCAATATCATCACCTTCCCCAGCCGTGTATGCTGTAGTTGTTCATTAGTTGTTGATACTGCATTGTCTTGTACTTGTGTGAGCTGTTGTACTGGTTGCACTTGATGATGTAGTGTTTCTATCGTCTGTTGCTGTTGTGGTGTGTTTGTTTGTACCTGTTGCTGTGGAGGTGTGTATGCTTGTACCTGTTGCTGTGGAGGTGTATATGTTTGTACCTGTTGCTGTGAAGGTGTGTATGTTTGTACCTGTTGCTGTGAAGGTGGGTGTTGTAGTGGTGCTTGTTGTTGTGGTGGGCATTGTTGTATACCCTGTTGTTGTCGAACCTGTTGTTCTCCAGTGTGTCCTTTTCCCCCCCAGGCTGGTTGGGTAGGCCTCATCCTGCACGTGCGTGACATGTGCCCTACCATCCCACAGATCCAACATATTGGTGGTTCTCTGGCCTGCCATGGGAAACCCCCCGCGTTGTCTTGGTATCCTTGTTGTCCGTTTTGGTAGTAGCCTCTGAACCCTCCTTGTTGTTGTGCCTGTTGACCATAGCCCCTCCCTCTCATCATACCACCCCTCCCCCTGTAGTTGTTAGAGTATCCATTTACCATTTGCATGTATCCTCCTCCTGTGTATGCCCTGTATGATGGGGGCGGGGGCATCTGCTGTGTTATTACTTGTGCTGGCTGTTGTAGTTGTGCTACTTGTTGTTGTGTTGTGTCTTGTGTACCCGTAACCTGTGTGGGGGCGGGTGTTGTTATTAGTGCTCCTTCCATGGCATATTTGGATAACTTCTTTTGTACCAGTTTTGCCTCTTCGGCCTTCCTCTCTTCCTCCTTTTGTTTCATCTTTTCCAGCCACAGCCTGCAGTGGTGCACTATAGTCAGTTGTATTTCCCGCCAGGCTTTAACTACCATACCCACTATTTTCTTCAGCTGCCTTTGTACTTGCTCCGGGAGCCCTTGTATTAGTATATGGTAGAAAATTGCTAGTGTTTTATCCCACGGTTCCCGCGTTTCCAAGCGCCACTTCTCCTGAATCTCCTGGATATAATCAACAGGATCCTCATTCTCACGCATCTTGCGTGACGTTATTGCTCCTATGTCAGACGTGTCTGGGTACTGAACCCTTAAAGCCTGCCACAGCGCATGTCTGCAATTTGCAAATGGCACTCCATCATGTGACGTGTCTGTTACTTTGACCCCTGGGAAGCCCGCCCTTTTCCAGATGTCATCTGCAGCATCCCCCAGTATTGATATTAGGAGCCCCTTCACGTCCCCCACCGCTAGTTTCTGTCCCGCCGTGTGTTTTTCCATCTCATATATCCACTTCCCTGCCCCTCCACTTAGCGATGGGAGTCTGCATTTAATATTCTCTTTATCGGCATGCTTCCAGGGGACATATTGTGGTCTGGCCCCTCCCCTTTCTAGGAGTGGCATTAAATTGTACCCCCTCATTTCCCCCCATTGCCCGTGGGGTAATGTTGGTGTATTCATCCTCCTGCTCTGTGTCAGGTAATTCTTCAATCATATCAATAATACAGTGGTCTGTTTTTCCATCCCCTCCTTCCTTCCACCCTCTCCTGTTACCCTCTTCTCTTACCATGGGCGTGCTCGCCCATTCTTCCTGCTTGCGTCCTGGGAGGTCTGTCGACATATGGGGTGTGTGCAGGTGAGGGTGTCAGTAGGCGTGGTGGTAGAGGTCGTGTTGTTAGAGTGCGTGGCGTTTGTACCGGTGTTGGTGGTACTAGTTGTGATACTCTACTTGCTACCTCCTTTACCTTCTCCTTACCTTTTTTATCTTCCTCCCTTCTTTCGCATGACCATGGTGACTCGTGGGTGGTGCGTGTGATGTACAGTTTCTCTAAACGTTCCCCCTTGCCATCTCCTCCGCTTTTCCCTGAACATTCTTCCTCCTCGCTACAAAATCCATCAGGAAAAGATAATCCCCAGTTCATGCATTTTCCACCCACTGTCACTGTTTTTAGATCTATTAAGTCTGTTTCCTTGTGCACTTCGCCTTTAACAGCTGCCCCTTGTGTTGACGTTGTGGCCATCTCCAAGTCTTGGCGTTTGTAGGTTCTTACCCCGTGCTCCACCCTTTTATCTCCATTCTCCTCATCCTTTTTCCCTATTATTTCACCACCTATCTCCTCTCTTTTCCTATTTAGTTCTTCCAACACCTCTGCACTTACCTTCGCTAATATCCTCTCTTCCTCTTCCCTCCTTTCCCATTTTGCCCTTTCCCGTTTTAATATGCTCTCTATTACTTTACCTTCTGCATATTTCCTGGCGCTTTCAGATAGTATTTTCTTTTTCCACAGTTCCATTTATCTTTCTTTCTCTTCCTCCCTCCTTTTAATGTCTCATTGCTCTGCTCGTGACACCCATTCTGCTATTGCTTTCATCTGCTCTGCTTCCTTCTTCCTTTCTTCCATTCGTTCCTTCATCCTCTCCTGCTCGTCCCTGTTGTCCTTTCTCTCCTTCTTCCTTCCTCGCGTTTCTTGCTCCAACTGACTAATCAGTGCACTTTGTGCGTCTCTTAATTCAGCCAACCTCTCCTCCAACATTTTTTCCTCCGCCTGTGACAGTTGACCTTCTCTTCTCTTACTCACCTCTGTCCTTGTCTGTGCGTCACCCAATTTCATCCTTTGCCATTCTTCTCACTATGTCCTCTTCTTCCCCCGTAAGTGTCCCTCAGAGTTTCAGGAGCACCTGTGCTGCTACCCATTCGTCTGGTCCTATGTTTGCGATGTGTTCCCCACTTTCTTTCGCCTTCTTCGTTTCTGTCTGTGTGTAATTTAGGTTTGTCGTGCTGGTCACCTCCTCCCCCCTCTGGTAGCTATCCTTAGGGGCATATGGTGGAGGGCTGTATGCGGGGTTGGAGTACCCCTCGGCGGCCATCAGTTGTGGTCTATCGGCTTCTCTTAATTCCGTTACTGGGTAGAACCCCCCTTCTTCCTTCTTCATTACCTTTGCTAGAGGCATATCGTCTGTCCCTTCCTTCTTCACCTTCTCTTCTGATACCTTACCCGATCATTCCTTCTCCTTCTTCCTCTCGTCTGCGCATAGTGCGTTGCTGCTTGCCGTGCCCATGCTCTCTTCGTTGTCTTTCTCTTCCTTCACACCCTTCATTTGCTTGCTCCTTTTCTCCTCTGTTGCCCCTTCCATAGTAAACATTCCCATTGCCCCTGGCCTAGCTCCTTGGAACATAAGTTAAACACTTCTATATGGTGAGCTAATTTCTTTCCCTTGTACGTGTTGTGCATATATGTTAATAGCGAGTTTTGTGTGTATGAGTCAAAACTACCCTTAGGCGGACATGGTGTCAGTATTTTGTTGTCTGTTCCTTGTGTCCAGTCGATACTGTACTTTATAATTTTCTCCTTGTATGGTGATAGTGACGTAGGGCATAACGCACGCAATATGCTTAACCCCCTCTTGTCCTCTTGTCCTCTTTAACCCCACAGCTGTCTTCCCACAATACCAATAGTGGGGATTGCAACAATCAATTAACTCATTACAATCGGACTGCGCACGCTGTGTCACCTCGCCTGTGATACGCCCCTTCTCCAGAGGAACTTAAGCAGCCAATTGTCTTCCGCACTTGGGACCAAAACTAGCTACCTCCTGCGGGAAAATGTCATCTACCTAACGAGCTTCAACACTCAATCGGTAGGGATCCTCGTCTGTTCATTGATCAAAAACGTCAATTCATAGGAAAACCACACACCCCCTTTACAGGTGCCCGCGACCTGGACAAATCAGTGTCTTCGAACAACCACACGTGGTAACTTTTTGGCTCCACCCACCTTGCTCTGTGACGTGGTAGAAGGCGGCCCTCGTGCCTGCCCCGCTACCGCTCACTCATCTATCAACACTTATTAACAAATATTTTACAACACACTGTAAAACACCTCCCGTCGCCCTTACTACAATTCCTCCCCCCACCCGCACAATATTACATTGCTTGCTGGGTGTGCCATACTCACCAAGTCCTCTTGAGGCGGGGCCGCTCAACTGCATGCACCCCTCCAAAGCGGCTCGCCACCTCCCCTCGTCTGGACCATGTCTGGACACTCGCCAACCACGGGCGGGATACTTCTCAATCGGCTCCCGAGGGCCAATATCCGGATTGCGCTGTCCGGTCTTTTCGCAGTTCCGCGATGGTCCTGTAGTCCTCAAAGGGGGCAACAGCAGAGGGGGCCGCGCTGCCGGGTCGCGTCGCTGCAAGGGGCCTTGGACTTGTGCTACCAGGCCAGCGGACATCAGCCGATCTCAGCAATGCCTCCAACTCCGGCTGGGGAGGCCCCAACTCCTCCCGTGTCCCCAAAAGGAGTATGAGACACACACAAGAAGCAAGGTGAGTACTGCTGTTTATTATAATAACAGCAGAGATGGGTCTCGGCTCAAATGCATCCGATGAGACTCTCGTTGTTAGTGGGGCTTGCAGGCCCTTTTTACAGCAGTATGATGCGCTACTCGCGTCACCTGGGAAAAATCGTCACAAAACCTATCGCCACTCTGGATTGGGTGCCCGAGTGGTAGGGTTAGTATATGTCCCCTATGGGAAGAAATGTTAGTGGGTAAGGAAGGATCAGGTTGTACACTTGGGCTGTCCCTAACAGTTGTAACTTTACAATTGTTACAGGGGGACCCTTGGCGATTGGCCAAGAGTACTGGCATCAGTAGTAGGCCCCCCTCTATTCTGATTGGTTCTCCCGTGAGCCCCCAAGCCTGGGACCATCGTTGTTCCCAGCTCGCGGTGTACCTGTCATTAGTAACAATGTGCAACTATGTGTTTGTGCGGACAACAGACAGGTCTGCTCATGGGCTTGCGAGCGGGTCTTTCCCATCGCTGTAGGTGTCCATCTTGCCACTTCGTTGTTGCAACCTGTGTCCCAAACGTGGGACCCTGGCGACTGTTTGTCTCATGAATTTGGCATCTTGTCAGTTCGGCCTGGTCACGTGTGGAGAGACCGTAGCTGGAGCAGAATTATGGGCATTCGTTTTTGCATTTCGCCTCTGAGGGCTTGGCACTTACATGTATAACCTTGGCGCTGGGCTCGCGGCATGCGAGTTGCAACATTGTGGCCTTGGCTGTGAGCTCTCGTTGGAGGCTCATTCTGCAGGGTCAGCACTTGTACTCTTGTCGCTGAGAGGGTTTTCATGGCGAGGCTCCTGTCTGGGACTCTTGCTTGCGGCCTACTCGGGCCTAGTTCATGGGTGGCAGTACATGATCCACAGTATGGAGGTCGTGGGGAGACAGAGTGTCACAAGCAGCACTAGATATACATGGTGGTGTTGTCATAGGGATGGGTGGCGGGGAAAAGCGTCAGCAAGCATGTACGCGAGCTCTTCATGCGTCTTGCGTTTCTGTGGAGCTGTAGAAGGCCTATGTAAAAATAACAAATAAGCTGCTGAGAGAAGACAGTGCCTTAGTCATCAGGGTAAAGAGACCCAGCATGTTCTTTTAAAAGACAATTGGACCTCATTACGAATTTGGCGGAAAGGCAACAACGGTGCTGGTAGTGCTACCGGTGCCGTTGTTACCTCTCTGCCACATTACGAGTTCGGCTTGCCAGTGCCGTATTGCACGCGTGGTCTGACCAGGCATGCAAACCGGCACCCGCAAGCTGAACCAGTTATTAACAGTGCCCGTGCAACCATGCTCCTGACCCCCATTCTGCCCTATCGGGCAGAATGGGGATTGGGAGGTCGGCCATACCGGCACCCGCGAATGGGCAATTACTGGCCCATTCATCTTGTAATGGGCCAGTAATGGCCCATTTGCGGGTGCCGGGGCCGGTAGCAAGTGTGGCGGTAGCCATGCCCTTTAAAAGGGCACGGCTGCCGCCAAACTCGTAATGAGGCCCTCTGGGCCTCATTACGACCCTGTCGGTATAGGTTTAATGGCGCCGGTAAAGGTGCTGGTGCTGTTAAACTCGTACCGCCTCATTACGAGGTTCCCTCGCGGGACCTGCTCTGGATGTCTGGTCAGACCAGACGTCCTTTGCGGGTCCCATGAGGGGACCAGCATGCTAACAACGGGCCCGTTATTAACGGGCCCGTTGTTAGCATCATCCCCATTCCCATTGAGCCCTATGGGGGCTTGAATGGGAATGGGGATGGACCGGGTCCAGGTTCCCTGAATGGGGAAATACCGGGCCCTCCAAGGTCGGAATGGCCCAGTATTTCCCCATTCAGGGAACCCGGAGCCGAGTTTGGAGGCAGCCATGCCCTTATTAAGGGCATGGCTGCCTCCAAACTCGTAATGAGGCCCATTGTGTGACTAAAGAGACTTCTTTCAACATCATACAACAATGGGGGTCATTCCGACCCTGGCGGTAAGGGGTTTACAGCGCCAGTAAAGATGCCGGAGCCGTCAACCCCTTACCGCCTCATTTTGAGTGCTGCTCGCGGGACCCGCTAAGGGCGCCTGGTTTTACCAGGTGGCCTTAGCGGGTCTCGCGAGCAGCCCAACATGCTAACAACGGGCCCGTTATTAACGATCCCGTTGTTAGCATTCTACCCATTCCCATTGAGCCCTATGGGGGCTCGAATGGGAATGGGGATGTTCAGGGTCTGGGTTCCTTGAATGAGGAATTACCGGGCCCGTCAAGGTCAGAATGGCCCGGTAATTCCTCACTCAAGGAACCCGGACCCGGTACCCGGTAAGGGGGTAGTCATGCCGCTAATAGCAGCATGGTTACCTCCTTCCGTGTAATGACCCCAAATATGTATTAAATTAAATACTTTCACCACTATTGTCTGCACATCTCGTTAATTATCGAGCAAAACAAATCCTTTGGTAGTGAGTATAATGTCACACTCTAGAGTCTTAAAAAGTACAAATGAATTGGATTTTATTTAAAACAATTACAATTGGAAACAATATGCTTAATATAGTATATTAAAGTGCCAGTGCAGACAAAGGGCCTCATTACGACCCAGGCGGAATGGGTTTAACAGCGCCGGTAATGGTGCCGGCGCCGTTAAACCCATTCCGCCCTATTACGAGGTTCCCTTGTGGGACCCGCTCTAGACGTCTGGTCAGACCAGACGTCCTTTGCAGGTCCCGCCAGTGAACTAGCATGCTAACAACAGGGACGTCATTAACGGGCCCGTTGTTAGCATGCTCCCCATTCCCATTGAGCCTTATGGGGGCTCAAATAGGAATGTAGATCGTCCGGGTCCGGGTTCCCTGAATGGGGAAATACCGGGCCCTCCAAAGTCGGAATGGCCCAATAATTCCCCATTCAGAGAACCCGAACATGAGTTTGGAGGCAGCCATGCCCTTATTAAGGGCATGGCTGCCTCCAAACTCGTAATGAGGCCCAAAGTGTTTACAAATATGTGTCTCACACTCTATATCCTGAGTCCTTCCCCAATTAAATCTATACAGTTTCAATCTCATCCTATTAAATAGCCTGTGCCAACTAATGACCGACTAACATATAAGGTCCTACTCTGCTAGTTTCGATTATGAGACTTGAAACTTTCTACAACCTCTTCTTCATCAGAGTGATTCACTTCCAACCATATCCATAAAACAACATAAATTAACATTTTAACGGCATATCAACTCATATTCTGTATCAAACATTATTCACAATTGCAATTCACTAAAAGATTGACATGAATTGTACCCCTGAAGAATATCCAACAGCAATAACATATAGGATAGAAACATGCAGGGTAATAAAGCGTAACATATATTTCAATATGTGAGTATAATGAGCTTTTGTAATACGTGCATATATTGTAACATACAATGTTAACATTTTTCAGAGACCTAGCAATTAGCTCAGATTTTCATCAATGCATAATTGCATAAAGTTGGAATCCATTCCGGGAGGGCAGGCGGCTCCCCTGCATGTGCCAGGAGCACAAGCACTGTAAATTATTCAAGGTCTGTCAGATGAATATTTTTAGTGAAGTGGCAGTAACATCTCCCATGAACTAGTGTGAACAAATATGGGTAGCGTCAGAGCCTAGCTAATGTAGGGGCTTTGGAATTCTACTCCCATGCCTGTGTGCGCTCCCTTGCATCTTAGGCTGCGTGCGCTTCCTCCTTCTCCAGCGACGTGTGCTCCCTTGCATCTGGCCATGCCACAATTTAGGCCATGTGCGCTCCCTCGCATCTTAGGTCGTGTGTACTCCCTTGCAACTTAGGCTGCGTGCGCCTCCTGCTTCTTTAGTCACATGCGCTCCCTCACTTCAGGCCGCGCCACAATTTAGGCCATGTGCGCTCCCTCGCAACTTAGCTCATGTGCGTTCCCTCACATCATAGGTCCCTGCATCCTGTCTATGTCCACCCCAGCATTCCGTATCTTCCTCTGGCATCTTAGCCCCCTTCCCTTCTCTGCCATATTGTTTGTTCTGTATTGACAATGGCCCTCACTATAACTCTGGCGGTAGCCGTGCCCTTATCAAGGGCACGGCTACCGCAGGAGTTGTTTTTTTTCCGGCACCCACGAATGGGCAATAACCGAGTCATGCCGATTTTGGCGGACCCGGTAATTGCCCATTCGCGGGTGCCGTTATGGCCGGCCTCCCGATCCTCATTCTGCCCCATAGGGCAGAATGGGGGTCGGGAGCATGGTTGCACCAGCACCGTTAATAACGGTGGCGGTGCAATCATGAGTTCTGCTCGCGGGTGCCGGTATGCACGCCACGTCAAACCAGGCGTGCAGTCCGGCACCCGCAAGCAGAACTCATAATGTGGTGGAGAGGTAACAACGGCGCCGGTAGCACTACCGGCGCCGTTGTTGCCTTTCCACCACACTCATAATGGGGGCCATTGTGTTGTGCTGTACGGTTTTTGGCATTACATTGCATTACCTGCATCTCTACTTCTAGGTTCCTTGTTGTGTATTATGGCCTTGTTGATGGCATTGACATATTGTGTTCTCTACAGTTTTGACATTGTGTTTTCTCTACAGTTTGGCATTACATTGGATTGCCTGCACTCTTTACTTCTAGGTTCCCTGTTGCATATTGTGCTTTGTTGATGGATCTGTATTGCATCTAATTTTGCAGGTCTGGTGCTCTTGTTCTTTGTTGTGCTCCCCTCCCTTTTGTGTCCCCAACTTGTGCCTCCCCCTGTCTATGCCCCAGTGCTCCCCTCCCCCTGCTTTGGCTCCCCTCTACCTTCCTCCCCCCTCGCTCTGCCCACACCCTCTATGCTTCTCTCTGTCTCACCTATCTTCTCTATCTGCTTTTTCTCTTCCTTCCTCCTCTGCCCAAGCACAGGCACCTCCAACACTTCCGCAAGGTGTACCTCTGGCCTGTACCGCTCCTTCAAATGTGTCAACCTGTTCCACATTGCTACTCTCAACCTTGATTTTCCCAATAGTGGATCCCTGCTTCTGTCATTCCAAATATGGAATACTCCTCCTTTGAATGCATGGTCTGCAGGCTCTCTGTCTCTCCTGGCTTCTCCCTCACTGTGGCCACTATCTACAGGCAGCCTGGCCAGGTCGCCCTCTTCCTCTCTCAGTGGGCTGACCTCTCCTCCTCCTTCCTTGCCTCTACCTCTCACCGTCTCCTCCTTGGAGTCGAGCACATCCACCTGGATGCTACGAGCACCTCTTTGGGACTCTTTCACCCCCTCTGTGACTCTCTATCTCTCTATTCTTCCTTCTGGCCCGACTCACTATGCAGGATACAATCTGGATGCTATGATCTCCTCAGACCTCCCCCTCTAGAAACCTCTCACCACTCTTCTCTCTTTGAGTGACCACTTTCTCCTTTCCACCCACCTCTCTCTCTCTACCCCTCACGTCAAGCCAACTCCAGCATTGCCACCTACCTTCTCGGTCATCCGACCCATGAAGCGTGTGTCAGTTGAGGCTTTTGCTGCTGCTTTATCTCCTCCTCCTACACCTTTGGTTGACTCAGACTTGGACACAGCCCTCTCTAAACCTTCATCTCTCTATCCCTAACACTCTGGATGTCCTTACCCCTGTCATGAGGATTCGTGTGAAGCCCAATCCCAGTGCAACTCTTGGTATGATTCTGACCTTGCCACCCTTAAACGCAAGTGTAGGGGTGTTGAGAGGATGTGAATGGCATCAGGCACACCCTCTTGCAAACTGGCCTGCCGCCTGCTCCAAAGGCAGTACAGACTCTCTGTCCTCTCTAAGAAAAGAGCCTACATCCAAGCCCACGTCTCTGCAGCATCTAACAACTTGGCCAAACTTTTCAAAATCTGCAAGGAGCTGGACAATCCTGCTGCAGTCTCTACCTCTCTTGTTCCCTCCCAGGCCCTCTGCACGTTCTTGGCTTCTCATTTCAACCCTAAAAGTCTAGACATCCTGTCCATCCTCTCTCCCTCTACCTCCTCTTTCTTGTCCTCTACCACTCTTGCCCGTCAGCATTTTCTCCTCCTCCTTTCTCCTCTTTCCCCTGTTCACCCTGACGATGTTTCTAGACAAGTCTGATCTATGAAACTCTCATCAAAGCAAGTTCTCCCGAGCTCTTCCAGAACCATCAAGGACGATATTGACACTCTTGCTCCAGCCTTGGCCGACATCTGCAATCACTCCTTTGCCAATGAAACATTCCCCTCATTCTTAAGCACTCCCTTGTGCACCTCCTTCTAAAGAAGCACTCTGCCGATCCTTCCTCTCCGGCCAACCATCGCCCGTTCTCCACCACTCCTTTCCTGGGCAAACACCTGGAAAAACTGGCCATCTCCCAGCTTAATCTGCATACTCAATCTGTTCGTTGTCTCCACGACCACCAGTCTGGCTTCAGAGCTGCCAGAAGCACAGAAACTGCTCTCCTGAACACAAGTGAAGACCTGCTCTCTAATCCTGACTCTAATCTTCCTTCTGTCCCCATTCTCCTCAATCTATCCTCTGCTTTTGACACAGTCCACCATGCCATCATGCTCAATCACCTCTGTGACAACCTGGGTTTCACTGATCAAGCTCTGGCCTGGTTGACCTCCTTTCTCACCGACCAACCCTCCCAGGTCCAACTCGGGTCTTTCCTCTCTTCTATCTCTCTCTCTACTTGTAGTGTGCCCCAGGGGTCTAACCTTTCTCCCTGGCTTTTCAACCACTACCTGGCACCTCTTGCCCACTGCATAGCTACTTTCTTCTCCAATTTTCAGTGTTACGCGGATGACACCCAGCTCTCTTTCAGGCTCCCCTCAGCCACCTCTGCTCGTTCTCACCTACCAGACTATCTGCCCACTATTCAGTAGTGGTGTGCCACCAATGATCTCTGCCTTAATGCCAGAAAGACTGAGATCCTCCTCACTGGGACACCTGCTCCTCCTTTCCTCTCTCTGGCTGACCACCTCTTTCTGCTCCTTCCTGTGCTAAGAACCTTGGTGTCATCTTCAACCACACCAGCTCCTTCTCTGCTCACATCTCTGACATCTCTAAGAAGCCACACTATCAGCTGCATATCCTCGGAGGTATTCTTCCTTTTCTCACTTTCTGCCAGAAGCAGCTCACTGTCTCCTGAGGCCTGGGCCTCTCTAAGCTGAACTACTGTAACAGCCTCTTTCTAAATCTGCCTGTCTCTACTCTGCGACCTTTACAACTTATCCAGAACAGGACTGCAAGACTTGTCCTTGGCCTCAAACCCAGGGATCCTATCTCACCAGCTCTGAAATCTCTTCACCGGCTCCATGTGGCTGCAAGGATCAAATTCAAAACCCTTTGCATCGTCCACAAGGCTTTCTGGGGCCTGGTACCACACTACCACCAATGTTCTCTTCCTAAACATCTTCCTTCTCGAGCTCTACCTTCATCCACCTCCAACTCTGAGGGTCAGATGCTTCTCCAAACAAAGAGTGGGGGCAGATATCTCTCCTCAGCTGCGTCTCCCTCTGGAACAACCTTCATACCTCTCTCAAACTTGAGCAGAACCACTTCCTTTTCACTTCTGTTTTCTCTCTTCCTCTCCCCTGATGGTGTCCCTGACTGCTTCACACACTGTCACCTGACCACCCTCTGAACTTGGGCCCAGGCTCCTCCATATCCAGATGCCCTTGCTCCGCCTCTGGGCTCCCCCAGCACTTAAGGGTCTGTATCTGCAACCCTACAGTCCCTTCTCTCTTCACTTATGTGCCACCCTCTGGCTGCAGTTCTCCCTCCCCACCCCAGAACTTCTCGCCTCCCTCTTCCCTGCACTTGCCGATCTGAATGACACAAGGCCTAGTAAGATTGTTGTTTTGTCCTCCTTTTGTTTCCCCGTCCTTGTCTTGTCGCACCTAGAAACACTTGTGTACAGGCGTGTTATAAATGACTTGTCATACGATATCATATCATGCTCCTAGAACATTTTTTAAATAATGTTTTGAAATGGACCCTTTTACAGCACAATATTTGAGAAAAATAGGGTTAAAATCACATATAATTACATTTGGTTCGTAGGGTAACAAATGAAAAATCTAGTAGATGTCATTGCACCAACATTACATAAGAGCATTGTAAAACATGTTCATGATGCACACAACATATGCCAGCATTGCTACTGTAAGTCACCTTCTTAAAGCTGCGGCCCTGGTCTATGCTAGTAAAGGTCATTGGACATCACTTTCATGGAGCTACAGCACCAATCTATGCCAGTAATGGTCACTGTAAATCATGTTCACCCCCCACCCCCCAATAACACTTGCACTTAACTCTCTGGCATATTCACGCACATACAGTCAGTCACACACACATGCACACACGCACAAACACACGCACACACACACACACACAAACACGCACACACGTCTGCACACACAAACCCACTCACACAGTCATATTCACGCACAAACAAACATTCTAAAGCTTGCACTCACAATGCAATGCATTTAAACACGTTTTTGTTGTTTTAACTTACCTTAGTTCATTAATTGCTGTTTTGTTGGTTTTACAGTTCAAGCGGCCAATATTCATTTCCATTTTTCAGAGAGGTGCTCTGGTACGGCAGTATTAGAGGGATGGACTAAGACAAAACAATAGGCTTGTGCATTAAATAAAAAAAGTGTCCCACAAATGCAAATCATGCTTCAAGACCTTTTGGGACAAACTGGTTGAATAATACCTGATATAATGGTTTTGAGAAAATGTGCCCTAAATAGTGTATTTTAAACCACATTTGTCCAGCAACAGTGATCAAATCCATTAGGTGCATAGTATACCAAGCTATGAAACTGAGCCACAGTGGTCCATACAAAGTTCTCACATTAACTTCATGGGCCTGCCCTATGGGCACTGACATATTGCCCTTTAAGCAGGTCCGAACCTGAGTCTTAGTATCATTAACTGACTGATCTTGATGAATTTCAGACATTTTTCAGAGCGCTCTATTATCTGTTTTCTTATTCCTGGAAACTGCGAACACGTAATGTGCAGTAATTTCCAGCTCGGTGTGTCTTTTTATTGGTAAATATGGGTCTCAAACGAGGACTAAGTGCTATACACTCTGGGTATATCATCCGACAATTACCAAAAACAAAGTTTAGTAATAGAACACTGACAACAATTGCAGCTGTAGGTCAACATATATCTATGAGACATGTGTATGCTGTGAAATATTTTAAGACCAAACGCTGCAATTACCACTGATATATCAATGTATATCAATGTATATCAATGTACCGACCTTCCCAGGTTCAACTGTCCCCTTTTCTCTCCTCCATCTCACTCTCCACCTGCGGCGTCCCTCATGGCTCAATCTGCTCGCCTTGGCTTTACAACATCTACGTGGCCCCTCTATCCCATTTGATTTCCACCTTATCGCCTGACTTTGAGTGTTATGCGGATAACACGTAGCTCTCCTTCAAGCTTCCCTCCTCTTCCTCCTCCTCCTCCTCTCTCATTCCTGACTGCCTGTCTGCTATACCCGCATGATGCACTGCTAACAATCTCTGCATTAATGCCAGTAAGACACAGATCCTTCTCATTGGGACCCCTACTCCCCCTTTACCTCCCACACATTGGTCACCCTCCATGGGTCCCCACCCCTCACCCTCCTGTGAGGCAAAAAACCTTGGTGTAATCTTCAACTCCTTTCTCTCCTTCTCTCCTCACATCACGGGACTTGCCAAGAAGATCCACTTTCAGCTGCACCTCTTTAGAGGCATTCACTCTTTCCTCACCTTCCCCCAAAAAATCAATGGGCCTCATTACAACTCAGGCGTTAAGGGTTAACGCCGTCGTTAACCCTTAATGCCTAATTTTAACGGCTGCAAATCACACAAGGCCTAGTAGGACAGTTTTTGTCCTCCCTGCCATCCCCCTTGCCTTGTTGCGCCACAAACACATTGGGCCTCATTCTAACTATGCTGGGCTGGTAACAATGGTGCCAGTAAGCCTACCACCACCATTGTTACCAGACCGGCATAGTACAACTCTGCGGGGGGGTGCCGTCCCGCCTGCCAGAGTCAGACCTGGCGGGTGGAACGGCTCCCACCCGCAGAGTTCCTCAGAAGCAACGGCACCATTAACATTGAGTCCAATTACCGGCACCTGACTTCTCGTAACGCCAGGGTTGTAATCCCCTTGTGTTTCCAGCAAGCCAGGCGCTGGTAAAATTTGCAGGTCCGGTGCCAATCTGCCAGTTTTACCAGCACGGTTACCGCCAGGACTTGTGATGAGGCCCATTGTGTATAGGCGCATTATAAACACTTTATAAACAAAAAAGCATCACCACACATTTGGAGACAACCTGAAAGCCTAGAAGTGAACCTTACTGGAATGAAGAAAAACAGGATGGAGACACAGTTCTTCTTTTTTCGCTAATGAGAGACGATCCCTCATTTTAGAGTGACCAAAGAGGCATCCTAGAGAATAGTAATCATGCTACAGATGCCTAATAACAAGAGATTAAACCCAGAAGAAATTCTCCCCCGTAGAAGGTCCTCCAACCACTGAAGGGCACAAACATATTGGGATTTTGAGTTACTTTGCAAAATATGTTTATTGAATAAGTGACTGATGCACCAGGGGATATGGACTCACAAGGGTTTCCTGAATGGAATTTGATGTCAATATTTGTGCAATTATGTCTTTAATTGTATTGTAATGTTTATGCATTAATTGAGATAGTCCTCAGTCACAAGAAAAATCAGGTGAAGAGAGGAACGTTTTAAAACCTTATAGTGTAACAGAGACAATTTAAAGTTTCACTGTTGGTAGCCAAATTCAAAATGGCCTCCAGAGTGATACTTGTGGAACAATCGATAAAACCGATACCATCTTGTCTGTTATACCTCTGGGTTTGGTATGCTATATAAATAAATAAATAAATAAATAAACAAACAAACAAACAGCCCGGGTGGATAGCTCCAGGATTCAGCTTTTACATTCTCATAGAGTAATCAGTCTGAGCAAGAGGAAGGTATGAGAAGGGTTATGTCACAATTACTTGTGTCTATCATTTCATTACTTCAAGTAATCTCTTCCTCATCACACCAAGTCAGTACCAGCCACCCTTCCTTTGCATGTACCATAGCCAGTCTTTCTTTTTGGAAGCCAGGAGCACTCCTTGTGGGCCTGGTGTAAGGGGTAGGGCTCAAACGGCTCTTTTCAATTTATTTTCACAGCCATATGCCTGTCTCTGGTACGCACGCACCTCACAGTTTAAGCAGTGCAATGACGAATAGATGACTCTGGGTAATGAAGGCTAATAGGAAGTGATTCAAGCATTATCCCATTGTGTGGGGTGAAATATAGCCCCTGAAGGGCAGAAATAAAGAGGCCAGAGTCATTTGTGAACTTGCACCGAAATAAAAGGCCAGCGCAGAAATGATGTCGGACATAAGGCCTAGTGAACCTAAATCACAAAGGAAAGAAAGTGGGCCTCAATCCCAAAAGGCTAAGATATGCAAAGTGCATTTCATGAAGGAAAAGAAAGACACGTGGCAATGATGTTTTGACAAATCGTGGAGAGCTGCACCCACACATATGAAACAGCAATGCACAGTATCTTCAATGGGACACCAGAATTGTGCTTCAAGCTGCTGAAGTGAAACGGAGCATTTCATGTGTATTAAATAAAGATTGTTATTTTTGTTTTTCCCTCCAAAGTGACAGTATGCTAAGCGAAAGGCACAATAGACTTTCAAGCTTGGGCATGGTGTTCACAAGGACAATTTCAAAGTAATTTGCACATATTTTTGAAACTGTGTGCCTTATGAGATGTCATTTAAAATGCATTTATGTACGAGTTTACAAGCTGTTTGTTGTAAGGCCATGTGATGCTGATAATTTCTCCCTCTGCTGTCCTGGAGATTTAGGCCTGGTTGTCTTCATCCATCATTGCCCTTCTACAAGAATCAAAGCAGTTATACATTTTGGATCAGAAATGCGGTGAAGACCAGATACAGTCAGGTGTGCTCTGCAGCACTTGTGACTTCCAGGTCACGATTCCCATAAAAAGTGTATTAGTGTGGCCATTAGACATTGAAGGGGGAGGCGAAATCTAAACACAGATCTCTATGCTTATGTCACATGCCTAAAAGAGAAATTAAACTTTAAAAAAGCTGGGAGCCCAGAGAGACAGAGAACATGAAACTGCAGTTTGCTTAAATGGGAGAGGCAAATTTTATCGCATAAAATGGACAGCGTACATCGCACAGCGATCATTCCATGCTTTTATTGGAGATGTCAGTCACCCCTTCTAACAATGCTAAAACAATTCTGGTGGGATAAACACAACTAAAGTTATTAATTAAAATGTGATTTGGGCCTTCCCGTGATTACAAAAGATGCAAAAGTTGGTAAAATCATGCCGGTAATAATCAATATGACGACTGTAAAATGGCATATTTTTCACTGATATGGTCCCTTAGTAAATGAAAACTGTATCTCTGCATAGAAAGGGCGTGCAGAGTCCAGAATAGTCTTATCTGATTCGCCTTAAAATATGGTGCTCAATTATGTATTCATCCATGTAAAGATTTGAAAATTTAGGGTACTTGCCATGGTGAGAGATTTTCAGTATTTTAAAGCAGACCGAGCCCAGCTGTCTAAGTGAGATGATGATATCTCTACTCCCACAGCTAACCCAAAGCACCCCCCATCCCCTTGCCCTATCAGTACACAGGTGGAAGGGGGTAGTCATAATCAACCAATCCCTTTCATGAGAATCATGACAAATATGTGATGTAATTTTCCCTATAAATAAGCCAGTTTGCATCAAAGCTGGACTTCTTCCAATAATTCCAAGAGGCGACCTGCTGCTAAAATCGTGTATACAACATCCCAGCAGAGGGGCCTAAAGCCTGCATTGGAGACAGGAACTAGGAGAGATAGAAGCTGATTGGAGCCCCTTGGAGGACTCAGAGTAGACCTTTAATTGACCCCCCTAGCTGTCCCAGCAGTGCCCTGGGGTTCCTGATACCCAGTTCAAGGCCTCTCCTGTAAGTAGAACCGCCTCAAAGCCATAGATTGTGAAGGCCCTATATTTCTCCAGCACTGTTTTAGTTATTTCCTCATTGAAAATATCCTGTTTGTTTGTGTAGATCCCTAGCATATTTATCAAAGTAATTCAATTAATTCCCCTATTGAATTCACGGGATCTGTATTGTTGGTATTCAAAAACAACAATCTTTTCCCAGTGTGTTTTGAACCGATATAGACTTAAAGAACTGCCAAAAAATGTATCCCAAGCCCTGTTCCATGTGTGAGCAGGGTGTAAAAACGAAATTCCCCATTGATCCCCTTCATGTTAATTCAGAAGTGGGAAGCGTAGTAGTGCCTGTGCATATGCAAGGTGTAAAACGAAATTGCCCCTGTGTACCCATTGTGCTCTGCAAAACGAATATCCCCTTGCTTTTCATTCTTTCTCACATTGCATCTGTGATTCCAACCCAAAACCGATTTTCCCGTTCTGTTCTGAACAAAATCCCATAAACCCCACCTGTTCTTGGTAGGTGTGGAAAAACGACTTTTCCCATTTGATTTTCATTCTGTCACATTGTAGCTGTGCTTAATCTAAAAACTGATTGTCCCATTGGGCTCTGACCAAATCCCTGAAGGCCTATCTGTGCTTTTTAGGTGTGGCAAAACAAATGTCCATTGCTTTTCTTTCTTTCATATTGTTTCTGTGAGTAAGACCCCAAATCCAATTTTCCCATTGTGTTTCCACTCTCTGCCACTGCCTTCCATTCAGATGAGTCAAGTCAAACGTATGTTTGGAGGATGAGGGTTGCTGGGAGAAAAGCATAACTTTGTTTGAACTAACTGTGTGTGTTGAATTTTTCTTTACTTGTATTGCTGGGTGATTTAAAAGGAATTACTTGTGTCAGTCTCTATGTAAGTGCCTTTATGGACGTCATTTTGTTCTTGTGTAGCCACAACATTGGTGGTTGATGTAATCTATTTGTGATATGTGGCTAAATAAATAAATTAATAAATATATTCTTAATACACACGGCCTGGTTCCTAGTCCATTGTGGCACTGGGTATTTGTTGGGGTTGTGTGCGAGACGGGTTGGAGGCCTTAACAAAAAGAACCTGAAATCAATCAAAGCACTTTATTGTGCGCCACATTCATTGTGGGGGAAGGAGCTCCCTGACTTGGGTGTGACTGTGTAATAAACCGCGACAATTGTACATACATTTCATTTAGGATGATGAGTAGCAATAGAAGGAATGATGAATAGTGGTGGCTGCAGCTCACCAGAGCAACCAACAGTGCTCACTTCTTATTTTACAACTCGGTAAGAGCACTCAGCCAATCGGGTGGCTGAAAATGTGTGAGGAAAATGCTAGTGTCCACGCACATCCCATCAGCAATCCCATGCCTCTTCCTCGTGTGCTGCCATATTTGTTTGGTGCATCAGCCCCCAGCCCATCCTCAAATCCCTTCAACAACTTCCATCCCTCATGTCATCCCCAACCCCCATGCCTCTCTGACTTTCCTGCTGGCCCGGGGCTCCCGGCTCCAGCTTCCATATTCCTTCCCCGTCCATGCCAGTTCCACCAAAGGAATAGAAAAGGGACTTCACTATTGGCATCCAGGGGGAGTTTGGGGTGTGAATAGCTATCACCGTTTTGTGCAGGGAAATACAGGGCCAATAATGGCCCTGAGCACTCATCAAGGTCCTCTTGCGCTGGTGGGCCATTACCGGCCCTGTACACTCTCAGGCACAGCAGTGATTGCTATATTATTTTAGAAAAGAAGACGGTTATGTTCCTTTTCCTCAGTAATCTCTTAATTTATATGTCAGTACTGCATCAGTAATTAAATAATTTTTGTTTTTACATTCAATTAACTTTCTATTTAAATACTAGTATTGTGTTGCATTTATTTTGGGTGATAGATAATATCAATAAATAAGTAACATGTGTGATACTTAAGTAATGATGCCGCATTCTGAGATCCATTTGCAGGTAGTAACAGCCATCGTCCCTAATCAAGAGGAAAGCAAAAACCAGCCGCCATGGAATTGGAATGTGGGGCTCAGTAAAGAGGCCCTCTGCCATTTGCATAGTAAGGTGTGTGAGAGGGGGCATGTGTGAGAAGGAGGCAGGCGTCCAGAGTAGCCTGGCTTGGGTATGGGGTGAGGAGAGCAGCGGATGCCCAAAATAAAAAGGAGGGAATCGGCCTGCCTGGGTAGAGGGAGACGCAGTTCTTAATTTGTGGGGGTGCTTGGCAGAGCTCAGCCCCGGGACTTATTTCTGAGCCCTGGCACTGTCTGATTATGATGTGCTGCTTTACAAACTTTATTATTTTAACTCTCATTCAGTACTTGTCACACAACAAGTGAAAACAGTGTGCCCTGTGCATAGTCTCCTCATCCCAGGCCGGTTCATGAACCTAAATTAACCCAGATGGGCAGGACAGTGCTAGTTTCATGGATAACAATGAGTTGGAAGGTGACAATGCTGCGTGCTACAGTCATCGTGCATGACAATGGTGCAGGTCTGTTACTGCAGTGTGGGTTGACAATAAGAGGACAGTCACAAGCCAGCAGCACCCGAATAGGGGCAAAGCCTTGGAAAAGGCCACTGCCTAAGAGCAGTGTCTGTCATGTGTGCCAAACTATACACACATATTTTTCTGCAGTGTTTGACAGGCAGGTGCAGCAATTTAGGAATTATTTTTCCTGCATTTGCCAATTAATTTACCACAGGAGGAAAGCATCTTTACTTTGTTTTCTGTGGAGAGATGGTCAACATGTCCCACTTGCCGCCTATTGAATCCAAGTAAAATGTTAACAATGATGACGTGTTGAAAGAATCACTCAAACATTTGCCTTAAACTAGTATGTCGATTGCCATAAATTACACATCTGCCATGGGGGGTGGATCCATCACCCGCAATAGCCTGTAAGAGTTGCAGATTGTACCTTAAATATGCTGACACTTTGGGGCACAGCCGTAGATGGTGGCAGCAGTGGGCTGGGAGTTGCCTGCACCGATGTATCCTAGATGTGGTAGAAAATATTTGGCCCCTGGCATGTATTATTTTACAAATCAAGCACTGAGGGAGAGGGAGGTGAGCGGGAGACTGGGGGCAAGGCTTTAAATTGGAGAACCCAGGGATATCCATCTTACAGCTTGGAGTGGATACAGTCATCTGTGAATAACCCCAAATTCCTCATTAGCGGATTGATTAGCTGGCATCCCACGGGCACTAATTGCTGTTCTACTGTGAAAACAGAAACAAAATATCGAGGCTGAGTAGCCCAAAAGGAAATACACCAAACACAGGTTTCAAAGGAATATACAAAGTACTTAATTCTCTATCGAATACAATTACAAAACAGTGCAAAGTCAGATAGCTATCAGCCCTCAGTACAACACAACAAACTCCAGCGTGGTTCAGTGTGTTCAGTGAGAGACTGTACATTAGAATGCATTTGCTTTTTATACATTTTGTGAGCGCTGTGGCCAACCCCTCTTCCGGTTAATATTCTACTTTATACATCACCAATTCTAGGGTTCGCTGCCGAGTCTCAAATAACCGCATTTAACTGGTTTGTTCTTTATTACATGTAACAATAAGCGTATGCATTAACTGTGTATTCTCAGTTTCGTATTGCAGATCTTCTTAAACATTAATACAATATAGTAAAACAGATGTTCTTTGTCCAATGTGTAAATACATTATCATAATACATACTCGTGGATTGGTTTACTTGCGCGAGTAATCCTTTTACACATAGGTCATTGTAGGACGAGGTCTCAGTTCATGCCCTCAACAAGTAGCCTGCAGGCAGATTACACATTAGCGATGTACAGAGGTCAAGACGGCCATGTTGTATTTTGCAATGACATCGTCCACCATTTTAGCTCACAGGGTGACTTTTCCACATAAATCCTAAAATGGCGGATTGACCTAAAAATGGCAGCCTTCATAGATTAAAGGTCAGGACCTTGTAAAACGGATCTCGCAAATGACTTTCGAGCGGCTTGGCGTAGGCCAACATTAATATATTTATTACAATAGGAGGCACGATATACTTTTTATTCCGACACTACCACTTGTCTCCCTGTACAATTGTAATGTTTATACTTATGTCTTGTTCAGGTTAAAGTTGATATTATGTGATTGAGTTTTTAGAATCTTCTCACTTGGCAATGTCACAGGATGGAAGAATGCCCCTTAGACACAGAGCCAGATCTAACTGACTCTATTGAATGCACACAGCTTTAATGTCCTACTGATTAGCTTAGTGGCATAGCAAAACAATAAATAATGTTTTATTTGCCGGGTGAGCACATGGGATCAATGCGAATGAGGAAGTGACTGGCACCTGCAGATGTACATTGAAGGCAATGCCTAATGACCTATGGGGCCTAATTCACAGAAGCCTTTTATATCATTTTAATGTTAATGTTAAAGGTATTTATATAGCGCACCGTCACCAACAGAGTTGGTATCCAGGCGCTCAGGCGGATCTGTAAACAAAGGTAGATGGGGTGGGTTAGTGGGTGAAGAGGGCGTAGGAAAGTGAAAGGTGGGGTACTGTTGGCAGCATCAGTTCGGTTTTCACCGTGCGCTGAGCTTGGGTGTGCAAGCAGGATCGAAGCGGGTCCTCGCGTGCTTTTGTTGCGATCTATATGTTTGTTGTTTATTGTTGTGGTGTGGTGAAGTCTGTTTGGTTTGCTGTCAGAGAGGTGGCTGTGTGGGTTTTGTGTGCATTAAGTAAGCAGAAATTAGAGGTTTTGGTTAGTGGGTTGTATGTCTCATAATCCCTGTAGTTTAGTTTATGTATCAGGTAGTCATATTGGGTTGATATATTCTCTCTCTAGGTTTACTTGATAGTCTAGTTTTTATGGTGATACTGTGGCTGGTTTAGCAGATTAATTGGCATGGTACCCCTGGTTCAGTGAGAATTGTCCCTAGATCGATGGGGGTGTTTTATTATAAGTAATCAGCTTTTTTCTATCTATTTACTGTCGGTAGTCCATTAGGTGGTATAACTTCTCTTCCCTTTCCTGACTTTCTAGTATCAGGGCCGGGGGATGAGGTTGGCCTCCAGCTAAGTTATTGAGCTTGGTACACCCAGGGGGCGAGCATAATCCTGCTTAGGTATTGGAGATATGTTATCTATCCCTGTTCTTTCCTATGTATTACTATTTATGGTCCATTGCTGCCTGTGCCCTCAAGGGTTGCCAAGTGCCATTGCTTGGTAATACCTTGCTCTCCCTTCCGATTGATCTCTGGGTGTTGTTGTTATGATTGGTGAGGTTTGTTTTAATTGATGAGTGGATATGTTAAATGTCCGTATATCCTTATTTTAATAAGCATTGATGATTAAGGGACTTAGGGTAGGCTCTTCTCTCGGCCTAGTTCCTCTGTGTATGTCCTTATAGGCATTCTTTCCGGTTATCGGGTGAAGAGCCATGATTTGAGGAGTTTCCTGAAATGTAGGTGATCTCTTGTGTTCCGTATGTTTTTTGGTAGTTCGTTCCAGGTTTTTGGGGCGAGGTGAGAAAAAGAGGATCCTTCGATTTTTCTCTTGTTGTATGATTTTGGTTTCAAATGGATGTCACTGCTGGATCTGAGTGGCCTTGCAGTGTGATGTACGTTTAGTTTTCTTCTGACAAACTTTGTGCCTTGGTCGTGGATTGCTCTGTGGGTTATGCACATTGATTTGAACTTGATCCGCTATTTGATGGGTAGCCAGTTTAACGTTTTCAGCCCTGGTGTGATGTGTTCTCTTCGAGGTAGTGTAAGGAGCAGTCTGGCAGCCGCATTTTGTATGCGTTGGAGTTTATTTAGGAGTCGTTCCGGAAGGCCTATATATAGGCTGTTGGCGTAGTCTAGTCTGGACATGATGAGGGCGATGACGGCAGTTGTTTTGTTGGTGAATGAGAGGAACGATAGGATCATTTTAACCGATCGCAGGAGAAAGAAGGATTTCTTGATTAGAGTGTTTACTTGTGGTTCTAGAGTGAGTATGTTTTTTTTTTACAGTTGATGATGGGGCTGGGGTTTCACCAAGTTCAGTTGGCCATGTGATGTAGAGGTTGTCTTCTCCATTTTTTGTGATGGTCATTATGTCTGTTTTACCTGAGTTGAGTTTGAGGCAGTTTAAGTTCATCCAGTTGTATATTTCACGAAGGCAGTTCTCTAGTGTTGCGTTGTCTTCTTGTAAGTCCTGAATTTTGTAGATTATCATCAGCGTAGTTGTAGCAGGTGAGGCCATGTTTTTCGAGGATTTTAATTAGCTGAGACAGGTAGATGTTGAATAGAAGTGGAGAGAAGGATGATCCTTGTGGGACTCCACATGATTATTATTGGGGGCTTGATTTGTAAGGTTTCATCCATATTGTTTCTGTTTCTGTTTCTGTTCTATTCGTTAGGAAGGATCTGACCCAAAGTAAGGCGTTGTCAGTGATTCCGAATCCTTCCAGTCTCGTGATGAGGATGTTGTGGTTAACTGGGTCAAATGCTGCAGAGATGTCTAGAAGTATCAGAGCGGTGCTGTTGTTTGAGTCTGTGTTCGCCTTTAGATCATCCCAGATTGAAATAAGTGTTGTTTCTGTTCCTCTCATTGGTCTAAAGCCTACTTGTGCCTGGTTTAATAGGTGATATTGTTCTATGAAGTCTTGGGTTGATCTGTATATGTGTGTTTCAAGGAGTTTAGCTGGTTAGGGGATGTTGGAGATGGGTCTGTAGATGGAGAGGTCCTCTACATTTCCTGTTGTGTCCTTGAGGAGCGGTTTGATGTATGCTGATTTGATGGCTTGATGTTACGAAGTCCCCTCGCCTCAGCGCTTCTTCCGTATGGCAACGCTGGAAGTTGCCATGGAGACGCGGACTCTCGGCCTTCCGTATCCAGGAAAGTCACATGACTTCAAGACCATGTTTACGGAAAGGCGGGTTCCGCCCCCCGGCACAGAGGAAGCATTCAAAAGCAGCTAGCAGTGACCCGATCACTGCTTCTAATTAGCGTTACCTTGTAAAACTCTCTTACCTTGTTCTATTTTGGATTTGACCTCGGAATTCCTTAAATACAACTCTTCTTCCTCCTGCTGCCTGGCTTCGTTGAAATTGATTCTTCCGGCAGCGGTCTCGTCCGCCGGCCGAACCCCTCCGCCTCTGGGCATTCTGTGACCTGTCTCCTGTTGACTCTCTGGTCGGGTGGGTTCTCGTCCGCTGCCCAAACTTCTATACCCATTTTCTGTTGAATTCACCGTGCGTTCCCTGAGCACAGCACCTTTATCCAACTCTATCACGAGTGGTGAAGTGAACCTGCAGCTGCCAACGTATTTCCTGCGCTGCCTATTATTGGTGTCCCTCACTTCAACGCTACCTGGGAAAACCTGTTTTCAAGTAAGAACTCATCCTGTTGTTATTCCTGGAAGTACAGATCGCTGACCTAGTGCTCGCATTCAATTGGGTATTCTGTTTATGGTGAAAGACTGGAATTGCTGTCTCTATCTTGCTGCCTTTCATTTTTGGACAATTGTTTTGGAGTACATGAACACCACCAGTGACTACTGTGCACTTGAACGCTATCCTGACCCAGTGCACCATCCCGGATCTAACTGCGCCCCTCGTGCCATTTGGGGAAGCATCACATACTAATATTTCTTTTTTTATTTTATCATGACGTTGATATCCAATCATCATACCTGATTCCTACTAGGGTAAGCTTCCAGTCATTCAGTTCATTTAGAGATCCCATAAGGGTATCCTTTGGAGTAATCATTCTTCCTTTCTTCCCAGTTTTTGTATCCGACCACTCCTATTGATACCCTTACAGCCTTACCAAGCCTCCTTCAGGTACTATTCTATTGCTAACGCATTCATTTATTGTTTACCCAAGTATCACCTTGTAACAGTGTTTTCTTTTCCACAGCTTGGTGTAGCGGTGTGGTTATCCCCGCTCTTTTGGGTAACCAATTCCTTTGCTTGTACTTTCTCCACCAACAAAGGGGTGGGTTGCATTAAAGAGCTCCTCATGTTGAGGAGGTCTGGTTCTGGAGAGTTCAGTGTTCTGAACCTACCAGCTTCGACTGAAGGCTTACCGGAGCAGCTCCCTTTACCCTAGTGTCCTTTGGTTGAGCAACGCCTGACCTGTTCAACTAGTGGTGAGTAACACTTGAGGCACTCTTGCTGTTGAGATTGAATGGTTAAGGACGTTTCTGTGGTGTTCATTGTGCGAGGATTGATTTGTAGGTGTCAGGGTGGCAGGCATCAGTGGGGAGCTGGATTTGTTGCTTTGATTTACAAGTTTGATAAAAGTCTCTGCTGATATGTGCAAGAAGTTTCGGAGTTTGTTCTGGTATTCCTTGCATTGGTGGGTGTCTTCAGTATTGTGGTTCCATGGTCTGTTTTGTATGGTCTGTTGAATGGTCATGATTTTATTTTTGAAGTAGTCTGCAAGGTCATTGCATAATTTCTTCGAAGGTGTTGGAGTGTTGTTGCAGCCGGGTGGGATTTTTATTTTTCGTTTATAATTTTAAACAGTTCTTTTTGGTGTTTGGTGCTTTGAGGATTCTGTTGTCGTAATATTTCCTTTTTGCTTTTTGTATTCGCTTTTTGTATGACCGGGTATGTTGTTGAAGTTTGAATTTATTTTCCGCAGTCTTTATTGATCCTCCATTCTAGTTTTTGTTTTTTCCTTTTCATGGCGCCTAGCGGTAGGGTGAACCATTTTGCCATTACTCTTTTGCGGGAAGGATTGAAAGGTTTTTCTTTTGTGATCTCGTCAATTGTTGTGGTGATCCATTTGTGAAGTATATATAGTTTAGTGTCTAGGTCAGCTTCGCCCATGGTCGTTGTTTGTGGTTTGGTACTCTCCAGTCATTCCGTTAAGTTGGAGTTTTTTATGGTTCTCCAGTCTCTTTTCATGATGGTTGGTAGTTTTTCTCGTTTCTTGGTAATTGGGGAGGGCAATGTGATTATGAAATGGCTGATGAGTTGGTCACTCCAGAGGAGCTGTGGTAATTAGTTTCCTGTTGGCGAAGATTGCGTCTAGTGTATGTCCTGCTGTCAAAACCAGACAATCTTTATCACAACCCCCTCTTTGCCTGAAGCCAATTTGCAGCCAAACTTTCCTCACAAGAGCACAGTCTGTAGGACTATGAGAAAGCACCTAACCGACTAGGGGCTTGAGTGAAAAGGCAGGAGCAGCAGCAACAGAGCTAGAGGAAACAACAATAACAGCTGTTTACTACTTTGATCAAAAGTACCTGCTCCGTGAAGAACAGGTCTCGAAACCTACTTGGCCACAACGGAGGAAATGGAATGAAGAACCAGATAAAGAAGGTCCAGGAGAAGTCCCGTAATCCCAACAGAAAAGGATTGACAACAGTTTGTGTCGTACTGCAGAGCGTCCCAGTATTTAGTGAAAAGAGTGACCAAAGAAGAAAACAGGAGAGCGTCCATAACAGTCACTCTTGTGTCCAAATGGGACAATCCTCGTAGTTCAGCAGAGCGTCCCAGGGTGCAGGTAAATGAGTCTGTGTATGGAGGTATGGAGGAGGGGGCAAAATAAACAAGGATAGAAGGAGTAAAGGAATGGAAATGAAAGAGAGGAGAATACAGGTAAGCAGCGGGTCCAAGCGGGAGTGAGAGGTACTTGACCAGGTTTCAGAAGCGATAATCGCTGAGTTACAGGGTTCCGGGGTTGCGACGTAACAAAACGGTAAGCAGTGGAAATCCAGGTAACGTAGGCCATGTCAGGGGTAACAGGAATCAATCCGAAGGAGCCGAATACCAGAAATCAGGGACAGTTCAAAATGGGCAATCCGTAATAACAGGCCAAGGAGTCAAAACAGGTTCAAGAAACAAGATTGCAGAAAGCGGATACTACAAAACTGTCTGTAGAACTCAGTTAAGGAGCACCTTTCCATGTGCGCAGCAAGAATAAGTAGTACTCGCATACAGACGCGAATGGTGGACCGTGTGTATCACGTGACCGTAGCGCCTGACTCGAGTACTAACAGGGAATGCTGGATGCTGCAGTCCACACAGAACCGCTGTGTTTTCAGCGTTGAGCCAAACGCCAAGGAATCTTCCGAGTGATTGGAGGGGCAATCGCAAGTCTTTGTGACTTTAAATAGGGTCGATTCACGACACCTGCCGTGTGGGTTGCTCCTTTGACCACCTGATGTAGTTCCATTGTTGTTAGTTGGCTGGTAAGCAATGTTTGTGAGATTGTGGTTTCTTCATCGAACCAGATGTTGAAGTCTCCGAAGATAATCAGTTGGTTACGCTTGATTGCTAGGTTGGTGATTGCTTGTATGAAGTTGTCTATGAAGACTGCATCGTACGTTGGTGGTCTGTATATCAGTATGAATTTCAGGTTTGTTTTGGGATTTGTTGATAGACGTATGATTAGGGATTCACATTTGTTGATGTTTAATGGGTCTTCCGCTTTGATTTCCAGGTGTTCCTTGTGGATGATGGCTAGTCCACTGCCTCTTTCGCTTTTCTTGTTTACTTGGATGCACTTAAAGGTATCGGGCAGGCAGTTATTGAGGGTGATCTTGTAATTGTCATCTAGCCATGTTTCAGTTACGAAAAAAGGAAGTCGATGCCTCCGTCATTTAGGAGGTCTTAGGTTTTGGTGGCGTGTTTGGACATTGATCTTGCATTGATTAGGTTGCAGTGGATCTTTTTGGTGTCATTTGGTTTATTTTTTTCCCCGGTTTTGGTTTGTGGGTGTTCAGTCGGGGTGCATTTATGTTGCCTCCGAGGGGTAGAGGTTCTGTGAAGGCGGCTTCGTCATTGAATCGGTCTGTGAGTTTGATAATGTGGTCGCTGACTTCTATTGTTCTTCATCTCTTGTCATTTGGTGTGGGTATCGATAGTGCCCATCTGTTCTTGTGATGTATGGAATAAGGGGGTTGGCGTCATCCCATTCTCTTCTCTGGTCCTCTCTTCTTTTGTTCCTTTGTTCTGGTGTTTTATTTATCCATCTGGTAATATTGGTGTTGTTGGAGTATCTAGGTTCTTTGGTTGGTGCGAGGTATGGTGTAAGGTATTAGGATTTTTCTCTTGTGAAATTTGTTCTGTTGATAGTATTGTTTTGCGTTCTGTATTGAAGGCGTCTTCTGCTGGGGCCGGTTGCGCTTGTGTATCTGTGTTGCTTGCACCATGTTCCTTTTCTCTTTGTCTGCGTCCAATTCTGCGTCAGGTCATTTTGCTCTTAGTTGGGAGGAGTGGGTCTAGTTGTTAGGTTTAAAGGGGCAGTTTCCAATTGTGGTTCCTCGTGCCAGGCTATTGTAAATTTAATCTTCAATTGTTCTGTTTGATAGTGTCCGAGGGTGTGTCTTTCCGGTTAGTTGGGTGTTGGGTCAGTGGGACTTTTGTTCTGTTAGTTGTTTCCAATCCTCTTAAGTTGTTCTGACTGGAGGTTTTCAAGGGTTTGTCTTTGTTCTGTCAGTTGGATATGGTGTTCCTATTACAAAGAGGGCTGTCCTGGGGCATTGTACGTTAGGAGTGGGCTTATGGATGGGGTTGAAGGTGTAGGTAACTGTGGAGGGGATTATGGTGCTATGGTGCTAGTTACAGGCTTCGGTGCTTCCTGGATGTCCTGGGTGTCAGGTTCCTAAGATTCAGTAGTAACTGCTACTGATAATACCTAGATGACTACGGGACATGGTGGTTTACAATGATATTGTATTCTTCGGAGTGGGGTATCAGAAGTCCGAAGTGATGTAGGTTTGGTGGGATCCAAGGCTGATTGAATGGTTTGATTCTGATCTTTGAACAGCAGTGGGTAGGTTTGGTTCCGCAAGGTCGGCTGGGTTAAAGATTGGGACCTTAATCTATTGGGAGAGGGTTTGGCTTTGCAGATGGCAGGGGTGGTCAAGTATCAGGAAGGAGATGCCTGGGTGGAGGGGAGGTTTAGGTTTGAAAGGAGGATAGTTGTAATTAAGGCCAAAATTACATCTAGATGTCGGCAGGAAGGCTCAAGGTTCTAAGGGCCACCAGCAATAGCCTAGACTGGGAGACCCAGGCAGCAATTGAAACGCCTAGGCTGGAGTCCCTGGATAGCGGGAGAGGCTCTGGTCTCACAATGTGGCAGGTTTAAATTATGAGATGGAGGCACCTAGAGTAGTCAGTATAGTGGGGAGAGGCCTAAGATTTAATTGCTATTTCAGATGCAGTTCAAAATGCGGGTTGAACGGTTTCGGGCACTTTCAAATACAGGGGTACACTTGGAGGGGTCTTGTATAGTGGGCAAAAGGCCTGAGTTGAAAAGCAATTTCCAATGTAATTCAAATGCAGTTCAAATACAGTCAAACGCAGTTTAAAGCAGTTTCAGTGCACTTTCATAATATGGGCACACTTGGAGGGTCCTGTATAGTGGGAGAGAGGCCTAAATTGCAACGCAATTTCCAATGTAATTAAATGCAGTTCAAATGCAGTTTAAATGCAGTTCAAATGCAGTTCAAAAGCAGTTTCAGTACACTTTCAAAATACAGGGGGCACACTTGGAGGGGTCCTGTATAGAGGGAAGAGGCCTAAGCTTCACAATGCAGTATGGTAGAAAGGTTTGTATGATGGAGTCAATGTATGTTGTAGATAGAATTGATTGTTCCTACCTTATTCGTTGATGCTGGTTGACGGCAGCCTACCTGTCGTGGGTTATTTCAGGGTGCTGTGTCTGTCGCAATTACTGGTGTGGGGAGATGACTATGCAGACATTGTTAGATGGCTGTAGTTTGGTCTATGGATTAGTCTTGTGCCTATAGGTCAGGAAAAGCTAGATGGAGGGTGTGCTTATTACGTGGAAGTGCCGCAGGAAGGCGGGTACAGTGGGTAGTTTATGAGAGAGTTAGTAGGAGGCCCCTGGCTTCCCCTGCTGACACCAGCAGACACTGACTAGAGCCGCTAATTCAGGAGCCACCCTTTGCCTTGGGCCCTTCGCCGCAGGGCTGCACGGGCAGAGGGCTGCCCTGGGAGCTGTGTTAAAAGGGTGGAGTGGCCAATCAGGCGAGGGGTACGGGAGGGAGGAGGGACTGGGCTGGAATGAAGGCTCGGGAAAGGGAAATGACACGAGCGCAGGAGCGCTGTGTAGGGCACACACAGAGGAGATTTGGGCCTAAATAAAACTACTTTTCCTGGTGGGCTAATGATATTAATAAAGGCAAAACCAGTGGTCGAAGTGTACGAAAAGAAGTAGTGGAACTATGTTCTCTGCTGGCCTGCTCCCACCCGCCAAAAACCCCATCACCAGACCCACACACAATGCAAACTCCCAAACACATTCACATGCTGTTTAAAGAAATGTTTAGTGTAGTGCACTGAAAGTGGAAGTTTCAACTTCTTCCTACACTTTTATTTTAAAACGAAACCATTCCAGAATGGTTTCTTTTTCAAATGAAAGTATAGGAAGAGTAAAATGTAATTATAAAAATTAGAGGAGCACCGCTCCCAACCGTTCCCGCTCACTTCGACCACTGGGCAAAACCCCATTGGAAAGCATTCTGTGACTCAGGGCCATGGTGGTTAACAGTGTCCTGCTGAATCTCATGAACACTGCAGTGACCTGGGGTAGGAGCGAATGCACGCCTTCATCATGCATTATTTGGACATTGTGCTGCTACCTGTCAAACGGAAGCGTTAACCTCAGGAGGGAAGTTCACCTCCAAGAGGCCACACTTTCCCGCTACTTGTGCCACTCTGATGGAAATGGCTTCTTTCTGATGCATTCTAGAGCATTATTGAACACATGCATTCAAAACTCTGCACGCTCGTTCACCCACTGGCTCAATTTCCCCCATATCCATAAGATATTTCAAATGTACCAGCCAACACACTCCCTCAAATCCCCACAAACTCATTGCATCGCCTAACGCTGTTAGTGCAACAAGGGTTCTATGTTCCTTCATCGCTGTTGTGTAGCAAGCACAGTTATGTACGCGTGCGCGAGCAGCATCGAGGCTCGCGCATGCGCATAAGATATTAAAGGCGGTGCGCCGGCAGTTCGCGCCGGCGACCGGAGCAGACACACGTCTCCGGTGTCTTCTCTGTGGATGCCTGCCTGCATGTGCGAGTGTGTATGCGTGTGTGGCCCCGACACGCCCTTAGGCCCATAACACTGACGACGAGGGCGGACACGGAGCCGTCCTCCGCTCCGAAGGCATCGGAGAGAAAGAACGTTGCTTCGTGTGCAACGATCGTATGCATGCAGACCCGCACGCACGGCTGGCGGCCATTTTCTTAATCTACATCTGCACGCAGATTGCAGTGGTTGCGGCTCGAGAGGGTGCTCGTGCGCCATCTGCCTTCTGCACTGCTCCAGAACAATTTTTGGAACCACCACTGCCCAGATACCACAGGGTTGTGGTAAGGACAGGAAAGACAGTGTGAAAGCGCTCTGAAGTTGACTGGTCACCTCGACACCTACCAGACAAGGATCACTGTGAGTACATCATGGGTGAAGAAAGAGAGGAAGAAGAAAATGCTGTCGCCCCAATACCTCGCAGAATGCACAGTACTCTAGCCCCCATGCCTGAATTTGATACCACAGGCCCCCCATCTAAGCTAGGACCGAAGTGGATCACATGGGTCAAAAAGCTGGAAATGTTTTTTAGGGCCTCGGGAGAAACGGAGGATGAGGCGAAGATTGCCATCATGGTCTATTCTGCAGGGACTGAAGTTCAACGCATAAATGACTCTCTCAACATTACAGCAGCTAATTACGATGCGGTCAAGCAAGCACTCCGTGACCACTACCTTCCTATGGTGAACGTTGACTTTGACAGGTTTGTCATGGGCGCTGAGAAACAATTGGAAGAGGAGTCATTAGACCAGTAGATGGGTTAACGAGGAAGAAATGGTTCGCAACCAGCTGCTGCAGGGTTGCTGCTCAGGGAAACTGAGGAGACAAGTGCTAAGAGAACCTGGACTGACTCTGCAGCAAATTCTGGACATGGGGAGAGCTTACGAACTGGCAGAGGCAAGAGGGGCGAAAATGGACGCTGCTACACGCTCCAGGAAAGAGGAAGAAGCATATGCAATAGGACGTTCGGCCACAGGCAAGGCAAGATGGACACCAAGGAGAAGTGAAGGGCCCACAACGCAAGGGAATGTCTCATCGTGTTCATACTGTGGATACGATCTGCCACATGCGGGAGAGTGCCCAGCAAAGTCAAGAACCTGTGGTCGACGCGCCACATCGGGACACTATGCGAGGATGTGCAGGGCAACGGCACCAGTAACAGTTTTGAGAGGACCAGAGAGAAGTGGTAGGACTGTCACTGGGAGAGTAAGGGGTGTATCCTCTGTCGAACAAGGAATGCAAGATCTCAATATCGCGGAAGAGGAGGAGGAGGATGAAGAAATATTTTTCATCTCATGCATTGCGCAAGGCCCTGGAGCCCGTCGACAACCCAGATGCACCGTCAACATTAGCGAGATGCCAACTCCAGTCCTCATAGATACCGGGGCGTCGGTCTGCGTACTTGCAACCAAACATTACAATGCTCTTCCTGGTCCACCAAGGCTGACGAATTCCACAGCGCGAATTTACGCATTCGGAGGAGATACACCTCTCCCCATCCAAGGAGTATTCGTGGCCCCAGTCTCTCATGGTCAAAACAAAATAAAGGCAAGGTTTTTCGTCACCAGCGTAAGCCCACACTCCCTCCTAAGCTGTGCCGCGTCAGAAGCGCTAAACATTGTACACTTCACTCTTGCTGTGTACCTCACCGATCTGGACCGCCTACTACAGCGCTTTGAGAAGATTTTCACTGGTATTGGAAAACTCAAGGATGAGCCCATACGGCTGCACATAGACGAGTCAGTGAGGCCGACAGCACTTAAACATCGCTGCATCCCTTTTCATCTAAGGGACCAAGTTGTGAAAGAGCTACAGTCACTGGTGGACAAGGACATTATCGAAAGGGTAGATGGACCCACTCCCTGGGTCTCTCCAATTGTGGTGGCCCCGAAGCCGAAACAACCAGGGGCAGTACGCATCTGCGTAGATATGAGGCTGCCCAATGTGGCGATCAAACGAGAACGCCATCTCACACCGACCCTAGATGACATCGTCGGAAAGCTCCAGGGAGCAAGGGTTTTCTCGAAGCTAGACCTAAGATCAGGTTACCACCAGTTGGAGCTCCACCCCAAGTCCAGATACATTACTACCTTTACGACTCATGAGGGGTTGTATCGATACAAAAGACTTAGTTTCGGGATCTCGTCCGCAGAGGTCTTTCAGAATGCCACCAGGGGGGCACTGTCAGGACTCAAAGGGGTCATCAACATGTCAGATGACATCCTAGTTTTTGCAAAGTCAGAAGCTGAACATTTGAAGCGCCTAGAGAACACCCTTGAGAGACTGTGCAGTGTCGGTTTAACCCTACACAAAGAAAAATGCGAATTTTTAAAGGACAGGCTTGAATTTTTTGGATTTATATTTCATGCTGGAGGAATTTCCCCGGATCCGGAGAAGGTAAAAGACATCCGAGACGCATCCCCACCAGCGTCCCCAGCCGAAGTAAGAAGCTTCCTAGGGATGGTCAATTATTGTGGCCGCTTTATCCGAGATCTAGCCTCTCTATCAGAACCACTGAGGGCGCTCACCAGAAATGATGTGGCGTGGACATGGACGGGGAAGGAACAAAGGGCGTTCACCGCCATCAAATACGCCCTATCAGAGCAAGAAACAATGGCTTACTTTCACCCAGGTCGCGATTCGGAGATCGTAGTTGGTGCTAGCCCAGTGGAGTTGGGAGCAGTCCTCACGCAAGCAGACCAGCAAGGGACCATGAGGCCCATCGCCTATGCCAGCAAAGCCCTGACCGACACAGAGAGGCGTTACTCCCAAATCGAGCGAGAAGCCTTGGCCATACTATGGGGGTGTAAACATTTCAGAATATATATTCTAGGGAAGCCAGTCGTTGTGGTGACTGACCACAAACCCCTCATCCCGATATTGTCTGGAACGTCGTCCAAACCGCCTCCGCGCATAGAAAGGTGGATGTTGGCCCTCATGGAATATGGGGTCAAATTACTGTATCGACCAGGGACACACAACCCGGCGGACTACCTATCATGCCATCCAGGCACTGGGAGGCCCAGGGACTCACTAGAGGTGGCAGACTGTGTGGAAGCCGTACATCTAGTGGTTGAGGCAGCACTGCCTGTTGCCCTGACACGTCAGGAAATCGCGGATGAATCCAATAGCGATGAAGCATTCCGAAAGATAAAAGGTGCGGTGGACACAGGAGAATGGCGGGAGGTCCTCCTAGACAACTCCCGAAGGACTGCAGAAGCACAAAGGGATCTCCAGGCACTCTGGAAGGCACGCCATGAATTATCGGTGGCGGATGATGGAATACTGCTAAGAGGGCTCCAGATTGTGATACCAGGGGCGTTAATTGTGAAAGTCCTACAGCTGGCCCACAAGGGACATCAAGGAATGGCCAAGATGAAAGCTTGTCTCAGATTGAAAGTCTGGTTTCCGGATCTGGAAGGCAGGGTGGAGAAATTTGTGAAGGCCTGCATCCCATGTCAAGCCGCAAGCCCTGTGGAGAGGGCGCCACCCATTCAGGCCATGGAAAGGAGTGACCGCCCATGGGGGACAGTGCACGCAGATTTCGGATCCACGGGCCGAGGTTTATACTTTCTGGTGGTGACCGACCAGTGGTCACGATACCCAGAGGTGGAGTTGGTCGAATCCACATCCAGTGACCACACCATTCTGGCCATGGACAAAATATTCGCCATACATGGTTTCCCTCTGGAGATCTGCTCGGACAATGGGTCACCGTTTCAAGGCCAGCGTTTTGCTCAATACTGTGAGGACAGGGGAATAAAGCATCGCAAAATAACCCCACTATGGCCGAGAGCAAATGGCAAGGTGGAGCGGTTTATGCGAACGCTCAACAAAGTGTTCCGCATATTGGTGAATGGGGGAGAAGATCTCCGGCGAAATCTGGTCGATTTTCTCAGAGAGTATCGCACGACCCCACATCAGTCCACCGGAGTCGCCCCCGCAGAAGCCCTTTTCAAAAGAATGCCAAGAGGTCTACTACCCGAAGTAGAAGGAAGACTACCAGGAGAGATCGACAACCGCAACGTGCGCACCGAGAGGGCCATTCTGAATGAGAAGGAGACTATACAGCGAAAACTACCTGATAGGGCGATCGCAATAGGTGACATTGTGCTGGTGCGCAACAGAAAGCCAGAGGGGAAGTTAGCGCTGCCGTATGAACCACAACCATTGGGCGTGACCCACGTCAAAGGATCGATGGTCACGGCTGCCAACGCAAGAGGGACTATTACCAGAAACATTTCGTTCTTCAAGCGCATAGAAACTGCGAACCCTGAGGCAAGAGTCAGAGATGAACCTGATCAGAATACTGGAGTGCCGGTGGAAGAGGATGGGCCGGCAGAAGCTCCCTTGGCACCCAAGGACCCCGACGCAGGAGCACGCAGGTATCCGAGCCGGGCGAGGCGCAAGCCACCGCAGAGGTTCAAAGACTTTATTATGGACCCTACCTCGTAACTAAGGGCACACTTATAGTGAAAGTTATGAGGGACCCTGTTGGTTCCTATGTTTGCTAATGTTATTTTGTTTTGGGGGGAAAAGGAGGGATGTTGCGTAGCAAGCACAGTTATGTACGCGTGCGCGAACAGCATCGAGGCTCGCGCATGCGCGTAAGATATTAAAGGCGGTGTGCCGGCAGTTCGCGCCGGCGACCCGAGCAGACACACGTCTCCGGCGTCTTCTCTGTGGATGCCTGCCTGCATGTGCGAGTGTGTATGCGTGTGTGGCCCCGACAAGCCCTGGGACCCATAACAATCGCCAGTCTTGTTTTCCATGGATTTTTTTCCCCACGATTTGTTTTTGTAAACTCGACGAAAAATTGTATTTTTTATTTTTGGGGGATTTCCCCAACCCCTCTACGCAGGTTTATTTTAGACAATTCCCTACCTCCCTCAGCCCCATATATTTGTGGATGAGTTTTTTCAAAAAACAATCGTCGGAAGAAAACCCATCGAAAAAAGGACTGGCGATGAATGAACGTTATACCCCTAAGAAGATGGGTAAAGCAGTGTTGACTTCTGGAACCTGCACCCCTCCCCTTTGCCATGGCAAAGGATGCATTATATTCCGAAATGTGATGTTCTAGGCGCATACATTTGCCAGGGCTGCCGCGTCCATAGAAATAAGTACCAAAAGCAATTGGATGGTTGGAAAATCATTGGGGTAAAAAAAGAAAGTGTGGGCGCATTGATACTTCAGGACAAGTTCTTTCAAGATAATAATGTATTCTATCACTGTGCCGTTCCTAATTTCGATGAAGCTCTTTAGACACATCAATAAAATAAAATGACAGGGCGAAATTATTGACTGATTGATGTGTGTATCTTCTTCACACTGCAAATCAAATCCCCACGTGGCATAGCCATATTTATTGCCATGTTTGAACATGCCATAAATACATTTCACTATCTCTAAAAGGTAACCTGCCAACGTTTTACTCTTCCTGAAATGCATCCAAGTAGATGTCCTGTCAGCCAACGGTGCTATCCCAATACTGTTACAGTCTGAGAATGCGTGGCATGTCTTTCCATCAAGGCAAACTCACTGCCGCGTGGCTTCAATTGAGTCATTTAACCCGGAAGCACAAATCCACAGCACAAAACCCAGAAGAGAATTGGTTCTGGGTCAGGAGATAAGGAGTAAAAAGGGGAGAGTTTCAGACGTGTCCTGTGTGGATCATTGTGCACATTTAGGTCCAAAGTGCAGCACGTGAGACGTGCCGCAGGGCAGAAATATAAGGGTGGACAGAAAAGCCATCAGGCAGCTCCGAGAAGCGGATGCCTGGCAGCAGCTGGCTGAGAGCAAAGTATAGTTAAGCAAACTGACAGTGTTTGTGCGACCATATTCTGCCAAGACACTATCCTAGCACTGAGCCAAGAGCGCACTAGCGCACTAGCATGTGCAAGTGTCCTGCGATATGCAGTATGCAAGGTTGTAGGTATGAGAGTTCCGGAATGGGAGAAACGGCGGTTGAGGGAGTGAGGGCAGACTGGGTGGATGCGCGCTGCAACAGGGTCGGACTGAGACAAGAAATAGGCCCCGACACCCAAAAAAAAGGGCCCGCACCTTGCCTCAAAAAAGTGTCCCCCGTGCCTCAAAAAAAGTGGCCCTCAAACCATCATCCGTGAATCGTGTCCATTTGCTACTTATGTAGGGTTCATGTATCTCTTACATTACAACACAACTCATAAAAGAACATAACTTTGCATATAGTTCTATGACAGGGCCCTCAGCTCCGAGGTGCAGAATTGGCATGAACACGACCTTTCATCCCTTGACAAAACAGGAAGTGGCATCAAATAGCATTGTTCCTAAGTACACTACGAAAAATATGTTTATGATTTCACTAATGTGATATACATTTCATACAAGAATGGATCACAATATGTATCATTAATATCTGTGTGTATAGATCCACATTGTCAAATTACTATGAATGCAAGCAGACGTCCAGGCCAAATGATTATATGTTATTGTATAGCACTTATGCTTAAGCTCTTTTTTGTAGAACAAATATGCATGCAATGTCACCCAACCTGTGTTGGTACTCATTTATCGACCTCAGAAGGATGAAAGGCTGAGATGGTTCGAACCTGGAGATCACACACTCATCGCAGCAGCAAGCACTCAACCCACTGGTCTATATCGGCTATAGTAAAATGAGCAATTATTCTACAGTGTGGATACCATTAAACTGGTAACTGACATCTAACAGCACACCAGTTAAGTTAATCTGCACGTCTGGTGCAAAGTTGGCTGCATGTCAAGCCTGCGTGCATCTACTTTTCATCATCATCAGTCATTATGGGACTGTTGTTAGCAATGAAAGGCGGCCACAACAATTTGAAAACAACTTTGTAGGTATACCAAGCACACTATCGCCTACCTACTTTTCACTCCTCTTGCTCATCCAACTACTGAGTCATGTAACACACTATTTAAATTGCCTCACGCTACCAACACAACCCACATATTTACCCTCACATAATTGTTTACAACCCATTGGTTCCTCCTTCCAGCCTACTGCTAAAATAACTGGGAAACCTTAGGACTGTCTTTTAATGTTGTCATTGGTCTAGCATTGTGTATGCAATGTGTACTCTGTTAGACACTACAGAAACCCACTTAGGTGTAGCAAAGCACTACCAAACTTCACTTAGCGCTATGAAGCCATGCCAGCTGCGAATTAGGGCTTTATAAATAGCTAAATAATATTGCAACGCGATTTCTAACAGGGAAGCAAGGCAGACTCCCTTGCTACTGAAATATTGTGTTATGTGTAGACCTTTACTTAGCAAGTCAGAGCGAAAGAACAAGCTGGGAAGACTCAACATGTCCATTTATTTTCCTAAAACACCTTTGGGGGATTCTGGAAGAAAAACGTTTTTGAACTTGTATGGTGAGTGAGTGAAATGGTTGCTAAATTTAGGTCAGCCAGGGGGCTGCCCAGTTAGCCATCTTTCAGGTAAATGGCCTGACATCCTCCCTCAAATTTAACTCCATATTTTGGAGTTACCACACTAGCAGGTGAGAGTGGCTCTGATCCTAAAGAGTGGAATCCGTTGGCAGATTCCTCTAAGTTGTTGTAACCAATCTCCATAAACATTGGCAAGCATGTCTCAGTTCTTTGGCACCTGGTCTCCAAAAGACCTGCCTCCTTTATGCTCAAAATGGCATTTACCACAGACTAGGCACAGTGGCAGGACAGCAGAGGGAGGATGTCAGGCCATTTACCTGAAAGATGGATAACTGGGCAGCCCCCTGACATGTTGAGTCTTCCCAGCTTGTTCTTTCGCTCTGTCTTGCTAAGTAAAGGTCTACTCATAACACAATATTTCGCGATAGAGTGGCTGGTATCTTTTTTATCAGATCGCCAGGCAAGAGTCCACTGGGGAAGTAGTTTCTCCGACTCGTGCTCTATTCCCTTCAGTGTCCCGTAGGGTGCCAGCTTGCCACCTATGCTTTTTAACATATATATGAGGGCCCTGTGTAGCATCCTTGTGAAAGCTGGAGTGTTTTTCACAAACTACGCTGATGACACACAGCTAATTTTAGAATTTAAGGGAAATCATGATGCTGATAGTGTCACAATAGGCAAAGTCTACAGGATGATTGACGAGTGGATGCAGGCTAATTGGATGTGTTTGATCGACTCTAAAACTGAATTGTTGATCTTCGGTTCAAGTCATCAGTTAGTCAAACTTGGGGAGGCATATACGTCCTTTCATATAAAGGACGCCAAGATTCTAGTATCCGCCCAAGTCAAAACCCTTGGCATGATGGTTAACTCAGTGGTTATCTCTGATGCACAGACCAATTACCTGCAAAAGAACACGGCCTACTATCTCAGGCTTATTAAAGCCATAAGGCCTTTCCTGGACGAAAGAAATCTGGCCACAATAGCTAGAGCCATCATTTTGTCCAGGCTAGACTATGGGAACGCACTCTTGATAGGGGCTTTGGCTTAGGACTTGACTAGATGCCAAGTTATTCAAAATGACGCTGTTAGACTTGCCAAAAAATTGAAAAGAAGGGACCATGTAATGAACGCAAGAGTTTCCCTTCACTGGCTCAGCGTTGAGGAAGGGATTAAATTTAAAACTCTCACTCTGGTGCATAAGTGCCTATATGGCAAAGCCCCAGGCTACTTAAAGAACAGCATAGTGCCTTACACTCCCCATAGACTCCCCATAGACGGCTACGATCGGAAGGAAAGTGTCTTCTGTTTGTTCCCAAGTTTAGACTGAAATCAGGGTTGGGTAGCTCCTTTGTGGCCCTGGCTCCACAACAGTGGAACAACCTACTGGAGGCTCTAAGAACTGAAAACAACCACCTAGCGTTTAGGAAACGTCTCAAGACACATCTCTTTAAATGAGTAATATAGTCTTTATCCTCCATTGCTAGCACAGTGTTAGGAACTGGTGAGGTTCTGTCTCACTTTATGTGTATTGTTTTTGTCCAAGCGCCCTGATGCCCGCGGGCTACCGGCGCTATACAAGCAGAAATACATACATACATACATACATACATACATGCATACCTGTCAGACGCGAAAGTAAGCGATTTTGACAGTCAATGAAAAACGTGGTTAACAGTGGTAGTGAAAAATGTAGAAATAGGGTGCAGAAGAAAACTGTGAAAAGTGCCTGCTCCAGACTGCCGAGTGGATGGGCGCAGATGCTTCCAAGGAAATCGGAATAGGGGGAAAACAAAGCAATTCAAATCTGCAAATTATATTATAAGAAGGTTGCTGTTGACCTATCTGTAAAATCATACAAGACAAGCAAAGCTATAGGATATTTAGATTGTCTCAGTTGTGAAAAAAATGACCTAAGACGTCTCACTGATGTAAAAAGGTGAAATCTGGTGGCCGAGCCCTCCAAATTGTTGGGGCACATCTCTCTAAGCACCTGAAACATGCCCTGTGATGGGGCAGCCCTTTACCTTGATGTTCCTTCATTGGTGCCTGTACTTTCTGTGTTCATAAATCGGGGGTCACTTAAAGCACAAAAAGCTGCACAAAGCAAGTAGCTAGGAACGAGGTAAAGCAAATAGTAAGGGGTGAACGTAAGGGGTAAATGGCTCTCCCTGTTCAATGCAGCTAAAGAAAACATAAAATGCAATGGCAAACACAGAAAAAAGACTACATATGTAAAGACATGGAACCCCTGATAAGAAGGGAAAATTACCTACGTAAACATCAAGACATTCCCAAAGAGCAGGCAAGCATGAATTATAGCCACCATCTCCACAGACTTTTCATTTTCTCTTTGTGAGCCCATCGAGTCATTATAGATGTGCTCTGAAGTGTCCGCCAGAAAGTTACAAACATTTTAACAAGCATTACGGGTACAACGAAGGCCCATGCTGCCGACAAAAGCAGCTCACTGCTTGTGGCGGCACTGGCGGCGGAAAACAGAGTCTGTAATACAAATCTCTGGGAGGGAGCAGGCCGGGCTGAGGCAGCCCCGGCCCCACCCAGCCCGGCCGCTCCCTCCCGGTGTTTTGCAACACTGACTGCTAATGGCACCATGGTGTCGCGGGCTTCAGTGTTATCTTTCCCTGCATCCGTGGCAGGCCGTCGGGCTGAAAAGGATCTGTAAGTTACTTACAAATCCATTGCAACTTGCGTCCAGCGAGGCCCTGGGGACTGGTTCCTGAACTGAAGCCCATGCCTGGACCAGAGTCCGGCCCAGGCGTGGGATTCAGGAACTGGCCCCCAGGGCCTCGTCATGATTTTGGCCCGGCCACGGGCCAAATGGCTGATGGGTCAATCCGACCTTGCGCTGCACTGTTGGAGGATTTTATGGAGCATTACTTGAAATAAATCAACTTCAAACATTGTCTTCGCTTCGCTCCATTGCTTCAAACACCCAGTGGTGGCTCCTGTGCTCCTCCATCACAGCCCAGCCGGCTGATGACTGTCCCTTCATGCCTCTGTCCTCTCCAGCTGGTAAGTCCTGGGGGGCATTGATAGTGAGGGGTGCCCGAGTGTCCTACCATGTTTTCGTCACTGTGCAGTGGGTGGAGCCTACATTCTTATAAGGATGCAAGTGCTGTCGTCCCAAGTCTCCTCCCTATTCGCATATTGCCTGCGGTGCCTATCGGTTCTTGTGGCCCTTTTGGTTGTGGCAGCTGCAGCAAGAATTCTCTACACGTCGAAGCAGAGTGCAATTAAAGAATTTCTGTCAAGGGGTTTGTGAACCTTCTATGTTGCACAATCCTGCTGTGCTATATAAATGTTTTCCAGTCCCAACACAACAACCACGCAAAACGTTTCACAACTGGATAACGCTGCACTTTCTCTCAGTACAGGTCATGCCATCTGACAGCAGGCCCACTGCAAAAAGGTCAACAGTCACTGGTGCTGGTCCAGTTATTGACTCTCACTGAAAATGCTGCACACATTTGACACTGATGTATTTGGGACACTGATGGTCCCGCCAGATGAGAGACTTTGAAGTGCGTATTACTACCATGGGTCTACAGATGAAGAAAGACATGAGACTGCTGATGGACTAGGTGTGCGAGATATTACATTGGAACTGTCAGATGACAAGATGGGCATGTGTGACAATGCAAAGGGGAGCCTGACCAGCACGAAATGCAGGAGAAACATGTAGACTATGGAAGGTACATGTTTCACTCCACAATGCCCGACAGAGTTGAAATTGTGGACATTTTTGTCACGTCCTGGAAGTCAATAAAGAAATAGTGATTTTCACAAGCATTGGCAGTGCAAGTTATTCTACACTATAAGTCCTCAACGTTCAGAAAAGACCAGTTCAAAAGCCCTGGTGACTGGTGAGAAGTCTGGCCATGTGCAGGGTGTCATTTACATCTGACTACCGTGCAGCGGTACAAGTCACTCCAAAGTCAGCCGCGTGCCTGGAGAACCTGGTTTCAAGGTTGCAGAAAGTCAGCGATGAAAGACTGCCACTACGGTATACCGCAGATGTGAACAAGATCACGCAGAGGACCGGGATGACCGGTGCTGGGGCAGACTTAATTTCTGAGTCATATGCAAAGTGTCAAAGTGTGATCCGAGTTCCAGGAGAAGGAATCGCAAAAAAGTGCACGAGTGCAAAAGACACCATTTGGACTATCCCAAACAGTTGTAGGTGCAAGCAGAGGCTCAGGCAGTTAGGCACACATACATGTCCATGTGGTCATTTGTATTCTTCATCCAGTGGCTGATTGACCAATTAATACATTTTAGCACTTGGTAATCAAGCAGCCACCGGCAACAGACCTGTGGCATTGCTTTGAAGAAAAGGTTAACCCCAGGAATCTGCTGTGGACACTGTAGCAAGTATGAGTTGCTTAAGCTGAATAGAATACAATGTGATGAAAAATCACCCTGTCATATACCCCAGACGGGACCAATGTATATGCCCTTGGGTCGGTCTTACAAAGACCTCCCTTACTAAGGGCATTTTAAGGCAACTCCCAGCATCTGGACATATTTGTTCACAGCAGACAAGCGTAGACATGGGTAGTGGGTGTGTACCCACATTTCAATCAGTAATCCAGATCTGGATCATTAATGTCATGTAGGTAACAGCAGTTTTTGCTGCAGTCAAAGTGAACGAATTCATAGAATTTCTTTCATTGGATTTTGCCTCAAATATATATGGGGGGTGGATTTAGACAAATAAAATATAAGGGGTGTAGCGGAGGTCCCAAGTACAGCCCGCACTCCAACCGTCCATTTTGAAGTACCAGGAACGTTCACGCCGAAGTATGTGATGGACGAGGAGTAAATAAACCAGCAGAGAGCCGCGGTGGGGCTCTGTCCATTACCTATCAGAAGAACCGCACCCATGGAGGTACCTACATCTAAGAAAACCTGGACAGTAAAGTATCCATTGTAAAAACCATATCAACAAATGAAACGGAATGAAGATTGTCTGAGTACAGTCTCTGAAGAAACCAAAAAGGTCTTAATGGAAGACAAATGGTGACGTCACAAGAACCCAGACTGGCTCACATATAGAAGGTATGACAACCTGCGAATGACAAAAGGAGACGAAATGCATGGATAAGAGACATCGTGAACCTAAAGTGAAAGGACAATGTCAAATGTAAGAAGCTTATGCCATCAGCACAACGAAGAAATTCAGTTAGTTTACACATGTACATATCCTTGGAAACGCAAGAAGCTAAGAAAATCGTGCAGCTTGATATGCTTAGTAGTAAGATAGATTGCGGCAAGCGCCACCTATACATATCTACCTCAATAGAAGCTCTTTATATAAGTATGCTTCCACTATGCACAAAGGCAGAATCAACCAAAGGTTACTGGAGGCCACATGAGGGGAGTTTCATAGTTAACAAATCAAGAATAAAAGACAGAAATGAAACTCAGACAGAGACAAATCGTGCCAAAAAGCCAAGGTCGTATCAGCTAAAATAGACGTACATTAGCTACAATTAATGAAGCAAAGAACAGAATATCCTGCTCAGAATGGTCAAGATAAGAAGCAGAAGGCAGGTGGTGGACAAAACTAAAATCGAATACACTAATCACATGGAGAATGAGGCGATTTTACGGTGTCTGAATCATGTGACCAGCCGAGCGAGAAGAAGGGGGACTTTCACACCTACGCATGGCGGTGTGCCATGCAAAGATGTCAGAACTTTTCCAGACAGAGATGCAGTCTCAAGGCCAACCACAGTGAAATAATTGACACATGACCACCAAAGTGATGATTGATTGTAGCAATAATTGGAGAAAGGCTGGGGAAGCTGATGTGCACCCTGCACCTGGTCGACCATACTGCATGCTGCTAGGCAAAGTGGAAAAGTATGAGTGGGGTTGGTGCCAACCCAATCATAGTGGACCAAGTAATCTAGGGTCCTATAGTTAGTAAAACCAATGGGACGTTGTACTTTTAGTGACGCCTGCAGTAGCTATTTTTAAGGTAGTGCTTAGATGCCCCACCTGACAGTGTTTACCCAGTCCCCTCACTCTGTTACCATATATAGATATAGTACCTATATTAAAGTTACCTTCCTACAACCAATAGAATTGCATGCAACATTTTAAGCATTATACATCAGTGATGACGAGTTTTTAGTTTAAATGATGTGCTTTTTATGAAGTTCGTTGGAGTTGTGAAGGGAGAAGGAAGATCTAGCAACCGCTGATATTCATGTACTTGTACTTGTCATTAAACTGACTCCCTTTGCCAAACCATTGAGTTGTCATTATTGATTTGATGGTAGAGTACTAATCTGCATCCCCATCCATCTCAGGGGTGCTGCTATTCCATCTTAAAGTGCCATTGGGCAAACCCCAGCTTTATGGGCTGGTTGGGGTCCAAGTGCACACTTGGTAGCAGAGATAGGATGGTTTATTGATTATCGATTAAATAAGACACCCATTGACCGTCGACATAAAGTAACTCTAGGTCCTCGGCAATATCACAAATCCTTTTGCCATCCAGATAATTAAACCCGAGAATCTCCCCGTGGAAAGTGGTTAGAATAAATTTTAAAGCCTGCAGGTCAAGGTCTGAAGGAACCTATGCTTTCCCCCACAAACCCCTATCCACTTCTACGAGCAGCCGATCGGGTGAACAGCAGGAGAGGCGGTGATGAAGGCGGTGATCCCGAGCATCCAGAGAGGAAACATGTGAACGGTGAGTGAAAAAGACTAAATGCTTTGGCAAAAAGTGCATGCCTTAGAACAAGTAAGGAAGGAAACGGAGGGAAGAGGGAAACAAAAAGAAGTGTAGTAGGATGTATATATGTATATATTCAGTAAAAAAACTTTATTAAAGGGACATTATGGTTAAGTTGCGCTACTAAAAACCTATGAAATTCAGTGAAAACACTTTGTTAAAGGGACGTTATTGTTCCAAGTAAAACCGAAAAACCCCTGAAATTCACCAGGTATGGTAAGCTAAGCAACCATAACTCGCGCCATTACGATGCACTGCTAAGACTAACACCCAGGACATCAAAGATGACATCACAAATGTTATTGATGACATCACTGATGACATCACATGTGCATTTACCTTTCATGAAAAGTCTGTACTTGGGATTCTTATTGTAATGTTAAAAGTAGTGTCAAGGATCATTGAAATAAATATCATGAGGTACGTAGTGCATTAAGCAATTAATTAATCCAAATAGCATTGTATTATGAATGTCCAATTAACCAAAATGTAGATGTTCTAAGAACACTATTCCTGTCCGTACTGCCTAAAGAACATCTATGCACATGCGCACCACAACCGTAAGTTCTACGAAAATTGCGCCTGTCCGTTACTGTTTGCGTCGCTTGTGTCACACTATTAATTAATTTCAGGACCCGAACATTGTCCGTAGAATAACCGTGTGCTTGCGCACAACCGTTCCCGTGCAGCTGATGTCCTGCGAACACATCTTACGTTCGCGGACAGGTTCACGGCGCCATCATGTGACCGCACCCACGCTGAGCGTGTGTCCTGAATTGCGCACACTGTCCGGATCCCCAAACATTTTAAAAGTACCTTTTTCGGGCAATCCACAGTATTCTATACTAAAAATGCACCATAGCACATGTCCCAGACAATAACCCTGACTTTCCACATATTTTTTAGAACTTTTCTGAGCACTTTTGGGGTGTTTGTGCTGTCCGCGGACAGCGCGGCTGTTCACGAACCGCGCACCAGCACCCCTATAAAAGGCCACACCCCAGAGCTCATTGTGTTTCTGGCTACCTTACAGAATACAGTGCATTTTGCTGCCAATTTTTGAAGATTTTCTTCTGAATCCTAATGGCATCCATGGCTCCTCTACTGCCACCTGGTGCTACATCTGCCTCAGCACCACCTCCAGCCCCTCCACCACCACCACCTCCCCAAGGGCCTGAAGAGGGGAACAGAAGTGAGGATGCAGAGCAGGATGAAGAGGATGAAGAGGATGAGGTAGTGGAAGTCCCTACTACCAGCGCTCGCCGTGAGTCTTGGGTGTGACGGTTATTTACCATTCATGGTAACGTACCCAGGGCGCGTGTGAGCCAAGTCACCTGCAACGAGTGCAAAATGGTACTGAGTTGTGGAAGGCCTGGTTCGTACAGCTTTGGTACGACTACTATGAAGAGTCACCTAAAGTCATTCCACAGTAGGGCCGTTCATAAGGTTGTACCTTGCAACGAGCGTAGTAGGTTGAGTTCCTCTAGTTCATCCTCTGTTTCCGCTCCTCTTACCACAAGAGACACTCCTGTGGGAGAGCGCATCCCTCCAGCTGTCTCACAGGCCATTCACAATGCTGATGACCCTTACCTTTCGAGGGTCACAGTTTTGTGTATGTACTGCGACGCAGTACTCTGCAGGGGAGAGAGACTTCGAAGTGCTTTTGAGACTCTGGTCTCAGAGCACGAGAAGACTTGCTCCCTACCTACAGTAGGCCCACCCTACATCTTCCTCTCTCCACCCACCCTTTTTTATCCCTGTGGTTGGTGTCCCACCCTTACCCTCCTTTCCCCTCATCTCCTAGTGTGTCGTGCGTAAAAAAACAAAAAAAAATACAAAACAACAAAAAATCAAAAAAAGGCTCTTTTCAGAGCCGCCTTTCAAAGTCAAAAAGTAGAAGTGGGAAATAAACTGAGCAGGCTACTACCGTTTTTTTTTTTAGAAGTCCGCAGACAGTTCACGAACATCAAAAAAAAGGAGAGTATTGCCCTATCAAAATTATTGCACTTTTATTTGGGAGGAAGTGGTGGCTCTGAAAAGAGCCGTTTGTGTTATTTTTTGTATTTAAAAAACTTTAAAAAATCAACACCTACTGCAAAAAAGCTGACTGTAATTTCACAAAAGGACGGGGTGCATCTTGTACATTTCTGAGAAAAATCTGATTACCAGCATAAGTAAGATGGACTCCATCTCTACCAAAAATGTTTGTCCTACGAAACATAATATTTTCATTGTGAAAAGAGGACATGCCAACATCTCTTAGAAAGGCACAAACAGCCTTATTGACATTACGCCTTGTTTCCTCCATTTGTGGACCAAATGAAGAAGAACGCAGCCACATTTGTCTTTGCGCAATACGAGAAAAAATCACTTGGGAAAATGGAAACAGATCCATGACCTTCCCAAGTCCTTCTTTCATCACAAATTGCAAATAAATTCCTGACACATGTCCCAAACTGTTCCCTCCACAATGAATTATAATTATGTCTGGATGATGCTCTGTCTGCAAACTAGCACAGAGAGGTAGCAAGTCTAGCCACTTCATTCCACGTACTCCATGCCAGTGCACTTCCATATGTGGGAATCCAAGATCTGCAGCTACTCCACAGCGTTGTGCATGTACCTCCAACCAATGTATCCATTAGTCTCCCAAAATCCAGACAATCTGTTTTCTGAACCACAAAGCCATAGCTAACTGTTCTTCTCTCAGGAAAAAGACCTTCTGACAAACTGTCTTTTTACACAATACACCCACCAAACTTTACTGACCAATCAATTCCTCTGCTGATTCTCATTTGCATGCCTCTCCACCCCAAAATCCCTGTATGTAATTTGCATTGTCCGCGGACTTCCATTATGTCCACGGACATGTCGTAACCTAGACAGTCCTTCTACCATTTCCATTTAACTCTCTGCGCCATTCCCTCCTTGGATACAGGTAATAACTCACACAGCCATCCACCAATCACATTCAAGACCTCTACATCTAACTGCATCATCAGAGTTCAGCAATTCAAATGTACTGTAGATTACTCTGAGTACAAGTTTCATATCATTGGAAAGCACCTACTACAAAAACTACTGCACAAGTCTCCAGGATTTCTACTTGCAGCTGTATGTATATCCGCATGCATGAATACAAACAACAGCTATGCATTTTTTTTGCCCAGTACAAATACAAACCTTATGAATACATATAAACAGAGTAACTGTCACTTAATCTGTATAACCTACAAAATAAACTTACTGTCATTTTTCCCATCTACTATAATCAACTGTCACTTCCAAACCTGTCTGCTATCTAAACAAAGTTTTACACACAGAGCTATCTAAGAAATTACACACAGCCAGGATAAGGTCAAGCACCTTCAAACACTCACACAGATAAACACTAACATTGAAAAATTCCCAATTGCAATAACACCACTACCTGTACATCACATCCTTCTGATTTATTACCCACACCTTCACAAATGCATACATTCCATGCTTTTCTATAAAGTATCTGCCATTTACCTTATAAAAATTGCAAAATAAGTATATCATTATTTCTTCTGTCTCCTAACATCCAATAACACAGCCTTAAGAAACCAAGCGTGTTACATAAACTTTCTAGTCTACTTATTTGCATAGCATGTTGAACTAACATAATGTAAATAAAATATGAAGGCTGCACATAGTTAAAGGAAACTACATACTATATACACACAAAATTACTAACTTCTTTCCTTTACAAAACAGTGAAGAGCACTCTCCTGAAAAGCAGCAGAATCTGAAGTACAAACAACAACTCAGAAGAAACCTAATCTTTCCACACAAAAAAAGTAAGTACAATACTCAATACTGCCATAATATTCTTACTGTTACTCAAACACACTGTGCAGTTGATTCATGGTATTTGTGCATCAAAAAAAAGATAAGAGCACCATTATGTCCACAAATACCCATTTGTTAAATAGGAATTTGCAGACAGACTTCTGCACAAATCCCAGTTTTTTCGGCGCACAAATGACATAACTTAGCCTCTAGAATGTTATTATTGCAGAACAAAGTACTGTTTTAATCCTGTACCATATTTGTGCTTCTCCTCACCACTAGCTTACTTTCTATTGTCATCTGAACCCCAGTATAGTAACACACAAATAGAAGAAAAGCCTCCACACACCATTTCATAGATCTCTACCATCATACTCAGACACTCACACACACAGCACACAAGCATTGCAGAACAACCCAACCCATACCTTCTTTATTTTTTTTAACAGACCCCAAAGAATGCCTACCAAAAAGCAAGTCCATAGAAAACAACGTAGAAGTAGTGCAAATGAAAAAAGAAGTATCCAAAATAAGCATTCATCTCTAGCAGAATTTGTACAAAAAGTTCAAACAAAACAGCTAATACAGTCATTTAGCAAAACTAAACATGTTTCCAGTACAGAAACATTGCCTCCTCTATCAAAATGTAAAAGGAAACAGAAAACGATTTTCAAGAATTCAGCTACCACTACTGCTAAAACTACTCCTATAAATCTTGATATAATGGCAAGTAAAAATACCCCAAAAAATATGCTAGCAAAAATGTTTCGCCACAGAGTCCTTCAAAATCTTATAAAAACAGGAGAGAAATCATACACAATCCTTAGAACCTAGTGTAGAAAATTAATATTAGAAGACTTGATAGTGCAATCCTACTCAAAGAAAATTATTTATTTTAGTGTTAAAAAGAATGAAACCACTAACAAAACGAATTAGTAAATTACAAAAAAGACTTCTCAATAAACGGAATGTCAACAAAAATAACTTCTTAAATATCTGTGGAGGTGAATGGAGTCACACCACAAACACAGAACCATATTTTATGAAGAAGCATACAAACAAAAGCAAACAAATACGATTGCTATACATAGCAGTGGACGAGGTTCTGAAAAAAATAATAATACCATAATGGAACAAGAAATACTGCTTACAAAAATATCCCCTCAAAACTCAGAAATACCTCTCCATTTAACTGGACGAAAACATCCAGTATACAAATAGTCATGCACGTCAATGTGTAACATTCCCAAAAAATATTTCAAATCTTTACGCCAATTTCTCAATCAATATGTGAAAGGCAAAGACAAAATCAAAATGAAACTGCTGCAAAATATGAATACCTGTCCAGTACGTAAATACACAGGGCTACAAGGACATTCATTAGCTTGCATTTCAGGACCAATTTTCAAAAGCACCTTCCATCATATCAAAATGATATCAACTCATCATCCAACTATAAGAAATCTAGTCTATAAACTGTACTATGCCAAAGGTCCTGCATTAGCACTAAGCAATTTAAATAACAATCTTCTACATGGTACAGCCAAAGAACTACTTGAAGAAATTGACCATATCCAGGAAAAATATTTTGGAATTGAAAGCCACTTACAAAACGCAATACCTTTACAACAAACTAGAAACAAGTGTACACATGGCAACCTTCTACTACACACATACAAAAAAGAAATACTAAAACTTAAAAGTACATCCGCTGAAATACCAAACCATGTGATGTGTGTGTGTTGCCACAGAACTTTTTATAACACTAACCCAAAAACTATAGACATAACATACAAAATAGACGACAATGAAGATTCTAAATGGTTTGAATTAGCTCTCTATCTTATAGCAGAAAATAAATATGAAATAACTGACCCTTTAATACTTTGCAGTTACTGCACTACAAAACTTGACAACAACCAAACTCCTTCACGTGCTATCACAAATAATTTGTAATTATTTCCACTACCAAAATCCCTGCAACAACTCAATTTATATGAGAGCATCATAATTGAAACAGTACACCCATTTCAAGCAATAATATGCCTTCAACCAAAAACAGCAAAATTACCTCCCTCAGAATTGGTAAAAGGTATTCGTGGCAAAGTAGTTTACCATTAAATATGACAGAAAATGTACACACTCTAGGAGTGCAACGTCCAATAGAACAATATTTAATTATCTTAGTAAATGGTGTACCAACAAAAGAAAAATAATTTGGCAACAACTTGTCGATTTACATAAAGTTATACAAGCCATGCAATATGTAAAAGACAATAATGAGTACTATAAAGAAATAAATATTGAAGAAAACTTAAATGGAACAACTGAAATAATTCAAGAGTCACGAGAAACTGGTCAATTTGAACTTCTGAATACCGATGCAGTATCCAATATTTTAGACCATTATACAATTCATCCATTGCACTCTAAAGACAGCATACATGATGCACTAGAAACATACCAAATGCGACAAACCAAAGGATCACCAATGAGCATATGGGAAAAACGTATAGAAGCATGTGCTTTTCCTCTACTATTTCCTACTGGCAAAGGAGGAAGATACGATCACAGACCCACTCAAATAAAAGCATCAGAATACCGCTCATTACGAATGTATTCTGAAGATCCCAGATTTAGACAAAATGTGGAATACATATTCCACCTACTCTTTGAAAGTGAACTAGCAACTCTATGTTAGGGAGTTGCACACATATTGAAATCAGGAACACAGTTTCAAAATATGTCGGCTGCACAATTAATACAAAAAGTGCAAGAAAAAGATGAGGTTTTACAATCAAGTATTACAAATCTGTTTGCAAACATGCGTGGTACGAAAGAATACTGGTTCCAATGTCACAGAGATGTACGTTGTATGATCAGAAACCTTGGACCACCCACTTGGTTTATTACATTACATTGTGCAGAATATGCTTGGGAAAATTTACATGATTTCCTACGCATATCAAACAAAAACAAAACAAACATATATATACTAACACCTGGAGAACTTTGCTCTCTAGATCCTGTTATTGTTTCAAGATATTTCCATCATCGTTTCATTGCTATGCTCCACTTTATTGTAATAAAACTGTTCCTCCACTTGGAGAAATGCAACACTTCTTTTGGAGAAAATAATATCAAGCCAGAGGAGCACCACATATCCACATGCTTTTATGGATTAAAGATGCTCCTAAATTTGGTCAAGACAGTGATGCCACTGTTTTGCAGTTCATTCAAAAATATGTCGCTTGTGAAATACCTTCACAAACAACAAATAGTGACCTTCGGCACAAATTGTACAATTTCAAAGACACAAATGTGGCCAATATTGTCGTCGCAAATACAAAAAGAAAGGGAAATACTACACCAAATGCCGGTTTGGTTTCCCTAGACCAGTTACAGAAACAGGTGAAATAAACAACTTCATGTCTTCAGTTAGACATAGGGCCTCATTACACGGAAGGCGGTAATGGTTAACGGCCACCGTTAATGGTAACGGTGACCGTTAACCATTACCGCCTTACTACGAGGTCCCTTAGCGGGTTGGTGCTTTAACGCCTGCTTTTTGCAGGCGTTAAAAACCAACCCGCTAAGGGACCTCGGAGCTAATTACGGCACCGCAAAATTGCGGTGCCGTAATTAGCGCCTTCCCCATTCCCATAGAGCCCTATGGGTCAGAAATGGGAATGGGAAGGGCAATGGCGGAAGGGGGATTTACCGCCCCACCAACCTTGGAATGGGGCGGTAAATCCCCTTTCCGCCAAGGCGGTGCCGGTATTTTACCGGCATGAGCCATGGCGCTAATAGCGCCATGGCTCACCGCCTTCCGTGTAACGAGGCCCATAATGTTAAAGGTAAATCACATAAGAACACATATTACATAAAAAGAAAGGAAGAATCAAAATATATCAATGATTACAATGCAATCATTTCCCACTTATGGAATGCAAACATAGATGTGCAGTACATTGCAGACAATTCCACTACAGTTGCACGATATGTTACAGCATACTTAACAAAAGCAGAAAAAACAGAGCTTCAAGACCTCTGGAATGACCTATCATCAGACAAAACACTATCTCAGAAATTGTACAGCTATCGAATAAAAATGCTCTTTCATAGAGAATGTGGCACCTACGAAGCTGCAGATCGTTTAACCGGTACTGCTTTGTATGGAAAATCTGAAAATACAGTATGGCTAGGTCTTGGTCCTGCTAAATCTAGAAAAATAGTTCTCAAATCATATGACAACATAGAAACAATAGCCAAAAATTATCCAAACAGCCAAGACATTTTGAAAAACAATTTACTAGACACATACTACCTGAATATGAGTACCACTTTGGAAAACATGTGTCTATACTACATAGCCCAAAACTTTGCATACAAAAATAATATAAAACCTGACGAAAGCAAAGGTAGATATACAGTGACAGATTGTGAAGGCAGCTTAGTAAAACTTACTAAACCAAGTTTAATTAATCATATCAAATTGTCATTAAAAACTCCTTAACAGAAAGAACTATATTACATGTCCCTCCGACAACTTTTTAAACCATGGAGAAAAGAAGAAGAGTTACTAGATAACTATGACTGCTACGAAGATGCTTTCAAAGCAAATGAAAGCACTATCACCGATCTGAACTTTATGCAGTACAAAAAAATGTTGCAAAATGAACAGTGACATGAAGAAGAACTCCAGGCCCAACTAGAGAAGGACAATCCTGACAGTAGTCAACCTTCTATAACAGGAAGCCAAGAACCACTGGGACAGCCACTAATAGCAAATGAGGCAGAATTAGCTATGACAGAAGTAGAAAACACCATGTTTCACTTTGAAGAAGATACAGAAGACTTAACTGCACTACAATCAAAACTAAACAAAGAGCAGCCATTTTCGAAGTAACAAAACAAATTGCACATGGTGTACAACATGAAAATAAAGACTGCACCTGCCAAAATGATAAACCTATACTACTATACGTCAGTGGTGAAGCTGGTTCTGGTAAAACATTTTTAATCAAAACCATCAGCAAGTTCCTTCAACAATTGACAAACAACAAACTGTCAGCTGTTGTAACTGCCCCCACAGGTTTAGCTGCCCACAACATAGACGGTGTCACTTTACATCGATTACTACTCCTTCCAGTAGAACACCAAAACAAATGATATTATTACAAACTTTCTACAGAAGCTGCAATGGAACCACGCAGAGTTTTGAAACAAATGAAAATGCTACAAATAGATGAAGTGAACATGGTCTCCAACCCAATGTTGGCTTTGATTCATCTCAGATTGCAAGAAGTACTTAAAACAAACTATGAAGAACTCTTTGGAGGAAAACACATTATTGTTTTTGGAGATCTTCTTCAATTGACACCAGTGAAAGGTGAACCTATTTTTAAAACCTTAGGACATAAACTGTGCTGTAAAACTATTGGCAGCATAGGAAATGTCAACCTTTGGGAACATTTCCAATACAGAGAATTAACAGAGAACATGCGCCAATCTACAGACCTCACCTATGCCAACATTTTTAAAAGTATTAGAGTTGGTGTACTATCTCAAGAAGCACAAACAATATTAAAAACCCGGCACATCCATGCACTTTATGGCGATAACTCATGTGCTACTGATGTTATGGAACAATTAGCACAAAAAAATGTCAATTGTATGGCCTTAATGCCAACTCTTGCAAGCTGTTCCAAATTCAATGAAACAATGTTAAAAAAAGAAATGCAACCAATAATTGAAATTTGCTCCACAGACAAACTGGACGTACATGGTATTACACTACCTATGTGTCAACAAGCCACAACAAGACTAAATACCTTAGAAAATTCTATTTCAAACACAGCTGGCTTGGAAAAAATATTACAATTATCCTTAAACCGTAGAGTAATGCTTAAGCGTAACCTGGACGTGGAGCAAGGACTAGTTAATGGAGCACTGGGTACAGTTGTTAGCTTTCAAACATACCCACGTGACAACAACAATCAGTTTGTCAATATACTCTTTGACAAACTTCGGGAAGTAAAAAGGATAGGGCGCTCAACAGCTCGATTCCTTCTCTTCAAAAACATGTATGTACATAGAGAACAATTTTCTCTAACTCTAGCATATGCAGTCACCATTCATAAATCCCAAGGTCTTACCCTAGACAAAGCATTAATAGATATTAGTAACACAGTCTTTAAAGAAGGCATGAGCTACGTAGCACTATCACGCTTACGTACACTTGAAGGTCTATTTCTAATCAACTTTGAAGCAAGTAAAGTCAAAGCTGATATTCCTTGGATTCTAGAATACAATAGACTTTGTTCACTATACACCCCCAATCTAAAAGCATATCCTGTTCCACAAAAAATAAAAGGTAAAAGAAAACTAATTCAAACAGAGATGCAACAGAATCTGACTGCAAAACTTCCAAAGAGAGTAAAAGGAGCTAATACTTCATCATTCACAATAAGTAAAGAAGAACCTATTAGTCAAAGTAACTTAGGTACTTCTTCAGAAAGGCAACATACACTCCGAAAAAATGACTTGGACACAGAACTCCCTAGTCCATTCAAATTTTCAAATGTAACTGGTGTAAGTTGTTACGCAAATGTAGCAATTAATATTCTATTTCAATTGCTACCAATTGTTGACAACATTTACTTACACAGTACAGACCAACTGTGTTTGCAAATGTTAGTCCTTCATAGAAACGCAAAAAACAATCCTGACAACACGTATGGTGTTCACGGAATAAGACCAAAGTTGGACTACTGTGCTGGAATGGTAAAATTCACTATAAATTCACAAGAAGATCCACAAGAATTTCTAATGCACTAGCTACAAATATTGGAAAACAAAAACATACCTATAAATGAAATCCTCCAGGTTTCATACATGTGGAAACATGCATGCACTCTCTGCAACAATGTTACACAAGAAGAAATCCCTAACGAGCGCTTTGTGTATGTATCCATACCAAATTGTGAATCCATTCCATTTCAGCAACTTGTACAACATACAAACCATGGCTGATTATGTACTAACTGCAATTCAGATAATCGGTCCTCCTTACTAATGCAAACACATAGTTACTACGTAATACTAATGCTTCTACGTTACAATGTAGATGGTACCAAAAACAACTGCAAGCTGACTGGATTCACACATGGTCAAGTATCACTTGGCAGAAAAACCTTCACAACAATAGGTATAATCTACCACGCAGGAGCCACAACCAATGCAGGTCACTACTCTGCATATATAAAAAAGAAATATGGATGGTTTGAATGTAATGTTAGTACCATTACTCTAAAGCAGAGATTACCAGCAAATCATACAAACGCTTATTTAATCTTCTTAAAACCGAAATTTAATAACTAATCTGTACTTAAACATTAACAAAACTTCAATTAGAAAACTATAAACTATTACAATATACCAACAGGCATCCTAATACCCCAAGATTCTATAACAACCAAACAGATAAATCAATACCACTAAATAAAAAAAATAATATTAATTAAAGTTAGAATACGCCATCAGGTATCTAACTGCTGCAGAAATTTGCAAGAAAAATGTGGATGGTTACTCTAAAGCAGAGATTACCAGCAGATCTTACAAATGCTTTTTGATCTTCTTAAAACCAAAATGTAATAACTAATCTGTACTTCAGCATTAAAAAAAGTCCAATGAAAAAACTATAAACTGTTAGAATACGCCAATAGGTATCTAACTAGCCCAAGATTGTATAACAACTAAAAATAGACAGTTACAATAAGCCATCAGGTATGTAACTGCTTCAGAAATCTGCAACAATCCAACAGATTGAACATTAACCAAAAACAAAAGTAAACACTGAACGGAAACAAACAAATAGACTGTAGCAAAACAAAAAAGTTTTTTTTTAATCCAACAAGGATTTTTTTTCCCACAGACCCAATGATTTCAAAAACAAACACAGAAACTGAGCGAAATGCAGAGTACACTGGTTTGTAAACCAAATAGAGGGTCAAAAAAACAAAAACTGAAATATGTATTATGAAACGTAAAAAGTCTTTATAGAATACATACACTACCATTCTCTTTTCTTTTATCGCAGAACTTGAAAAAGAATACTTCCTCCAGGTACCAAACTCATAAATAAAATGTATTGAATGTCAACAAATCATGCAGTATTATTATTATTATTATTATTAATTGAAACCATTTGAAAGATAATCAAATCTATAGGTATGATCGATGGCTGTGACATGGTGCAATGGTTGTGGTCAGAACCTAGAGTATTGAGTATACAGCCTACAGCATACAACCTTCACCCATGCACCCTGCCACAACCACCACAACATATCACACCCATAGTAGCTTATAACTTCAGTACTTATAACTTCAGTCTTCAGTACATTCTGGCCACAACTCCAAAACATATCACACCCATACATCACACCCATGTTTGATTCTATGGGTATGATCTATGGGTGTGATATGCTGCGGTGGCTGCCGCCAGGGCCTAGAGTCTTGGGTGCATGTCCTTCGACCATGCGCTCAAGACTCTAGGCCCTGGCGGCAACCACCTCAGCATATCACACCCATAGATCACACCCATAGAATCAAACATTTTTAACTAGGCCTCATGTCATTTTTAATGTCCGCGGACACCTTGGATGTCCTTAGAACAGTTTCTACTTGCCTGAAAACAATACGGACAAGTATAGTGTCCTCAGGACACTTCCATTTTCATTTATTTGAGGACATCCCGAACACCACGTGTGTACTTAGAACAGTTTCAACTTGCCTACGAACAGTACGACATCCCGAACACCACGTGTGTTCTTAGAACAATTTTAACTTGCCTGCGAACAGTACGGACACGTATAGTGTCCTTAGGACACCTCCATTTTGATTAATGGCGGACATCCCGAACACCAGGTGTGTTCTTAGAACAATTTCAACTTGTCTGCGAATAGTAGGACAGGTATAGTGTCCTTAGAACACCTCCATTTTGATTAATGGCGGACATCCCGAACACCAGGTGTGTTCTTAGAACAGTTTCAACCTGCCCGCGAACAGTACGGACAGGTATAGTGTCCTCAGAACACCTCCGTTTTCATTTATTTGCAGTCATCCCGGACACCGCGTGTGTTCTTAGAACAGTTTCAACTTGCCTGCGAACAGTACGGACAGGTATAGTGTCCTTAGGACATTCCCATATGGAACGATTACGGACACCAAGGACAGCGTTACTGTCCGCGGACACAACAAACACAACAGCGGTGCCTACCACCTAAATAGATACAATATTCGAACCATCTCTTACCCCCCCTGCATCCCCAAACAGTCTTAAAAAACAACACACTTGCCAAAATTGTATTTCTCCACCATTTGACACTGTGCTGTCCGTGGACGTCCGTGGATACAAGATGGCGGGCGTTTCCAAAAATCTGACGCACTTCATGCTCTTCACCATCCAATCAGCGAACACGTTGCATGTCCGCGGACATGACGCAAGCCGATTAGCCAATCAGGACACTGTCCGCGGACCAAACAGGGAAGTGTGTCCGTGGACCGAACATAGATATCACTAATTTTTGTTGACCTACTTTTTGGTCATTTAAAAAAAAAAATACTGGATGGATTTTCACCAAATTTACAAAAGCACGCTTTCGAGACCAAGCCTCTGCTCTTGGTCCAAATTTGGTGAAAATCCGTCCAACGGTTTGGGCTGTAAGCGTGAGCAAAGTTTTTTCCCCATTCAGTCTATGGGAAAAAAAGGCATTTTGGGACCCCCCCTATAACTTTGCCCCCCCTGGACCAAACCTCACCAAACTCTGCAAAATAATTCAAAGTGGGCTATATACTTTTTTTGTTTTGCAAAGTTTGGTGAGGATTCGTCCAGGGAGTGCGAAGTTATAAACCGCCCAAAAAGTGCTCTTCCTATGGAAACAGCAATTTAACCATAACTACACGGCCACTACCGTGGGCCGTGTAATATATATAGGGGGATGAAAATAATGACTGAAAGGGTGACCGAGTAGTGGATAAGGATATCGGGGAGGAGACCCGAGAAAAGAGAGGTACTAGGGAGGACACCTGAGAAGAGAGGATACGCCCAAATTCCTACGCTTAATATAGCAGTTAGAAGAAGACTGCATCCAAAGTCCTGAATAAAATAGAAATAACTAGGAGATCAATGCAGTTAAGGATGCTTTTTTTGAAAGGGATGGGCTTACACCCCATGTCGGGGTAAAATTTAGGGACAGAGATTTGTGTAGCCGGCTGGAGTCTGTCTAGTCTGTCAACGTCTGTCTTATGTGTTGTTTGTTGTGACGTCATAGGATGCGATTTTTTCCTTTGAGGAATTAGCATAAAAATGATGTGATTGTTTAGCTGAGATATTGTAGGATATGAATTGATGCTTATTGTTTAGAAACGAAAGTATCATTTTTTGTGAGAAAATAATCGGGATTCGAGCTTGCGACGATCGGTGCTTGCTCATATTGTTGAAGTTGCTTAAAGAAACGGAAAAGCACAACAAGTGTTATATAAAGAGAAGGTGAACAGATTTAAGCATGGAAGACATGAAACCATTAATACACTTGTTCAAACATTTGCCAAAACACGCACCTAAGCTGAAAAAATACAGTGCAGAATGGGTTAAAGGAACCGCCAACAAAAGTAAAGACGAAGGATTATACCCGCTAAGGGGACTTAAAGCAGCCACAGGGTATAGCAACCCGGCATATGAGTCACCAACGCAAAGTAGTGATGAAAATACAGACAAAGACAGAGATAGAGATATCACTTTCAAGGTCCCGAGGGACAAAGAGAGGCGCGAGAATGAGAGAAAAGACCAGGCACAAGCAAGTGCATCTCTCGATACAGAGTGAGAGGGCTAAAGATGGAAAGGAAATGAGGATAGAACTGATGAGATAGCATTCACACAGAACGAATAGATGAGAGGTCAGATTCTATTGAAACTCAATGGTAAAGGCATTGAAGGCATTGATGACACAAGACAAAAAGGGAAGCTAGACGATCTACAGAGAAATGAGAAGGAAAAGGAAAAAGGGTTGAGAGACGAAAGGATCAGGACAAAAGATACGCAGAGGCGGGAGCAGTTGTATCAGGAAGAGCAAGAAAGACAACGCGATCATAAACAGAGAACAGCTAATGATCAGGACAGACAAGAACAAAGGCGAATAGAAGAAGAAGAGCAAAAGATATGGGAAAAAAGAAAAAAGAGACAACGGGATGAGGAAATACAAAGGGCAAATGAACATAGAGATGCAAAGAAAATGGAAGAAGGTCTGAGAGGAAGCGAGGAAGTGCAGAGAATTTGATGACGACGTAGAACATAAACAAAGACAGAGAGCACGCGATCGCGAATACCTGGAAAGAGAGGTTAAAAAACCTGATCCAGTAGTGGATTGGGAAGACATCTTTCCTGAGCAAGATTCAGTACCAGGCGCCAAAATATCGAGGATGACTTTGACACCAGAAACATCAGGGATTTGATCGATAGGCTATATGATGAAATGGGGCTAGAACAAGCACCCCAAGGGTAATGAGAGGATGAGCGCCAGGAGCAATTTTACCCAAAGTACAACAGTATCCCATGTCTAGGGAAGCAGATGAAGGAATTTTCAAGACAAATTTGGCTATGATGGAATAGGGCATCTTAGTGATGTCAGAGTCATCATGCAATCCCGCAGTTTACCCTATCAAAAAATCAAAGGGAGGGTCTTGGAGACTAATTCAAGATTTATGCCCAATAAATGATATTATAGAGGCCAAGTTCCCTTTAGTCCCTAACCCGTCCACAATCCTATGTAATATACCTGTTGAGGCAAAATATTTCACAGTGATTGACTTGAAAAATGCGTTTTTCTCAATCCCATTGCACCAAGACTCACGAGATTTGATGTCATTTACATTCAGACAGATGCTTCTGAAAAGCATGAGGTTGCCCTAGGGATACTGTGAGTCTCCTTCGATTTTAAACAGAGTCCTGCAGATGGACTTAAGCAATGTTGCATTAGAGAGTGTTGTCTTGCAACATGTGGATGACATCCTAATTTGCAGCACGACAGAGGAAAGATGCAGACACAGTTTTGTTCAGCTATTGACCATATTGGCTGACAAAGGATATAAAGTTGACAAAGAAAAGTTACAATATTGTCAGCGAGAAGTGTTGTACATAGGCCAACTGATCTCGCATGAGGGGAAAAGGGTTACTCCTGAAAGGGCTGAAACCATACTGAACACAACTAAGCCACACACTATAAAACAGATGCAGAGTTTTTTAGGTCTTTGCAATTATGTCAGGGCCTGGATCTTTGATGACAGCCCATATACCAAACCCTTGCTACAAGTTCTAAAGAAGGCACGGGTGACAAAATCAAAAATTGAATGGTCTGAGACCATGGAAGAAGGGTTTACTGAACACAAGAAAGCCATTTGCATGGCACCCGTTCTGGGGATTCCCAATTATGCAGAGGAATTCTACTTGCTTTTGCACACAAATGGCAGCGTTATGACGGCAGTGCTCACACAGAGAACCACATTGGGGTACAAGCCCCTGGCATACTTCAGTGGGAATTTGGATCCATTGATGAGAGGCCACTTCCCTTGCGAACAAAGTTTAGCTGCCGCAGTGTTCACCATAGAGAAGGCTACAACCATTGTGATGGGATGCTCCATGACGTTGTACGTCGAGCAAGCGCTATTTGCTAGAGAAACCAAAGGGCACATATACATCTCAGAGAGCTTCTGCTTATGAAGTGATCATATCAAATCCATTGATTAAGATAATTTGATGTAAGATAGTAACCCCAGCCATGTTCATAGCAGAGCCAGTCACTGAAGGAGAGCCAATACATGACTGCAAATTATGAAGAATTTTATGATGAGATTCCCAGAGTGAAAGAACATGCATTGGCAGAAGGAGAAATTGTCTTCATTGGCGGTTCCTCGAGAATCGATCAAAAAGATGAGCAAAGATATACAGGCACTGCTGTGGTGAAGCACACAGCAAACTGAGAATTTCGAGTACTCATTAATGCACGATTACCATCTCATTATTCAGCATAAGCTGCAGAATTATTGGTGTTGATACTCGCAATTGAGAATCACGCAGACCAAGAAGTAACGGTGTACAGTGACTCCGCCTATGTGACGTCGACAGTGCACGCAGGCCTAGCGCGCTGGAAATGGACGGGCTATCTCCGAGCGGACGGCACGTCAGTGCAGCACGCAGCCCTATTGGATAGGCTCATTAAGGCACTACACCTCCGAGTGGGCATAGCGGTCATGAAATGCGCCGCCCACACGAAGTGGGCAGATTTTATCTCATGAGGAAATCAAGCAGCAGACACAGAGGCTAAGCATATGCCATCCAAGAGCGAAACCATAATGGATATGGAAATAACTGATGTAAATGAAAAAATGATTGTTGCACGAAGTGAACCTGAGAGCTATAATAACATGGGGCAAACCCAGTTAATGGAACTCCAAGGGGAAGCACCACCAGAGGAGAAGAACCTCTGGAAGCGGCAAGGGTGTTCTTTACACCCCTTCAAAAGATTGTGGCGACAAAGTAAACCAGTAATGCCTATAGCCCTGTTAAAATTAGCATTGGAGCAGTTGCATTATCCACTGCACATGACAAAATAGAATCTCGCAGCAAAGATCGCTGAAGACTGGTTCATACTGAACTTAGCAGCGCACGTTGCATTTTTATGGTGAACTGTATAATCTGCCAGCAGTTCACGGCTGGGCACACACTAAAAATAATTAGCGGAGTCATCCCAAGGCCGAATGGACCTTTTCAGCACTTGCATGTCGATTACGTCGATATAATTCAAGTATGTAACGGGTACAGGTATCTAATTGTTGTGGTGTGTCCATTCTCTAGATGGATAGGAGCAGGTCCATGTACTTACCCAGACTCTACCTGTGCGGCCAAATTTCTGGTGAGAGAGGTATTTCCCGGGTGGGGAGTATATGAGGTTATGAGATCAGATAATGGGGCACACTTTGTTAATGAAGTCTTTGAACAGATTAGCTTGCTGCTTGGTATAAAGCACAAGTTCTTGTCGGCGTATCACCCGCAATGTAATGAGATATGTGAGAAGCTCAACGGCTTGTTAAAGGAAAGGATAGCCAAGTTGAAGATTACTCTAAGAAAGAGATGGTTACACTGCCTTCCTTTGGCACTGTATACGCTCAGAAACCAGTCTGGTTCTGACCATCATCCTACGCCGCACAAAATAGCAACACGCTGTCACAACCTATATACCTGACTACCTCAGATGCAACAGCACCCTGACGGGGGGGCTACAGTCCCCCACAGTGGCTCTGACGGTCTTAAAAGTCTTGAAAGTCCATCAGGTGAAGACATGGAGTCAATCAGCTCATTAGAATAAGACAAGTACCCACTTTAAGCCTAATTCAACATGGAGGTCCATTACACACAGCTCAGTTCCATGAACCTAGCTTTGCAGACTAGTGTTTTGGGTGTGGCTGGATCATCAGGTGTGGCTAGCTATATAAGCCATGCTTGAACTGGGTTTCATGCTTCACGTTATTCTGCACTCCTGCAGCGTAACGGTCACTGTGTCCAGCTCCAGCTCATCTGCTTCTCCCGGCGGCTTGAACCTGAAGTCATTGACCTGGATTCCATCAGCTACCTGAAAGAACAGGAAAAGTGTTAACAAATAACATTTACCTGTGAGTAGCAGCTCCTACATCCAGCCATGCTAGGTGGTCCCGCCCATCTCCGGATTGCACCGCGACCTATAGAGGAAAAGAAAAGGACACCATTAGCAATAACCGGTACCTGGCAATCCGCGGGTCATGACATCGCGCTGCGCTTTGGCCCTCTTCCCATTCTGGATTGCATTGTAACCTGCAAAGCCGAAGAACAAACAAGCGCAATATCAATAAATATTCACCTGAATAGCCGCTTGTTGATCGAACATCACTCCGGATCATCAGCGTTGAAACCTGTATGAAGTAGAGAAAGCAATACAGGTTAGCAACTGTTTCTAATTGTACAGCCCCATGCTCCATGCTCAACTGCTTACCTCAGTTTTCTCCATCCGGCGCTGCAGCTCCGCAACTGCTATAACCCCTGTGGAGACAGAAAGAGATGTTAAATAGCAAAATAGAGAAAAGAAACACCAAAAAGGCACAGGAAACGAAGAGAAGAAAGAGAGAGAACAAAGACATAAAGACTCACCTGAACACAATAATCAGAGTCGGTGTCACAGCCGGTCTGGACCCGACACAAGGGCACATGGACTAGTGAAGCAACTAGGACCTCAGAATGCCCACAGCTAACACGCGCTCCTGCACGTAGATGCAGGACAGAGAGCTCAACGCACAAAAAACCAAGGTGAGACATAGCCTCCAAGGGAGGGTCTTGGATCAGTGGGAGGTGGGAGCCCCCCATCACACGCCCAGTATCTAAATCCTTCATTCTCCTGTCATAGGCTCTATCCAAGGACCGACATACAAACCAGCAGATCCAGTATCGTGTGGCGCCCCCGTGGATACCAGGTGAGCGTAACAGAATGTGATGCCTCAATTAAACATCCACCTGGGTGTCATGGAAACATCAGAGACTGACCAACTTGCCCAGCTACTGGGAGAATTACGGGCTGAAGTGTACTCTACCCAGCAAGAAACCAACACCTTTAGAAGAGAGTTAATAGTCACCAAGGACCGTACCGTTGAATTAGCCAGGCAATTACTCCAAACGCAGGCTGGTCAGGCTCTGTTGCCAGGAACTATTCCATCGGTTTCAGCCACGCCTGTCAATCCAGTACACGTAGTCCTCCCTGAGGCAGTTCCTCTGGCCCCACCAGAACGGTTCACTGGGGACCCAAAAAGATATGCAGTGTTTATGAACCAGTGCCACCTCCATTTTCTCTGCAGACCCAGAGCCTTTCCGAATGATCAGTCGCGGGTTGCCTTCGTTCTGTCGTATCTGAGTGGCAGTGCCGCGGATTGGTCCGTGCCATTAGTGAGGCAGGATGATCCACTCTTGCGAGATTTTGGAGGGTTCCAACAGGGGATGGAGAAGCTGTTTGCCCGACACACCCAGGGCCAAGCTCTTGATAACGAACTTCTGTCTCTCCGCCAAGGCAACCAAGACTTGTTGACATATATTGCCACCTTTAACAGACTTGTCGTTGAAACCGGGTGGCCTGAGGAGAAATGAACCACATTATTCTATAGAGGTTTACGGGGGAAATTGAAAGACTTCCTAGCCCAGGTGGTAGACCCGCCAAGAGACTGTGCTGTATTCATCAACCTAATTGTGCAGCTCAACCACAGACTACAAGATCGAAAGACAGATCGAGCTAGAACAGATAATCATACTGTCCATGTACGCACTAAGGAGTATATTCCGCGCGCATCAGAAAACACTTCAGAATCCATGCAAATCGGGGGGTACGTGGTCCATTGACCAAGGCCGAAAGAGATAAAAGAAGGCAACAGTAATTGTGCCTATACTGCCGGAAGTCCAGTCATTTCCTCAGGGAGTGTCCAGTAAAACCTCCTAGGAGAATAATCGGTGCTACAGAAAATGAAGGAGGACATGAGTCGGAAAACATCCAGGCCCGGCAAGCATAGAGGTCTGTTTGTCGAGCAAAAGGAAAGAGCCACAGACCTTGCACCTTGCCCTACCTGTGATTTTGATCAGTCACCAACAACCGTCTTGGATGCATGCCATGGAGGCTTATATAGACAGCAGAGCCGTTGGTAACTACATAGACCAAGGCCTGGCAACAACAATTGGGCTTCCCCTTTGTCAGAAAACAACAACTGAGAAGGTCACCACTGTCAACGGCACAGAGATAGCTTCTGGTCCTGTAACTCAATGCACAGTGGAATTGATCCTTCTGTGCCAAGACGGACATCGGGAAGCCATTGCCTTTGACCTTATCAAGGCCCCTCAGTTCCGGGTGATTTTGGGGATGCTGTGGTTGGTCGCTCACAATCCTAGCATCGATTGGCGTGCAAAGAAATTGGCTTTCTCCAATGAGTGTGCTCACACATGTTACCAAGTGGAGGTACCAATGTCCGATCCATCAACACCAGTTCAAGGAAACGAGGCGGTGGTTCTAGGTGTAACAAGTACGTTACCAAGCGAATACCAAGACTTCCAAGACGTTTTCCAGAAGGAACAGGCTAATACCCTACCCCCTCACAGGCCATATGATTGTCAGATCGACCTAGTACCCGGTGCGCACATCTCTGTTAAGATAGGCGTCTCGTGGGCGCTGAATACCTGAACTTCCAGTTGATGGTCGTGGTGAAGTAGCCAGGCTGTCCGACTGATGGTTGCTGAATGTGTAACACGAGGAACCAGCTCAACACCCACCCTCAATTCAAACAAGGTCAGTGGTGAACCAGCTCCCAACGCCACAGATGCACACTTCCCTGATTTGCGTGACGTCGGGACAGTGCAAGCACTGACAGGGAAGGCGGATCTTGACTGGATGGAAAATCCACAGCAGGATACAACAGCTAGGCTCCAGAAGTAACAGTAGACTGATGAAGAGAGCTGAAGATGGCAGATCCAGTGGATGGATATGTAGGCAAAGAACTCCAGAGAAGGCAGGAGGCCAGGCACAGACCCAACAGGCAAGGAGGCAGGAGGGACTAGGAACCCTGGGGCAGAACAAGGAAAAGAGCTGGAAGGCAGGAAGGGAGCGGGAAGAAGGAGGCCCAGGGAATCTACTGTCAAGAAAGGAAAGAGGCAAGAACTACCAGAGGCAGACAAGGTAAGGAACACCAGGAGGGAAGGACAAGGAACAAGAGGCTGGCAAGGCTGAACAGGTGCTACTCAAGAGTAACACAGGCGAGGACGCGATCAGGAAACAAACCGCGTTGAGACACGGTTTGTTCAAACAAACTGGCCCTTAATATAGGGCAGGCAGCACCCGGGAGGCTTGAAACGCAATCCGTGCTGTCCCCGGGTGCTGACGCGCCCAAAACGAGGCTTGGGAAGCAAGCTTGCAACTTTCCGAGCGCTCTGTGGACGGCGCATGCGCGGAGGGCGAAACACGGCCTTCCGCGCCTGCGCGAACCACGCGAACGGGAAAACCCGGAAGCGGCATGAGCCGCAGATGACCGAGGTCCCCCCAACCTGTATCGCGGGTAGATGCGCCAAGACGGGAAGCGCTGGGACCTGCAGATGCGCCCCGCACCCAAGGTAAGTGGCATGACAATCTCATGTAGTCGCATTTATGCACTCACAGAACCAGAAAACCTCCACCTGAAAACATACCTGGACCAATATCTAGCAAGCGGGTTCATTTGCCCACCTAAATCCCCGGCAGCCTCACCGCTATTCTTCGTACCCAAGAAGGAGGGGGACTTGAGGACGTGCATCGATTATCATGCACTAAATCAAGTAACAGTGAAGAACCGCTATCCTCTACCTCTTGTACTGGAACTGCTGGACCAAGTCAAAGATGCCCAAATTGGACCTCAGGGGGGCATACCATCTTGTGCATGTAAAGAAAGGAGACGAATGGAAGACCGCCTTTCGCATCAAGTGTGGGCTATACAAATATCAGGTGATGCCCTTTGGGCTTTGCAACGCTCCCGCGCATTCCAGTACTTCATGAACGACGTACTGCGGGAGTTGATCGACGTATGTGCCCTAGTTTACATTGACAACATCTTGGTGTACTCCTCTTCCAAACAAGATCATGTTAGGCACATTCGCTCAGTCCTTGCAAAACTCTGACAGCACCAGCTATATGCCAAACTTGAGAAATGCTCCTTCCATGTCACTGAAGTCAAGTTCCTTGGTTTCATCCTCACTCCCAGAGGCGTCCGGATGGATATGCACAAGGTAGATGCCATCCTTAATTGGCCGTCACCGTCTTTAGTCAAAGGTGTCCGGTTTTGCGAACTTCTACTGCCGATTCATCACGGGTTTCTTGCAGATTGTACACCCGATCACTGCTTTATTAGGAAAGAAGAACAAGCATTTCCAGTGGACGGAAGAGGCAGAAAAGGCCTTTCTGGAACTTAAGAGAAGGTTTACCTCAGCCCCGGTTTTGCGACACCCCCGCCCGGATCTCCCATATGTACTGGAAACGGACGCCTCCAGTATGTCTGTTCTTTCTCTTATCACGCTCTTTACGTTCGTTGCCTGTGGATATATATTTACGTTCTTTAGTCTTACTTTCTTCAATGCTCTCTTCACTATTATAAATTGTAGGTGCGTATTTTGGATGAACATACCCCGCTGCTGCTTTTAATTCCTTTAGAGGATACATTTCCTGTTTGTCTTCTGTTGTGCTATCATTTTTAGGAGGAGAAAGAAGAGCTGAGGGTGTTAGGTCCTCCTCTTTATGCTGATTAAACATCCACTCCTTGTCTGACAAATCTTCTCTCTCACTCTGGTACATCTTCCAGAGTTCTAAAACAGCTAGCCTATTCTGTAGCATCTTCCCTGTGCATGTAGCATGCAAGTATGTTGTCATGTGTCGCAGTACTGCCTTTGATAATTAACCTTCTTGAGGCCACGGCATGAGGTTTAATTAGTCGTGCCCTTCACCCATTCTGCATGGTACTGTCTAATTTTGGGTGCTTACCTTGGTAATGTCCTGCACAGATGTACCCGGGCTATTTCCCCCATAATGACAGGTAGTTTTTGACTGCCAATAATTACCAAACATTTTCCATTTATTATTACTAATTTATTACACTTTCAACAATCACTTTGGCTAGCACCATCAATTGTCACCCACCACCAACAAACCATGTTCTTCAAACAATTTTCAAATTTATAGAATTTGTATCTCTTTATTTATAATTTCTATCAATTTGTATTATCCTGTTATTATTATTATTATTATTATTATTATTATTTTTATTGGAAGAGTAACACAACAAAACCAAATACAGGCGTTACATCATTACATATTTCACATTCTCCTGCTGTTTCTTTTGTATTTTTTGTCTCCCTCCCGCCTGCTTCTACCCCACACCCTCCTTCCCTCCACACCCCTATTGCCTCAGGATAGACTAAGCTTGTGTCCCCTTGAGTTCTCCATTTATGTACCAATGCCACATTTTGTCACTTTGTGGTGGGAGTCTCCCTCCCTTGTTTACTACCTTCCTCATTATACTTCCAGGGTCTGGTCTGGGTTCCTCCAGACACTCTCGCACCTCCTACGAATTTCCCTTTGTGACTTCTTTCCCTTCGCCCTCCCCTCTGTCCGTCGTCTTCTCTTCCTGGTCTCTGGGTCTACCAACTCTCTATAGTTGTCTCTCTCCTTCTCCTGATTGAGACTTCTTGGGATCGTATGTATATATCCCTGGCTTTCTGGGCCCATTGCCATTCACCCGGGAGTTTTTCTCTCTTCCATCCCTTAACAAGCGTGCCCTCACTGCCAGCAGCAGGAAGTGGGGCATGTGAGGTAACTTCATCCATTCCTCCTCTACCACTTCCATCCCAAATAACACTAGTAGGGGGTCTAGGCTCCTTTCCACTCCATCTATGGCTTTTATCCATCCCAGGACTTCTTTCCAGTACTTTTGCACCTCCCCGCATGACCACCACATATGTCAGTAATCCGCCTTCTGACCTCATTTCCTCCAGCATTGGGGGTCTACCCCGGGTACATCTTGGACAACCTAGCTGGGTCCCACTACCATCTATACAGTAGTTTAATGCCATGTAGTTTATGCTGACAAGCAATAGATGTTTGGTGCACATGTTCGCATAGTGTTTTCCATTGTCCTGCATCTAGTTCAATTACCATATCCCTTTCCCATTTATTTTTGTATGTGTCTATTTCCCCTCCTTGTGCAGCTAGCAGAGTCTGGTATAGCTTGGACATTAACCCCTTAATTTCCCTCATCGCGCTCAGTATCTTTTAGGTATCTGTCAGCTCCCTCTGCACCTTCTCCCTCCATTCGCTTGACCTCAGTACTCCCTTGAGTTGCAGGTACTTAAATACTGAGATTTTACCTATGTCCATGTTCTCCTCTAGTTTGGCCACCTCTATGAATTCCCCTTTCTTGAGAACCTGCCCCACTCTTTCCAGCCCTGCCTCGAACCAATCTTGGAATCTGATATGATTTGAGATGTGATCACATATTGGGGGGGTCATATGTGACTAAGTGGGGACGGCCACGTTGTAACTCCCACCATTTCTTTCTTGACCCTCCACAGTTCCCAGAGTGGTCCCAGTATTCGATGAGCTTTGGATTTCTTGGAATCGCCTTCCGTGCTGCCCAGAGCCATTCCCCCAGTTTGAGCGACCTCCATTGATAGTTTTCAATCCTAACCAATTATTTCTGCTGGTCCATCCTCAAGTGGGGGGACCAGGGCTCTAAACTGAGCTGCCCTATAGTAGGTGCGCATGTCTGGGAGTCCCACTCCACACTTCTCCTTTGGCTGCACCAGTATCCTGTTTGAGACCCTCTGTCTTCTCCCTTGCCATATGAATCTACTAATTCTCCTCTTTAGTTCCGTGAAGTGAGTGTCCGGCAGCTCTATTGGTAGAGTCTTGTACAGATACATAACCCGGGGTAGCAGGGCCATTTTAACAGCATTCAATCTGCCCAACCATGATATTGTGAGCCTCAACCACGTTTCAAGGTCCCTGAAAGTCCTATGCAACAGCAGGGGCAAGTTAAGCTATTATAGCCTATCCAGATCCTTGGGTATTCTTGCTCTCGGGTATTTTATACGTTCTTCTTCCACTGGGATCTCCAGACTGCCACATTCCCCACTACCCTCCCCTGCTTCCCTTCTAAGCAGGAGGAGGACTGACTTGTTCACATTGACCCTGAATCCCGACACTCGCCAAGAGCCTTCCAGTACCTGGAGTGCCCCGCGGACCGATGCAGTCGCATTCGAGACGTATAGTAAAACATCATCTACGTAGATGCTTATTTTATAACTGTCATTTTCCATTTTGATGCCATTTATCCGGTCCTCCGCCCTTATTTTCATGCCTAGGGGCTCCATTGTCAGTGCAAAAAGCAAAGGCAACAGTGGACAACCCTGCCTTGTGCCCCTTGTGCCCCAGCCAAAATTGATTTCCCTGGACAATTTCCCATTCACTACTATTTTCGCTGTGGGGACTGCATAGACTGCCCCTATGGCTCGGCACGTTATTGTGGTATTATTTTTTGATAATTTTAAGATTCTTTTTATCCTATTGTTTCCCAAAATATTATCCCTTCTAGGTTTGATTGCCGTAATCGCTTTCTTTCCTGGGGCCTAATAATTTGTTGAATTGTATTGCTATCATTCTCATTATTTTAAACCTTCAACTTATTTTATCACCATCAATCCAAATCACGTCAATATATTTTTGACACTGATATTTTTCAAAATCCCCCAAAACACATGTGCACAATTTTTCTACAATTGTCTTGTCCTACCTTCCTGATACACATATCTCATTTCTATTTTACCCCATTTGGGAGTGTGTTGTGCACCCTTCCTTGGCTGTAGCTGCAGGAATCCCTTAATTAATACTCTGTTCCGGAGTGTGGTGCAGTCCCTTCTAATCTCCTGGAGGACAGGTATTGAGGTATCTACCTTTCCCCTAATAAATCCTGTTATGTTCTGCAACTATATATAAATATACATGCAATACGGCCCCTCCCCTTTTATTTGCCACTTTCGATGCTTCCACTTACATCCGGTATCCAGCTCAAGCCCTTCGGTATCGACTCTTCCCTAAATCAAACACTTCACCTTCAGTCCATGGGGCGCCTGCAGGGGCCAGACAGGAATTTCTTCAAAGAGGCACCTGCCCACCATCTCAGATCACACATGTTTGTAGCGCCGCTCCTCAAATGAAACTCAGTGGTCTTCGAGCTAATGATGGAAGATGTCAAGCATCCGCGGTAGCTTGATCTGCTACCAAATTGTGCAGTAGCCTGGGAGCATTCTTATGCACAGAATAGTATTACCATAACAAATAATCTTGGACCCAAATAACTAGACAGAATATGGCAAAATACAACTTTATTATCAGTCCAAATAAAGTAGTAAGACCTGGTGAACAAACAGAATGTGGATAACACACTCTCACTTACATTATAGGTACACAAAGGTTTTATACCTAGATGTGCATCAGCTATGACATCATCCTACGTGGCATATAATAAATCCTATCAGATTCAGGGATTGGTTAGGGGAACATGTTTACTTATAGCATCTATAAGTGTTAGTAACTTTATTGGCTGCCCCTTCTCTGGCAGGCAAGCCTCGAACTTCCCTCTAACTACATATAATACAGATTAGAGCAGCATAACTGCAGCGGATTTGCTATTGCAACATTGTATGCTCACCATTGCATGGAACCTCTGATTGGTTGGCATTCTCTCCCGACCTTGGACACTCGGCTAATTAGCAACACGTAAGTAAAACGAAACCCAGGTGCTGAAAACAACGTCAGAATACTATCCACTTCCCCAGTAAGTCTACCATCTCTCATCAGCCAAGCCTTCAGCCAAGGCCTCTCCTTTGTACTTGACTTTGCTGGAGGTTCTCGACTCTGGAACTTTAAGGGGAGTTAAGGTACATCGTTATCTTCTGCCAGGACTTATGACTAGGCCTTGTTTGCTGGTCTTGCATGACGTGTGAGGAGACCATGATTTTGTCAATTTCATCTTCTATTTATCGTTATTTGATTCAATTATTTCAAGTGTCATTACCATGTTTGGCCTCTAGAGACGTGGTTGCTCCACCTCACATATGCTTTTCTGTAATGCGTTTGTCTTGGAAGACGTGGTCTTCCAAGACAAACGCGTTGCCCCTGAACTAACTTCCTGGGCTAACCTTGATTTTGCTACAATTCAAACACCCGGGTGAAAGACGCCCTTAACCCTAAGAGTTAAAAGCAGAAAGGAAAGGGCGGAGAAGGTGGGTGGTGCTTAGGCCCCGTGACCTAAATCCACTTGCACCTGCTCACCAACTGCAAAGCAAAAGAGGCTGGAGGGCTGCTTAAGTAGGGAAAAAAGGGCTGCAGGTTCTAGACCTTCGGGCACTCAATATTCTATTCAGATCTCTTCCAGACCATGGGTTTCTCAGGATTCACTTCAGTGAAAATGGGTTATTCTCAATCCAACACTCTTTCATGGTCCTTTTAAAGCAGACAATATTGCGTTGGGATCGCTCCTTGGAAGACTCTTGAGGACGGCTTTCAGCTTCACGATTCCTTCAGGCTTACTACCTGGCTTGCAGGATCCCCCTCTAATCTGTTCCTGCATTCATCCTGCCCTCTTGTGGTCCAGTTCTCTGGGATACCTTTTTTTGAAAACAGCTGCAAGGTTGTCAAAGCAAGCACTACCTCCAATCCCAGGTAGTGGCATCCAGTGTAACCAGGGATAAATGTCAAGCCTACTGTCTTGCTAAACAACCTCATTCTCTTTTCTCATTGCCCTTTTCTTATAGTCCCACTGGGCTCTTTCTAAATGTCTCAGTCCTTTGGACTGACTGGGTCAGTGATGCAATCATTGTGGGGTTTGGGATTTTCCTTTTAATTGTGTTTCTTCCCAAAAAACATTACATCTACCCAATTAGGTCTCTCTGTGTTGTACAATTAGATGATTTCCCTCATCTGTTTTCTTGCTGTTTATATGTAGCTCATAAGATTGCCACAGTATTGTAATCCTTCAAGTACCTGTTCGCCGCCCGCACGTCCTGAGGTTGCTTAAAAGCAAACCTCAGCATCTCACAGTTTCTCCAACCAACCACCGGGTGTGCACATGCTCCTACCTTTTACTTCCTAAATTGGGGGACTTATTTTCTCCCGCTGTGCAAGAATTGCATTGTTTGTAAAGGGGACTTCTAACAAAGTTTGCTCCCGATAAGCTTCAGATATTGGATTGTGATGCCTCTCACACAAACTTCTAACAAAGTTTGCTCCCGATAAGCTTCAGATATTGGATTGTGATGCCTCTCACACAAATATGTATGAGGCTTTTGTACTGGGAGATTTTTTAGGATTTCCTGATGGCTTGTTTCTGCATGACTTTGAGGAAGGTGCCTGCAGCACCTCTGGAGAATTCCCTCAATGAGGGTGGTGAGACTGCACAATCCCATACCTTCCACACTCTATGAGACACATCGGGAAGTGGTCGGATCAACGCAGTCCCTAGCGGCTCGCACTTCTCACATACAAGGATGGGGAGTTCACTCAGCTCACCACAGGATTTTAACCCAAAAAGCTATATCACTGGTATTTAAATCTGGATCCTGCAAGGTAAACATTAATCTGTGCAGCAAGTGTTTTGACTGGTTGACCAATAAGGCACAATAGTCCAGTGCTTTTGAAAGACCCATGTGGATAGGGTGGTACCAGTCACATGAAAGGCCTACTTAACTAAAGCATCTGAATACACTATCCTGTATGGAGATATGATGTATTAACCAATCTTTACCAGTGTAGGTAAGTATCAGTCACTTGGCATGCATGGTGGAAAGGATGTTGATGAAAGGTTCCAGATTAGGAGCACTATGGCTTAAATGTCTTATTACAATTCATGGTTCTCACAATTTCCAGATTTGTGCATCCTGCCTGCACAAAAGTGTAAGAGTGTATCTTAAAATGTATGCCCATTCAACCGTTATGCTCTTCAAGACTAACAAGTCAGTGTCATCAAATGTAGAGCGGGTCTGGGAACTTTTACTGCCCCTTTAAAAGTGTATAAGAACTGCTGAGAAGTAATTGTACTCCTTCATTAAATGTATGGGCCTGGTATTTTGGACAACCTTAGGCCGATTGCCATTTTATTCTAACGAGTGTGCCGGAAAGCATGATAGCAAGGACGCTCCACTTCCTAGTGGACACCCTTCAGATATGCCTTCTTATACCATCTAGTCTCAGTCCTGGCCACAGTACAGGCATGTTTGCTGGATGTAGAGGAAAACACATGTATGATTACCAACTAGGTGGATAACAACCTGTTGTCACTCCTTCACCTTTCAAATACTTTGGAAACAACAGGCTTGACGTCTTCCTCTCCCTGCTGGCAGAGTAGATGCTCATCTAATGATTTCCTGGCTTGAGTCCTTTCCACGTGTTAGTTAGACTATTAGTTCAACATTTTAGAGGATTCCAGTATTATTGATCCGTGGATTACACAGGATCAACAGACATTGCCTCCCACAAGCAGTTTACGTGCAATTCATAAAGTACTATACTGGCATCTGTAAAAAAAAAAGAGATTTAGGAAATGTCCCTTTAGGGACCACAGCCCTTCAAAATGGAAAAAGTTTCCAACGGAGCAGAGATAACCAATCTACTTTTTTTAATGGAAAGCCTTCAATATCGACTTGCCCTAGCTTAATTTCAGATTTATTTTGTTTCCCATCTTATGGTTGCTATCCCTGTTTTATCTGGGGCATGTTTCCTGAGTTGGATGAAGCCTGCCACCCTTTGCTGTCTCATTCCTTCTTGGATATGCTTTATAAATACAGTAACTCACTCTTTTGAAAATTGCATTACAGTGCTAGTTAGTCAACACTGAGTGCATGTAAACTAACTAATACTACACTTCAAATGAAAGTAGCTCTGCTGAGCACTTGTATTCTACCCCGGAATGTAGTGCCACCTGTATGAGAAGATTACTATGTTAGCTTAGCTCGGATTAAGCAGTGAGCTTGAGGTTAAATCAGTTTTTGCAGCAACCAAAAAGCTCCACGAAGCTATAGTTACAGAATTGGGACATAGATGACAACAAGTGCATTAACCAACTGGACTATATTTCCTAAGTGCTGATGTTGCTGGGAGGATTCTTGGGGTGGGTCAGAGTCAGTGATGTATAGGGTGCAACTGACGTAGGGCTGGCTTTGTCCCAGCTCTACTGTTGTCTCTAAAGACTATCCTAAATGGAAGTAGCATTGTTCCAAACTGGTCAATACATATGCATATGAAAGGCTTATAAGGCTCACACAGCAATATGAAAGTGATAAAGGCCAAGATAAGTGCCTGCTGGAAAACACTATAACGTGATGTCTACCAGAGCAGTAACAGCTTGCTGCCATCTAATACAATGTGTGTCATACTTCTCTTAGTGTGTACGTAGAGAAATCAAACACTCATGCACATCCATTGCTTGGATGCACTGCTGAGACTGACTATACGTGGTGGCAGTCTGCCATTAAGTCCGCTCCATTAAGTGCATGTACTGTTAGATTAAGAGGTCCAGCAATCCAGCTATGAATTGCTGAGAAATGTTGACACCCATGGTCGGACTGGGGCATAAAATTGTCTCCGGCACCAATAAAAAAATGGCCCACAGTTGCAAACAGCAATTCATTCCTTTTATGACAGACTGTTTGAGTAGTACCCAGGGGGAGTTAACTGGTTTGCTGATGAAATGTGATGCGAATTGTTCATTTCAAACAATATTTATTCAGTAACAACTGGCAAAACTCAAAACTACTAGCCGCAAGGTGAAGTAACGCATCAAACTAGCCCACATTGGACAAACAAGTGGCCACTTTGACAAAGAAACTGCCCCGCACTAGCATTTTGCATTTTGGGTTCGGGAATTGCCCTGTTGCCCTATAGGCCGGTCCGAGCATGCACCCGAAACAAATGCAAATGTTCTGAAACGGTCCTGCACTGTTCATCTTATTTAGTGTTAAACTGCTTGCAGAGAGAATGGCCCTATTAAATATGATAACAGGCTTATTGAAAATGTGGTTATTGTGCCACACACATTTTAGAAGCCTTGCTATAGATTGCAGGTGTTAACAAATACAATTCATAGTTTCTTTTCTGTGTAGAGATTTTAGAATCACAGTGCCATGATAAAACGTGAGTATGGATTGCATGCTTAGTCAGTCCTTGCCTCTCGGATGAGACTCAGAAAGAGTGTATTTACACTTTTAGGCAAGTAACATTCTAAACTACACAGAGTAAATGTTCATATTAAAATACATTTTCAATATAAAAACAGATAGCTGCCTTTATCAGTTGTTGTTGTCCCATGCAACATGTATTAAGAACCTGTTGAAACAGCCTCTTTTTACAACCTCCATAGGGCCTTGCAAGAGTGCCCTTAAATTCCCAAATGTCCTAATTTGGCTTCAAGGCCAAAGAGAAATGAAAGATAAAACCAAAGTGACAGTAATTTGCCAGAAGATACCATTCATTAATTCTTGTTACAGCCTCTTTGCAGTTCACTGTCCTTAAAGAAACGATTGAAAAGCATTTCAAAGGGAGCATTTTATTCTGCTACCTTTTGACCTTTCTCCATCAATCCAGGAGGCGCCGCAGCACCCCGATCACCCTTGGTTCCACTGCCATTGATAACTATTACGAGCGTTAAAAGCAGTGGCAGCATACACTTATCCCATATATGTGCCCCAGTGTACAGTAGTGAAAATATTAGACGTGGTAAGAAAATAGACAAGCAAAGACCAGTGTCCACATGTGTGGAATATGAGTGCCACAAATGACAGGAAAAATTAATAGAAGCCAAGGAGGAGCTTCAGAGAGAGAGAGAGTGGCAGGGTAATGAGGATGAGGCAGCGATTGTGCCTAATGAATGCGTAGGAGGCGAGATAATGGTCAAGTTAAATGGAAAAGGCACATATGCTTTTAAAAAAGAGAAAGGGAAGTTAGAGTAAGTCAAGAGAAAGAAGAAGAGAAAAGGGAAGAGGAGGAGAAAGAGGAGATGACAGGAGAGAGAGAAACAAAGAAGCATTGAAGAAGAGAAAAAGAAAAGAAGAGAGAGGCAGATGGAGAAAGGGAGAAGAGACGAGAAGAAGAAAAAGAAAGGGAGAGACAAAGAAATATAGAAGAGAAAAAGAAAGCCAAAAGCAGGAAGAAAGGGACAGAGAGAGAGAGACAATGAGAGATCAAAAGATGCAGGGAAAGACAGAGAAAAGAAGCTTATGATATTATTAGGAGGCACATGCTCCCAGACAAAGAGAGAGATTGGCAACAAAAGAAGAGAGAGTAGCTTAGAAAGACACTGCAAAGAAGTAGATGAGATTCTTAAAAAGCATACTCTTGCCATATGAAGGAGGGTTGGTAACCTGTACAGGAGCAGAAGGGATGGTACCCGTAGCATCATGGCAAGTAGAAAAGGGTTTTTGCAAGGTGTAGGGAGGAACTATTGGAGAGCTTGATGAGTGGAACATAGAGGATGAGTCGCCCTCGGGATACGAGACTTTAAAGACAGAGAAGATGGTGAAGGGGATAAAAGTGACAATGCTATGTTTGAAGATGAAGACAGAGAGGAACACAGAGAGAAGGAGGCTGCACAAACCCTTTATGCATGCATGGCACTAGGGAAAGTGATAGCATGGTTAGACTTGGAAGAACCAGTGAGGCGGTCTGAGCCTGTTGAATATCCCTGGTGCCCGATTTCACGATTAACTAGTTTAGAAGAGAAAATGCTGTATTTTATTTGTCAGTTTATATAGCGTAAATAGGTTGAGGAATGTACCAGGACAGAAGAAAATTAGTATGGCAGACATGGTGACAAAGAGAAAGGGCATGGCTGTGCTCAGACAGGGCGCTGGGTTTACACAGTTCCCCTTATTAGAAAAAGGGGGAGGACTGCCGCAATATATTCCATGGCCACAAATGGACAAACATAATTTGGTATGCAAACTGCCAACCCTGACATCAGGAGCAGGTAAATGGATTCATAAATCAGAACAAAGGACTGCTAGGATGACTTTAGCTGAAGGTGACATAACACTCTTGCTGCCACATTGGGAGAGCAGTCAGATGACATTTGGATGCGGGTGGGCTATCCTGGAGTGATGGCACAAAATACTGACCATGACAGAGCACTTTTTAAGAATTGTCAAGCTAATGTATGGAGAGCACTTAGGGTCAAGTATACAGACTCATCAGACATGAGCGCTAACTTGACTCGTAAAATGAGAATGGACGAAGATCTGAAGAAGTGTATGTGTAGTCGGGAAATTCAGTAAAAGTGGAGGTTAGAAATGAGAGAACCGTGGGACAAAAATATAATGTTCTTTTATCACATTTTATGCCAGGGGCTTCCCGAAGAAGTGCAAAGACAATTGAAAAATATTGTGGGCTTGGAAACGAACCAGTGGTTGGAAATTCAACTGACTATTGTTCACCATTGGCGGTTAAAACTAGAAAGAAAGAAAGAAAGAAAGAAAATTGAGGACAGGAAGTTTGAGGAAGCAAGAAACTGACAACATTCTCAGTGGAAGGGCCAGTATTAACAAGTGGAGGGGAAGGCTTTAACACACAAGGGGCACAAAAGAGATAGCCAGCAGCTAATGTGAATTTTATAGGAAGATGAGAGTATTATTATTTCCCAAGTGGCCGAGGGTTCACACCTAGGGTGAGAGGGTTTGAATGTCAAGCTCCACATGGAAGAGGAGGGTTTAATAGGGGGAAACTCAGATATGGGGAACAGACACCGCAATGCTGGACACGGAGGAAGATGGGGCACATTTTTCACACATTTGCAGAAGCAGGGAAGGGATGCAACAACATTGGCAAACAGCTGATCCAAGAAGGGTGACGGCTTAACCTCCAACGTATAGTGCAGAGCCACCTCAATATTATATATAAGATCACACGCAGCATCAGGCACAAGCACCACAAATATAACAAACGCAACAGGGGATGCCACCCCAAACACAATATATCTGAATTTGTGACTGCACCGAATCCAAACGTGCATGAAATATGATGATGAAAGAAGGTTTTACTACACTGCCCATAGTACAAATTACTGAATTACAGGGAAGAGCACCAACAGAAGAGCAAGACTTATGGAAATGGAGGGGTGCTCTTTGTCCCCCACAGATGCAATGTGGTGGTGGGACAGCAGCGGGAAACCAGTTATGTTTCTAGGGCTACTTAAAGTAGGATTTGAGCATTTGCACCACCCAGAACGCACATCAAGATAATGGCCCTCATTACGACCCTGGCGGAAAGTGACTGACCGGACCGCAACAGCGCAAATAGCGTTTCCGCCATTGCACGAAGGAGCAAAGAGCGGTCCATTCCGACCCATCGGGCACGAGCACCACGCCATGGCGGAAGTGCAAAGTCCGCGATGGCGGAAAGGACCCCAAAACGGCCCACACCGCCGCCGTACGGCGCCCTAGGTGCAATACCGCCACCCATCACAGCGGAAACCGCAGAGTGCGCCTACCGGAAAGTACGGTGACCGGAAATATACGGAAACGGAAGCAAATACATGGCCCCGGAACAGGAAACATCCCGCCGTACACCTATAAAACCACTAAAACCACACAACCACCAAAAACACCACCCTGAGACACACCCCAACCCGTCATCCACCCTAGCGAAAGCAAGAATAATGGGAAAAGTAGCGAAGAAAGCGTGCGACCGCAAGCGGCAGGTCCACTTCTCCCGTGAGGAACTCACCGTGCTAACAGAGACCCTCCAGGACAATGCTGCCGTCGTCTTCTCCACGCAAATGACCAGGACGGCACTTGCGAACAAGAAGGCCATATGGGCTCTGGTGGCACAGCGGGTAAGCGCGGTGGGGACCGCACCCCGCACCCCACAGCAATGCAGAAAGCGGTGGGACGACCTGCGGATACGCGTCCGCAGCATACTCTCTGCCAACCGCAACATTGCCACAGCCACCGGGGGAGGTCCTGAGTCACCCATCAAGTTGACCCCCTGGGAAGAAATCTGTGCCTCCACCATCGGAATGGAGAGCATTGAGGGAGTTGGAGGGATGGAGAAAGGAGTGCAGACATCAGAAGAATCAGGTAGGTGTGCCAGATAAAACAATGCCAATTCCACAATGTCCAATCATGTGAAGAACCATGTGTCCACATAGTGCTACATAAACACATGTCCAGGAGAACGTCCACACACATCGCCCTCATAGCGCACCTTAAAACCACAATAAATACATAAATAAATAAAAACCCCTAAAACACCCACCACACTTCCAGCAGGCACACCCTAACTGCAGGCTGCCAAACAACTGCACCCTCACCCCACACACAAACGTAAGCACCTCCAAGGCCCCGACCCAAATCACCCTCATTCACCACCCCAAAGCAAGTGATACAATGCCATTCCAATACCCACAGAGCCAATAATAACCCTCGCCCTCCTTTACTCCACCACAGGGTCCGATCCAAACGACGAGCAACAGAACACCCCTACCAGCACACCTGCAAAGAGGGCCAAGACCAACGGCCAAAGACCCTCCACCTCAGCTGCACGCATCAAGACACGGCAGCAGCACAAATCAGGTGGCAGCACAGAGGAGGGAACATCAACAGGCACCCCAGCAGCCAGCATGCCCACAACACCACCACCACAGGTCCCCCCAACGGATGCCACAGAAGGCACTGCCTCTGGTGGCAGCAGCACCATAGGTGACACCCCATTGATGGCAGCATGCTCCGACACAGAAGACGGGGATGTGGAAGTCAGATCCATCCATGACCTGTCCCAATCCCCCTGTCTGTCCCATCCCGTACAACATGAGAATACCACGCAGGGCCACCCACAAGACGAGGACTGGCCATCTCCCCCAAGCCCTGTGGCAAGGCAACATGAGGTCAACAGCCCCTCTGTGACACCCCCGCAAATGGCCATGGCCCAGCAGAGGCAACAGTCCCTCGACCAGTTAATGGGCCAACAGCAGCAACTGGCCACGCTCCTCAAGGACCATGCCGATGAATGTGGGCGCACCAAGGCAGACATGGAAACATCAACTGAGACACTCAGGGCAGAAATGGAGAGAGGTACAGAGACACTAAGGGCACAAATGGAGAGAAGCACCGAGAGCCTGAGGGGGGAACTGCATGCGACGTCCAAAGACGTATGTGCCGAACTAGCTGCAGTGCGCCGTGTGCTCACGGAGCTCTCACAAACCCTTAGGGACATGCATGGCCGTGAGCAGGCAGAGACATCTTCCGTTGCCAGTTCCGTCCAGGGCAGCCCCCAACGTAGATCTGGGAGGAACCTGCGCTCCACAGGCAGGGGTGCCCCTGACACCCGCAGAGGGGGCTTGCAATAGCGACAGCCCACTGACAATGAGCATCTTTGGACACTGGTGTTCGGGGGGGAGGTAGGAGGATGGAGGGGGTGTGTTGGGCTCACTTGGGTGGCGGGTGGATAGGGTGTTCAACATGATATCACATATGCCATAAACAAGTGCCTGATCAACCAATGAGATGTGTCGACTATGAACTTGATGTACTAGGCCATCCTAGGCGTATAGTGCATATTGTGCATGTCCCAGACACACGCAGTGCCACGAGTCCCGTGTCCATGTATCAGCCACCAGGCGTGAGTGTCAGAAGCATGCATCAATGAGATGCTGACGAATGTCACGGCCCTCCGGTGCCTCGCAGACTCCTTGAGGTGCTGCCACATCCCCACCCTCATCCGGACCATCATCAGGTGCTTGCAGTTCTGCGTCAGGGGGCATGGGCACATTTCTACGTACGTACATGTTGTGGAGCATGACACATGCCATCACCATCTTTGCAACCTTCTCATGGCGGTACAGGAGTGCCCCGCCAGACCTGCTGAGGCAGCGGAAACGAGTCTTCAGTAGGCCGAATGCCTGTTCAATGACTACACGGGTACGTGAGTGGGCATGGTTGTAGTCCTGCTCTTGCTGGTTCCGTGGGTTCCGAACTGGTGTGAGGAGCCATCTCTTCAGTGGATACCCAGCATCACCTGTATGTGGACGATAAACGTATGATGTGGAATGCCATTGCTACGTACGCACACCCCCACCCCCTCCCTGCCAGGTCATTGCCGCATCACATACCCCGCATCATCATGCATGAAAAGAGACTCACCGAGTAGCCAGGATCTGTTCCCTGCGTGTCGCTCCATGTAGCGTGGAATAGTAGAGTTCCTCAAGACCATAGAATCATGGGTTGATCCAGGGAATCTGGCACAACAATGTGTAATGATCCTGTTGGAGTCACACACCATCTGTACATTCAGGGAATTATATTGTTTTCGGTTGCGGTACTGGGCCTCCATGGCATGTGGGACGACCAATTCAACATGGGTGCAGTCGATGGCACCAATGCAACCCGGTATGCCGGCAAGTGCATGGAATCCCACTTTGGTGTTGGTAATGTCCTGCTCCGAGCGTGGTAGAGAGATGTAGTCGTCTGCGTGCTTCAGGAGGGCATCGAGCACTTGCAACAGTGTCCGTGAGAACAGTGGCTGAGAAATGCCATGCAACTGTCCGACTGTGTGCTGGTAGGTGCCTGTGGCCAGGAAGTGGAGTACAGACACCACCTTCAGTAGGGGTGGGATGGCGGTTGGGCTGTCTATCATGCTGACAAGGTCAGCCTGTGTCATGTCCACTATTGCGGCTATGGTGTCCCGGTCCAAACGGTAGAGGGTGTGGATCTGCTCATCAGTGAGGTTGAACGGTCGTGCTCGGAGGCGTGGGATTGCGGGCTGCCTGCGTGGTGGTAGTGGCTGTGCTGGCGGCCCTTGCGGGCCCTGCCTTGGCCTCCTCCTCCCCCTGCGTCTCCTCCGTGCGGCCGCTTGTAGATGGTGTTCGTCGTCTTCTTGGAGTTGCAGTACTTGCAGTGCTATTAGGTCCCCCAGGGCCAACATCGCGAGTCCTGCCGGTAGCATTTCGGAGTGGGTGTGGTTGTGGGAGGAGACTGGGTGTGCATTTCATGTGTTTTCAGGCCGTATGGCCTCCACCTGTGGTGAGTCATTCCACCTGTGCGAGCTGCTCTCCACTTTGGGCGAGCACGTCCCGCACACAACGCTGCTAATCGAGGAACGGCACCTTGGTATTGCAATCATGTATTTGTACCCGATGACCGTGTGACATTTGTTGATATGTACATTCGGCTATGGTCCCATTGTTTCACATACAATCTTTGCAGTCGCGAACAGACTTGTGATGGGTTGGTGGAACGTAGTATTCGAGGAACGGTGGGCCCTCATGCATCACTGTACCGAGTTGCAACGACGGCCGGGGCGTACCATTACTGGCTGAAGGCAGTTGACATTTTCACACACAGCTGCACTAGATGGATTATTTTGTGATTTCAGACGGCCACAGATGCGTTTTCGACGTGATGTTGCAAATGAGGAATTCGAAGGCCGGCGCTTTCGGTTTTCAGCTAGCGCTGGGGAGATGCCCACAGGTCTGACTGCTAAACTAACGTTCTATTGTTCGATGTCCTTGAGACAGAGGCCATGGCGAGGAAGCAATGATTGATATGAATAGTTTTGGATGCGCATTTGTGACGTGGGCGATGAGGCCGGACGTTCCCAAATTCAAGTAACTTCACATCACTGAAATTACGGGCTGGGACACTGTGGATTTTGCAGGCTGCATGACGCACAGACTCAATGGAAATTCCGAATGTTTTGTGAGTAAATATTCAGGCGTTTTAATAACAGGATGAGGGAATGATGAATGGATGCATGGGCAGGTGATTTGATACAGGGTTTGCCATGTACAGGGCTTCTTGGGATCTATCCGCCTCCCCTGCGCTATGTGATGCAGGGCTGCCATAGTGGGACCATCGTCTATCTGGCCTTGTTGAGCCCTCCCTGTCTCGACGCGCCTTCAGACACTTGTGTCCATGCACGTTAACATTCCCATCTGATGGAATCTGTTTTGTCAGACGCATGCACAGTTACACTCGTTTGGGATGGTGTTTACACCTCGATGTCGATAGTTGAGAGTCGCAAGTGGTTTTGGGGTGGTGATGATCCTTTGGAGTGGGCTAGCATGCATATGGCTGTGGATTTAGTGTGGTCATTGGAGTGAGTTGTTCGAATGTAGTTCTGATGGCCATTCTGTTCTTTTTCTTTTCTTTTGGTTGACAGGTATCTCCTGCCCTTTTGCCACTGCCATCTGTATGCCACTCCTGCAGATGGCGTGTACTCCCGACACCTGCTGCTTCGTGTTCATCAGTGGAGCAGCATTACGATCTTATGGGACGATCGCCAATGGCCCACATGCCCTTACGCAGTACTAGTGGCTCGGAGCAACATTTCGGCCTTTCAGTTGGACTAGTGCCTCCCCATTGGGACGGGCCTGCGGTTCTGTGCGCTTCCATGTTGCCTTTTCGTACGTGAATGTGGCTCTGTGTACCATGATGGGAGAGGGCGTCACACGAGTAGTAGCTGGTCATTCCTTGCGGATGCAGCCCACGATGGTGATATGTGTTTTGTAGTTCATGGACTAATGGCTGTATGAGCTTGGTGATTTGGTTGTGCATTAAATTTCTATTCTGAAATGGGACGTGTAGCGTTCTTCTTTGCGAGTGATGTGGCATATTCCTATTTGGGGAGCCATGTGTTGTGAGGAGATCTGCATTGGGTTCCGGTTTTGGAGTATAGTCGCGTGGTACTGTGCAGGACGCGTTTGCCTACGGAGCCCAGTGAGGTCAGGGATGGGGGCTGCCAATATGACTGTTTGAATGTTGTCATGCTCAGGGGCGGGGGATTGGGTTTTGTGTAACAGACGCCGGTCAGCCAGGTGGACTGGTGGAATGTTGTGATTTTCGGAATATCGCTGGTCACAGGTGCCTGTGTTTGCGTGCGTTTCGGGGGGGGGGTATGTGGTCATGTCCATTGGAATGGCTTCTGTATTCGTGCCATCTGTGCCCTGCAGCTCCCATTGGCCCCTCTTGTGGATCTTTTGTTCGTTGGCATGCATGGGTGACTTGTACATTTCACTGGTAGCATTGTGACTTCATTGCACCTACGAGGAGTTGTACTTTGTGGGCAGGGAGCGGTGTACAGGCACTCAGTGGGGCCGTTTACGGTTGATTCGCGATGCCGTACTTCTCACCATGGCGGAATGGTGCTTTCCGCCATGCTTGATGGCGTTAGGTACATGTCCGCTGGGGTCGGAATTGGCGTACCCTTGCGCCATGGTGGTATTTACGGTTTGGCATGGCGCGCGCGCGCGTACTTGGTGCAGTTAGCGTTGGCGTTCACTACGGTGTCGCTAATGGCTTCGTACTTTCCGGTGGCGTGTCATAGTCGCACCGAGCGCTATTCAATGGCGGTATTGCATCTCCGCCATCGTTTTCCGATTTCCGCCAGGGTCGTAATGAGGCCCAATGTCTTGCAGTAATGATCTCGGAGATTGGTTTGTTCCAAACTAGGCATTACATGTCACAGATTTCATTGTAAATTGCAAGACTTGCCGGAAATTCATGAAAGGTGAGAGGAGCAATACCCCATCCTAGTGGACCATTATAGCACTTGCTTATTGACTATGTAAATATGATCCAAATTTGAATTGGCTATACGGCTAGTAGTTGTATGTCCCTTTTCCTGATGGATTGAAGCACACATCCAGATGCCACATGTGCTGCAAAGTTCCTCGTACACGAGGTCTTCCTAAGGTGGGGAGCGTTCAAAGTGCTCTTATCTGACAACGGACCGCATTATGTAAATGAAGTATTTGAGCAAATCACTATTCTGTTGGGTATTAAGCATACATTTTTGTCCGCCGCTTACCACCCACAAGCAAACATCATTTGCAAACACCTCAATGGCCTCCTAAAAGAGCACATTGCCAAGCTTAAAGTGACACCAAAAAATGTTTGGCTCCATTGCCTTCCGTTATCCTTATTTGCATTACTCAATCAGCCCGGCTTTGACCACCACCTGACTATACATTTGCTGGTGACAGGATGCTGAATGCACACACCCCTTGCTCCTCTCACTCGAGTTCACACTGTTACCAAGAATGTAGCTACTGTGTTAGGGCATGAAATGCATGATTATTTGATGGCTATGACAGAAAGTGTTAAATTTATGTCTCAACTGTTTTGAGTGCGGCAGGTGGAGTCTATGAATATTGATGCAGCAACTGAACAAGTTGATCCGGAAACACAGCAGAAGCCACTAGCATTATTCCCTGGTGACAAGGTCCTCTGTAGGAGTGTCTGCAGACAATGGCACAAGCCACATTTTGTAGTACTATAAATAGTTCAGGCAGTTACCCCAAAAGCAGTCAAGGAGGGCCTAGTTACATCTCAGTGATGTCAAAGTCTACAAAGAAGAGACCCCCCTGCCTGCCAACATAGAACGCAAAGGTAAAGAGGAGACAAGAAGAGTCCAGACAAGGTCTGTCGTAAGAGCCAATCAGCAGCCAGTAGAGTAAAGACATTGGTTCCTCTATAGATACACAGACAATTAAGTGAACATTTTATAGCTACACTTGCACAAAACAAAGCATGACACTTAAACAGCACAAAGAAAGGTAACAAATGTTTCCTAGAACAATTATATTTTTCATGCTCCTATCTTATTTGATGAACATGTACCCTTTCTTAGTTGCCTGGAATATAAGTCTTGCTGTGTTATTGTTCATTATAAAAGTCTGTTTTGTTTTTTAACAAGGTTTTTTTTCGATACTGACATGATTTTTCCTGTGAATACCTACTCCCCCAAGTGGCTAAAAGTAACTTTCTTTTGGTGAAAGGAATGGGATTGTTTCATCATTTTAGATATTCGCTTTTAGCATTAAGGTGGAATAGCACTCCTAGTTATCCACAAAAGGTGGACACGTTAGCAATAATTCTCATAGCAAACCATTTTGTGCTCTTTTATTTTATCAACCTTATGGCATTAAGAGAATTGGTCCTTTACAATTAAGTCAGGACAGTGTACAGAAATGTCTCCACGGTCACAGTAACAAGTAAAACAGTAGCAAATGAAATTCCTACTGTAGCTACTCAGATGAAGAGACTGAAAAAGAGCGTGTCAGACGACTTTGGGCACATGACCAAATATATTACTAATTCCGCTGAAGTCCCTATCAATTTGTAGTATCAGCACGTGAGCAGGGTAGGGAGAGAGAGGTCTGATGAGAGCTGTTATGTGTGTTCCCTCATCCCCTATGCGATAAACACTTCCAGGACATTCAAAGCCACAGATATACCAGCAAATCGAGCACACTGCCTAACACACTTAGCACTTTGCATGTCTAGGGGACAATTCCAAGGGAAATGGGTTACCTTGTGATGGGTGTCAAAAATTACGTTCCCTGAAGCTATGGTGTATGATGCTTGGAAAAAAAATAAGGTGATTCAATACATATTACAAGGCCCGAACAAAGGAGAAGATATAGTTACCAACCATAAGCTATTACAGTGCACAAATACTGCCGACGGAGAGAGCCTGTAACACCTAGGTGCTGGGAGAGACCCCAATTATTAATATATGGAAATGTATTTACCTCAGAAGGTTAGGTTGAAGGAATGATTGGGTGCAAAGCACAAACACTCCTGACAATACCAATAGAGGTGGTGCAAATTGCAAATCATGTAGGCCTTAAAGAATGGACTGAATATTCCAATTTACTCACATGGGTGGAGGATGAAGCAGTCCCCCTACCCATAATACCTGTAAAGAAATGCCACATTATGTTTTAAGAATACTGGCCTGGTGAACTTTGGCGAGAATAAGGCATGTACATGCATAATGTATCTACCAGGTATCAAAATTAGCACAGCAGTGTTGATGGACCACTATTGGGGGTGTGGTTCAAAAGCTTACATGTAATTACCTCTGAATTGGTGAGGCATATGTTCCATAGTACTAATAAGTATTCCAGCTCTAGTAGTACCTCAGAGTGAAGTACAAATTGGTGACTTCCGCCAAATGATTGCACACCATAGAAAACAAAAGGTCCCTTACCCTTAGATGCAGTAAAAGGGAAAACAAATTGTGAGCTAAATCAATAGAAGCCTATGATGACATGCCAGATGAGCATAAGTTGTTTAGTAGGACGGCAATGTTATTTACGTCCTTCTTCACTCCTGGTTTGCGGGCATCTACGAATCCAAAATGGTTACACATAACTGGATGGGAGTTGTTGCAATCAATACATGCAACTGTGAAAGTCTTTAATGCCATGAAAGAAGAGCTGAGGGCCATAAGGCTTAAGAACCTCCAGAATAGGTATGTCCTCAATCTAATTATGACCATAGAGAGTGGCGTGTGTGCACAAATTGGGTCTTCTTGCTGCACGTCCAAACCCTCCCATGATGGAGAGAATGGAACCCTCACAGAGGCCATAGCCACCTTAACAGATTTATACACAAATATGGTGGAGGAGGTGGAAGAGATTTAAAATGATGACTAGTTTAACTACCTGTTCTCTTGCACACCCACCTGGCTAGCTAAATCATTCAAGATACTAATAGTTATAGTATTATTCTTACTACTGGCTTTCTGCATTTTAAGAATAGCAATAAACGGTTGCAAAAGGGCTGCTAAATTGGCAGTTGGAATGGAAATAGTAATAAACCTTAACATTCACATACATGAGTATACATAGAAAGATGGCCTGCATCATTCCCAGGCATTGGAACATACTATTGCCCCTCAAGGATCAATGTTTACTTGTCCTCAGACCCTCACAATTATACTGAGCAATGGGTATATTGTCACTCCAATGGGGAATGCTGCTATATGACCTGAAGTGTGAATACTCGACTAGAGGGGGAATGTTAAGGGACAGATTAATATGTTGTGCATAGCTAGAGCCCCCCATGCCCAATACTGCCCAGGTGAGAAACGTTACTCACTAAGACAATCGTACCACCCATATCCCACGTACATACAGCAAGAGATGAACATAATTTAAGCTAAAGATTGCACAGGCAAAACTAAGCAAATGTTGCGATATCACATCTGCATGCATTAGACATGAAGCAAATGTGCACGCAACATGAAGAAGTGAAACACTAGGTCAAATATGCATTTATACACAAAGAATATTAACATTGCATTCATAAGACATGAAGAGTACCAACATAAGCAAGAGATAAGCTAAATGCAGCATGAATGACACGTGTATATAGCTCACTAAGATAGAAAAGCAACAGTAATGGGCAGCCATCTCTTCCAAAATGTAAGCAGCAGCATGCTTCTAAGTAAATGAAAGGCCTTCAGACATCACAAGAACTTAACATGATGAATTTACAGAAATACAGATCTGTGAATATTCAAAGACATAAAGCGCCGTAACAGGCCAACTACAAAGGAATCACCCTGACTCAAGGCCTAGGAATAAGGGATAGTATCTTTTTTAATTAAAAGGAAAGAAGTCCATGTACCTCTCTCCCATAATCCTGTTTGGCTCATGAATTGAAAACCTGTCAGTTGTCCAGGATTGGTCAGTAGAAAGCCAACCAATCAAAAACCCCCAGGGCTATGTCGCCCATTACGTATTTTGCCAACCAATAGGGTGTTTTAAAGAGGATGTGCACTTAATGTTATCAGTTTCAAGGTGGTTCCAGGAGGAGCCATCAGATTGTGATTATCCAATTAGACGTTTAACCCCTATAGAATACATATATTGTTATCCTTACTAACCAATCCCTTCACCCCGTAGGTTTTGGCAACCAAGATTGTAATGTGACATCAGTTATCACGAGTGTTCACCTTTAAAGCTGTTGTTTGGTATGGAAGCTCTGAGAGCAGCAACTTATTTGCGTGTATGCTGTCCCTGCTTTATTTTGATGTTAATAAAGCTGGGTTTTGCCTTGCATGTTTTGTCTGCTTCGTTTTTTAGTCTGTTTTTTCTGACTCCTGATCTTCAGTGCCATTTTGGGGTTTTCCCAGGCCAGCATTACATTGGGCTCTCAGGTTACCTGTGTATGTTAGCAGCCAGAGGATCCAGAGGATAAGGGTGACACCTAAAAAGGGCACTAGCAAAGGAGAAGGCCTGAAGGAGCAGGATGACCAGCACGGAAGAGCATGCTTACCATCCAAGCCACAGAGCTGAATGTGGGTTCCTCACTGTACAGCTAGCTCTCTCTCTCTCATGCACACAGGCCAACCTCTCTTTTCTTTTTTTAATTCACCTGGCAGAGTCGACTTGGAGGGAGAGATGGCAATGGTGGAGTAAAGGGTTGCGTAGGGGTCCGCCAGAAGAAAACCTTTAAACATGGCAGACCCCCACACCCAGAAAAGATAAGCATCTCCCACATTGTCTCTCTCTCTCTCTCTCTCTCTCTCTCTCTCTCTCTCTCTCCTTCTTTAACTCCCTCTCACACTATATTAGTTCTTATTACAACTATAAAACCTGGGATTTGGATCTATAGACGTTTGTGAGTGAGCCACATTCTCCATTTCATCTTTCCTAATGAGAATTAAAACATCATTTTAAAAAATACACTTTTAAACTGCATTGCAATAAAAAAAAGCATGCAGGTGTTTTCCATCAGTGAACACCGAAGCCGGGCAGTCAGTGATTTACAGATCTTTCACTATTTTGATTGCTCTAAGCTTGTTATTTTGTAATATTTCTTCATTCCTTTCTTCTAACATTTTAAAATTCTAATACATTTAACTTTATTGCGATTGCTACATTTTCCATTTAAAATTAGGGAAATGCCACCTAATTTATTATTCTGAATAATCATTGGAGCATTGATTAAAAGGTGAATACTTCTATTGAATAAATGAAGCTATTTCAATGTTATAGTCCATTCTAATGAATAAGGAACCTAAAGCCAGGCCAGACATGTGCATTGTTTTGCCATGTATTTGATTGTGAGATTGGTTTTGTCATGTAGTGTTCAGGTGTTTCCCTTGTACTGAAAGTGAGGAAATCACCTGTGAATTACATCATGGTATATAGTTCATATAATATGCAGGTGTTTTCCTTGTGTTGAAAGTGAGGAAATCACCTGTGAATTACATCATGTCATATAGTTCATATAATATGCAGGTGTTTCCCTTGTGTTGAAAGTGTGGGAAATCACCTGTGAATTACACCATGCTATAGTTCATATAAAATAATGTATTAATACAAAACAGCTTCTTTCTTGTCCCGGATGTTGGGTGTGGGGTTCTTGTGTATGAGGTCATTATAGTGGGACAGCCATGTTTATAGAAAGGACTCAAAATAATTAATGAGCATATCTTTATTAGGGGTCGATTGTTACATTTTAAAATTCCCTGAAGAGGTAATTGCTAAATTGAATGCCATTATAATGTCAACTGAGATTAATACACAGGCATTCAGCCTGGCAGGGGGCAATACAGGACTCTGCAACCGGCGTCCACAGCACTGAGAGAGTAAATGAGTGAAGCATCCTTTCTCTCCCTCAGCCTCAATGGAGGTCCCTTTGAGAGCATTGAGAACCACCTGCACTGTCTGCTTTTCCAGCCTCACTGCCAATGATAGCCTGTCTGGGGAACTGGGTGAGGCAGAGGAAGCTCCTGTGCTTCTCAAGCCACACATACCTCCCCTTCTCCATGTACATCCCCTCTCTGTCAACAACAAAGAGGGCAGGGAGGCAGGTGGGCATATGTTCCTAACACCGTGGTTGGTGAGTGAGAGAGTTTCAGAGCGCCCCATTGCTCTGCTCAACCCACCTTCCCAGACACCTGCCTCTGGCAGTGGGGCCAGTGGGGGAGTGAGAGTACAGGGGCATGACATGTGAGCATCCATACTCTGCCCCACCCTCCCATGGTACACTGCTTCCAAATGCAGAGACCAGGGACTATGAAATGCAACAGAAAGCTAATCTCCCATGGCTGCCTTCTCCCTGTGCCAAGTCAAAGCAAGTAACTGGGCTTTTCTGACAGAATCTGACAAAGGTGTAACAGAGTTCTTGACCCAGATCCTGTAAATGGAGTGAGTACCTAGGATTCGGATCGCAATACCTGGCAATGGGGGGAGCACCTAAGCATATTTTTGGAACTGGCATACAAGAGTAAGGGCCTGATTCATCGAATTCTTAGCACGGTGCAAAGTGGCTTTGCACTGCCAACAAACACCCTGATTCATAGAGTGATACAAAGTGTTTTTTGCAGTGCAAAGTGGCTTTGCACCAGTGCAAAGTCAGTACAAAGTCACTTTGCACTGCAGAAATACACCTTGCAACATTCTGTGAATCAGGGTGTTCGTTGGTAGTGCAAAGTCACTTTGCATGGCGCTAAAAATTCCACGATTCAGGCCCTAAATGTCATATTCTTTGAAGATGCAACCTGTAATGTGCTCCCTCGGAGGATCCTCCCACCCGTGCCACGCACACACTGTCACACGCTGGCATGGCGGAATGAAGGTGACGATGAAGAGCAATGGAGGAGGCACCCTGATAACCCGGGCAGGGTTCTCCTCCTCCCTCGCCCCTGCGTAAGGGGGAGGGGTGGTGCAAAGCGCACCAAAGCGCGAGGAAAGCCCACGAAGGGCAACAGAGGAAGGGGGAGTGAAATTCACATATAAGTCGGCAGGGCGTCCTGATGCAGGAGCATCCAGCCCCAAGCAGAAGGACGCCCGCCGCACCAAAGGACAGGATTTTGGTATGTCAAGGTCTGGCCGTTGACATCGCAGGAAGGCAAGGTAGTGTTTTGGCGACCAGTGACAAGAGACAGACTCCGAATGAGCCATGGCAAAGCCGGAAGGGTCTTTGCTCTTCTCGGGACCAGCGCCTCTTGGGGGCCTAAGGGGCGGTGGTGTCTGGTGGGAGCAATGAGGGCTCAGCTTCCCCTGAATAAACGGCACTCTCCCAGCCGAGGAACACCTGCAATGGCAGGCGGGGCTCAGACACGAAGGGTTGGAGGAGTCGTGCCTACTGTGGACACTGTTGGGAAAAGGGGGAAGCAGGTTCTGGACATGGAGCAGTCGCCGCACCTTTGGAACTATTTTCACAAAAATGTGTGCAGTGTTTTGAATTTATTATACTGTGAAAATAAATCTGTGGCCTTTTTATATGCCAAAAAAAAGAAGACATCGCTCATTCTGCACCTTTCTGTGTGGGAGAGGAAAGGGGCAAAGAGAATTAGCAAGTATGATACAACAGGTTATGTCTAATCTGATCAATGTATTTTCAGTGCAGCGATGTGCCACTTTCTGAATAGTGCTGGCTAAGCACTCTCAAAACCCAAATGAGTCATAAGACCCTTTGCCTATCCAGATGATTGGCACATGCACAACACTTAAATCTGAAAAAGGAAACTATGGTTCAAGCCCTTGCACTCATGAACCAGCCTTCCCCCTGAAGGCCGTGCCACTTCGAGGCTCCGCGGTCTTGCATGCAGAGCATGCTGGACTCGGGATGCAACCAGCCGTTTGCTCATTGCATCTTGGATCCAGCATTTCCTTGAGAATTGGCCCCAGTGACCTGGCTGCAGGCTCCATGTGTCCAGGATCGCTGTGAATGCTGCGTGCTGGGCATTTTCTAACAAGGGTGAGGATGTAAATCATACAAAGGGTTACACCCAGCACAAAAGACGTAAAAACAAGGCAAAATATCATCCATTTTTAAAAATGATTTTAGATGCATGAAATCAGCTGTAATGAAAAGTCAAGCCCTGAATAAGTGATCTGATGGCACAGGGCCGACTGAACAAACAGTGTTTTGCATGTGTGTCTGTCCTCAGAGAGCTCAAATCTCGATGCCCTGGAAGGATGACATTTTCAGGAGATGCAAATGGCAAATCTACATCAATCTAATGGACAGGCAAAATGATACCCAATACTATTGACAGTAGGATTTGATCATTCGATAGCTGTTTAGACGGTCAGATTTTCCTTTATGAAGTTACACTTTTTCACATCATGCACAGAATGTGCACACATTTTTAAACGCGTGCTATTTATATATGTCTATATATATAACAAGAACCACACATAAAGTCAGTCAAGCTTTCCTAAACTATGTGTTGTGTCGAAATGTAATTTGAGCATTAGAATAATGAAACTCTCGATGCGCAAATTACGGGAAAAATAATTATGGGGCAGATATAAAGTATGCAGTGGAAAACACCTGCTCCAAGAAAAACATAGAAATGTAATACAAAATGGGTGCTCATTAGCCATAAAAACTAGCACTACAGCCATGTACTTAATCATGTGGGGTAGGGAAAAATGCATGCATATGGCCGAGCTGGGTGTAAACAGTAAACACAGAAACAGGCCTCGCCACTTACCGGCAGCAGGAGACTAGTTCCAATTCCCACACGGTTTCCTTCACACTTTGTCAGAAGGATGGATGGCGCGATTAAACTCTCCTTTATGTACCGTGACCCTCAATTAGTTATCCTAATGGGACCGCTAATATTGTCACCCATGGCAACATTTCATCCAAATGAGGCAGGTATTATGACTTCCAAAATCCCTATGTGTCTGATATTATTAATTCAGGAAAATAACTGGCAAGGCTCCATTGAAAATAATGAAAGGATTAGTAATGGGCCGATGCAGTTTGCAGGCTGTGGTGCCAGCCATTGCTGTCCCGGTATTTTCATTGAAACAATAACAGAATCACTTTTATATTCAATTAATGGTTTTCTATGTTAAACAGAAAAATACATCTCTGTGCAACTTGTGTTAGCCCAAGAAGAGATCAGGACACACATTAAGTGTGAGTCTGCTTTATTCTCTTTCAGGTTTATCATATGCAACCACCGCAACCTTTGCTTTCACCCTCCAGCTCTGTAACACAACTCCCCAGCCAAAATCATAAAAGTGAGGAATCCGGAGAGCGGGCGATAAAGAGTTGTGTTCCCCGAAATCTATGGGGCTAATATCAGGGGTGGTCTTGGAAGCAAAAGTGGCCCTGGAAAATGTAATGAAGCAGCTCCCAGCCTTCTTAGCTTGACTTGCCAATTTTATTAACAGCTTCATAAGTATCTTTACAGGCAGTCATTTAAGTTGCTTATAAGTTACATTAAGGACATTAAAACACTGGCAGCCCATCACCCAGACCTCTGGCTGACCAACTGACCAGGTTGGAACATTCACCCATGCATTCTGTCACTCAGGCATAAACACTCCACATGACATCACAACATTCCTTCTGCAAAGCCACGCCATACACAACACATCTCCTCCCCTTACATTGCACATCACACACAGCGAGGCGTTACACAAAAGAAATGATTTTCAAAGTGGCCCATATAAAAATGTGCAAACAAACCCTCAGGCTAGGGGATGTGACATCGATATGGAATGTAGAGGGTTGGGTGTGTGGGAAAAGGAGCAGAAAACCAGGGTGCTCACACAAAAGAGGCCCAGGAGCAGAGGCCTACCAGGAAATCTCCAGAGCTCTCTGTAGGACAGTCCATCACTGGCTAAAATACTCGACACCACACTTGCTTCCACCCTTCAGGACTCATAAATGGTGCCGTCATCTTACTGCTGTGTGCTGATCAGTGGAGCCTCTTGACCAGGTTGCAGAGGGGAAGTGAAAAGAGCAGTGCTTACACGTCTCTAAGTTGATGTGACTGAAGAACGCCTTGCTCAGGAACCTCACACTGCAGCTTCTGCCATTACCATGGTCACTCATTAACCATTTAGATGTCTTTCTGTTCCCTTTATAAAAAGAAGGGCTTGGCAGGGTTCTTGTGTGGTGCACAGCAGGACTGCAGAGCAGTGGTTGCTGTTCTTGAAGTTAAGATGAACAAGTGGTTCTGTGACCGGGAAACACTGTCAAGTCTGAATGCCCTGTCTGGAAATAGAAACAACAACAGTGATCGGGGGCGTATGCCAGTGTGCAAGGTGGGACAGGCACTTGGCTTTGGGGCCAACCATTCAGAGGACAGAAGGTGAGGCATACCAACTCTTCCCCAAATTTGGACATCTCTGTCCAGTAGTGAGTAAGGTCAACATAGTGTCCTTCATATAGTCCTATCATGCCTCCAGGAAAAGTTCCAGTGCCTGGCACATTGTGTTTATTTACATTTTCCCAATTTTCAAATAGATAGCTTTCATAGTTCGAGAGGACACGTGCTTCATTCCAGAGGCACTTTCTCCAGGCTGGCTGCTTTTCTTTAATGAGCAGTAAGTCTGAAAGTTGAGCATTGCAAGGTGTGCATTGTAGAGCCAATACAAACGATCCTCAACATGGAGACTTCTCTATATCAGCTCAGCCGCTGGGGTCTGCAGTGCTGTGCATCTCAGGCGCCACTAACTGCTTGTAAGTAGTTGCTCATTGCTGGGGCTAAACTGTGTAGCTACTGGAGGGAATTCAGATTTGAAAAATATGATTGTGTGTCGATGTAAAATAGGCTAAGACCCTGAAGTCGACCTAATTTTCTAACGTCTGCAATTCTTTTGTAACTCCTCCTCTTTCTTCCTCATCCTATTACTTTTATGAGGGGTTTCTCTCACCTTATACAGGAAACTGCTTGCTCTACCATTAACAAGGATCCTAGAATAGTCAGTTCCACCATGGCATAGCCATGATCGAGACGTGTGCCTGCCCTTCCCTCTGCACGTATTCTAAGTCCATATACATTTGGAGCAAAGAGGTCCAATATCGGGAAGGGGCACATAAGGCATGTAATAGGACAAGGAAAGGGAGGTGGCATAATGAAGATTACTGGCAAGTAATCCAGACATTACACCCCCCTCTACTTCCTCATCACATTTGTCACTTTCACGAGAATATACCCAAGCATTAGGCTCTTCCCTTGATTGTAGGTTAACACAACCACAATCACACGTGTGATGTGAATTCAAGCACCTTTGATTCAAAAGACAACTCATCTGGATTACGCACATCCAAACTGTGCTGAGAAATAAAGGTCAAAGATTTAGCCCAGGTGGCCAAAATAAAAAATCTCATTAAATGAAGCACGGCGAGCACTGGCCTCTGGAAGCTCCACTGGAGCTAAAGGGTAAGCCAGGCTAATAACTGACCAGATCCATCTAGTCTGTGTACCCACTAAAAGATTATTGTCCCTAACAACTGTTCCAAAGTTCACAAAGAAATCCTATACTTCCTGAAGGGAAGGGTTCCCTCCAGATGAAGCTCAATGACTGCTATTGCGTATGAAGTCTTTCCTCATTTGGGCAGAACGGATTGGGAAAAAGTGGGAAGACACAATCTCTTAATTACAGTGAAATGAGGATACCACATTATGCAAAACTGCAGGACCTAATGTGATTAACATATGTTCATGAAAAATCCTACGGAAATGAGCAACTATCAGCAGAGATGCAATCTCACTCAAATGAGACTATCACAATGACCAAAAAGTCTTCAATCCTCACTCTGGATACGAAACTTGAAATGAAAGTCAAGGGGGATTGGCCCGCAGAAGGACATTTTGAAAAAAATAGCAAAGAGTTTCCACTCCAAATGCCTCAGGTTCATGAAAACAAGAACATAAAAGTGGGAGAAAGAAATTGGCCGGACTGATAAAAAGATCTGTGAAAGGCATCTCAAGCTGCATAACTCTGCAAAGACTTCCCAGACTAGACCGTTCATATGGGAAGATGGAATAAACTGACTTAGGGCCTCATTACACGGTAGGCGGCTATTAGCGCCATGGTTGCCGCCGGTACCGTACCGAGTCCGCCATGGTAAATGGCGGAATTACCGCCACATTCCAAGTTGAGTGGGGGCGGTAATTCCCCATTCATCATCACTTCCCCATTCCCATTTGAGCCCCCATAGCGCTCAATGGGAATGGGGAAGGCGGCAATTACGCTACCGCAAATTGCGGTACCCTAATTGCCTCCAATGTCCCTTTGCGGGCCCGTTCCTCAACGGCTGGTAAAACCAGCCGTTGAGGTCGGGTCCCGCAAAGGGACCTCATAGTAAGGCGGTAGGGGATTACCGGCACCGGTGCCCTTACCGGTGCCGGTATTCCCCTACCGCATTCCGTGTAACAAGGCCCTTAGTCAGTCCACCACTGAGTTGATGATACAGACAACAGAGAAGCTAAAACAAATGTTCTCTAGCCAAAGATCCAATGGAAGAATCAGGCAGGTCAACGATTTTGACTTGGTCAGATTGTTTATATGTGCCCTTGCCCTTTAATTGGCTTCCCCAATCAGTTTCTCTTTCAGACATACAGCAAAGATGGCGTCTGACACCAATTCTATGAATTACGCCTCCTAGAATAGTCTACATGCTGCTCTGGCACCTCTGATACACAACTGATTCCCTGCATAACTCCCAAAATAGGGCTGCGTGCATCACTAGTTAGTGCCAGAAGGTCATAGGAAAGCAGAAGGATTCCCGTCTGTACGTTTGATGGATCTAGCCAATGCTGTTATTCCTCTCTGGTCCTGGCATACACTGTAATAAGATGCTCATAGTCCAGCAAGCATGACTACAAAATATTTAAAGTTGACTTGATTGACGGCCCAGATGCAGCCTTTCGCAGGGAGCCATGATGATGGAAGACATCTGAAAAAAAATAGTTTGAGCACTTTTTAGCATAAGAGAACCTTTGGTTTCAAAGCAGACCCAATCAGGAAAATAACCTTAGATTAAGCTCATGTCTCCCTGAACTCTGTGCTAATCCCTGGCAGATGCTAAAGATTAGGCAAGATATCTTAATGGATGTTATGCATTGTGTCCACTCGCACTCCCACACTGACTCCCTGACACTCTCCCACTGCATCCCCATGCTCACTCCACCACAGACGATCCAGGCTGAGAACACGCACCCAACCACTCAACATCAGCTGCCACCCCACAGCTACTGCACTCCGTAATCAATGCCTAGGATCACGCTCCACCCACATTAGCACCCCCCACAAGGCATTCAACTGCACACCATCACTACCACCGAAACATGGACCTACACCAACAACCACCACAGAAGCACCCAGCCCACTCACCAGCTCCAAGCCCAACACTATACCCACACAGCTCCTTAAATGCGCCCTCTTAAACATCTGTTCACTCCCGGCACATGCCCTAGAAATCCATGATCTCCTAAACAGCCTTAACCTCGACCTACTAGCCATTACTGAAACCTGGCTTAATGAAGCTTCAGGTTCCTCCATCGCTCTGGCACTCCCACCAGGTTATACTATCATCAGACAAGATAGACCAGCAAGCCTAGGAGGCGGTGTAGCTCTCATCTCCAAAGAAGCACTCTCTCTTAGACTCAGCACTCACCCCTGGGACAGCAACTCAGACAGGTTATCTGCCAAGCTTGTTCTGTCCCCCACCAGCACCATCAACATTCACGTACTTTATCGGCCCCCGGCCTTCCATCGGACTTCCAGGGCCACCTCCTACATCTACTAAGTAACAACATCAAAGGCTCCACTAAGACCCTACTTCTCGGTGACCTAACCTCGGTTTTAATGAACCTAAAGACAAGGCTGCCACCTCTCTTACCAATGAACTTAAAGAACTAGGATTCACACAAAAAGTCTCGGGACCCACACACACCAAAGGCAACACTCTCGATTGGGTCGCTGACCACAATTGCCACACTTCCATCCTCACCAACTCAGCGCTACCCTGGACCGATCACAATTGCATCTAGTTCACCATACCTACCGCCTCTAACCCCAAAATCATGACCCCGCCCCCCTACACTAGTGAGAAGCTCCAAAAATCTCAAAGAAGACAGCTTTTTCCCACACCTTAGCCCCCCCACAGTAGCCCCCCTTCTCTAAAGACCCTACCACCCTAGCTGACATCTACGAAGATACTCTATCTATAGCTTCACTCGAATACAAAAAAGGTTAAAAAAATCTACACACTAACTGGTGGTTTACGGATGAATTACAGGCCCTACGCTCCGTAAAAGGGAAGCTCAAAAAAACTGGCTAGCGCACCCGACTGAGGAGACTAAAATCAATTTCAAACAAATCTAAGGACAATACAAAGATCCCACCACCAACACGAAAGCTAACTCCTTCAATGTCTGCATCACTAACGGTAAATCGCAATCCAAAGAAATCTTTGCCATCTTCAACAAACTGATCCCACCCCAACACACAAGACGAGATCACCAAAAACGAAGCTTCGTGCTATAGTATTCAAGCCACTATGCTAAATAAAATAGAGCTCCTCCAAAACAAAATTAAAGGTCACCACAAAGCCCTTGCACACACAATCTGACTCCTCTCCCCCTTCAACTTAATCCAAACCAATCTTCACTTTTAAAGATATCTCTGAATTGGAAGTCACTAACATCCTCAAAAACCTCAAACCTTCTACATGTAAAGGGGATATCTGTCCCCCCAAACTCATCAAGGACTGCGCAGACCTCCTAGTCCCAGTTATAACAGCATTCATCAATGCCTCTTTAACAACCGGAATCATCCCTGCCAGCCTCAAAGAAGCGTGGGTACGCCCCCTTCTAAAAAAAAAAAACACCCTCAACCCCACACAGCCTAACAATTACCGTCCCATAACCACTGTGCCATTCCTCCTTAAGATCTTGGATAAAGCTGCACCCTACCAAATCCAACACTTCATTGAAACTCACTCAATTCTTGGATCTAGACAATCTGGGTTTCGCAAAGGTCATGGCACGGAAACAGCACTGGTAGACCTAAAAAACAAGATCACGCAAATCATGGATAAAGGTAAGCCAGTCCTCCTATTACTCTTAGACCTCTCAGCGGCTTTCGATCTTGTAGATCACAAGACACTCACATCACACCTTACCCACTCAGCCAAATTCTCCATAGAAGCCGCGCAATGGATCACCTCCTTCTTAGAGGGGCGGGCAATTAAAGTATTCTCAGACATAGCCCATGATGCCCCCACCACCATCCACTGTGGAGTCCTGCAGGGATCGTGCACTGCACCCACTCTATACAACTTGTTCACAAAGCCTCTCTTCGACAAGCTTGATGCCCTAGGTATCGCGTATATGAATTACGCTGATGATACTCAAGTACTCCTACCACTCACAGGCTCCTACACTAGAGATGCCCAAGCACTTCACTCAATATACTCCACCATCCAGGCTTGGATGGCAGCCAATGGCCTCTGCCTCAATGGTGAGAAGACCGAAATCATCAATTTAGGCCTAAAAACAACGCTAGCCAAGCTAGATAGCCTGTACTTTAACTTCATCATAGACAACACCGTCATCCCCGTCTCCACCTCGGTAAAGACCCTTGGTGTCTACTTAGACTCCACCCTGTCCATGACCAGACAGGTTAGCGCCATTACTTCCACCTCAGCACACACTACCAAACTCATTAATGCAGTAAAACCACACCTATCCAAGTCCAACTGTCTCGCAATTGCCAAAGCCACTACTGGTGCCAAACTAGATTACAATAACGCACTTCTAGGAGGCACCTAAAGAAAATCTAAATAGACTTCAAATCGCTCAAAATAATGCGCTCAGAGCACAATTTAGCCTTCCCAAAAGGGAAAACATCTCCCAGGCCAGACAGGCAGCCCATTGGCTCCCTGTTAAAGAATGCATCTGTTAGGCCCGGACTGGGCCCTTGAAAGGAGGACAGACACACCGATGGAGAGTATACGTCTTTCTTTATTCGCATACATGCATGAACTGAAACCCCAACTCCCTTCCCCCATTCTGACGTCCTTCCTCCCGTGACGTATCCCCACGTGGTAGGGTTGCAATCTCTTAAGGAGACACGAGCCCTGTAATGGCATAGCCCCGTAACATCACCCCCGGACGAAATGTCCTTGCATCAGGTTCAGCACTCTTCGACTAAGCGTGCTGGCTTCTTTATGGCGCGTTGGGGCCGGGTGCTGGTACCTTCTTGAGGATCCTCTTCCGGTCTCTCTGTCCTCTTGATTCCTGGCCGGGGGGAGAACCTTGGAGGCGTCCACAATGTGTCTTGCATATCTACTGTCATCGTCTCAGAGTCTGGGGTTTGGAGTCCCTCAGGGTCTGTAGTTGTTGCCAGCTTGAACTTTGAGCAGTTCCTTGTTATTTCTCTTTCTTCGTTTTCGGCGGTCACCATTGTTCCTCTCACGGCAGTGACCTGTAGAGTCTGCGGGGAGAATCGGGAGTCACTCTTCCTCACCGTTGGCTGTTGGACAAAGACCTCATCTCCTACTTGAAAGTCTTTCTGATGGGCTCGCCGCTTCTCATCAGTTTGGGTGCAGGCTCGTACTTTTCTCTGTGTGTCTCTTTCTATGAGTTGTGTGTCGTCGTCCGGTCTGTTCAATGGGTGTTGAATGATCCTTGTGCGAACTTGGTACTTTACCATAAGTTCAGGCGGGGTCTTATTTGTCGCTTCATGCAGCGTGTTCCTGTAGTCTTGCAGCATTCTGCACAGAGCTTGGTGGAGATCTACGTTTTCTAGCTTGGCTCTTTGTACTGTCTTCTTGATAGATGACATGAACCGCTCCGCCATGCCATTCGCCTGGGGCCAGAGTGGCGTTATTTTCTGGTGTTTGAAACCCAGGTGCTTTGCCAGTTTTGAGAAGTCATGACTACAGAAAGGAGGTCCGTTGTCGGACTTGATCACGTCTGGTATGCCCCATTCGCTCACTACTTCATCAAAGATTGCCGCTACTTGTGCAAAGGCTGTGGATGGTGACCTTTTGACGATGGGGAAACGTGAGTGTTCATCGATGAATAGGAGTAAGTATTCTCCTGACTCTAGAGGCCCATAGAAGTCTACCGCCACTCTTTCCCACGGGCGTTCCGGGATGTGCATCACTTGTAAAGGTGCGGGTGCCTCCTCTCTGGCTGTGCAGTGGCAAGCCATGCAGTTTCTTACCCATCGATCAACTAAGGCATCGAGAAAGGGAAACCATACGTGGCGCCGTAGTTGGCGCTTGGTGTTGTCTGCGCCTCTGTGGCCTTCATGTGTCGTCCTGATTATTTCAGATCTCAGGGCCGTTGGGATTATTATTCTGCACCCTCTGAGAAGTATGGTGCCGTCCTGCACGGCTAGCTCTGAGTGAATTCTTGCAATCCTTTCCAATTCGTCTCGGTTTGCTCCTGGGTGTGTTGACAGCGCTCTCTTGTAGTCTTTCCACTTGTTGTGTTCTGTGAGTTCAATCGCCAATGCCATGGATGGGTCCGCCGCTGTTGCGAGTGCTACAGTTTCCAGTGACATAGCCGGAGGTAGTGCATTGGTGGTGACGTAGTTTATGTATTCCACATCTCCTTGTCTTGGCGTTGACGTTCCAGAGGGGTGTCTCGACAGATAGTCGGCTGGATTATGCTCGCCCCCCGGTCAATGAATGATGTGATAGTCATATTCTTGCAGCCGGATGCCCCATCGTTCTATTCTGGGGGGCATTTTTGTCCGCGGGTTCCCAAATAGCGAAAGGAGGGCCTGGTGATCCGTGATGAGGGTAAATCTTTTCCCGATGATAAAGTTGTGAAAGTGTTCACATGCCCAGACTGCTGCCAGACTCTCCTTTTCCGCCTGGGAGTATGCGGCCTCGGGGGACGCAAGTGCTCTGCTGGCATATGCCGCTACATGCCTCGGGTGGGCGTCAGTGCCATTGGTCTGGGCAAGTATGGCATCCAGTCCTACCGGACTCGCATCGACCACGATTTCAGTGTGCCATTCTGGGTCGAAGTAGGCCAGTTTTCGCGCTTCAGCCAAGGACTGTTTAATGGAGTCGAACGCTTCCTGGCACTCGGCGGTCCAGGCGAAAAGCATGTCTTTCTGGAGCAATTTCCGAAGAGGTTCTGTGATGGTGGCATAGTGGGGGATGTATCAGGTGCAGTACCCAGCCATGCCTAGGAACGAACGGACGTCGGCAATTTGTCTCAGGGCTTGCAGATTGAAGATGGTGGCCACTTTGTCGGGGTCTGGTGTCATCCCGTCGGCCGAGAAGATGTGTCCGAAAAATTTTAGCTTGTTTTTGCTGAACCTGCACTTCTCCACGTTCAACGTGAGGCCCGCGTCTTGGATGGCTTTGCATGTGGCACGAAGAGCGGCGTCATGCTCTTCACGGGTGTGCCCGAATACTAGTATGTCATCACTGTAGTTCAGTGTGCCTTTGATCGGACGTATGATTTGCCTGATGGCTTCATGAAAAATTTCCGCAGCTGACGAGATGCCAAAGTTTAGGCGTTTGTACCTGAACAAACCGTCATGTGTGGCAAACGTGGTGATCCCTCTGGATTCCGGGTGGAGTACCATCTGGTGGTAGCCCTGGTTCAAGTCCAGTTTCGAGAAGAGGGTGGATTTATTCAATTGAACTATCATATCTTCGATACGTGGCCCGGGATGTCTTTCGCGCTGGATTGCTGTATTGGCTATGCGCATGTCAACACAGAGTCTGAGGCGTCCGCCTTCTTTTGGTGCTATAACCAACGGAGATACCCATGGGGTCGGGCCCGTGGCTGGTTCAATTATTCCATCAATTAGGAGCTGATTGAGTTCTACTGACACTGCGGCCTGAAGATGGAAACCAACTCTTCTCGGGTGCTGTGGTACCGGTCGGACAGTGGGATCTATGTGAAGTTTCACCGGCGGTCCTTTCAGTTGACCCAGGCCCTTGCAGATGAGGGGGAACTCCTTCAGGATGTCATTGCGCGACATCATTCCAGTTTTGGTGAGCGCTGAGGAGAGAAGAAGTACTGACTCCCTCGTCTCCAGTGTTGGGTCTGTCGAGCGTATTCTGTCCCCTTCGCAGACATGTATGTCAATGAGTCCCAGGCACGACGCCGTCCTGTAACTGAGCAGGCATCTGCCTTTGGTGGGGCTGCGAATGACGTGGATGTCCGTCGTGGTGGATTGGTTGTCATGGATGAGCCGGCGGCTGAAAAATCCAATCGATTGCAGAGGGGTTGCGGCGCCCCATTGGTAGATCTTGGAGTTTCAGGGTGTCAGGGGCGGCCGGTTGGTGATCTGGTTGAATTCTTTCTCACCCATTATGTTAACGGTGGCTCCCGAGTCTACAAGGAAACAGAATTGCTGCCCTGCTATGTCGACGGGTATCTTGGGTGCTTCACGTGCTTCGCCTTCATCCATGATGAGATTCACGTATTCGTCGTGCGGATTCTGGTGGTATTGGTCGAATTCCTGTTGACCCCCTTGTGAGCCTCCCTCATATTGTGAAAATTGTTCCGGGGGCCCGTCGTATTCGTCTCTGATGTGGGACACTTGCTCTTCGCCCTCGTGCTCTTGACCGTCATCCATGGGGTATACTTCTTCGACTACTCTGACGTATCTCTGTGGTTTCTGGGCGTACGGGCGTGGTTGATAGGCCTGGATTAGGGGGTTCCTAACTGGCGTTTTGAATTGGGCGGCGATTGGGAACTTCTGTGTCGGAAATGGTCTGCCTACTCTGCAGACTGATTGGAAATGTCCCTCTCTACCACAGTTGCCGCATCTCTGTGATATGGCGGGGCAGGTCCCTGCGTGAGGGAAAGACATGCCGCAGCGGTAGCATTGGCGTTGTGCCCTCGGCGTCGTGGAGTAGTTGGGGTTGGCGCCCTTGTCCCCTTGTCTTGCGTGACTGGCCTGTATTGCTGCAACGGTTTCAGCTCTCTCTTGTCTCGTCGAGGCTGTGTTCGAGATTTGGGACACCTGCTTTTCGACTCTCTCTAGAATCCTGGCCATCTGGCTCACTTCCTCTATGGTGATAGGTTTTTTAAGGAGTTGTTTCTTTAAGGTTTGAGACAAACAGCCCTCAATGATCCTCAACCGAATGGCTTCGTCGAGTGAGAAGGCTTCAAATTGACAGTTGGCCCCTTTTATTCGTAGGCGGGTTATGAATTCGTCAATGGTTTCGTCGACTCTCTGCGTACACAGGTTGAATATGTATCGTTCATAGTCTCTGTTTGGTTCAATAACTAATCTTCTGTTTATGGCCGCTATTAGTGTTGGAAAGTCAGCTTGTTCTGCGGGGGGAATGGTCTTGATGAGGACTTTGATGTCATTGCCCGCCAGATTTAGGAACATGCTCCGTAGTCGAGGGGACTTGTCTTCCCCCGCCGCATCAATGAAGGTGTTAAAGTCCTCTAGTCAATCAACCCACCTTGGGCCCTTGTCTGCCTGTGGCATCATCGAAAATGGGGGAGGCATGCGCCATGCTGTCGTTGCTGTGTTACCTGCAGGGGCATTTGGCGGCTTTTGGGCCTGAGGCGAGCTCATGCTGAGGGCTTAAGCAGCGATCCGCGCGTGCGTGGGTGTGTGTGGTTAGACCCACCTTCCATGACTTCTATGCTTCCGTAGCTGGCACGTGGGTCCACTGTAGTCTGGAGCCTGGTGGTGGGGTGCTGCGTCACGCGGCGCGGGCGTCAGGTCACCCGTTCTTCAACTCTGCGGGACCACCGGCGGAGGGGCGGGCTTGTCCGCAGCGCGGATGCGCTATCTGCTCGGAGAGGCGAAGGACGGGCCTGGGATCAGGCTCGACGCCGGGCCGGAATTGCTCGCGGCGCGGAATGCGTTGTCTGCGCAGCAAGGAGGAGGCAGGCCTGGGATCAGGCTGGAGGCCGCGGCGCGGATGCGCGGTCGGCGTGTTGAGGAGGAGTCGGGCCTGGGATCAGGCACGTGCGCCGGGCTGGAAGGTGCCCACGGCGCGGATTGGAGCAGGATCGTTGCACGCAAGGAGGAGGATTCGGTGGTCTGGTAGGTCAACTCGTCGCCAGATGTTAGGCCCGGACTGGGCCCTTGAAAGGAGGACAGACACACCGATGGAGAGTATACGTCTTTCTTTATTCGCATACATGCATGAACTGAAACCCCAACTCCCTTCCCCCATTCTGATGTCCTTCCTCCCGTGACGTATCCCCACGTGGTAGGGTTGCAATCTCGTAAGGAGACACGAGCCCTGTAATGGCATAGCCCCGTAACAGCATCAGCTTCAAAATCCTCACCCTCACTCACAAATGCCTCTCCTTATCAACACCCTCATATCTTGTATAAACCTTAGCCAAACCCTCACACTCCAAAACCATTAGTACACACTATACCAATCTCCTACACACTCTCCACATCAACAGAGCAAAGCGGGAGGATTAGGCTTCCCTTACATACCCTCTAAGCTCTGGAACACACTACTCACAGACATCAGATCAGAAAACTCTCTACTCACCTTCCGCAAAAACTCAAGATCCTCCTCTTCATCTGACCTTCTGTACGCTCTTTACATGTTTGTATATATGAATGCAATTGTTTTTCTTCACTTCTGTAACTAAGTAAGCTGTCGACCAGCGCCAGGATGTGCGCTTAACAAAAACGAATAAATATATAAACAAATAAATCAATAAATAAATAAATAAATATGGAGATGGGAGAAAAACGGTTCTTTCTTTGTCTAGAACCTAGACCCTATGAACATTAGATTCTGGGAGGGATTAAAGAAAGACATCTTTCAGCTGAAAAGAAAACTATGATTCCAGAAATGTGCATACCATTCTCGTGTCTTCCCTTGTTTTCTCCCAGGCGAGGTGGTAAATATGGCAATTGTCCAAGGACTGAGGGTCTAGAGGCATTTGTCTTTTAGCATGCCATTAAAGAAGCTACAACCTGTGTGAGCTCCCTTGCAGCATATTTTCTTCCAATGAGCAGAACCTTGAATTTGAAGCGTAGACGGACACTGTAAATCTTAGATCTTAGAAATGTCTGATGAGATGCATGATGACTGGAATGTTCGATTAGTGTCTTTCAAATCAGTGGAAGTCAGAAAACCAAGCAATTGATCAAATTGATAATTTTTGGAGAGTGACAATTATGAGGTTAAAAGTCTCCATGAAATATTTGACATGCTGCAGATTGATGTGTAATCGAAATCTTGGGCACTAGAAATACATGGGTGTAATAAACTTCCTGACCCTGCTCTTCTAGGGGTGTAAGAATGATGGCCTACTTGTGAAGCAGAAAGTGAATGCCCTCTTGTTGTGCGTACTACCTTGGTTGATCTTTTGGCCAAAGGATGTGTTTTTCACTTCAATCTGAAGGCAGAGGCGAGAGTTCTATTTTTGTATTTATTTTTTATTTATTATGCGCCATATCCCGCAGGCATCAAGGTGCAAAAAAACACATAAGACAAAACACCAAGCTCAGGACAGAATGAGGTATGCTCATGGACATGGAAAATTAGCTAAACAAAAGGGTTTTCAAACGCTTCTGAAAAAGTGACAGGGTTTTTTCCTGGCGTAAATACAGCGGTAAGGAGTTCAAGGCAGAGGCTGCCAAAACAGGGAAAGACTTGCCCTTACCATTGACATGTTTAATTCTGGGCCAGGAAAGAAGGTAGGTATTACTTGATCACAAGATTCTATTTGGTTCGTATCTAATCAATATGTCCCAATAAGATATACAGGAGCCTTGCCATATGCGCATTTGTGTGTTAAATTGGTCACCTTAAACTGTACTCTGGCAGCCACAGGTAACCAATGAGGTTCTTTCCTAAATTCTGAGATATGTGAATAGTGAGGGGCACCTTTTACCGTATGGACTGCATCATTTTGTACCACTTGAAGTTCCTCAAGATTACACTTCCTGGCGCCCATTGATAGTACAATGGTTGCTCCAGCCAGGGTTTCAGCGACAAAAGGTTTTATTTGTCTAAGTAGTCTTACGTGATATTAAGAATGGTTTACAATGTTGTTAACATGCACCTCCGCCCGAGAGATGATTCCACGTAGATGTCTAGTGTCTTTATTGTTGACTGAGATGGTACAGTCCGCAATAATAAACATAAATACCTAGAGTCGAGTTTAGTCCCGGACTTCGTTGACCCAAAAAGCATAAATTCTGGTTTGGTGCTGTTAAGACACGTTCAGTGTGTAGACATCCAGTGCTTAATCGTTTTTGTAGATGCAATTTAGTCTTTTGGCATCTATTTCGTAGTTACCGTCTAATTCAAACAACAATTGTGTGTCATCCGCATAATTTGCAAAATGAACTCCCATTTCAGTTACCAAATCACAGAGTTGCTCGACATAAATGCTAAGGAGTGCTAGTGAGAAACATGTGCTCTGGGGGAACCACAGAAGACAGAGGCTGGATTGGGAGAAGCGCCATCGCAGTGCACCATAGATTTCCTGTTCCTTAGAAATGAATTATTCCAGTGAACAGCATTTTCTGGGCATTTCCCTTTCATATTCGGAGTGGTTAGAAGGTGCTCATGATCAAGGAGATTAAAAGCTGCTGATAAATCTAACAAAACTAGCAATCAGGTTTTACCCTTGTTCAAGATGTCTAACATGTGAGTCTGTAAGTCAAGCAAGGCACTTTCGGTACCATGAGTTGGTCGAAAGCCAGATTGTCTTATATGCAGAATGGAGGCAAAGTCCAGATGTTCTTGCAATTGCGTTGTTGCTAGTTTAATGAGTTGTTTAAGAAAAAATGAGAATTAGTTATGGGCTGGGATTGGCAGCTACTCTGGAGTTTAAGCCAATTTTCTTTACCAAGGCGGTTACTATGACTTCCTTTATAATGTCCGTAATGCTATTATATGTGAAAGAAGCGCTTACGAACTGTGTAAGAAAGGGGGAAAACAACATCTTGTTCTCAAGGATTAGTTCAGATGGAATAGAATCACCAAAACAAGAGGTAGGGTGCATTTTGCCTAATACCTTTGCCATTTATGTCACAGTAATGGGTTGTAAAAAGAACTCTGGACAGTTCAGAACTTGCTTTAATTCTTTAGAGTTGTTTAGTGAGTCATATGGCACATACTTTTTGGGTTTTGTGAGCTGACGAGCAGACTATTTTTTATTTGTTCCCGTGCAGTGGAAAGTTTATGTTTTGCTTTCTTATGCAGTGCTCTTTAGTGGGGCTAGAGGCTTGTGGTTCGACTTTAGGCTTCTCTGGCATTTTTAATATTTCAAAAAGCTTTTTGGTGTTATTCTGAGCACTGTTTATCTGCTCATTAAATATGTTTTTTTTAATTTCCTAAACTGCTGACCTGTACACTGTACAATGTACACTTGCTCATGGGTTTTCCATGCTATTTTATGAGTGTCTAAGTTAGACTTTCAGTAGATACGTTCCCTCTGTCTTTGTTTCTTTTTAAGGTCTTCGACGGTTAGGATAAATGCTAGAATATACCCATGAGCCACAATGTCAAGTACCCAGTGATGTGAAATTGAAGGATCCAGTGATCAAAGAAACCCTGGAATTGGTACACCTGAACAAGATTACATATTGTGACCGCCATTGATGCAGGTTCGGAACATTAATTTTTGTAGCCTTCACTAGAAGAATTAGCAAGGCATCACCGCATAGATTGAAAAAACAAACTCCGAGTCAGAGATTTTCTGGTTTGAAAGTGTGTAAAGGGAATGGCGTGAGTTGCCTTCTTGGGCTTAGAGAATATGGCTTTAGTATGCTATTATAGTTAAAAGATTGATGCACCATGATTTCTTAATTAGGATCACAGCTGAATTTACCCACAAATTGCAGTAAGGGCACTGGCTTTTTGATAACCTTCTATCTTCCATTCCTTTGAATAGAGGAGTCTCCTGGCTACCACTAATGCACACAAATCCAAAGGAGAGGTCCGAACCACATCAAAACAGGAATAAGAAAGAAATGACACTTGCATCTGCATTCTGGTTAGAGGTTCTAAATTCCTTCAGTAGAGACAGAGATTTATTGACGGGATAAATGCCTGACTCTTCCCTCTCTATGTGAGATCAAGTCAATTCTATCATCTCCGCTGCATTCTTTTATTTAAAGTTATTATGTCAGTTTAAACCTTTCTAATCCAATGGGAACTGTGCTTTTGTGGCTCGATCCATTATATGAGCAAAGATTGACTTTTGTGGAAGTCTTCTTTTGGGAGCCACACAGAAATACCTGGGAAAACTACAAGTTTACATAATAGGGCAATTTGTATTGTCTCCAATATCAGCCGGAGGGTGCACATAGCAGAATCCCAGAGGGACCTCCATTGGCTCCCAGTGCACATAAATGTCTTATTGGCAATAGCCCCAATTAACTTTAAAAAATAATTTTGTGAAACATTCCATTCGGTCTTTGAGATCTTGTAATAGTAATCTTCTTGAGATACCTCATGCTAACTTGGAGAGAGTTGGCAGATGCGCTTTTGACTTTTTAGCTCTGACCCTATGGAATAAGTTGCCAATTTGACTTAGACTTGGGACATTTCTGTAGGTTTTTAAGAAAGTTCTGAAAACGTTCTTCTTTACTTGATCGCTTATTGGATTTTATTTCTGGTTTTATTTGGCTGTTTTCTTATGATTATGTTTTTTGCATCCTTATTTTATCTCTGTTTTTATCTTGATTTTATCTTATTTTTATATCCTTTGTCTTTTATCCTTTTCTATGCTTCTATGCTGTGTTTGATTATGATTGTCATAATTGCGCGCACGTTTGCCCATGGGTCTAAAGCAATATAGATATGCATAAACATAAACATGAATGTGTCCAGCCTATCTGTGATCTCTTTAGCACTTCATCAACTATCTTGTCTGTAACATCCGAAGAAGTAATCACAGCTTTAACATTTGCAGTTCCACGAGAAAGAATGGCTTTAAAGACGCTCCCTTAAACAAGGTCGTATAAACAAGTATAAAATATAGGTATGCTGCTCTTTTCCTTAACAATTACATATTTAGCAACAGGGATAACAAGAAATGTAGAGAGTGGACCTTTTCTGATATTGGCATAAAATCTATCTTTGCATTCATAAAGATGCATGAGGCATTGCAATAGATCAGGACATCTGTGCTGCATTGCAACTCTTAGTTTGTTATGATGTCGGTGCATAGTTTTGTGCTGCAAATGTTGTAAAAAATGTTTAATATGCTTTTTGAGGGTTATTTGAATGGATTCGAACCCTTGAAAAAGATTTTGTTGGAACCTGTTGGGAGGGCAGCCCTTTCCAAAGTCCTTAAGTTGTAAAGTGACGACAGGTGTTCAAAGGCAGACTGTACCCTAACCATCCCCAGGGACCATTGTGGGTGAACTGCTGCTGAATAAGATCTGCATCTCTACCTGCCACACTGCTGCCCATGAACTCACCATGTTGCAGCACCCCTCAGAGGTGTGCACAATGCTCACTCATGTTGGGAGCCTAAGATACATGACTCATCTTGTCCAAGAAACCCTGGAGTGGGACTTACAGCTTCTGAAAGCCAAGACAGTCAGGATGCATTCCATTTCACTATTGAACCACTGCAAGCCATTATTCAAGCGTGTTCGACACAGATTGAACAATAGGACCCTCAGGAGCTGCCTTTGGCCTTCACCACATTTCAAACTGCAGTCTGCCCATTTGAACAAGTTCACAGCTGCACAATGCCATCTGAAGAATATCGTTGCCTCAGCTCGAACAGAGAAGTGACGCTGCATCTGCTTGCTGATACCAATCGATACAATGATTGAACGGCATAGAACCACCTTGTCTGCTCATACCTTCTGCTGTTGAATCTCAATTGTTGAACCAAACCTGGTGACTGCCACAATCCACTTGGCGTGAGCCACGTCGCATTGCAGCTTTGTTTGGCCCCTATTCTATCTTGGCATATTCTGTGTTCTTTCTAAAGAGCTGGGTTTGTACAGTGTTTTCTAGTTAGTTATTACTCTACATGATGTGTTTGGTTAAAGTATGAATTTTTATAGAAACTTGATTGGATATTCCTTTATTTTAGACTGTTATACTTCCCTGTTGTGGTTGCTACTGAACCACGTTTACACCCTCCGTGAGAGTACAGCTTTCCCTCTGCCCACTTTACCCCAAAAGGCAAAGGAGCTATATCTTTTAACTGTGCCTGTTTAACCTTTATAATTGTGTCGGCTCTTAGTCTGAACAAGTGTGAGGGCTTAGTATGCGCCTTAGCCTCTCCTCATACTTGTACCACAGCAGGGCTGAACTCAATTAATCACACCAGTGGGCAACGATGGGATTTGAAACCGACTGTGCCAAAATAGGAGTGTACATTTAATGTTAGATTCATGACCAAGGTATTTTTTTATTGCGCAATGGAAAATCACATGATCTCTGCAGCTACCTTTTGTGTACCTTAATTCATTTTGTGCGAAATGTCATAAATAGTCTTATTGAAGGAGTAGTGCACCCCCCTTCTTTGTGATCTGTGCATCGAGTGGGCCTCTATTTGTTAAGCGCACCTTAAAGGTTTAAAATACTTATTGTAAACAGCATGTCATTTTTAAAAATGTATAGCTTAACCTCGAATAGAATATAGCAGAGACACTTGGATGCTTTGAGGAAGAAGCTGAGAAAATTCTTAATTTGATTAAAATTACTAGTGAGGAATGATCATCCTCTAATGAACCGGAAGAACTGACCAGGCAGTTAGAAAGACTTATACGGCGTGAGATTAATTTCAGACGACATGCATCTACTTTAGTACAATACCATCGAGCCCAGCAAATACCTAGGGGACTACGCATTCCCCCTGAGCCTATATTTTGTAAAGACAACCCTACATTTGTTAAGTGAAGGAGACAAATTCTCAAAACATGGTTTTACAGAAAGGTCTTTCCTTTGTTCCTCAACACTCCATTACACTCTTGCAAGAAAGCATAGATTTCTTTAGGCTGCTAATAAAAATGAAATTAAACGTGTTTTTGACTCATTAGAAGATTCTAGTGAGGGGATAAACCAGATACTTTGGAGATTAAACCCAAGAGAACTTTTTATCCAGACCCTAGAGTTTTTTGAGAAAAAAGTCTTGGAGTCCTTTAGTAAAATTAGGTTCAAACAGAAATCTTTCAGTAATTTCTCACATGGCGAGTGACAGGTTTTGAAGAAATTTTGAATAATGAAGAGATCATTTCAAACTTGCAGATAAACTTGGTACCTTTGTTTTAATGAATAAAGAGGATTATCTGTGAGAGATTGAGCGGGAGTTGAGTGATGGGGATTCTTATTGCAACATTTTTCATAATCCTACTGAACAGGTGAGATCTTTAATGTTGGATACTTTGAACGAGGCTGAAATTAATGGAGTGATATCGCACCACACAAATTATTTTTAAACAACTTACGTCCTGTGATGAAGGTACTTTATATTCTCACTGTGGTGCATAAGAGCTTAATAAACACCCCTGGCAGACCTTTTATTGCTGTACTGGGAAGCCTTTTGGTACCGCTTGCCTAATATTTGGACAAAGAAAATCAACCTCTTATTCAATGAAGTGATACATGCATTAAAGATACTTGTCATTTTCTAAAGAGGTTATCGGAGGTTGATTTTTTGCCAGGCCATGACCTTCTTTTTACCCTTGATGTCACATGCCTCTTTACAAATATTGCTCATGATGGAGGGATGGAAGCTGTTGAGTGACTTCTTTTGATGAACGATTCTTGCAAGGCAGATAAGATTTTTGTGCTTACTCTTTTGAAGATTGTCCTTTGGAATAATTTCTTCAGATTTGGTGACAGGTTTTTTCTGCAAGTATCCGGTACTTACATCAGGGACACTATGGACCCGGTTATGCTAATGCATTTATGGTGTACTAGAGACTGAGCAGGTTTTGAAGGTTTTCAGGTGGTCAAAATATCTTTCATTGTATGTGAGATACATAAATGACATCTTTGGGATATGCAAAGTCCCTTTGCACAAGTTACAAAAGGTCCTTGAGTATATGAATCACATACAGCTATGCATTACATTTACTTCTACTTTCAGCTATACAAACATTCATTTTCTAGATGTAGAAGTATATCATGAAGGTGGCACATTAAAAACTACAATTTTCTATAAGGCTAAAGACAGGAATAGTTTATTATTGGCTACTAGTTTCCACCCCAAACATACTTTGGAGAGTGCACCTCTCAGTCAGTTCCTTAGATATCGGCAAAACATCCATGATATGAAGGAGTATCAGCTCCAAGCAGAAAAATTGAAAGGAACATTTGCTGCAAGACAAAATGACCCAGAATATATTGATTCAGTGGCTGCCAGAGTTGAACAGACATTACGTGAAACCTTGTTGGTATCAAAAATACCCTAAATTAATCTAGCATTAGTCTATGTGACTACATTTTCAACACAGGCTTTTAAGATTAAACAGATTGCAAAGAAGCAATGGGAAATTCTGAAACTTGATCCTACATTGGATAGACTATTCCAAAATCCTTTTGTTTTTTCCCACAGAAAAAGTACTGCTCTAAAGAATGTTTTAGTGAAAGCAGAATGCGATGAGAAAATGAATGCTAAGGTTGAATTTAAGGGTACACAACCATGTCACAATTGTCAGCATTGCAGCAACATAATTCCAGGAAATGTGATCACTCATCCTTACTCAGGTAGAAGGTTCTTGCTGAGGAATTCCTGCACTTGTGATTCTATGAGTGTAGTATAGGGCTGAGGTGCCCTTGTGGCATTATTTACGTTGGTATCACCACACATAAGGTGAAAACAAGGTGTACTGAGCACAAGTCTAATATTGCACTAAAGAATTTAAAGTCTCCGGTGGCACGCCATTTTGTTGAGGCTAGACATAATGTTGCAAAATTCCAGTGTATTATTTTGGAGCAGAGAGGGATATCCAAAAGAGGTGGGGATCACCATAAAAAGGTCTCCAAAGAGAGGTGCATTGGATTGAATGTTTCGACGCCATAACTATGCGGGGTATGAAGTATGATTGGGACCTGTTGAGTTATATTTAACTTTCTGATTGATTCTGCTACACATTTTGATTCAGTCATGCAGGTATACAAAGTTATATGGCATTTGTTAGGCTAAACTATCCCATTAGATTGTGAGATGAATTATTTTGGCAAGGTTACTGTAGGAGTAACTCTAATTTCTGAGCAAGATTGTTAGCTGGGCTTGCCAGTAAAGACAACTGTGGTGGTCAACAGTAGCAAATAACTCTTGATTGAAATAAATGGCTGCTACCCTAATGGGCGGTTATACTAATAAAAGAAATGGTAATATGTTTTACATGTTGAGTAAAGATCAGTGGCATGACTTTATGATGTTCTAAATTGATTGCAAGATTGTCAGCTGGGTAATGCCAACGAGAATATTAACCACAAAAGATTGGGTCAAACTGCTCAGGATAAAGTTGGTTCGGGATGGGTGCTATCTAACTTTAGCCAATTAGGCCTATGGGATTGAGTTACAATGATATCCTACACCACTGATTATGTACCTGGGTTTACATCTATTAAGCTTCATTGGAAGATGGGTGCCTCCATAGCGGGCCTTGTTGATTGCTCACAGGGAGGAGTGCACATGACATCTGAGGTTCTTTATGGGCGTGGGGCACTCAGCTGTTGGCCAGCTCTATGCCTGGCTACTTGATTTTAAGTGTAAGTTATCTCACTTTTGTAATCATGTTTAATTTGGATTTATTATTATTTACATGTTTGTTGCACTGCTGGCTTAAATGATTAATCTACATTTCTAAATGGCAGCTGCTAGAATGCTACCTAGGTGGCCCTTGTGGTGGGGGGTTGTGGGACATTCTGTTTAACCGCAGGGCCAGGGCACTCAGCTGGCACATGGCACTCAGATGGCTTCAATGTTGTGCTATGCCCGCCCTAGTGAATTACCTTATTTTTACAAATCAGGCATTATTTGGACTTTTTGTCTGATTCTTTCTTACCAAAATGTGGGATGCACTGTTGGTTTAGCTAATTCAGCTACATTCTAAAATGGTTGCCAAAATAATTCCACCTCAGTGGCTCTTCTGGTGGGCGGTCACATGATGTTTGTTTTAATCATGGACAAGGGGCACTCAGATGGTTCAGCTTTGTGCCTTGCTGCACATGTTGAACTGGGGTTAACGTGAGTACTTGGATGGGACTGGTTGAGTATTTCAGTTTCAGCATGTTTAGGTCTGTTACTGAGATTGAGGTTGTTTTGTAGGTGCTGTATTGATCTATAAAATCAGGACACACTGTTGTGGATAAAGCTAAGGAAATGTCTTATGGGAGTGGGAGTGGGATAAGTGTTCTCTCATTTCTATTCAGCGCTGCCTTTTTAGGATTATAGGATTCCTCAGATGCTGAGTTTTGGTTTGAACTTCTTTCTCTTGGTTATAGGTTCTTGCCAACGCTGATGCAATCCTTGGCAAGGTCAGTAATCTGTGTAATTTTAGACATAGGGGCATTGATGCTATATTTCAGTTGAGTGTATCAAATGAATTTTAATTTATTGGAGGGAGTCATTAAGTGGTGAAATTGAGTTTGGCAGCAACATCTGTATTTCCCTGAAATGCACTGGGTTGCCGCTGACCTCGTAACGCCGTTTGCGACGCCTGATATCCCGGTGCCACCGGGAAGTTCTGGTGGCCCGGGATGTCTGGTGGTGGAAACTGTGACTCCCCATTCCTGTGTAGTCCAAACGGCACGGGAATGGGCACATGGATGCACTGGCACCATTGCTAACGGTGCCGGTGCTTCAGTGAAAACCATGCCTGAAGGCACGGGTGTTCCCGGCAGGTCAGACCTGCCGGAAGCACCGACCCCTGCAGGCATACTCGTAGTCTGGTGGTCTGCAGAGGGTGCTAGTAGTGCATATTGGTTGCTTGTAGAATCAATGGGAATTGTTTTGCTATATGTATCTTTATCTTTTTGGCTCGAGGATATTATCCATTTGCACCCGAAAAGTTTACTTTATATTTTGTGTGAATTGTCATAAAGGTTCTTTTTGAAGGAGTAATGTGGCCCCATCGTTGTGCTCTGCAGCTACCTTGTCAGTAGGTGAACTGTGGGAGATTTTTCAAGTAAGGGGACTCCCCTGTGGTAGCAAGGTTCAGAAGGCAAAACTGTTAAATAGCCTCCAAGCTTTTGTGTAAACTAGTGGGATGGAGGATTCTCAGGTTGCCAGTAGCAGTACTGAGCCGCCTGCTCAAGTTCCCATTTTTCTGGGGGGTGTTGAATTGGATAGGGAGAGTGACAGCGATATTGCTTCCCACCATTCCGCCTAGAGAGTGGGCAGTGTAGTCTCTCAGACGTGTCAGCGGTTCAGATGGTCCCAGGCCTCAGCAGGTCTAATGCTTCTGCAAGGTCCCTCACTTTGGTTAGGTCCTGGGAGAGCCACCTACAGGAAAGGAAGTTCCTTCTAGAGGTAAGGAGGGTGACCTTAGGTGATCAAAGGCAGAGGGATGAGACACAAAAAAAGAGAGATTTTGTGATACCTTGCATAATGGGACTAGAGCACTAGACAAGGACTTCCAATGGGGAAGGGAGTACCTCTAGCGGTGGCACCCAAGGGGAGCCTGGGCTCCACATCCCTGAGGACTTAGTCCCTCCTTTTGAGATAGGGAAGGATTTCATTAACTGGTTTGAGGGACTGGAACTGCCCTTCTATGTGCCTGATGTGGAAAGAAGTATTGGTGCGGGGCTGACCCTATGAGCCGTCTACTCACGGCTGGTGTTGATGTTATTCTTCAGTTGGCTCCTAAGCAGAGATCCACGTATAAAAAAATGAAGGCTGCCATCCTCGGGAAGTTCTGCAAGACCCCCTAACAGTGCTCCACAAGCTTTAGAGAGCCCACCAAGAAAGTAGGACATTTGAGACGTTTGTGCATCAATCCTTGAATTATCTGAATGGGTTACAAAGTTGACATATATGAGGCAATGTTCAATCTGATTGCATGTGAGAATATCTTTAGGAATTATTGTGAAATAGAGCTACACCAGCATCTAATGAACAAGAGTATCACAGACCCAATGGAGCTTGAAAAGGTTGCTGGCAGTTATGTGAGCACTTGAGTGCAGAAGGCGGCTTAGGCAACTACATCTAAGCCAGATGAGAAGGCAAGTGTTAAAAGTAAACACAGGGAGACAAGGGCACAATCTTTCACCCTCCTGACAAGAAGAGGACCAAAATCACAAAGGGAAATCCATGAGACCTAGTTCATCAGGACCCACAGAAAGAAGGAATGAGGGCACCTGTTGCACTCCAGAAACCTTTTCCACAGCCCCAAGAGGCTGCTTTCTATGTGGAGACAGGACACATAAGAGAGGAGATCCAGCTTGCAAGGGTAGACCCAAGCAGACCAGAGTTAGTGCTACCCTCATTGAGGAGCCAATAGTCAGTGTGGGCATCCTGTAATTCCCACTAGTCCAGGGGTTGGCCAAATGCACCCTAATGTCGCTAAGAGGGAAACATACTGGGTCTCCCACCAAAGTTCTGGTTCCTGCCAAAACAGCAATACTTTTTGACCATGTATTCATAAATGGGAGCAAAACCCCTGCACTTTGTGATACTGCTGCAAGTATCACTGCTGTTCAATGACAGTGAGTGCTCAAGGACCAGATCCGTCCTGGTCCTCCCAAGTTAGGCAGGAGATTTCATGGACTCGCCAGATGCAAACTCGCTATCGTAGAAATTTGCTGGAGGGGTGACACCTCTCAGGATCACTATGCCATCAAGGATGCAATTCCATTGGACTTTCTGTTAGGGGATGCCAAGCCTCATACAGAAATAACTGCCACAATCACAAGATCCACGGACCAAAGAAGCAATGGGGTTCACAACCCTTGTGGCCCTAGGTCCAGTGTTGCTTCCAGCTGAAGTTGGTTAAAGTCACTTAGCTTGGTCAGGCTCAGCCCATATCCAGAGTCCACAGATGGGCCTGCTCCTACCAGAGAGGACCTAGTGGTGACTGAGGGACCCACTGCAGTGGCACCCAATTCAGTGACTCCAGGGTTGCCTACAGGCATAGAACTACAAGCTGGGGTGGAGGGCATGGCAATCTCAGACCTGAAGGGCCTGCCAGAGTTAAGTGACTTGTCTTTAGCTGGAGGCACCAGCCAGGCTGATGTGCAACATGCCTGTCCAACTGAAACAGGCTCAGGGGAAGCTCATGTTGCATTCAAAGTGTACTGGAAGAATGGTCACCTGCACTCTGAGCTTAAGAATCCTATGGCAGGGACCAACCAGAGGTTGGTGGTACCCCAACATCACAGGAGGTTCCAACTGGACCTGGCTCTTGACATTCCTTTGCAGGTCACTTAGGAGTGTCCAATACAGCTGACAGATTGTATAGCCCCAGATGGGTTTAAAAATAAAGGCGTGTGTAAGGTCTTGCCAGTCTTCCCAAGCATCTGGTAAGTCCGGTGAGCTGACAAAGGTCCCCTTAATTCCACTACCAGTGATTGGGCAGTCATTGGAGAAAATTGGAATAGACATTGTTGGACCTTTGGATCTTTAGACCTCCTCAGGAACCAATACATCTTGACTATGGTTGACCATGTCACCTGGTACCCAGAGTCTGTACCATTGAGAAGCGTTAAAGCCGCAGTGGTGGCAAAAGCTTTAATAGGGATATTGTCTTATTTATTTATGTATTGAA